>NC_067197.1:24857904-25529924 GCF_000699445.3 Schistosoma haematobium
GTGTACCTGTAATCCTGAAGAAAATGGTGTTCCGCATGTAATTTGAACCTGTCACAATCAGAAATATTACCGAAAGATAGTTAAACCCCAAAGATCTACGGCATCTAACCGTGTTTAATGCGACTAATACCGCTATTATACAAAGCCACTCAACTACCTGCTCATACTGTTAACTATCTAACCACAGTGGATTGTTATCAACAGGATACGATATACCTTAAAACCAAGAATATTTGTTAACATATATTGCTTCTATTTGGCCTGGAGTGGAAACTTTTGGACCAACTGAAAAGTCCACTCTACTAATCTGGTTTATTAAATGTAAAAATGAATAAATACCTCAATCATTTAGTTATTTATCATTATCATACAAAATAAAGTTATTAATTGAATTCGCAAGCAAAATGAAGTATTTTGTACTTTGAACATAAATGAGTTTTGTGCCCACGATTAGTTCATGAAAATCATTACAAATATGCACACAATATTTATAGATTATATCACAAAAGGCCTCTTTTTATGATAACATAAAATATGTTCATATGCAGATTAGTCTTAAGAAGAGTAAGTGTATGACATTCTCGTATGACTCAAAAATCAATACACGGAGCGCGTTTTTATACCGAACTTCCTACAAACTAAACTTTTACAGCCAAACTAAAGACTTCTCATTGGAAGAAGACTCCTAGTAGACACGGTGGGCTATAACAACCAACTAGAGTTTAATTCTGTTGATAGTAATTTATGAAGTACTTACACCAGGTCCATTTAACTGAGGAGAGAAGAAATATTACCTCATAAATTAGCAAGGGTTAACATGGACAAAACAAGACATACAGTTTAGAAATAACTAAATAGACAGTTATCTAGCATAGCTTATAAAGTACATACAATCCAGTATACATAAGCAACATGAAACTCCCATACAGAAATAATATTAATAAAAAATACAGACTGGAAGATCAGGTTTCACTACTTTTGACAAGGTTAGCAGGAGAAATTCTAACAAATTAACGAACTGTTTTAACAACTAGACAAACAGTATAAAACATGTCACACTATCACTTAACGTCAATTTATAACATTTTTTGGTTATGGGAAATAAATAACACTAACCTTTGCGGAAGCATCACATGCACCCGAAATAAATGTTTGGAGATTAGGTGCTAAACTTAAACTCATTACATCGCCTGTGTGCCCTGTAAATGAGGCGATTTGTTGACCCGTCTCGATATCCCAAAGAGCGCTAGGATGCAATAAATAAATGAGGAAAAACTACCGTTAATTTTGTAACTGGATACACTTAATTGACATGTAACTTCAACGATACTATTATAAGATGTAAAGTAGCACAAAATTCAGTTTTTGTAATAAATGCGACGTGAAATCTCAAATAAGCAAAGATATGTACCATTTGATGTAAAAAAAACTAATACTCAGATAGTAACACTAACTAGTATACAAAAGTTGCTGCATGTGAGTTCTCACTAAGAAATAAAGCTATTTTTCAGCATTCCGTAATATGCATTTAAAAGTGCTCAGTAGTAAGTTTTCTAATAACCTGGAGATTTAACCTAACTATTAACCACATAACGAAAACGATTCCAAAGATCTTACAAATAATAACTGAAATTCATGTAATACAGGAATGATACTCTTAGAAAATAAGAAAATAAAGACAGAAATCGTTTAAAATATCAAGTCAGATATGATTCTAACTCCCATCAAAAATATATCCGATTCGCTAAAATAAATCAATATTGGAAGCTTCCCGTTGTGAAAATTAGAACAACACGTATAAGCGAACAATTGTTTTCAATGAGATCGTCATCAGGCTCTGCTCTAATATACATGAATATTTATACAAAAATGTTAAACCAATCAAGGCAATTTTAGTCAATAATCACATAAAAGGTGAAAGGACAAGTTTATAGTAGGAAGACAGGTGTACTGATAGCAGTGAGGATAATAGATCCGATAACAAGGATGTAAATAATTAGATAGTGAAGAATGCAAACGGAAAGAGGCCGGAAATTACAAACAAATACCGGATGTGAAAATAATGCTAATGATAACAAAAATTAAATTAAATTAAAAGAAACCGCATCTAGAGGTATTTGTTTGTAATTTTCTACCTCTATCGTTTGCATTCTTCACCATCTGATTATTTACACACTTCTTATTACGTTAATCGTCTTAATGTTTTATGATGATTATTGTAGGTATTTACACACATTTGACCTTCTATTTCCAATGTTAAACTATTGATAAGACTTTTGTTATCGTATTTTATTATTCTCATTACTATCAGTACACCTGTCTTGCTACTACAGACTTGTCCTTTTACCTATTATGTGCGGTGTATTCTATTTCATTGTGATTATTGACTCGAATTGCCTTGATTGGTTTAACATTTTTGTATAAATATTCATGTATATTAGAGCAGAGCCTGATGACGATCACATTGAAAACAATTGTTCGCTTACATATGTTGTTCTAATATTAGAAGCACTTTCAGAGTGCTTAAGACTGAACCTTCCAATAAGTAGATTTTAGTTGTTAGAAGCACGTCTTGTCGATAAGCATAGAAGTACTATTCATCTACATATTAGCAGTGAAAATTTCGGCACATTTAGGTACCAGAAACAGCAACACAGGAAATGTAGTAACATTTACATAAAGAATATATCATACTGCATTCAAAATGACAAATAAAATAACTCATTCGCTAGGTAATTGTGAATGAACTACATTAGGTGTGAGATCTAATGATGTTACCCGGTTCTCCAAGTAGAATAAGATACAGCGAAGTTCGAATGGGAGCAGATTAGAGTACCATCTTTTTCCCAGATTGTCTCACTTACAGTTGACTTTTTAATTCCAGTTTCGTTTATTGGACTGAAAAGCTGTCTTGTGCTGCCTACAGTCATTGCCTTTTCCATGTCTTCTGATTTTGTGGCCCGTCACTGCTCATGATCGTTCCGTAGACTTTTGGTTAACCCAGATTTGATTTGTCTTTGCTCTTTATCGCGTTCGTAGCCTGATGGGATAAGTTTACGAGAGTCTGTCAGTGCAACAGGTGTCTCAGAAATCCACTGGTTTCTCGTAGCCCTTTGGTTTAAATCACTAGTATATGTCACTTATGTTTCCATGGCTGTTCCAAGCAACATCTGGGTCAGTCTCGTTTTCTAAATTGTCTAAGTGTGACTTTAATTGTGTCTGGAATTTATCTTTCACTTTATCACCATTGAGTTCAACTCTAATATTTCTTCTCAATGTGGCTTTTCTGAGTCGAGTGAGGAGCAAGTAAATGTAGGCTCGTATTGGAACATAATCAGAGTCTAAACATGTACTCCAGAACGAGTAGCAGTCTTCTGTCGAGCCCCTGCAATGATGACTGATGGCAATATGGTCTCTTTGAGTCCATCGTTGGTTTGGTGCAGGCAGTCACTATGTTAGACGATGTCCCTCCTTATGCTTAAAATTAGTGCTTGTTAAAAATAAATGATTGTCTGAACACAGCTGCAGCAGATAGTCAACATTATCTGTTCACTGAGTCGGAATACCAAGATACCCACATAAATGTCTTTCTGTTTGGTTTAAGCTACCTACCTGGGCATTAAAGTCACCTGCTACGAGTACTATGTCTGAGTGTTTAGCTTTTGAAGAAGTTCAGAAAGCTTTCTGTAAAATTCATCTTTCACTTCATCTGAGCTGCAGTCAGTGGGAGCGTAGGCAGAAATGAAGAAAAGGTGACAACGTGTGTCCATATCCTTCCGAGTTCTTACGGAGCAGTTTAACCGAATACCACAGGCGACTGTTAACAGCGATCTACTCTAGTAGTGCTTGTTCTGCCTTCGTACTTAGTGCTATGCCTGCACCCGCCAGTTCACGAGAACTAGTCGTCGGGTGGTCAGATACACGGGTGTATCTCGTCAGCTCCTCGTTTTGACGAGGTGAGGTCAAGTGGATGACCACACCAGGATCCTGTATGCGTGTTTCTGAGACACAGCATCCACCAGTGGTACGAGATTCTAGGGTTTTAGCCAAGGAGGCCTGTTGACCAATTTGACATAGGGCGCGTTCGTTGAAGGCTCCAATGTGTAGCTTGGAGCGAGGTTTCAATAGACCTGAGACAGTGTTTTGCGTACTAGAATCATTGGCTATGGTGGCACTTGAGGAGAAAGTTTAGAGTTGAAAGTCGATGTAGGAGGAATAACAGGAATTGAAGAGGGAGTTTGATTATGAATACAGTTGTTTTGAGTGCTGTTTAGAAGTACGAGGGCGGTTATCACTTCCTTGGTGCTCACACCACGGAAGCGTTCTTTTAAGGGTGCCTGAAAGCGAAACCGGGTTAGTTGATCTTAGTGACCTGAGAATGTGACTGTAGTGCTCAAAGGACAACTGATTGAGGCCCGTCACACATGACCTTTTTGTGAGTAATTTTCATGTTGGCTACGTACTTGTTGAGACTTTGCTGAAGGATACGGATAACCTTGGGGTACGCATTTTTAGGGTGGACCTTTTATAACCACGCACGCCCACTTTGTGAGAAGGCAGTATCGCCGCTATGCTGGTTGTCTGATGGAAAAACCTTACTGTAGTCACACTTCTGTACAGTCAGCAGTACGACTCCGCTCTCAGACCTTGGGTTTGGTGCTTTTAGTCTTACTGCTCTTCAAGTGATCTATCTGGCATGGTAGGACCTTGAGGAATGATTGTTTCAGCCAGTAAAACACGATCAGGTCATCACTATAGGCAAGCCCGACCACCACGTTAAGGTAGTAGCAACGGTAGGGGAGAAGTGGTCTCAAATCAGAAAGACAACAACGTAATGCAGATCAATACAAGTTTGTGTACTCGACTGAGTCATACTGGTTTGAAGGTTAGCGATACTACCAGGTATCTAAATCAGAGAAGTAGAAGGGTTCGGACACACAATATACTACTTTAAACACTAAGCTAGATATCCGATTATTTTTATTTATTATGAAACGAGTATTTAAACAAACCTGAAAATAACAGTAAATACTTTTTTCATATCCCAATGAGTAGAAAATTGTACTTTTGACGTTTCATGACTTAATGTCAGCCACTTTTTCAAAGTAAATAAGTAACAGGAATAAAATTAACACGAGTTTAAATAGTGCGAAGGAAAGAATGAAGAATATTTCAGTGTCAAGTTACTTTTAGTCAAGGAGAATTTGTATGACATATCACCTGAAAATTATTAACCTACCAAGTACCATCGCCTGAAGTTGTAACTATCTGACTATCATTCACGAAACGACAACATGATAAATAACCAGTATGACCAGGGAGTTCTCGACTAACCCGAACGTTACCTTCTCTAGTCTTGAGGCTATAAATTGAGCATATATTGTCTAAACCACCACAGGCTACATAATTTCCGGATGGAGAGTAGGCGCATGTCATGACCCAACTGCTTCTCAAAGGAATGGCATGAACCTAAAATAATCAACATATGATAAAGAACTTCATTAGAATCAAAATACAGAAGGTACGAAATTATGGGATAGTTGCATTTATTACTGTTAACAACCATGGTTTAAAACAAGTAGCCTAGGTAGTTAATCCATGTATTTTGGAATTTCACCACTAGTTCCAAGACAAATGTGAAGTTTAAAAACGGAGAACCCACTCATAACGAGCACACAATTTGGAACTAAAAGTATATCTTTAACAATAGTAATAAATTGGAAGATCACTCAGAATTACATCATTACAAGTCAAGCAGATTGGTATGTCTATGAAGACATCAATCTACAGTAAAACGAAAAAACCATGTGTGACATTTATTCTTGTTCGTAATTTCCGTTATGTTGTTTTTCCCATGAGCGATGAACAGTTAACTGGATTCGCTTTTAGATCCGTAGTGTTTTGTCTAACACAATGAGTAATTCCCTGCAAATCTACTAGTTTTTCGTAAATAATTTCTACAAAAGGACTCAGGAAACCGGTTATTGTCACTGACTCTGGGATCAAAACTAAATTACTGAGTCTACCAACCCAGTGTCTAAATAGGTCAGAATTACAAGCGAAAACGGTTAGTCCATGACTGTCGGCAGTGGTCGATAATACTGCTTTTTGGACAAAAATAACTCAAGGATGAGTCCATTTCTGAAATAAGTCAGAGCTATCTACCTGAGGAGTCTAGTGACTGAGACAAGTTAACTCTTTGCTGTACTGTGAGCACTATCTTATCTAACTCTAGTTTATTTGTCGTAAAGTTAACAAAATACTTTGAAAACTCATCAATAAATTCCTATATGAGATAATCAGTGACACTGTTTTGGAGTGCAACTTTAAGCATTCCTGTGATTTTCAAAGTGGCGAAAACATGTTTTGGTGTTTGGGGATGGTTATGAAATACGAATTGTAGACAGAGACTGTACAATAAGGTTACAAATCAACTTTGGTATCCTGGTCGAGAGAACAATAAATTATCAGGATTAAGTATGTGGTAGTAGTAAAACGCGACATTAGTTTACGAGAATGATTTGTACTACGAAACGACTGGCGGGATATCTCCCCGTAAGTTTGCGGATTATCAAAACGAAGCAAGTGTAGCTTCGAAAACTCAATCCCACGCCAAAGACGAAAATAATATGATCGACTTCCCACTCTACTTTAAAAACTCACCTTGTTGGTAGTATATCCATCCCACACTATTAACTTCCCGTCCTGAGAAGCTGAAACTAAGTTTCGGGAATCTGAGCACCAATGCATAGCATAAATTTTTGCCAGGTGTCCACGTAATGTCCGTCTGCTGCGCAACTGAGTACGACTGATATACTCCACATTAACCGTTGCCTGTTGTAATGTGGTATCAGCTGCAACTCGCCGTGCCTCCTATGTAGAAGTACATTATAAACCGAAAACGTTTTCTTATCATACTCTAATTTGACTTTTCAGCTGTTCCGTTTCTTGACGCAGCTGATCTAGTTCACCCATCTTGAGTTATGATAAAGATCTGGTTTATTACACCAAACAAACTAGTCACTAAACTTCACCAACATTGCAGGTGTTTAAGAAGATGGTGAGTGGACGCTCAATTGAAAGGTTAAAACAATTTATACTCTCGCCAAAAGTTACATTAAAGATATAAAGCTATATTCGAAATTATTATTTTTCCACCACATGCCTTTAAGTTCACTTTATTGATATTTTCTAGTACTTGTGCGAATGTGAGAGCGCTATTGAAAATATCCGTCTCATTTAGTTAGTTTACCCTGTCCGTGAATTAGCCACCAGCCAGGGACCCCGAATATTTTTAAAGGCATTACTGATAACGTACTTGCGTGTCCCGTTAACTTTAAACTGACTACGATAATACACTGTACCAGTGGCAAGGCTTATTGTGGCTCATCAAATATTGGTGAGGATTGTAGATAATAACTGTGTTATGTATCCTGATAGTCTAGGTACTAATCACAAATTCTTCGAGTCTAAGTGTCTCGTCATAAATGATCTGGACTGTATTTTATTTGTCAACAGCAACATTTGCATTATGAAGCTTTAATACGACTATCGAAAACGAGTCAGTTTACTGTGGTGTATTCATATCCGAAATATTGACTTCCTAATATCAACAAAAACTCTGTACAGTCGCACTGCAACATCACTACTAATAAATCAGTCAGAGAAGGAAATGATCCAAACTTAAACTACCTTCAGTAATTAATCAGAATAATTGATCTCCATCTCTCCATCTCTTGGTGAAAGTTCATGGAACAGTCTCAGCTGTCATTCTTGATAGGCACGGATTCCAAACACCATCTCGAGTGAGATACACGTGGCAAATGGTAGGCAAATCCTCCTTGTGTTAACAGGTGCAGTGCTAAATTGAGACGAACTGGTTCACAACTGGTCAAGAGTCATAAATGGACCATAGAGATTTGTTATAATTAATTGTCCTAAACTACACTAAAGCGCGCTCACCAACTGGCATCTTTATTTGATCCTGGTCTGCTATGTCACCGTGTGGTGCGTTCGACGGTAGCCCGAACACCTGTACAATGCTGGTTGTGAAACGTTTTGACATCGTCACTGTTTTGAATAGATTACATAGTCACTACTTACGGGCGACTTATATGGCAGTTTCAATCAGTTTTTATTTCAAAGTTGATATCACAGTTCTGTTCATGAACCTATTTAATTAAACGTTAACTGAAAGCATTGGGCATCCGATTTGTCCTAATATAGAGTTTCTCTACTGTTCGCATCTGCGGTACACCAGGAACAATCAGATCACTATACGAGCGCTTAACCATTAAACCAAGTTCCTATCCCCTAGTTGTTTGTGGTCGACCAATTTTGAGGACTTACACACTAAGACAAAATAAGTGTCACATAATTTCTGCTCCTCAGTGTTGTCCAAGAGCGACACGTGAAGTAAACAACGAAATTTAGAGGTCTCAGTAACCTCAATGTGATCAAGTTCAGTGATCATTACTAACAATTTACAAGTGACGTCATTGTCTTCATCTTAAAATCAATCGAACACAACAAGCTGAACTCTTGGAAACCGTTCAGGGAACATATTCCAAACATCCTGTCTGTGGACAAATGGTATTTATCAGAAACATGACGTGTAATGGAAGTAAGCTGATGCATGTAGTCTGACTAAATTAACCACTTAAAAGACTATTTTTCAGGCAACATTAAAATATTGGACATTTCTGTCCTATAGTGACAGTAATCTTGTACAATCCGATATACGGCCAGGCATTCCCCATAGTATTTGTTACACCCTAATTTGGAAACCTTCAGACATTCTGAAAGTGTGTAATAAGCTGATACTATGTACCTAACTAATGTTCAAATGTTCTACATATGATGGTATCTGATGCGTCTAACGTGGTATCGGTAGACCCATCAAAATAGTGGTGTATAGGTGCCTCCGTGTCCAATGTTGTTTTCCGATATTTTTGGGGAAAAACCTAGAGGTGTTATCCACTATGATGATTTGTTGCTCAACCACAAAGTTAGTGAGACATTTACGAATACATTTTTGGTAACTTGCCAACCCCGTGAATACATAAAGTTGCTTGATGTCCACCGATCTCACTTACCTCGGGATAGCAACGATCCCGATTATCAGTGGGGAAGTGACTGGAATATTAATTGAGGGAAATTTCAGGTAAACTAATCCTTACCCGACTACTTTGGCTGTTTCTGGCAGCTTAATTTATTCAGAGTCTTTAATTCTATTGGTCTAGATAACTGAGTCGTGTATTTTCAAAGGGACTTGTTGTTATACAGCGGTCGACATGAGGGTGTATCAGATCGAGATCCAAGAGTGGATAGTTGCTTACTGGTACAGATAAACATCTCCAATCGACCCACAAGCATTCGGCTATACACTGGCCAGTGGCTTGTGATAATTTCAGGCGTTCATGGTAATTAATAAGTATGATGTTCACACACAGTGGTATAGCTACGTACTTGACATAAACAGCAATCCCTAACTTCGGCGTAATTCTATGTCTTAGGGAATTCGCTAGCATATACGTTTGTCACGAACAATCAGATTATTGACAGAAATGGATGGTAACTTCCCCTGTAACTGTTTTACGGTTACTGTCGGTCCTAAGCCTGAGAAAAGGATGAAGGGTGGGCATGAGGTCAGCAACCGTAGAGAACAACCTTGATAAAAATACGCTAACCAGAATAAGCAACTTAAACCACTTAAACTTCGTCCTGGGGACTGGATGATCTTCATTCCGGAGACTTATGAATTATGGTGAAAGCCAATATGCTTCAGAGGCTACTAGGCCAATGCTTCTTCTAACGACCAGGGCAACAATTAATATTGGGATATGGCGTGTTCGGACAATGTTAGAGACCGGGAGGACTAATCAAATGGCCACAGAAATGACGAGATGCAACTTGGTGGTGCTCGGAATAAGTGAAAAACATTGGACTCGACATGGAAAATGATAGATTCTGGAGAGATTCTGTCGTATTCTAATCATGAAGAAGGAAATGCTTCGAATGCACAGGGAGCTGCGCTGATGCTAACCAGAGAGGGGTGAAAGACACTTATAGGATGGGAATATTATGTATTCAGTGTTAGATCCAAACTAAGGTTTGGACTGAAGAATAGCTGCCTAGTTGGGTTAGATACGTGCCCTTGCCCGGTTGAAACAGAAACAAAGGGATCGGGTAAAATGACGGTTCTAAAATTCATCATAAATTTAAATATACATTGTTACCTAAACAAATATGACCACCCAGATATTCAACCAATAATTATTCAGTTAATCAAATCAGTCACAACAAATAAATGTTATTCTATCCTGTCTGGATAGACCACTCACAGGTTCGTTCAAAAGATTATATTTGGTTGCTTTATAACACAACGTGTTTTCAATTCTGGAAGAGTGCTTCAATTCACAATCAAAAATGCGCAGTTCCAGTCAATACAAACAGCACAGTCAAAAGGAGGAACAAACCAATGTGGCTGCCACCAAGACTAAATATCAAGTAAAACAACATAAATGCAGTTCAGAAAGAAACATGGAATCTTAGTGAAGACGTAAGAAAAATAAAAACTATAATAAAATACAAATATTACCAACTCAGATGGAATCAAAAAGACTAACAAAATGTACAACTAAAGGAATCAATAGGAACAAACTGCGAGTGTATACATGAAGGGATTTTCACACACAAACCATTCAAAAAGGATCTTGAATTCAGAATCAATAAATTATCCTTCAATACAAGAAAAGAAGGAATCACCATGAATGTTATCCACTCTTATGCACCTGGTCAGAATTCAAGAAAGGAAGAACACGAATGCATCAGTTAAAAACAGTCAAGTAAGAGCAGAGAAGGCCAGGGCACATGCCGAATTCACAGAAGCCAACAATCAAGCGGAGAGGAGCATTAGAACTGACAATAAATACGTGAAAGACGCAGTAGTTACAGTGAAAATGATGTAACAGGAGGAAGTACGAGACAACTGTGCGACACAACGAAGAAATTAGCAGGGAACTATAGTACACCAGGGTTACCAGTCAAGAACAAAGAAGGCGAAACGATTACTTTGATTCATGAACAGCGGACAGGTATAAAGAACACTTTGAAGAAATCCCTATAGTGATAATAATATTATATTCTCAAATAACAATATGTTATATGAGGCGTACCAGTGTCCAGGTAAGACCACACTGTTACAAATTTTCCAGGCTTTGCTTCAATAATTTACTCGGTTAGGTTGATATGTTATGGGGCACATCGGTTATATAAACAAAGGATAAATCTTATATATTCAGATATTAATTTTAACAGGATTTTAATGTCCAGTATGACAGTTCGCGCGCTTTGCGGAGGTTGCCTTGTGACAAGCGATCAGTAGTCGAAAATCGATGGAATTATAGTCCTGTGGAGTCGGTCGAACACGTCAAATTTAATGTATTATTTTTTGCCTCTTCATAGTAATCTCAGATACACTCCGGAGGTATTAGTGATCACATAGGACGAAGTCGTATATCCCACATATGCTTTCGGTGGTATACCATGAGGGTGCCGAAATAGAAAAAGAAGAATGGAGGGCGAGAAGCAGGACGGACTGTGTTCATCACTAGTGAAATGTTATCATAATGAAGACATGACTACTAAGACGCATTCGCTTTTATAAGGCCAATTTCTAAGCAATTACATCTTATCAACCTAAAGAAAACGATAGCCCGGCATTTACTTGACACCGGGCACACCACTGACATTCCTCAAGTCTTCCAAATTATTAGCCGGCAAAGAAACAGAGTCCCTCTTCGGTTTGCTGAAGCAATTATGATAAAAAACTGAAACTTGATTTATGTATCCAGAAAAAGCCATTAATATGCCTATTACTACCCTGTTAGATCATTTTTGAACATCAGTTTCATTTTGTTAATGTTTGTTTTAATATGTGATCTTTCCTTGCCAATTTTTTATGTTATGTACATTAAAACCACGCCTTCACTCACACAATTCCGTTTACTTAATTCTCTTTACTTACGTAAACTTCAAATCCTGTCTACTTATTAAGCAACCAATCTTATCAGTGTTTTTTAATCCCAGGAATCTTATGTAAATCCTTCATTACCTCTAAACTCACCACGCAATTGATCTCATCTCTCTCCAAATCTCACTCAATTGTTGCATATACATATATAGTTATTATTGATAATCTTTGTCATTCCAATTCTTTTATTCACCTATGTCAATTGTCTCACACTATCTTACCTTGATGCAAACTTTCAGTACATATTTGATTGTAAGCAGCTGATGAGAAACCACAAAATATAATGAATTCATAGTATTCTGCACCCATGTTTGTTCTGGTCTTACTTAAAGAAGGCAACGTTTGGCGTTGAATGAATAAAGGATTGCACGAAAAGATGTGACTTAAAAGAGATGTAAGTTTAGGACTGTGTGTTTTTAAAAGTTAATAAGAAAACAGTGTTCTCTTAGCCACTGGCTTTTTTCATCAAAACTATTATTTTTATAACCTTTTTAGCCATGAGTGGACTCCTTCTAGTGTGATTATCCGGTTTTGTCTGCAATAAAATGTTTCGGTAGGAAGTGAGAGAAACTCAAGATTGCAAACGAGTCAACGTATTTTTGAGCAACCAAGTGAGTAGAACTCGTCACTACACATCAACTCCCTTAGTTATGAAGAGGCGTCTGACGTTGTGGATAGGTGAACCTTAACGAACCTTTTTCGGCACTATGATGTTCCTAAGAAAATCTCTAACATCATACGGAATTCATACGACGGGCTATGCTGTAACGTGCTGCATGGATAACAGCTGACATACACATTTCATGTAACGACCGGTGTCATACAAGACTGTTTACTCCCTCCTCTTCTATTTCTTTTGGTGGCTGGCTAGATTATGAAGACCGGAAGCACGGAATATAATGGACATCCCGAATGCAACCAGACGATTTGGACTTTGCAGATAACCTAACTCGTTTGTCCCATGCACACTAACAAATGGAAGTGAAGACAGTCAGCTTTGCAGCAGGGTCTGTAGAAGTAGGCCACAACATACACGAGGGGAAAATCAAGATCCTGAAATACAGCTCGGAGAACGCCAACCTAGCCACAAATTGTGGAGAAGCCATTAATGAGGGGAAAACATTGCCTTACCTGGACAGCATCATCGGTGAACAAGGAGGACCTGATGCTGATGTGAAGGCACGGCTTGACAAAGCAAGAACGTCATGCCTATATATTTATGTTGAGATCACGGTTGGAAGTCAGTTATCTGGTGGTCCACCTTGATACCACTACGCGTCGAGCCTGAAAACGTATTTACAGTGGATCACTTATCATCTACTGCCTCTAAAAGATAGTGTTCAAAGAACAATTAATGGAATTCTGTTATATCATAACAAACATTGAAGGAATGTTAAACCCAAGAATTAACTTTCGGATTATTATTTATATTGTCACTGCATAGTTGTTAAGAAACTGGATTATTGTGCTCGTGTATCACGTTCATCATGTGGTTTTGGTTAATACATAAAATACTGCCAAACGACTGACTATTCCTTGTCCGTTTCCAGTCAATAATTTAGTCTCCCCCAATTACAGCCACTTATGGCTTATTTGTGTGTGATTTCTATTTTTATTTTATGTTGTGATGCGGCACGGTATGTCCGTAAACACTCCGAGTTTGTTGTAAATATAGATTTAGTAGAGACTGGGTGTTATTTCTGGACTGAAGACAGGGCCTAAGGAGAAACACTGAAATTGTGACTAACAGGGGCTTAGCTATCGATCCAAGTTCACTGGTTCGGGTTGAACGTGTGATTATTCAATCAGGGAACACTAAGCTGTCACCAAAATAATGGACGCTAAGCAGATCGGCCGGCAACTTAGCATACGATATTGGTCAGCGGTTTCAGAACGCAGCATTGGTAACGGAAAATGGTTGGAGGTGTCTATGTCGGTTAATGAACTCAAGTGACTTTTGGGACAATAACATAGTCTATTCGAAGACGTATGTTTGGAGCCATTAAAAAAGTAATTTTTCTCAGTTCTCTGTGAGTGATTCTTCAAAATAAGTTTAATCGATGTTGAAACCAGCTACGAGATTTGTTTCCTATCCTAGAAATGGAATTAATCTCAATGCCTGGTGCAACAGATATAAAGATTTGCCTACAATCTAATTATTTTATTTGGACGGCGGTACAAGAGTTTATGCTCTCCTCAGTTTGTAAAAATTTAACACATCGAATGTACAAATTTTATTCAGCCGAAATTGTATAAAGACACTAACTCTGACAATACAGTTATCATCTCTTGAGAGATTTTCGGAGAGCAGACATCTCTCTTCAGCATCCATGGCAGCTGTTCAAATGTACACAAGGGATATTAATAATAATATATTTCTACATGAGCATGTACAAGCCATTTTTACAGGTATGATCTATAAATTACAACATTTGTTGGCGCATAGCATGCTTCCTAACTTATTAAGTATATAGTTGTTATAAAGTAGACTCGTAGATCGCTTGCTGTAAACCATGACCTTGAGGAGGCGCGTACGTCAAGTTTGTTCCAGAAATCAGAAGTTCCATAACTGTGCCCTCAGAGCAAGATTCTGAGGAAAAAAAAGAGATGCAGAAAAGCAGCAAGGCACTTGGATATGAACGCCAAACGTTGCTTAACATTGTGTAGTAGAACAGACAGAGGTATAATAAATCAGATTAAACTCATGTTATCTCTTGTTACAGTGAACTAAAGCCAGAGGCTCCATATAAGAGAATGCTGTAATAAAGAACAATGAGTTGTGATGTTTAGCAAGTTGAAGTAAGTTCACATGAAGGAAGGGAAGTCAAGTTTGGTACAAGGAAAGCGGTTTATTAGAAGGGAGTGTGCACATAGATGATGAAGTGTTAGGAATACTTGTAGCATGGCGTCGAGTCCCAATTGACTGTGAACACCGCTACAAAGAAACACGTGCCAAAGAAATCAGGAGGCGAAGGTTGAACGTAACCAGATTTATTTCGTTGGCGATCTCGTGGTATCGAACGAATACCAAGATCGTGCCAAGAAATGGTACAAGCGAAAACAGGAAAGTGGAGTACGTTCGAACGAAGCTAAAAACTGAGGGACAATGATGGAAGGTAATGGAAGCACAAAATGGCTGTAATTAGCACAGTTAAACAAAAGCACGTTAAAACAAGCACTGGTACAGTTGGTTATAATAATGATTGTTTTCATTAAACCAGTCGTGTTCTCGTGATAAAAGTGAGTCACTACATACTAACGACTATGTCTTTTATTACCGTTTTTTGTCCATCCGATGCCGGCCACACAATCCTAGTGTAAAAGTCCGAGTTAGCATGTTATAGGCTGTCATAGTAGAATAGCTAATACTGCATGAACATAAGTCTGAGTGGTGAGCGTAGGAAGACAATCTATATCGCAGATTGATTGACTTATTCGTAATCATAAAGAGCCTGATACATACAAAATGTTCTGCCCCCACAAACACGGTTGGATTGAAGTCATCGCCCTCATCATCAATGCTTGATGGTCAGTAACTCCACCTTCCCACCTTTTGTGATGTTAGGTTAATTTAATCTTATTTTTGGATATATGCCATACCTCACAAAATCCTCTGTGTTTCACATTCTGTTGGAAAACACTATTTTTATAAGTACCATTTTACAAGCTTATCAGGCAGTTACAAGTTATGGACTGTGGGTAAGGCATCGATGTATTGTTTCTATTGACTATAGTATAAAGTATAGTTTGCCAATCAGGGTATAAGCATTGAGAAAGGTATTATTTAGGATGGTTGTTTAATAAAGCAGGCGGAAAAGTATAGAAGTATATGAGTTGTAGATAAAGTAACGAGTGGGGAAATAATATTAATTGCTAGTCAACATAGTGTACAGAAGAGTAAAAAGTTAATAAAGAATAGGCAGGAAGAAACTCACATTAACTTGGTGCTGATGTTATTTTGATGATTTCTTCACTTATGTTGGTGGGGTGAATGGAGCATGCGGACGTTTTGGTCTGCGTTCACCAACTTATTATTAACTCAAATATTTAGTTTTTGACTATGGACTATCTGACTCCGAAACATTCACCCGTACTATAGCATGAGTAGAATAAAATGAATCCTTAATACTGAGAGATATAACTGAAATATATATGCAAAGCTAATTAATGAAACAGGTGACAATGAATTAGTCACAAAGGCAGGTTTGTAGGAGTTATGGTATTTCTCACTCTCGTGTTAAGTGATACACACCGGTTCCACGTATGGACTTTTATACTGTTTCTGATGTCTCGAATGTTCATAGGCCTGGAGAAATGAAATAAATTATGGTCTTGATAAATTGAATATCATATCACGGAAGACTTATTAGGATTGTATTATTTTTTACAGTCAGAATCGTGAATTCAGAGATTCCAGGTTTTTAGCGATGTTCTAGCTTAGATTGACGTGTGATTTCATCTGTGAAAATAGAACATCTACCAAACTTCAGATTGACACTAGTTCGGTGATCATTTCGCTTTCTCATATCGCATGGAAACTCAGGTACCCATCTCTCTCACAAATCGAAAATCGCGTTTTACGGCCTAGTAAAACTGGTCGGTGTAACTGAATGTGATGTCAGGTCGTAGTCACCCTATACTGAACCTTTCTCTGCCTTACTCTCCCCTTTGTCACTTGTAATAGAGAGGTATATTTCCTAGGTTGTTGTCCTCAACGTCCAAGTGATATATGGCTGGTTTACCTCTATTTCGGAAACACTCTCCATCTAATAGGATTACCGAAGAAAAAACGTATTTATACCAACACTTTTGGATCCCTTGAGCCATATCTAATGAAATCTACAGACTAGTTGTTAGAAGCGAGCTCGGATGAAGTTACTACACTCGTACAACACTCGTCTGAGAAAGTTTATTCAATTACAGCAGTGATTAACGCTCCAAACAAACCACACATCATCCCAAGAGACCAATAATGTATGGCTGTATAGTCACTTGATTTGCCCACCAAAATAGATCAATGTATACGTGCAGCTGCACCCCACTTCTAAATGTACGGCAATTATTTTGAACCGTTCAAATATCCGACCATATTTGTCGTAGCCTACAATAGTTGGTCTATATATCTACTGCCAATAGTGAGAAATGACAGTCATCGACGGACACTGTGGGTCCTATTCATCGTTTCAGAGATACATTCCCTTTCAATAACAGACCCAATTCCCCATCACGCAGCCCAGCGCAACAACGCCTAACAACTTGTGAAATGTTTAGTAAGTAGTTGCCATCGCATGCACAACACGCATAAGCTTTTTAGCATTATGACAGTACGGCATGATCAAGTCATCGATCACATGTTTCGATATTAACATTTCATGATGGCCGTTATCATTAGATCGTAAACCATTCTGAAGCCAAACTTCCATACATTGTGATGAATCTTTGGGAGGAAATTCAACTACTGTGATGAGCGATTCGTATTTTATGCTTTAAACTAGGAGAAAATCATGTGTCGGGGCATAAACGGTGCTGAACAAATTTATGCAAGACGATTTTGATTTACAAACCTTGAATGTATCTGTAAAGAGACTAAAGAACTCAAGCAATAAACGATATACTTATCCAGACCGATCACGAATAAAACGGACCCCGTTTTTACTAATATGAATATAACCAAATGATATGACACATGGCTTACATTCTACCATTATTCATTGGCTATAAGTTATGCCCTGATCCTCCTACTCTTCACTTTCAAATTCCGAATCTCTCCATTGGTTTCGGATTCATAACGATAAACTTCAATAATATCGATTCGAGATTATTAATATACAGAAAATGTGTCTTACCCATTCTTGAATATAGCATTTTAGTTTACAGTAATTGCAGGCATGATGACCTGATGAAAAATGAAGGTGTTCGAAGAAGGCTCACCAAAGCTGTTTTGGGATATTCTGACAACAAGGACTATCATTAAAGATGTCAACAACTGAAATTAGAACCTCTCTGGATCAGGCGTATCAAATCCAACCTTGTCTGGCGAGACTCTAATTTAGGGACGACATTTGAACGAATCTCAAATGACCTTGACAATTATTAGCCAATCAGAAGACAGTATAAAGTGAAAATATATAATAAGGAAGTAATGAATTACAGTGGATATTCTTCTTTAACATGATTTAAAAACTTGTTAATGTTTGATAAAGGTTCGGAAGTTCTGAATTCATAATGCATATGGTATTGAAACTCGTCCATAGGGTTAGGGTTTAGGGTTAGGTATAGGGTATAGGGTTTAGGGTTAGGGTTAGGGTTAAGATTGAGGTTTAGGGTTAAGGTTAGGGTTAGGGTTAGGGTTAGTGTAAGGGTGCTAACATACGATCGGTTTACAACGGATTGTAGAGAAGAGGTGTTTATTGACAGGCTACAACCGTCACCCTATGGACGAGTTTCTATACCGTATGCATAATGGATTCAGAACTTCTGAACCTTTATCAAACATTAACACGTTTTTAAATCATGTTAAAGAAGAATATCCACTGTAATTCATTACTTTCTTATAATATATTTTTGCTTTATACTGTCTTCTGATTGGCTGATAATTGGAATTGCTCAAACACTCCTGATTGGCCCGTCCCTAAATTAGAGTCTCGCCATCCCATCTGTTGTAACCTCTCATTAATCACCCCATCTCTAAAACCCGCTGTGAACCGATCGTATGTTAGCATCACGTGTTAAACTTGGCTCTGTGACCTTGAAATTGCTCAAACGCCTCTGATTGGCTCGTCCCTAAATTAGAGTATCGCCTCTTG
The DNA here is from genome assembly GCF_000699445.3 of Schistosoma haematobium. NCBI lineage: Eukaryota > Metazoa > Platyhelminthes > Trematoda > Strigeidida > Schistosomatidae > Schistosoma > Schistosoma haematobium. Next base: position 24,876,745 of record NC_067197.1, read on the forward strand.
TTTTTAGCTGCCGGCTTATTAACGATATTTCCTACTCTTCTGTATCCACCCCCTCATACTCTATGATGTCTCCCCACAGTCTACGCAATAAGGGAAATATTCTAGCAATTCCAAGAACCCACACGAACTTACGCCAGAATGTTTTCGTTAGTCGCTACCCAACCATGTGGAACAGACTGCCAGTGAACCTCCGTTTCAGTGAAACTACAACTCCGTTCAGAAGTCTGCTTGATGATTTTCTTTCCGAAAGTGGATTGTGTCACCTATTGAATGTCTATGTGTTTATTAATGATTCATACAAACCACGTCCGTCATCCATCTGATTTTATTTTGTTTTGTTTTTATTCATCTTAATATATGAAGTCTGGTTATGTTCGTATTTATAATTATTACTGTTAATAATATCATTATTGGTCCCTCGACACATAAGATATTCTTTTCATCTCTTCTTGTCCTTCTAAGCATATTTTATTCTTAAACATTCGAGGTCTGTAACAAATAACGAATTATCTCACGGTACACGTTAATAACTTAGCTTCTCATATTAGTTTTATCTTCACCATACACATATATATAACACAGAGAAATTTATATTTGATTATCCTTTGGAATTAGTTGTGACTTTCATAGCATCATCCTAAATTATTATTGCACAAAAGTTTATGCTGATATCAAGTTTTACTCTGTATACTATTACATAAATCCACGTGTATTTATTTGAGTGAGCTAAAGAAATTTTTTATTTTTTATTTTTTAATTGTTGGCTTACTTCAGAGGTCGATATTCATTACACAACTATTATCATAATGGTTGGACCGTTTCACTAGATTTTCGTTTCTTTTCTCCCTTTTTTCCATCTAAATAAATATTATTCTTAAGTTTACGAAGTTTTTAATTAAAACAATGACTTGTGTTACACTTAACTTCTCAAACTCGTTTTATCTTCATTGTACATACTTGACTCTGACATATGGATATTTCATTATCCTTCTCACTCAATTGGGACTTTCATAGCATCACTCCAAACTATGACTGCGCAAGCATTTATTCTAGCGTCATATCTTACCGCAATTATAAGTTATTTTTTCTTAATTATTTTCTATTTTATTTTGGTTGCTAATTTGACGATACATACATAGTCGTTTATTCTTCTGTGTTCGTAAACACGCTTATTAAACTATTTGCGTATGTCACGTCCCCTTGATTTCTATTCTATTATTTTCTCCCTTTCCTTCCTTAAACTCAATTCAATATTCTTCTCAATTACACAGAACCTGATTTGTTATTATTCTATTATTATTATTCTCTTTCTCAAATGCGACAAACATAATGCTAACATTGAAACTTGTGTATTATTGCATTTTTTGAGAAACCCCATATGGTTTCGAGATGGTAGAGAATATTTTTAGCCCGGGTGGGTGGCTTTGATGGAGTTTTGTCCTCTGACCTGGACGGTTTGGTCGTGGAGCTTTCATCACTCTTCTGAACGACATCATCAGCACAAACTTCAGATACAAGTGAAGTGTTCGAATTTCTCCATATGCGTTTCACAGCTTGTCCTGTACACCTCGACGTTGATTGATCAAAATCAAACCAATAGAAGATGCAACCAAAACAAAGAAGTAATAAAATGACATGTTTAAGGTCAACAAGAACCAATCAACATCAAAGTGTACAGGACAAGCTGTGAACCACATGTGGAGAAATTCGAACGCTTCACTTGTATCTGAAGTTTGTGCTGATGATGTCGTTCAGAAGAGTGATGAAATCTCCACGACCAAACCGTCCAGGTCAGAGGACAAAACTCCATCAAAACCACCCACCTGGGCTAAAAATATTCTCCACTCTATGTGTTTTCGAATAGTCAGTTGGATGGGAATTTTGCCAAGGCCTGCATGAATAGGTCGTTCTCTCTGAAGCTTTTATATACAAGTGGCCATAGTCTAGTAAACAAATTCCATGGGCTAGAGGTAGCAGTGTGCGTATTAAAGCCACTCACCGTAGCTGCGACAAAAGCTTGTTTAGTCTACGACTATGACATCGCTCCTGAATTATTGGGATATAAATAACTGAGAAGTGATTGAAATAGGCACAGGAATGGGTCCAGGATCCTTAATAAAAACTTCCGTTTTTTTCAGTGAATCTCTCAGTAGCTGAACTTGTGAAGTCACTTTTGAATGTTGTGGATTTATAATCAGTGTGATGTATTGAAGCCTAATCTGCTCAGCTGATGAATCAAAGCACATCCATGTATAGAAATAAAAGAAAAATGCCCAGAACTAGGAGATTTTAATGCACTTGATATTTGACTGAATAGAGATGGCTATCACAGGAATTCATCACTCATGCGTCCGAGAAAATGGCTAATCTAAATATTCTCGCACTGTCAGCAAATAGTGATAATGCTGATTGTCATTCATGTTTAGAGCTTAGGAAATGATGTGCGATCAGACTAAATCCTACCCAAATGTGTGGAGAGAGAAAATATAGACTATCCAGGAGTGCGCTACGACAACAAACTGGTCAGTGAATAATAGCTCACCAATTGGAGAAGCATGGACCATACACAAAAGTATTCCCAGCCTTGCCACATCCTAGTTCATATCATGCCTATTATCATGTAGATCAAACAACTACCCATCATAAATGAATGAACAATTCAAGAAACTTCTTAGACGCATGATAAAGCAATGGGATATGTTAATCTTTACAGGCTTAAAACGGTGCAGGTACAGTTATTTTAAGATTAGGAATGCTTGTAGAGAGTTGATAAGTAAGACTAGATAGTCATATAAAAATGATTTTTTATGGGCTGTTGAAATATTCTGAAGAAGTTATTCTCATATTTAAAGAGGCAGACCCAGAGAAGTAATGGAATCTCACCCCTTCTGGTACAGGAAAGTCTGTTGATATTAGCAAGAAATGATGAAAAAGCTTAATCATTATCGAAATATTTTAGTGAAGTGTTTTCTACGGGCAATGAGGAAAGATCAACAACTAATCATAACCAGGGCTGCTTGTCATCGAGAAAAACTGTCTTAAGATCAACTCAACATCTCAAACCGGATAAGCTCAGTGTTCCTGACGATATTCATCATGGAATTATGAAAGAGCTGTCGGACGTTTTGGCTGGACCTATGGTTATGCTGTTTGATTTGTTTCTGCCGCATCTCCTTACGAATGGCGTTATATATGTCGTCCGCTGAATAATCTAATTTTTAGCAATAATCCAGGCGAGTTCAACTGTCTTACTTAATGATTTTTGTACTGAACATATATATGTTTTCCAGTTGCTTTTGCCATATATTTGTAAGTGTCCCTAGGCTGAATGCAGTAACTTCTTATGGAATGTTTATAACGCGTCATATTCCTGCCTGAAGTTTCATAAGCAGCCTGGTCGTGTTCATTATTTTTCATTGTCATATACGTCAACAACCTGCTTGTTAACCTGGCCCGTACATACGTTACACTATATCTTCATGTCTTCTAAATTTAGAAATCATCTGAATCGCCTTTAACGTGTATAAATAAACCCATCATAGTCGTTGTTGCTAATCGTATTTGGGTTTATGGATTGGTTTATCATAGTAGCAGCCTAAAATGCAGACATAGTTTAGATAATTAGATTACAAATTTAGGTACTATCAACGGCACTAGTCAAATAACTAAATCCCCAGGTCGCTGTTGACTAAACAAACGTTTAAAATCAAAACTCCGTAGCCTACTAAAATTACCTCTAAACGAATATTTCTGAATTGAAAATTATAATATAATTAGGCGTCTCGGATTCTGTAACACTACAAATTTCTGATAATTTCGAATCACATAAAGCAAAAATACCTATTTTTCCACTGGCTAATCCTCAATCAACACTATAACTAGTTTAACATAATAGTTTCAGGATATCGTCATAAAGCATTGTCATGACTTGACAATCACGTAATATGATTGATAAAATTAATGAAACTATTAACGAAATCGGTCAGCAAATTGACTTATAATTATCACTAGTGTTGTTTTTCTTTTATCTTCATTCACTACAGATGATTACAGTATGTTTCTCTATCAGTTGTTCATTCAGTAAATATCTCAAAACCTTGTCAGTCTAATTGATGGTTTAGCGACACAATCATGCATGCAAATAATCAGTATAAGCAGTCGAGCAAATCTCCTGCAAACTGAAAACATCAATGTCGAATTTACCACAACACTGACTGAGGTTCAAGCCATTATCATAGACATGAGTTGGGAGTGTACTCCCTTGGTTACAACTTATGTACTTCCTGATAATCACATGAGCATCACTCACGGTTAATCATCTTGTAAAAACGTATTTGGCCGAGTACATCTTACAGCACCACATCACTTAGTAATGTGACACAGGCTTAACTGATTTCAGTAACTTATAATCACCATATCTCATTTAAATCGTATTCTGCCCGTATACGTGCAACTAACTTGTATGCCCATCAGCCGGCAAGTATAAATATAAATAAATAGTCTATCGCAGATCAGAACATTGAGTCTAGAGCATGTCTCTTACGAACACACTCATGTTTAACGATTTTTCCTAGCTATCTGTCCAAAACTCATATAATTATCACTCATGTATTGAAATTTTGTTTTAATAACCATTCATGTGTATTAGTAGTATTAATAAATTTTATCACGGTCAAGTAAAAACGAGGTTGAGAAAATCTCCACGTAACTAAATAAACCGTATCAAACTAACTGGAACACTAGTTGGAATTCTTTTCCATGGTAATACTTTTGTTCTTTCAGTTAGCCTACTAATACAGATGCAATTGGAAATCACATATGGACGGGTTACCGGCATAATTGTTAATTGGTTTCATAATTTAAACCAAAACTAATACCAATATTAACATTTCTACAATATTCATTACTTTAATATTTCTAAACACAAAATACTTACTACCTATACGTCAAGCTATTAACCAACGGCTATTAACACGCATTGTTTTATTATTATTACTGTAATCCCATTTTTTATAGCTCAAATTATCTTCACCCAAATTGTCATTTTAAGCGTGTCAAGCATGAAGGCAGATTTTTTAAAAAATTATTACATGTATTTCCCGACCAGATGCTGCCGCCTTCTTTTGATTTATCTTTCAGCTTATCATTACCCGGGGATTCTTCCTAGTCTTGGTAACCTTCAACGCACGACGATCCCATCCAATTCGGTATCGAACCAACATCACGTTGATTCTGGTGGAAGAGTAGTGTAGTGGCATTGAACAATAACCGCACAATCCACAAAGCTGAACACGAGACTACTCAGAAAATAGATATTCAATATTTAACGCGGAGAAATACCTAACAATGGAGAAGGCGCGAACAATGAATTGAATGGACTGGAGTCGATCGAGTGGCATGGCTCGGCCATGCAGGCGTGGTCTCTGCTGAATGTTACCTTATATCTTCTATTCATATTAAATATATTGTTCTTTCTCTAGCCTAACCTTGTTCTACATCATATATTGGTAATTGATACGGTACAGTGAGTTGGTGTAGTCGATGGCGTGACTTCCACGTAAGATCTTATAGATTAGGCAGTTATATCATGACAAATCTACAAATTTAGGATTAGGTCTATTATTAGAGCAGTACTAATATCATAGTAGACCATAATTCTACAAGTACTCCTAGCCTTGCCACATCCTAGTTCATATCATGCCTATTATCATGTAGATCAAACAACTACCCATCATAAATGAATGAACAATTCAAGAAACTTCTTAGACGCATGATAAAGCAATGGGATATGTTAATCTTTACAGGCTTAAAACGGTGCAGGTACAGTTATTTTAAGATTAGGAATGCTTGTAGAGAGTTGATAAGTAAGACTAGATAGTCATATAAAAATGATTTTTATGGGCTGTTGAAGTATTCTGAAGAAGTTATTCTCATATTTAAAGAGGCAGACCCAGAGAAGTAATGGAATCTCACCCTTCTGGTACAGGAAAGTCTGTTGATATTAGCAAGAAATGATGAAAAAGCTTAATCATTATCGAAATATTTTAGTGAAGTGTTTTCTACGGGCAATGAGGAAAGATCAACAACTAATCATAACCAGGGCTGCTTGTCATCGAGAAAAACTGTCTTAAGATCAACTCAACATCTCAAACCGGATAAGCTCAGTGTTCCTGACGATATTCATCATGGAATTATGAAAGAGCTGTCGGACGTTTTGGCTGGACCTATGGTTATGCTGTTTGATTTGTTTCTGCCGCATCTCCTTACGAATGGCGTTATATATGTCGTCCGCTGAATAATCTAATTTTTAGCAATAATCCAGGCGAGTTCAACTATCTTACTTAATGATTTTTGTACTGAACATATATATGTTTTCCAGTTGCTTTTGCCATATATTTGTAAGTGTCCCTAGGCTGAATGCAGTAACTTCTTATGGAATGTTTATAACGCGTCATATTCCTGCCTGAAGTTTCATAAGCAGCCTGGTCGTGTTCATTATTTTTCATTGTCATATACGTCAACAACCTGCTTGTTAACCTGGCCCGTACATACGTTACACTATATCTTCATGTCTTCTAAATTTAGAAATCATCTGAATCGCCTTTAACGTGTATAAATAAACCCATCATAGTCGTTGTTGCTAATCGTATTTGGGTTTATGGATTGGTTTATCATAGTAGCAGCCTAAAATGCAGACATAGTTTAGATAATTAGATTACAAATTTAGGTACTATCAACGGCACTAGTCAAATAACTAAATCCCCAGGTCGCTGTTGACTAAACAAACGTTTAAAATCAAAACTCCGTAGCCTACTAAAATTACCTCTAAACGAATATTTCTGAATTGAAAATTATAATATAATTAGGCGTCTCGGATTCTGTAACACTACAAATTTCTGATAATTTCGAATCACATAAAGCAAAAATACCTATTTTTCCACTGGCTAATCCTCAATCAACACTATAACTAGTTTAACATAATAGTTTCAGGATATCGTCATAAAGCATTGTCATGACTTGACAATCACGTAATATGATTGATAAAATTAATGAAACTATTAACGAAATCGGTCAGCAAATTGACTTATAATTATCACTAGTGTTGTTTTTCTTTTATCTTCATTCACTACAGATGATTACAGTATGTTTCTCTATCAGTTGTTCATTCAGTAAATATCTCAAAACCTTGTCAGTCTAATTGATGGTTTAGCGACACAATCATGCATGCAAATAATCAGTATAAGCAGTCGAGCAAATCTCCTGCAAACTGAAAACATCAATGTCGAATTTACCACAACACTGACTGAGGTTCAAGCCATTATCATAGACATGAGTTGGGAGTGTACTCCCTTGGTTACAACTTATGTACTTCCTGATAATCACATGAGCATCACTCACGGTTAATCATCTTGTAAAAACGTATTTGGCCGAGTACATCTTACAGCACCACATCACTTAGTAATGTGACACAGGCTTAACTGATTTCAGTAACTTATAATCACCATATCTCATTTAAATCGTATTCTGCCCGTATACGTGCAACTAACTTGTATGCCCATCAGCCGGCAAGTATAAATATAAATAAATAGTCTATCGCAGATCAGAACATTGAGTCTAGAGCATGTCTCTTACGAACACACTCATGTTTAACGATTTTTCCTAGCTATCTGTCCAAAACTCATATAATTATCACTCATGTATTGAAATTTTGTTTTAATAACCATTCATGTGTATTAGTAGTATTAATAAATTTTATCACGGTCAAGTAAAAACGAGGTTGAGAAAATCTCCACGTAACTAAATAAACCGTATCAAACTAACTGGAACACTAGTTGGAATTCTTTTCCATGGTAATACTTTTGTTCTTTCAGTTAGCCTACTAATACAGATGCAATTGGAAATCACATATGGACGGGTTACCGGCATAATTGTTAATTGGTTTCATAATTTAAACCAAAACTAATACCAATATTAACATTTCTACAATATTCATTACTTTAATATTTCTAAACACAAAATACTTACTACCTATACGTCAAGCTATTAACCAACGGCTATTAACACGCATTGTTTTATTATTATTACTGTAATCCCATTTTTTATAGCTCAAATTATCTTCACCCAAATTGTCATTTTAAGCGTGTCAAGCATGAAGGCAGATTTTTTAAAAATTATTACATGTATTTCCCGACCAGATGCTGCCGCCTTCTTTTTGATTTATCTTTCAGCTTATCATTACCCGGGGATTCTTCCTAGTCTTGGTAACCTTCAACGCACGACGATCCCATCCAATTCGGTATCGAACCAACATCACGTTGATTCTGGTGGAAGAGTAGTGTAGTGGCATTGAACAATAACCGCACAATCCACAAAGCTGAACACGAGACTACTCAGAAAATAGATATTCAATATTTAACGCGGAGAAATACCTAACAATGGAGAAGGCGCGAACAATGAATTGAATGGACTGGAGTCGATCGAGTGGCATGGCCCGGCCATGCAGGCGTGGTCTCTGCTGAATGTTACCTTATATCTTCTATTCATATTAAATATATTGTTCTTTCTCTAGCCTAACCTTGTTCTACATCATATATTGGTAATTGATACGGTACAGTGAGTTGGTGTAGTCGATGGTGTGACTTCCACGTAAGATCTTATAGATTAGGCAGTTATATCATGACAAATCTACAAATTTAGGATTAGGTCTATTATTAGAGCAGTACTAATATCATAGTAGACCATAATTCTACAAGTACTCCTAGCCTTGCCACATCCTAGTTCATATCATGCCTATTATCATGTAGATCAAACAACTACCCATCATAAATGAATGAACAATTCAAGAAACTTCTTAGACGCATGATAAAGCAATGGGATATGTTAATCTTTACAGGCTTAAAACGGTGCAGGTACAGTTATTTTAAGATTAGGAATGCTTGTAGAGAGTTGATAAGTAAGACTAGATAGTCATATAAAAATGATTTTTATGGGCTGTTGAAATATTCTGAAGAAGTTATTCTCATATTTAAAGAGGCAGACCCAGAGAAGTAATGGAATCTCACCCCTTCTGGTACAGGAAAGTCTGTTGATATTAGCAAGAAATGATGAAAAAGCTTAATCATTATCGAAATATTTTAGTGAAGTGTTTTCTACGGGCAATGAGGAAAGATCAACAACTAATCATAACCAGGGCTGCTTGTCATCGAGAAAAACTGTCTTAAGATCAACTCAACATCTCAAACCGGATAAGCTCAGTGTTCCTGACGATATTCATCATGGAATTATGAAAGAGCTGTCGGACGTTTTGGCTGGACCTATGGTTATGCTGTTTGATTTGTTTCTGCCGCATCTCCTTACGAATGGCGTTATATATGTCGTCCGCTGAATAATCTAATTTTTAGCAATAATCCAGGCGAGTTCAACTATCTTACTTAATGATTTTTGTACTGAACATATATATGTTTTCCAGTTGCTTTTGCCATATATTTGTAAGTGTCCCTAGGCTGAATGCAGTAACTTCTTATGGAATGTTTATAACGCGTCATATTCCTGCCTGAAGTTTCATAAGCAGCCTGGTCGTGTTCATTATTTTTCATTGTCATATACGTCAACAACCTGCTTGTTAACCTGGCCCGTACATACGTTACACTATATCTTCATGTCTTCTAAATTTAGAAATCATCTGAATCGCCTTTAACGTGTATAAATAAACCCATCATAGTCGTTGTTGCTAATCGTATTTGGGTTTATGGATTGGTTTATCATAGTAGCAGCCTAAAATGCAGACATAGTTTAGATAATTAGATTACAAATTTAGGTACTATCAACGGCACTAGTCAAATAACTAAATCCCCAGGTCGCTGTTGACTAAACAAACGTTTAAAATCAAAACTCCGTAGCCTACTAAAATTACCTCTAAACGAATATTTCTGAATTGAAAATTATAATATAATTAGGCGTCTCGGATTCTGTAACACTACAAATTTCTGATAATTTCGAATCACATAAAGCAAAAATACCTATTTTTCCACTGGCTAATCCTCAATCAACACTATAACTAGTTTAACATAATAGTTTCAGGATATCGTCATAAAGCATTGTCATGACTTGACAATCACGTAATATGATTGATAAAATTAATGAAACTATTAACGAAATCGGTCAGCAAATTGACTTATAATTATCACTAGTGTTGTTTTTCTTTTATCTTCATTCACTACAGATGATTACAGTATGTTTCTCTATCAGTTGTTCATTCAGTAAATATCTCAAAACCTTGTCAGTCTAATTGATGGTTTAGCGACACAATCATGCATGCAAATAATCAGTATAAGCAGTCGAGCAAATCTCCTGCAAACTGAAAACATCAATGTCGAATTTACCACAACACTGACTGAGGTTCAAGCCATTATCATAGACATGAGTTGGGAGTGTACTCCCCTTGGTTACAACTTATGTACTTCCTGATAATCACATGAGCATCACTCACGGTTAATCATCTTGTAAAAACGTATTTGGCCGAGTACATCTTACAGCACCACATCACTTAGTAATGTGACACAGGCTTAACTGATTTCAGTAACTTATAATCACCATATCTCATTTAAATCGTATTCTGCCCGTATACGTGCAACTAACTTGTATGCCCATCAGCCGGCAAGTATAAATATAAATAAATAGTCTATCGCAGATCAGAACATTGAGTCTAGAGCATGTCTCTTACGAACACACTCATGTTTAACGATTTTTCCTAGCTATCTGTCCAAAACTCATATAATTATCACTCATGTATTGAAATTTTGTTTTAATAACCATTCATGTGTATTAGTAGTATTAATAAATTTTGTCACGGTCAAGTAAAAACGAGGTTGAGAAAATCTCCACGTAACTAAATAAACCGTATCAAACTAACTGGAACACTAGTTGGAATTCTTTTCCATGGTAATACTTTTGTTCTTTCAGTTAGCCTACTAATACAGATGCAATTGGAAATCACATATGGACGGGTTACCGGCATAATTGTTAATTGGTTTCATAATTTAAACCAAAACTAATACCAATATTAACATTTCTACAATATTCATTACTTTAATATTTCTAAACACAAAATACTTACTACCTATACGTCAAGCTATTAACCAACGGCTATTAACACGCATTGTTTTATTATTATTACTGTAATCCCATTTTTTTATAGCTCAAATTATCTTCACCCAAATTGTCATTTTAAGCGTGTCAAGCATGAAGGCAGATTTTTTAAAAAATTATTACATGTATTTCCCGACCAGATGCTGCCGCCTTCTTTTTGATTTATCTTTCAGCTTATCATTACCCGGGGATTCTTCCTAGTCTTGGTAACCTTCAACGCACGACGATCCCATCCAATTCGGTATCGAACCAACATCACGTTGATTCTGGTGGAAGAGTAGTGTAGTGGCATTGAACAATAACCGCACAATCCACAAAGCTGAACACGAGACTACTCAGAAAATAGATATTCAATATTTAACGCGGAGAAATACATAACAATGGAGAAGGCGCGAACAATGAATTGAATGGACTGGAGTCGATCGAGTGGCATGGCCCGGCCATGCAGGCGTGGTCTCTGCTGAATGTTACCTTATATCTTCTATTCATATTAAATATATTGTTCTTTCTCTAGCCTAACCTTGTTCTACATCATATATTGGTAATTGATACGGTACAGTGAGTTGGTGTAGTCGATGGTGTGACTTCCACGTAAGATCTTATAGATTAGGCAGTTATATCATGACAAATCTACAAATTTAGGATTAGGTCTATTATTAGAGCAGTACTAATATCATAGTAGACCATAATTCTACAAGTACTCCTAGCCTTGCCACATCCTAGTTCATATCATGCCTATTATCATGTAGATCAAACAACTACCCATCATAAATGAATGAACAATTCAAGAAACTTCTTAGACGCATGATAAAGCAATGGGATATGTTAATCTTTACAGGCTTAAAACGGTGCAGGTACAGTTATTTTAAGATTAGGAATGCTTGTAGAGAGTTGATAAGTAAGACTAGATAGTCATATAAAAATGATTTTTTATGGGCTGTTGAAATATTCTGAAGAAGTTATTCTCATATTTAAAGAGGCAGACCCAGAGAAGTAATGGAATCTCACCCCTTCTGGTACAGGAAAGTCTGTTGATATTAGCAAGAAATGATGAAAAAGCTTAATCATTATCGAAATATTTTAGTGAAGTGTTTTCTACGGGCAATGAGGAAAGATCAACAACTAATCATAACCAGGGCTGCTTGTCATCGAGAAAAACTGTCTTAAGATCAACTCAACATCTCAAACCGGATAAGCTCAGTGTTCCTGACGATATTCATCATGGAATTATGAAAGAGCTGTCGGACGTTTTGGCTGGACCTATGGTTATGCTGTTTGATTTGTTTCTGCCGCATCTCCTTACGAATGGCGTTATATATGTCGTCCGCTGAATAATCTAATTTTTAGCAATAATCCAGGCGAGTTCAACTGTCTTACTTAACGATTTTTTGTACTGAACATATATATGTTTTCCAGTTGCTTTTGCCATATATTTGTAAGTGTCCCTAGGCTGAATGCAGTAACTTCTTATGGAATGTTTATAACGCGTCATATTCCTGCCTGAAGTTTCATAAGCAGCCTGGTCGTGTTCATTATTTTTCATTGTCATATACGTCAACAACCTGCTTGTTAACCTGGCCCGTACATACGTTACACTATATCTTCATGTCTTCTAAATTTAGAAATCATCTGAATCGCCTTTAACGTGTATAAATAAACCCATCATAGTCGTTGTTGCTAATCGTATTTGGGTTTATGGATTGGTTTATCATAGTAGCAGCCTAAAATGCAGACATAGTTTAGATAATTAGATTACAAATTTAGGTACTATCAACGGCACTAGTCAAATAACTAAATCCCCAGGTCGCTGTTGACTAAACAAACGTTTAAAATCAAAACTCCGTAGCCTACTAAAATTACCTCTAAACGAATATTTCTGAATTGAAAATTATAATATAATTAGGCGTCTCGGATTCTGTAACACTACAAATTTCTGATAATTTCGAATCACATAAAGCAAAAATACCTATTTTTCCACTGGCTAATCCTCAATCAACACTATAACTAGTTTAACATAATAGTTTCAGGATATCGTCATAAAGCATTGTCATGACTTGACAATCACGTAATATGATTGATAAAATTAATGAAACTATTAACGAAATCGGTCAGCAAATTGACTTATAATTATCACTAGTGTTGTTTTTCTTTTATCTTCATTCACTACAGATGATTACAGTATGTTTCTCTATCAGTTGTTCATTCAGTAAATATCTCAAAACCTTGTCAGTCTAATTGATGGTTTAGCGACACAATCATGCATGCAAATAATCAGTATAAGCAGTCGAGCAAATCTCCTGCAAACTGAAAACATCAATGTCGAATTTACCACAACACTGACTGAGGTTCAAGCCATTATCATAGACATGAGTTGGGAGTGTACTCCCTTGGTTACAACTTATGTACTTCCTGATAATCACATGAGCATCACTCACGGTTAATCATCTTGTAAAAACGTATTTGGCCGAGTACATCTTACAGCACCACATCACTTAGTAATGTGACACAGGCTTAACTGATTTCAGTAACTTATAATCACCATATCTCATTTAAATCGTATTCTGCCCGTATACGTGCAACTAACTTGTATGCCCATCAGCCGGCAAGTATAAATATAAATAAATAGTCTATCGCAGATCAGAACATTGAGTCTAGAGCATGTCTCTTACGAACACACTCATGTTTAACGATTTTTCCTAGCTATCTGTCCAAAACTCATATAATTATCACTCATGTATTGAAATTTTGTTTTAATAACCATTCATGTGTATTAGTAGTATTAATAAATTTTATCACGGTCAAGTAAAAACGAGGTTGAGAAAATCTCCACGTAACTAAATAAACCGTATCAAACTAACTGGAACACTAGTTGGAATTCTTTTCCATGGTAATACTTTTGTTCTTTCAGTTAGCCTACTAATACAGATGCAATTGGAAATCACATATGGACGGGTTACCGGCATAATTGTTAATTGGTTTCATAATTTAAACCAAAACTAATACCAATATTAACATTTCTACAATATTCATTACTTTAATATTTCTAAACACAAAATACTTACTACCTATACGTCAAGCTATTAACCAACGGCTATTAACACGCATTGTTTTATTATTATTACTGTAATCCCATTTTTTTATAGCTCAAATTATCTTCACCCAAATTGTCATTTTAAGCGTGTCAAGCATGAAGGCAGATTTTTAAAAAATTATTACATGTATTTCCCGACCAGATGCTGCCGCCTTCTTTTGATTTATCTTTCAGCTTATCATTACCCGGGGATTCTTCCTAGTCTTGGTAACCTTCAACGCACGACGATCCCATCCAATTCGGTATCGAACCAACATCACGTTGATTCTGGTGGAAGAGTAGTGTAGTGGCATTGAACAATAACCGCACAATCCACAAAGCTGAACACGAGACTACTCAGAAAATAGATATTCAATATTTAACGCGGAGAAATACCTAACAATGGAGAAGGCGCGAACAATGAATTGAATGGACTGGAGTCGATCGAGTGGCATGGCCCGGCCATGCAGGCGTGGTCTCTGCTGAATGTTACCTTATATCTTCTATTCATATTAAATATATTGTTCTTTCTCTAGCCTAACCTTGTTCTACATCATATATTGGTAATTGATACGGTACAGTGAGTTGGTGTAGTCGATGGTGTGACTTCCACGTAAGATCTTATAGATTAGGCAGTTATATCATGACAAATCTACAAATTTAGGATTAGGTCTATTATTAGAGCAGTACTAATATCATAGTAGACCATAATTCTACAAGTACTCCTAGCCTTGCCACATCCTAGTTCATATCATGCCTATTATCATGTAGATCAAACAACTACCCATCATAAATGAATGAACAATTCAAGAAACTTCTTAGACGCATGATAAAGCAATGGGATATGTTAATCTTTACAGGCTTAAAACGGTGCAGGTACAGTTATTTTAAGATTAGGAATGCTTGTAGAGAGTTGATAAGTAAGACTAGATAGTCATATAAAAATGATTTTTTATGGGCTGTTGAAATATTCTGAAGAAGTTATTCTCATATTTAAAGAGGCAGACCCAGAGAAGTAATGAAATCTCACCCCTTCTGGTACAGGAAAGTCTGTTGATATTAGCAAGAAATGATGAAAAAGCTTAATCATTATCGAAATATTTTAGTGAAGTGTTTTCTACGGGCAATGAGGAAAGATCAACAACTAATCATAACCAGGGCTGCTTGTCATCGAGAAAAACTGTCTTAAGATCAACTCAACATCTCAAACCGGATAAGCTCAGTGTTCCTGACGATATTCATCATGGAATTATGAAAGAGCTGTCGGACGTTTTGGCTGGACCTATGGTTATGCTGTTTGATTTGTTTCTGCCGCATCACAGTGTTTATGGCAGGGAGCGGAGACTTAGTTAGTAACTATCAACCCTTTGGTCTAACCAGTGCAGTTTTCAGAGTAATGGAAAGGGTTATTCGGATGGCTAGTTTAAACTATATGGAAGGGCAAAGTCTTGTATCCAGGGAATAACACGGTTTTAAGAATGGCCCATCATGTTCGACAAATCTGCTCATTGCAAGAGAAGATCGTGCTGCAGCAAAAGGTAGAAATATTCCTATAGATGTGATTTTCGTAAACCTAAGTAAAGCTTTTGGCAGGGTCTTTCGTTTGAGTCTTAAATAAAGACTGTAAAGTTTCGGAATCCTTTGTGAAACCGCAGATTGGATAAGTGACATTCTTAATGATAGGAGATAGCGGGCAAGGATGAATAGAAGTCTCAGCATGGGGGCCTGTGAAAAGTAAAGTTCCCCAAAACGCAATCCTTGGTCCTCCTTTTTTGCTTAATGTAAATGAATTAGCAATAGTATCAAAGTCATCCGTTCCACTTCTTGTCAATGATATGGAAATCTGGAGACCCATACAGGATATGTCAGATATTATAACAGAATGATCTCAATTCATTGGTTGAAAGGATGTGCAGGTGGTCATTAGAAGTAAATTCTAACAATAGTGTGGCAATGCAATTAAATAACTGCGACGATTCATATCACTGCACAATATGTGAAGTTGTGTTACGCAAATCAATAAACCATCAAGATCAAGGAGTCATATCAAGCAGTGGTCACGAAACTACGGGTAACTGCAAGGCAGACACTGCCAAAGGGTTTAGGGTCTTACTGGCTATTCGCAAGGTATTTCATTACTTAAATAAAGAAACGTTTAGGGCATCATAGCCGACTTTCGTGAGGCCTCGTTTGATCCAAGCACCAAACCCTTGTTTCAAGTCTGGGACGGATATGCCAGAACGAGTCCAGAGGCGAGGGGCCAAAATGGTAAAAATTCTCTCTGGCCTATCGCATGAAAACGGACTGAAACTCTTCGACCTATTTCTGCCATCCTAGAGCACGATGCGGCGTGATCTAGTCTTGATCTACTTTACATTGAACAATGATTTTAGCATCAATATGTGTTACCTTTCCCTTCCACATAGAGTTGGTCATCTTAGAAAACATTCTCAGGAAGTTTAAAGACTGAGATAAAGTCGCTTGTGTCTGAAGTTCCGTTCCACTCACCAAGTAGTAGATTATTTTAATTCTGTTATGGAACACACAACATTATCAGTTGCCGATACATTCAGAGAGACTAGATATCCACAGCAATACAAATTGCAGGGATTAATATAGGTCGATTGACCTCCTATCCTTCACTGAAGACTGAAAATCTTTAAAGCGGCCTTCGCATTCTGTCCAAATGAAGAACCTGTGATTGAGTATTCAGTCAAAAAGTAACTTCCAGGTCTATAGAAGCCGTATTGAAACTAGTTGATGCGATAGTACTGCTACTATCAATAAGTATGAAACATCACAACAACGCGAACATCTTAGTTTGGTTCAGGATATAAACTTACTTACTTACTTACTTACTTACTTACTTACTTACTTACTTACTTACTTACGCCTGTTACTCCCAATGGAGCATAGGCCGCTGACCAGCATTCTCCAACCCACTCTATCCTGGGCCTTCTTTTCTAGTTCCATCCAATTCTTGTTCATTTTTCTCATGTCTATCTCCATTTCCCGGCGTAATGTGTTCTTTGGTCTCCCTCTTTTCCTTTGACCTTCAGGATTCCATGTGAGGGCTTGTCTTGTGACACAGTTGGGTGCTTTCCTCAATGTGTGTCCTATCCACTTCCAGCGCTTCTTCCTGATTTCTTCCTCCACTGGGATCTGGTTTGTTCTCTCCCACAGTACGTTGTTGCTAATAGTGTCCGGCCAATGGATCTGAAGTATTTTGCATAGACAACTGTTGATAAACACCTGTATTTTCTGGATGATGGCTTTTGTAGTTCTCCAGGTTTCTGCCCCATACAGTAGAACTGTCTTGACATTTGTATTGAAAATCCTGACCTTGGTGTTGGTTGACAGTTGCTTTGAGTTCCAGATGTTCCTCAGTTGTAAATATACTGCTCTTGCTTTTCCGATCCGCGCCTTCACATCTGCATCAGATCCACCCTGTTCATCAATGATGCTGCCCAAATATGTAAAGGTTTTGACATCTTCCAAATCTTCTCCGTCAATTGTGATTGGATTGGTGCATTCTGTGTTGTATCGGAGAATCCTGCTTTTCCCTTTGTGTATATTGAGACCTATTGCTGCTGAGGCTGCTGCCACACTGTTCGTCTTCTCCTGCATCTGTTGTTGCGTTTGGGATAGAAGGGCCAGATCGTCTGCGAAGTCTAGATCATCCAACTGCATCTTAGATGTCCATTGTATCCCGCGCTTTCCTTCGGACGTTGACGTTTTCATGATCCAGTCGATCACCATGAGAAAGAGAAAGGGTGAGAGTAAGCAACCTTGCCTAACACCGGTCTTCACTTCGAACGACTTTGTCAACTGTCCTCCATGCACGATTTTGCAGTGTAATCCATCATATGAGTTCTGTATGATATTGACTATCTTCTGAGGCACGCCGTAGTGTCGAAGAAGTTTCCATAGTGTTGTTCTGTCCACGCTATCAAATGCCTTTTCGTAGTCAATGAAGTTGATGTAGAGTGATGAATTCCATTCAATTGATTGTTCCACAATTATCCGTAGAGTTGCGATTTGGTCTGTACACGATCTATCCTTACGGAATCCTGCCTGTTGGTCACGAAGTTGGGCGTCTACGCCGTCCTTCATCCTGTTTAACAATACCCTGTTGAAGACTTTTCCCGGTATTGAGAGAAGAGTGATGCCCCTGTAGTTATCACACTTGCTCAGATCGCCTTTCTTTGGTATTTTGATCAGTAGTCCTTCTTTCCAGTCTGTTGGTACTTGTTCCTCATCCCAAATCTTATTGAAGAGAATGTGGAGTATCCTTGCAGTTGCCGCTACGTCTGCTTTTAGTGCCTCTGCTGGGATGTTGTCCGGTCCTGCTGATTTGCCACTCTTGATTTGTCTGATGGCCATACTGATTTCTTCAATTGTTGGTCGGCCAACATTGAGTGGGAGGTCCGTGGGTGCTGCTTCGATGTTGGGTGGGTTCAGTGGAGCTGGTCGATTCAACAGTTCTTTGAAGTGTTCTACCCACCTGTTTTGTTGCTCTTCAATGTTGGTGATTACCTTGCCTTCCTTGCTTTTCACTGGTCGTTCTGGTTTGCGGCGATTTCCAGAGAGTTTCTTTGTCGTGTCATACAATTGTCTCATGTTTCCTTCTCTTGCAGCCTTTTCTGCCGTCGTTGCTAAATCTTCCACATATTTACGTTTGTCGGTTCTGATGCTCCTCTTCACTTGTTTGTTTATTTCCGTGTATTCAGCTTGTACCTTGGTTTTTTCTGCTCTTGTTCGGCTGGTATTGATCGCTGCCTTCTTGTTCCTCCTTTCTAGAATCTTATCCAGTGTATCAACAGTGATCCATTCCTTGTGGTGGTGCTTCTTGTGACCCAGGACCTCATGACGTGTTGAAGTGATTGCCTCTTTGATCCCCTTCCAGTTGCTCTCCACATTAGTTCCTTCTCTATTGAGTAGATCATGAAAGGCCTGGAACTTGTTGCTGAGGTCTATCTTGAATTTGTTGAGTTTGTTAGTATCCTGGAGAAAGGCCGTATTGAACTTTTGTGATACTGTCCGCCCCGTTGTCCAGTGCTTCTTGAGTTTCAATTTCATCTTGGCGACCAGTAAGTGATGATCTGATGCTATATCAGCTCCTCTGTTGGTTCTCACGTCCTCTATAGTCCTCCTGAACGTTTTGTTGATGCAAATATGGTCGATTTGGTTTTGTGTAGAGTGATCCGGTGAAGTTCATGTGGTTTTGTGTATGCGTTTATGTGGGAATATGGTGCCGCCTATGACCAGTTTATTGAAGGCACATAGGTTTGCAAATCTCTCACCATTTTCGTTTCTTTCTCCCAGCCCGTGTCGTCCCATGATGTCTTCATATCCAGTGTTGTCCGTTCCAACCTTGGCGTTGAAATCTCCCATCAGAATAGTCAGGTCCTTTGTTGGGCACTTCTCGACTATTGACTGCAGCCTATTGTAGAATTGATCTTTAGCGTCTTCATTGTAGTCGTTGGTAGGCGCATAGCATTGGATGATGTTCATTGAAATGCCCTCTTTCTTTGTTTTAAACGAGGCTTTGATGATCCTTGGTCCATGAGATTCCCATCCTATAAGTGCATTTTGCGCTTGTTTGGACAGCATCAATGCAACTCCTTGTGTATGTGGTGCATTTTCTTCTTCATGGCCGGAGTATAACAGGAGCTCTCCTGTAGCTAGTCGTTGTTGTCCAACTTGTGTCCAATGTGTTTCACTGATCCCAAGTACCTCTAGGTTGTATCTTCTCATTTCTGCAGCAATCTGGAAGGCTCTTCCGGTGTCCCACATTGTACGAACATTCCATGTACCTAAATAAATGGTCGCTCTGTTTGTCAGAAGGGGCATCGGCCTCGTAACTTCCGAAGGGATTCGGCTTTCATCATGAGGCGTCATAATTCTTCTAAATGAAGATCTTCTGACTCCCAGGGCAGAGTTTAGAAGGTTTGAATAATTTTTTCTGGTTAGCGTTTTTTTAGCGAGTTAGTTTTCTACGGGATGGGGACGCTAACCCCATGCCCAACCCTCCTCCTTTATCCGGGCTTGGGACCGGCAGTAGCCCCCGGAGGGACTCCAGGCGGAGTTTCAGGATATAAAGCAACAAACAATTGTCTAAGTGATCCATTATTAATAATTTTTTACAAATTATCTGGCGGTTACAGACGTATATATACCAGGAAGTCAAGTTAGGATGTCTCCTCATTTGCGGATAAATCTTTCGCTTTTTACTAAACATTTCCGTGGGGAGGCACAATACAGTGAGTCTTAACTCATTTTTTCCAACTCCGACTTTGCACGGAGTATAAAATTTTTTCAGGCTGCAAGCCCCTGCTTAAAAGGTGACTCGGACATGCTAGAAAACGTACAGAGGGCAGCTATTCGTGCAATTCCGGAACTTCGGGGCTTATCATATAAAGAGCGGCTTGAAAAACTGGACCTCTTTACTCTGTCCTATCGCAGACTAAGGGGAGATCTAATTTTGATGTACAGAATACTGAGAAATGATTTTGAACCTGACTTATTCTCTCTTTTTCTTCCCACTAGATCGGGACACCTAAGAGGACATAGCAGGCGAGTAGAAAAACCATAAACTAACAAAATACCCTTGGCATACAGGTTTTCACACCGAGTCATCAATACTTGGAACCTGCTGCCTGAAGCAGTGGTGTCCGCACCTTCAATTGATTCTTTCAACAGAAGACTGGACACTCACAGAAGCATACTAGAATAGGAATAACATAGGCCGTAGGCCTTCTGTCCTTACCACACAAATCGGAATCTGAATCTGTAATCTAGCGGGTCACCTAGTGTCGTTCAAATACAAAATACCCGCGGTTACTTCGGCCCGTCAAGGTCGTTGTTGGTTTACACCTAAACTGACTTGTTCATTTGAGTAGCTGGCCTTTCCAGCTGTTTTTTGGTATCTTATCTGTTAAAATATTTGTGAGACTCTCTTGAAACTGTTCCGAGCTTCGTCCCGAAGGAAAGTGTGAAGTTATTTAGTTGCCAAAGGTTTCTAGTCGAAGTACTGTTGACCTGACACTTAACATATCGTGTCTACCAAGGCAATATCTGACACACCATGTAAACGCTATAAAGCTTAATAATTCTCCTCATTTCTAAAGGAGTCATCTAGAGTGTAAGTATCATCCATATGCAGTCCTTATTGAAGATTCTCATGCTGGGGATATGGTTTGCTCGATGTGTGGATTGGTTGTTGCTGATAGGTATGTTTTATCACAATAAACATGGTTTTTGCATCCGCTTCGTGCAGAGTAATTGACGTCGGGTCTGAATGGCGCACGTTTTCTAATGATGCCAATGCCAAAGATATGTGTCGAGTAGGAGCTAGTGAAAACTTCTTGTTAGATGGGGGTGATCTTTCAACTATGATCAGTGGTCCATCACCTTCTGACTCGCGACAACTTGATGAGCATGGGAAGCCAATGTACCGAAACCGTCGCAATATATCTGCGCCTGATAGGGTACTTTTGAGTGCGTTCAGAGAAATCAGTCAAATGGGCGAACATCTAAATCTCCCCAAAAGCATATCAGTAAGTTTCATTCCTAGTCTCACGATAAGTTTTCATTGTATTTTATATGTATATCTGAAACCCATTTGGAACCATTATGTAAGAAAACTATACTGTAGGTCAATACGAAGTCTTGGACATTTGTTTTAAAGCCTTCTAAACATACAACTGTAATGGTGACCTCATTTTTGTATGCCAACTTTTCGCACATTGTTCGAGACATTGTGACTAGTAGTTGTGAAATTTCTGTCGAAATCATCCCTCCTATCGATTGGCAAAATACACCGATTCGATTTCATGCAGTCGTATATCACAGGATTTGTTGTTGCTGATATCTGACGCGTTCATTGGACCGAGCGCGAAAATTTTAACCAAGGAAATGTAGTCGAATCCCATTCTATGGTCTGTCTATCAATTAAGGGAGGAGTATATTGCGCGGCAGTTCGTTCTGCTTTATTTTACTGCTGCGAAACATGGCCATTAAGAGTAGGAGATATTCGTAAGCTACTAATATTTGACCACAGATGCCTTAGAAATATTGCTCGCACCTGCTGGGACCACCGGGTAAGTAATAGTGAGGTTAGACGTAGGGTATTAGGGAAGGATGGTAAATCAGTTGATGAAGTTGTGAATCTTCATCGACTGTGATGGTTGGCACACATGTTACGTATGCGTGAAGACCGATTACCACGACGTGCAATGGTGACTAGTGTTGGGGATGGTTGGAAGAAAGTTAGGGACGGCCAAACCAGAACGCGACATCAGTCCCTGAAGTCACTAACTTCTGGTCTGAGCCATGTTGGTAGATGCAGACTACTTGGTTGGGGTCCGCGTGACTATTGTAACCCATGGTTGGAGACTGCGTGACATGGCTCAGAATCGTTCACAATGGCGTATGCGTATACACTCTTTGTCTTCCTTTAAACTATGAGATTAAAATCGCTTCATATATTTCTTCGAACTGATTCTTTCTACATGTACTATGCCCTTATATACAATCTTTCTTTTATATATTATCACCATTGACTTAACTACTCCTATGAATTTGGTGTTCATCTTGTTGTGCTAATAAGGTATGGCAGCTTCGGCCGATGGAAATATGTGCCTGGTCTTACGTTGTAGCTGACTGTCTGACTGTGATTAAAATGTATGCTTTTAACGTGTCATTAGACCCTACAGTAGGTCCGATCCACTTAATAGTTCAGTTCGTGGAGTTTTATTCGTTAGACACGCACTTGCAAAAACACCTATGTACAGGATAAAAACTGCCTTACTTGTAGAGAAAATATACATGTAACAAATAAATTTTACATGCTCACGTTGTTTAGCATAACCATCCTTCATGTTGTGTTAATGATGTACAATGTATCTGTAAATGCCATTTGTGGCGTCAGATAGCTGTTTTCACTTGGATAAACTGGCTCATCATGGATACATAGTATTTGAAATCTAGAAAACCAGCTTTACTTTTTAAAGCCAGTGAATTAACAGACATGCCTATAAGTGTTGTCAGTGATTTTCTAACAACTAAATGTTAACTTACGTCAGTTATCTTGAGCGAAAAAACCAAAAAACATTACCCACCAATTTGTTTGATTAACATCTGGGTATCTTGTACAGTTAAAGGAAACTACTTATCTTGGAAGTTTCATCACCCCCATTGGATTTGTGACTGAATAAATCTCAGTACGGATTCTAAAAGCTCAGTTGTCTTTTACATCATTTATATGTGGGAGATATCCGCCTACCAATCCTCTTTTACTTAATGACTAAGACATGTCCTCTAAAATTAGAATGCATTCGTAGGTTGCTAGCATTTGACCACGAATACCTTCAAAGTATTGCTCCCATGCAGTGGAATGACTGAGCAAGCAACTCTGTAGTCAGATATAGGGTGCTGGGTGAATATTGCTAGTTAGTCGATGATGTCAACATTCATCATCTTGGAAAGTCAAGACATGTGTTACACATAACCAGTCATTACCTTCCATCTCATTATGCTTATGTGCTGTGACGATTTCGGATGGTATAAAATTTTGTCAAGTTTTATGTTGGTCATAACTTGCTGACAGGGTAAAATTTTTGGTGATAAACTGCAGTTATTGTGGTGCTGTAAGTATTTAAATTATTATGAAAAAACAGGCCGCTAAACCTTATTGGTGACTAAATAAGTTATCGTAATGTCATGCCACTAATCGTATCAGTCACGGGATGCTAATAATAGGGTTAATCCTGACTATATCCCTCACCTTCCTCTAATTTGGCTCTTCCTACTGGCCGTCCGTATGAATCAGTCAGAACCAATATACATGTTTACCTAAATAAGCTTAAAAGAATTAGCATACAAAAGTACCCGTGCTTAATCTCAAGATTATATTTCCAAGTGGATGTTAAAATATCTAAATTGAGAATTACTATAGTTTACTTCGAACCATCACCTTTGTGTTCACTTTTTATTTATAAACCGATAAATATGTCAGTAAAACCCAAGGAACAGTGATCAAGCAACCTATTCTGAATAACTCGAATATTGTAGTCGAAAATAATTTTATCAGAATGGTGTGGATTCCTGATAATTCCATTTTATTAAAAGATAAGTCTCTGTTACTCATTAAAGAAGAATCAATTTTCCCTAACTACTTCTAAAAATCTTCGATGTAGGCTGTAAGTGGAAATTTCCTACGAGAGGCTAGATATATGTATATCAAAAGAAAACCGGATGAGGGTATTCCAGAATTGCCTTGGTCACTAATTTGAATCAAAATATTATTTTCAGCTTGCAGTGTCAAAAACAAGTATTGTAATAAGAAAATAGCTAATCAAACAGCGACAACATTATGTTAAGAATGTTATGGTGTTTGAAATAGTAATTGAATTTAAACAACTTAGAGTTTTTCAAAATCAATGTTCATATGTTAATGTAATCTCATCTTAATAACTCAGTTTTAAACAAGCTTTCTCTAATTGTGTTAGAAATAGTCCAAGTTGCTTTTTCCCTACATATCGTCTTCCTTTTTGAAATATTGTAGGACCATGCTAACTTGCTGTTCAAACAAGTCCATGAGACTAAAAATCTTCGAGGTCGCAGTAATGATGCTGTCTCAACTGCTTGTCTCTACATGGCCTGTCGTCAAGAGGGTGTCCCTCGGACTTTCAAAGGTGACAGTGTAATAAGTTTTTAGCCGGATATTTATTTTTTGGTATAAGACTTAATCTCACTTAATATTAAGCACACACAACATAAAGATGTAGTGAAAGGATCTCAGTACATTTTCTTACTAGTTGTTTATGCTTAATCAATATCTCACATGAAATATGTTAGATAATATCACACATTGTATATTAATAAGTAGATGAGAAGCATTAGCGTTGCTTTTAATCTTTATATTAGCGACATATGTTAAAGTTTATTTAAATTTCCAAAAGGTTAACTAACTTATATAAAACTATAGATTCAAATATAAAGCTCTTTTTGTATTACTAAATTATCAAGCATATCAACCATTTATATTTATCTACAGACGTTTTCGGAGGCTGTTTGTTCTCATGCATGGGGACGTTTTCTTTTATGATCAACATAAACTATATGTTACTGGGTTAGAAACGCTCATATATATTTTTATTCTTAGTCTTTCTGGTGATTATCAATGAACACAAAACCATAGCTTAAAACTATCGGTTGCTATCAATCATCACGGAGTTATCAAAATTTTCCGCAATGGTGCAGGTTCATTCACTTTTTTCCCCTCGGATCCTAAGTTACTTAATCATCTTAAGAAAGATTTATTCTACGAATCCATTTCTTATCGAATTATATCTTTTATACCTAATGTTATCGATAATACTGTTACTACTTATACTACACTGTTATCTCGCTGTGCTGATGTGGTGTGGTAACTTGAACCCACCCATGTATGTACCAGGTTCCGTGTTATGTAAGACTGACTGACTGATTATCATTTTTCTTAATAAAAATTGCAATGCATTTCGTAATATCTCGCGACTTACTGTTAATTGCTTCTTCGGACAATAAAAAATTTTCCAACCCAGTATAAACGTACGTAGCATGACAAACAAGTTAAATTAAATATCTACTAAATACAAGGATATCTAGTCAAGATAATGTTATGTCATCCACGTCTTGAATACTTCTGTGTAATATGTTTTCTTGTGCATGTTTGTATGAGTGTGAATAATGTAATGATCGTACTGTAAAGGAATTAGTTTTCTAATTTGAGAATAAGAGTTAAAATGTACTCTCAATTTTTCAGATTCTAGTACCATTGAATTGTACCGTTTTAGTTACATAAGTCAAAGCATGATAAAAGTTAATTCTTCTAAAAATGAAGTAAACAAATGTGTATAGGATTACTCAACGCTAGGTGGCTTACTCTTATTAATGCTTGTTTCGTACTAGAACCATCTTTATAAATAAAAACAAGTAGATGACACAATATACAACA
The DNA here is from genome assembly GCF_000699445.3 of Schistosoma haematobium. NCBI lineage: Eukaryota > Metazoa > Platyhelminthes > Trematoda > Strigeidida > Schistosomatidae > Schistosoma > Schistosoma haematobium. Next base: position 24,902,964 of record NC_067197.1, read on the forward strand.
CAATAAATATTTATTTACGATGTACCAAATTTTGCATACTTTTTCTCATAACATTACAAAGAGATTCACGATACAGATTTTAACTGAACAGTTTTAAAAAAAATTGGAAATCCCAGCATTTCTACACTTCATTTGATACTCCATTTCACAACTACTCATTATCATATGTATTCGATCATAGTTGTCTGTGAAGAATTTCTCACATCCTTTTGGAACACTTTATTAGTAGTACCCGGGTTCAACCGTGTGTAATCGGGCCTAATGACGATAATTTAATTAGTGTCATCTTGAAACACCGAGCTCGTTGACTCGGTCATTTTTTACGAATACCCAGTGATCATACAACTCAGTTGCTTGAGGCGTTATCATATATAACATAAGATCGAAATTAAATGAAGTCCTTTTGTAGTTTTTTATTACATTGTCAAAAATGTTTAGGTGATCTTCCTTAACTGAGAAATGTCTTTTTGTCTACATTTTTAACTGAACTGTATCTCTTATTAATTATTACTTTCCATTTACTTCGTTTATTCCATTACCTTTCTCTTCCTTCACAATGTTATCACTCCCTTTGTGCGGTGCTTTCCTTTTGGTGCCCTATTGTATTAGAACTCGTATACTGGTACTAAATAAATTGATTTCCAATGCATCAGTGTTATCCTACTGAGATGAGTATAAAGTTATATACTTTAGTTTTGGAAGTAGAATTTGGAATAGAGCAGTTAATTAAAAAAAAATTAGACGAATTAGTTGGGTCTACGTGATCTTAAAATATTAGAGATTAATTATTTCAGTTTTCCATTTTTATTATGTTGATTTTGAAATCATAGTTTACTGATGTGTGAATTCGAACTTTCATTTGTTATTATTTTATCGACATCGATTGCTACTTATATTTTAAAAACGAAGAACCGTTACAGTTCCGAGGAAGCGAAGTAAAATACACCAAATCTGATACAAGTAGAAATTTATTCATCTCAAAACACAATGAATAATCTAATTAAAAATGTATTCATCTGTATATCGATTTGTACACATATTTAATCATTATTTAGTGAAAAGTTAGGTATATGAATTGATAACAAAATCGCACATACTTCATGTCATGTTAAACATAGTTTATACAAGAATATTGTGTCTTGAATATAAACATCAAACTGAAGTAAATCACTGTTATATTGAATAATCATCATTTAGAATTAAAAGTGTAAGTAATGTAAAATAAGAATCACAATGAATTAGGAATGTAATTTTGCATTTTTATCCTGTCATATCAATTATTATGACTAGTTTATGAATAAAAAATGTTTCATATTTTTCTGTCTTTTTCAGAAGTATGCGCTGTGTCACGAGTATCAAAGAAAGAAATAGGAAAAGTTTTTAAAAAGATTCTAAAAATACTTGAGACAAATGTACAATCGGTTACAGTTGAAGACTTCATGTCTAGATTCTGTGGTAATCTCAATTTGAACATTACTGTTCAAAGAGTTGCAAATGTGGTTGCTAGAAGAGCTCTTAACTTAAATTTAGTTGCTGGTCGTAGCCCAGTTTCGGTGGCAGCCGCAGCCATTTACATGGCAGCTTATGCATTAGGTTGTCGTAAAGAAAAACGAGGTAACTATCATTGTTTTCTTCATTTACTGATAGTAAAGTTTTTCAGAATTGTCAGATTTTGTGTAAATTATATTTGAAATAATTTCACCGATTGAAATTTAAATAATTTCAACGTTTCGTTTATCAAACTTGTCTGAACTTCTTTAAGGTAATAATCAAGAGGTATTCAACCATTAGTAACAAGTATTTGGACCATATCTCTATCCAATCTGTTTGTTTCATATGCACAGTTATGCTGATAGAAATTAATTTAAATATTTCATCATTACAATTATGTATTTGATGATTCTCATTTTACATATACATCGATGTTTTGAAAACATTTTCAATTTGCACATTTATTCTTCTAATAAACAAAAAAGCAAATTAAAATCTTCTATCAACTATTAATAACATGAAATTACATATATACAGCCATACATAAAATCACTCATTCATTTAATTTCAAATTATGAATTTTTCACATGATTCACATGTTACTGACTCATATTTATTATCCTAGTTACTAAAGTCAACATCTGAATATGATTGTATGAGTATTTAGTGTAGATTTAATTGTTGAACATCAAATATTCTTTGATAATTTTGATCTTGACTATTACACTGAAGAAGTTCAGATAAGTTTGTTGGACGAAACTTTGGAATTATTTAAATTTCAATCACTAAGATTATTTCAAACATAATTTTCATAAATAACATCTGTATAATTGGTGACCGATTCCTGTCAAACTATTGGCTCAAATATTGACGAATATTCGTATATTAAGTTAGTGTTTTTAGATTTTAAAAAGAATTTAGAATTCTGTGTATCTATATAGAGTTGAATTAACACAGTTTCTTTTCACAGACAAACCATAGCATATGTTATTTTGAAAAGAGCAAGAACAAACATTCTAGCAGAATAACATGAATTCATTTTTATCTCGTTAGTTCTCGTCAGCTGCTTACAACCTGTGGTATTTAAAATCATAATTAATGGGTTTAAATTACTTACATAAAAGAGTTTGATTGGAAGTCATATTAAAGACATATTCATATAGTATAGCAAGGGTGTAAATAAATTTAATAGACTGAATATTGTAAATATATACCTTATGTGATGAAAGAACATTGTGACAACAGTTCAAACGGTTAGAAACAAACAAACCTTGATAGGAATAAAATGAGTAGAGTTCAGTTGATAAAATAAGATAGTTGGAATAAAACTCAATGGTGTAATAAATGCAAGAAAGAGTTTAAAGAAAAAGAAAAAAATTATTAAGATATAACGAAGGAATATTAATCACCAAGGCAAGGAAAGATTAATAACCATCTCCTTTTGAACACATAAATCAGGCTTTTGGCGCCTGATAGCAACTGCTTCAGCAAACTTCAGAAGACTGGAGTTTGGCTGCTTACTAATCACCTTGAATGATTGTAGGGTATCGACCTGATGTCCTGTATCAAGATGTTTGGTGATTGCACTATTTAGAGTCTTTCTTTCTCTTGTTCTGAGGCTTTTCGGAACATGTTCAAAAAATCTGAGATATGCCCTCCTTTCTGTTCGGCCAATGTAGCTGCTTTGACAGGTACACGTAAATTTATAAATATAATTGGCGGTAACATGAAAAGGATGCTTATCGACTTTTGATTGAGTTATTGAGCATGTTGTTTTATACAGAATTTGAAGTTTGGTCGCCGGATAAGTTCTGGCTAGCGCAGTACTCAGTCTCCTGTTGATTGTGTTTGCAACCTCGTCACCTTTGAAGTTAAGACTTATCGTTATTGGTTTTTTATTGACAGTAATTACTTCAGTATTGTTTTCTTTACGCTTCTTATACTTGTCAATAAACTTTTGTGGGTAAAAGTTGTCTCGCAGGCATTTTTCCACTTGATGTTGCTATAAAACGTAGGAGAGACGAGACAGTCCAACGTTCGATTTATCGAAAAAGTACTTGGAATGGCATTTACCTGAATTTCAATAGCTTTTGTCCACTCAGTTACAAGAAGGCATTAGTTAAAACACTATTTTATATGGCAGAAAAGATATGTACCACTGACAAACTCGAAGAAGAATTGATGAAAGTGTTATGTTATGTAAAATAATCGGAGTGATAGAAATCTTCTACGTTATATGATAACGTCTTAGTGACTTACTAAACTTGGTAAAAATATTTCAGGTATAAATAATCAATACATTCTGAAATCATTAATTCGATAACCGTTTCGGTTTTTGATTAATCGTTTTGTCTTAAACAGTTCAATTTTTACCAGCAGCGTTCACAAAAATATGTTTATAGATTTACATCAGAAGGGATACGAATTGGCTGGTACGCTACAAATGCGATCAGTAGTAAATGTTATTCAATTAAGTGAAGATAGCAAACATAATTATCAGGTTAAAATAGTGGCAGCTGACTACTGCTGTATATTCAGTAAGGTCCATTAGAACAGAGGGCAGGGATTAGAAGTTATAATCCTGGATACTACTCCAAACTACAGCAGTCTATTTTCTTTACCTTTGTGGAACAGTTATTTGTATCTGATAACCATTATTACCACTCAGACACCATGTGAACTGATTTTTTTCGTAATGGTCATTACTCATTGGTTGGTCGTTTCGTTCGATAATTGATACATAACTAAAGGTGGCTAATGCACCAATTATAGGTAATTCGTACTCGGCTCTGAGCCGCACTTTCTATGTGTTTGTAGGAAGACTGCAAATGAACTAGGTGTACGATATTTTAAAACATTCTTTGTACTTCAGTTTGCTTGTGGTTATGGTTCAGCTTATGTATGTAAATTTTAAAAACGTAACTGTATCTAACAATATTGCCGTAGTACGTACGTTGTCATGATGAACTTCCTATTTGATTACTCCATCTAGTTTGTGCTAACAAAATATTAGTCATTTACGCCTAAATTATGTTATTAGCTAATGTAAGCTTATAGGTTTTGCATTGGACTACATGAATTGTCCTAACTTAATAGTGTAAACTGCTTAGGGCCGTATTGATAGCGTAAATAGCTGAGCTTTGATTGCCAACCAAGGTCTATAAAATGTCTTGTACTAGGTACACATATGGTGGTTCTCATTTGTAAACGAATAAATATTAACTAAAATCTAGTGCTTGGAATCCAACTACCACTTAACTTTGGCCTTTTTGCTTAGCATTGTAACGAATAATCGTTCAGTACATTAAAAAAAGCAATTACCAGTTAAGATAGCTTAGGCTTGGAAAAAGGCGACAAAATGACACAAATATTGACCACTTTATGCTATCGAAGATACTTTCAGGTTGCAGCGTAGATAAAAATCCTCAAAACATGTACCTAAACGTTATATTACATCCAATTATTATCTGTTAATAAACAATGTGATAATTTCCTTTGTAGAAATTGGTGATGTGGCGGGATGCGCTGAGGCTACTATCACATGTACTTATCGTGCAATGCACTCAAGAGCCAGTGAACTATTTCCTGAAGATGTTAGACTTGCCATAAGACCAGATGAATTACCACTGTGATTTCATTTATTTTTCTTGTATACAAAAAGTTCATTTTCTTTCAAAGTTGATCAGTTTCTGTACAAAGTTATGATACCGTAAATGCAAAATACCAAAGTCAGTCATTGATTATTTGAGAGTTGGAATATTGTGTGTAACAGATGGTATATTTATCATAAGTACTGTTTTGATTGAGAAGGGTTCCTATATCAGGTTCGGAAGTTGTGGTTTAGAGTAAAATGTTACTAGGGATTGTGTCAACCATTGTGATCTGTATCTTCGCGAGAGAGATGTTAGCTTTTACAATAAGGATGCATGCTAGTTTGGTGATCATACTTAACAGTTTAACAGAGATTGTACCGAATTGATTAGTTTGTTACCTCATTAACTCCAGCATTAGAACAATATGATCCAATTCTGATTGTTGTTTTATATATATTCCGTAAAATACAACTTGTCTTTACTGATAACTACCGAGTGAAGGTAAACCGTAGTATATAAGTCCAAATGTGAATTTTTTCAAATGAAGTCCTAGCGGGATTTTTAGTGACTTAGCTTGATTGTCACACAACAAACTTGAGATAGAATCCGGTAGGTAACGCAATAAAACGTTACCCATACTGTTAAGTCCGAGTGAAATTAAATTCACTACATAGGATACCTTTTGGTTTACTGGTGATGGCCAAATTGACATAAATCTTATTAGGGAAGTGCAATATACTGAAGTTGTTCACAGGCTTGAAGGCAAACAAAATATAACCTAACAAGTAAGATATTTCGAAGATTTAACATGTGGATTAGGGAATTCCTAGATCTAACCAGTACGTACTCCAATAATCACGACTGGGTCATAACAGTGTGCGCACTTGAATGTATTGCATTAGATTTTGAATAACGCGACAGGATGTTTACGAAACAAATGTCTTATACGAACACTAAAATAAGCTTAACTGGAAATATATTAACTCGACTGAATCAACAAGTCAGTGATTGTATGGCCTACCGAAAATTCGCAAAGAATGATGTTAGTCTAGCGATTAAAATGAATTATCGTTTACGAACAATTTTATCTAAAACCTGTAACAATCAAATCACTACTTAGCCAAACGGACAGTATGCTTATGAAATGGTCTTTACTAATGTAAGTCATCGTCGACAACATAATCTGCGTTACATAAAACCTATTCCTAACCAATAAGAGTTGACAAACTGATATATCCTACTGTCCAGAACCATATACTTTAACACAACCCGGTGAATGAGACTCAACGATCTCGAACATGTCCGTGATGGTCCGTAAATTTAGTAAGCCGATATTTTTGTACAAACCGAGTGTGAACAAGTTTCGCCCCTCATAGTTTATTATAGTGACATGAACAAAGAATAATATTTATTTCAACACCAGGACATGCCTAAGCTCTTTTTCGAAAATTACTAAGATAATTGTTCGTAACGAACCTTTATAAATTTGAAAAGAACACAGCTTATACGAGAAATAAAACAACTGTATTTTGAATGACCAAAAACTGCGAGACGGACAAAGAATGAGGATACAGCAGTCCTTGTTGAATGTGAAGATCGCAGCATAATAGTTAAAGATAAACGGTCTCATAGCAATCGCTTAAACTTTTCAAAGGATAATAATATAGTTATTTCTTACACAGGAGGACAATAAACAACAGAATGAATAAAACAGCACAATAATGAACTTGGAAACATGAGTACATACACTAAATAATTAGAAATCCAAAATAAAATAAGTCCATACAACCAAAACCCAGTCTTATTTTACTATGTGACTTGTATCTTCATTAATGAGAAGTATTTTTTTTAAAACTTTCTTTTTATAAAACAATTGAAAAGTAAGGAATAAAGTGAAGAAAGGGAAAAAAAATACTTAAATACATATTTCTTTTATTGATTACATTTTAAAACATCTTGTCTGTTCAACTCATCAAAACTGCATCTCAACATACTTGCACACATGCTATGCCCATAGAATGCTGTGCAACACACACAAGGATTCGTTGGATATCGAACAATCCATAACTTCTCCCATTTCAAATTGTCTCATTTTTTGAAACAGATGACCATAATTAACGAATCTTTCTAACAGGATACGCTTATTAATTGGCACATCGTTTTTGACTGTCAAGAAAACAAAGAGTGAATGAAGACAAATATTTAACATCAATGAAATAAACTTTAAGCGGCATGGGAACTAATTTGTATATATGACCGTTGATTTTTACGTGGATTACTGAGCTAATTTATACTACCAATCTTATACAAGAGATTGAGTTAATTTTGAGCAAAATAAAATGAACTCATATTATTCTGGTCATAAAATGTTGTCTTTAATCTTTTTAATTTAAAATATTGCTGGAGTAAACTGAAAGTTTTCTTATTTAATCGTTTAGAGACACATCTCTCCATCTGGAGTCACATTCACAACCGCGTTTGATTAACAAACAAACATCAATAGATGATAATATCCTAAAAGCAAGAAACCTTTCTTTTAAAGTTAGCTATAAAACAGAGTTTTCAAAATACCTTAATTTTCAGAAACTTAAAACACTGACATACTTGTATGCTAAGGATGCCTCAAATTATCTGTCTATTACTCTTACTAATACATAGTAATTTTAATGAACAAGTACTTCTCGTTAACATTTCGAAATCATATTTCACCAAATTTGCTAATACCTGATTGGCTAGTTTTCCTCTTAATTTGCTGTATTCTTCAAATCAGTCAGTCGTAACATACAGTCCAACATAAACGTGTGATGGCACAAGTTGCCATAACAGAATAACACTACGAGATGAAGCTAACAAGATAAATAGCAAAGACGTCGAAATAATATAATTATCTCTTTTGTCTAGCATCAGCATCACTATTTTTAAGTACGACAACGTCATTTGTATATTCTAAATGATATGTCCAAAGGTCATATCTGTTATTATATAAACACGATTTATTGTGTCACGATTCCGACCTTTAATTCCACTCTCTTATTTGGACGTACGGGTATACTGCACTTTGTGTTGCCATGCAGTGAAAGCAACTAGTAGCGAAAATTTCTCAGTCTAAATCGGTAAGGAGTATACAACAATAAATAAAGTGGCAGTCATCGAATCTTTCATGAGTGATGAGTTCAAAAATCCAGATAGATAACAATGAAAATTGATTCACTAGCCAACCAAATTACATAAAAAAACTAACTGATTCATCTAAAACAAATTTCAGAAGTTGAAATTATGTTAACAAGTAGTAAATCACTACATTGAAAAATGTAATAATTTTTCATAATAGTCTTAGAGAAAAAATTCAAAGATAAAAGACTAGCGTTATAAAATGGTGAGTATATTTATTTCTTCACGCAGAATAAAATGATAACATAGAGTGGTGGATATTTAAGTTACCTGTGTGTTCCAAAAACTACATCGGCGTCCGGTGCTCCTTTTGGATGATTATACTTTACCCAGCGATCACGGTTCACATTGACGGGGAACTGATGAGCCAAAACAGCATCTGGACCTCCGTAATGACCTAGTAATAAAAGTCAAATATTGAAAATTTCTATCAATAATACAGCAGAACTCATAAACTTTAACATTCAGAAACCAAACTGTTATACACGAGAATAGGTTACAAAACGACTGTAAAGATAAATTCATGAACTCCAGATTTGAATTTAGAAAGAGCCATATAAGCTATTACTGACTAACCCCACTCCATTTCTTCTTCTTTTTGAGCTTCATGCATTTCAAGTACTAGTTGTTTCATCCGAGCTCTTTCTTCTCTCTCGGCAGCTGCAGCTTGAATATAACGTGCTGCAAATTGTACTGAATCCGGGACTGCCAATGGAATTAGATGAGGTTTATTTCCACGACGCGAAACTAGTGTAAAGGGAACAGTATTCTAAAATAGTAGAAAACAGTTATGTGATTAGTAAAACCTCTAACGAGTGTAATGTTCAGCAGTAAAATCACATATGTGAGGGCGATCCGATAAGCTTAGAGAAACAAATCAAAGTACAACAGATTTGATAATAAACTTTGTGCTATAATACTGATCACATTAACCCATCAGAGTAAGTATGGCAAGAATGGATTATCCTAGCATCATTAATGTCAACCAGAAAGTAATCCATTTAAGGGAAGATCTCCATATTATAAGACTACAGAATTTCAAAACATGGATATTTCAATGTTAGCTTTTAAACACATACACGAGAACTGGAACCGATGACAACTTAGATACTAGGTATAAAACAGTTCTATTTGCTGAATAACTTGCTAAAATTGCCTCGAATACGAAATGGATTAACGGTACTGTTTCATTACTAACATACCGAGCAAACGAACTAACATGGTACCCATACACAATTACAGTGCTCAAGTGAATGGGATAATAAGTAACTAGCTGTGGATTAAGACGGCACAAATAAAGAAAATTTTTTTACTGTAAACATTGCCAGTTTGAAATTAAGAGTTTGTAAACATAGAAAGCAAGACAAGATATCAACTCTGAAATACATAAAAACGCTCATGTATCTTTTTTAGCATGATACTATTTCAGATTAAATGAGAGTGGTATTTCATCATTAAGCATAAAGATTTGAATGGATTTTGCTTTAACAGTAGTTTTATAAATGAGGACAGTAAATTTGAATGGTTATCACGGTGGAAAATGTACGTATACGTTTACGGGCCAGTAAATTAAGTTTGTGATCGGTTGTCCAGTTTTTTCGTACTTAGCTATTACTAGGTCCTAATATTAGCAACCGTCTATCATTAGTCAGCAATATTTCATCGTTCCTTTTGATCGAATACGAGATTTCAGTTTCCATTTGTTTTGTTTCCAATTTGATCAGAATTAATTTAAAGTTTGTAACATCCGAACGAGGGATAAATGAATGGTAATTGATAGGAATCATTTATCGACTATTATTACATATATTCTCATTGGATAATTATTAAGTAACCAGATTATATATATATATATATATATATATATATATATATATATATATATATATATATATATATATATATATATATATATATATGTATATATATATATATCATAAGCTTTCATTTGACCATTGGCTACGATTCACCATTCTCAACTTATTCCCAATCTAGTAGTTACAATCTCCTGTACTCATAACCACTATTGGTTTGTGATAATTATTATTTTCCATTTTATGGTGTAACGCGGTTTGGTCTCCTTGTATAAAAACCACGTATGTCTGAAATGTACGATTCATATAACAGAGGCTGATATTTGTGTTTAGGACTCAACGGGCTGGACCAGGCCAGAAGATACTATACAGAGGACTAATAAAGATTCAACGTTGACCATGGCTGCTAGTGCTGTTTGGCACATCACTGGTTTAGCACAGGGACACGGTCACAAAAGTCGGTATTCTGACTAGCTATCTTGTCACATGATATTCGACAGGCCTTAAGACATAATGCAGTGATCCTCGTTCGAAGTAGTGCACTTAATCCATACAGCTTAAAAAGTAGTGTTAAAAAGTAACGGAAACAGAGCTAATTTCAAACAGTTTAAAATTGATCACAATAATATTACACTAAAATTATATTTCATGACCACTGCAGTCTCAACTGATTACATTTGCTACACAACTCGGCGAATTATTGACGAAATATTTTAGACATATGATTTCAGGTGATAACACACTTATGTATAAAATGTTACGTACTTGACTATCTTCACCATTTACAGCTGACAACGTATCCGAATGATTAATTTTTAAATTATCTCCATTAGATTTTGTCGGCACAGAATGAAGGGTTGAGTTATGATGATTAATCGCTTGCTGGTTAACTTTATTTGTCGATGAACTGCCATCTTCTTTCATTGCTAAACGACTCTTTGCTGCTGCTAGTTGTAGTATTTCTGGAGCAGGAAGAACATTCACACTGAGAGTTCGAGATGATGCAGGATTTGTATCAGTACTAACATTGATAGTACTGGTTACACTAGTAACTGTACCACTGACACTACTACTATTACTCCCTGATGTAGATGACAATAATGCTTCGGCGATCATTTTATCTAAAGCTTCACAAAATGCAGTATCCTCAGGACAATCAATAAATCGTGGCTTCAACTCATAGTTCTGATCAATCTCCTCTTCCTCTGCTTCTTTTTCTTCTGTTTTCTCCTTTATACAGTAAAAAAACAATTGCCAAATCATCTAGTGATAATATTTCACAAGAGTTAATGAGAGCATACACAAATTAAAGTATGCAGACGAAATTAATTTACAAATTTGTTGAGGATGCATTATCACCAGTTACAACTTATGAAAAACAAACCAACATCGATTAGATTGAGATTCTGTTACAGTTAAATCATTATTCAGTGGGAACACTATTAAGGGGATTTCAACAGATTTTTACGATGATCTATGTTAATATGACAAATACTCAGTTTGAAATATTTTAACCATCGTTTTCTTACTGATATATAATCGACAAACTTGTTGTATTCTGAATTGATTACACTGGACCTACATAGAAAAGCTTCATCTACAAAGTCTGGAATTTTGACTTGAGTAAGTGGGGTAGGGAAAAGAAGAGAATACGGGTAGTTTCGTTCACGATATTTAAGTTGGAGTAGTGAAGTGATTAGCGTAATGCATGAATGTACGAAGACTGTTATTCGCATAACGGTTTTAAACATTGAATTTCAATATATATTATGCACGAACCGAGCCACTTACCAGTGTGAGATCAATATCCTCTTGAGATTGTTGGCTATCAACGCGAGCACGACGACGACTACCATCCGATTCTATCAAGCCAGTAGATTGACGGCGTTGAGATGAATGAGTCTCACCTCCTTGTTCTTCATCTTCGTCATCCAAATCAGAATCTTCTTCATCCATAGAATACTCATCGTCACCCAGCTGGATGTCTCCTAAAAAGTTAAACAAAAACTATAAACTGCTCTCGAACAGCAAATAATTGAGACGTTTATAGTTATCCATGTGTTTGATTGGGAATAATTACATGGACATTGATTTTCTGGATAGTCCTGTCTGAATTGGTTTGAGTGAATGAACTCTTATGTCTATATAATTAACCTTACGCTGAAGAAACACTACAATCATTTATCGTACATGAAGACACTCGCATAAGAACTTTGATCACGTTGGGCCCAACAATATTTTCAGATAAAGGAATATGGCTAAAACGGAATACTAGTGTTTCTCAGTATACCAAGAAAGATTGAAATTAGATCGATATCCACGTCTGAATTGTGTTTAGGCTTTTAGGATTTTCTTTCTTTAGTGATTTAGTTACGTACCCGGTAATTATGGAAACCAATATCTCAATACATACTGATCAATATTACATCAAGAGAAATTAATATGATTAGAAGCCGAGGCTAGTTGGATGAAAGACACCAGAGTCTCAAAATCGAACTAATACGTTAATTTAGTTGTTAACAAGACTTATAAATTAACCAATTTAGATTCCAAAGATTGAATTTTACTATAATTACCTTCTGCTATTTTTTCACTGAGTGGAAAATCTGAATTACATAACATGTTTTTAATTGACTAAAACATCTCACAGTTGTTTACTTTGAATACAATTTGCTTCAAAATAAGACGCCTTAATTTACAATGAAAATAATCGCTAATCTTGAAAACGTTATCATACAAATAACATTCTTGCTTTCTAGATTAATTAGTTTGTGTAACAGAAATTGGGTCATTCACACACGATGTGTTCCTGATTACTTGATTGTAAACTGTGGTCATGATAATTATGGGAATTTAAATGTACTCAATGACTCTTCATGAAAGCGGTGGAATTAGTGCAATTACTTAAAATGTTAGAAAACCTTACCATCTTCTTGTTCAGCCTCTTCAGCTATCGTATCCATGTGACCAGGACCAGTTGGTCGAAGTGATTTGTTCTCTGAAATAATTTTTAGGTCTTGACCACCATTTTCCACGTTTTCTGATTCACTTGTTAGTCCATATGTAGCCTTAAGGCGTGCAAGGCGTGGCAGGCATCGGGCTTCCAGATGACGAACGAGACGTTGTGCTTCTGTGAAATTTTTTGCTCGACCAACATTACCACGGAACTGTTGTAAAGTTTCAAAATATTGTTGCTCTACTGCAACAGGAAAACGCACAGGAACAAACATAGGTAGATTAGTTTGGGTATCTGAATTAAGACTAGAGATATCAACTGATGATTCAGGATTATTTAATATCAATGAATCTTCAGAATGATTTACAGCAGGCTCTTCAACCGAAGACGTTAGTTCGCCAGTATGGAGATCTGTCTTCGTTTCACTTACTGATTTGGCTGATAATAACTCGGCGTCGTTTTTCGACTGCACCCATATAGGAAGAGAACGCTTGAACCAGTAGTAACGCTAGAATAACAAACGTTGGTGGAAAAAATCATACATAACACGCTAATTATGATGAAAAAAATATTTTTTAGACGATGAAAAACTGACCAGGAGACACATAGGGTACAACCATATTTGTAAAACAAGGACAATAATTCCAAGTGAATCCTATTCACCTACTTGCAGCATCTATTCACTTTAGTCTTTGCTTAAAATCCTAACCAATCGAAGAAATTAGTCAACAATGAAGTTGCCAGTTTAATAACGCAATAGACACGAGAGCAAATCGTAGCTTTTTTGTTAAACTGTCAACTTCCGAAAAATATAACCAGTGAGACAGGTACGGATATGTAATTCTCATGTCAACGATCAACAGTACCAAAAGTGTCAGTTAAACGTATAAAATAAAATTGGTCAACAACAGTGAGATAGTAATTTGATTTTATTTGAAACATCCACAACACATATATTAATGACGATATTGAGAAAGTGCATTAAAAACTTGAGAATTTCAGAAAAATGACTGAATTAACGAATACATTTTTGTAATACAAACCTCATATAAAAATATTGTATTCTTATTGATTTCACAACTTTCACGTATTTCAAGTAGTCAAACGAACTGAGTGGTTTCAACAATGTTCAATGCATGAAAATACACTTATAGTATACACTTTAAAAGTAAATCTGAAAATCTGTAAACGAATGTTATATTACTTTTAACTTGAGTAGCGCGAACATTATTCATAATTGAACTCATCATAATAAATTTATGATACGAATTTGTGTTAAATAATCAACTGAAGCTACTGGTCTTGAGAATATATTATTTTTATATAAGATATTTAAGATAGCGCTTATTTATTTGTTCATCCAAATACATATGTTGGTACAAAGAAGCACCAAAACAAATATGCCCCATACAATAAGGAAATGAGATTATGACGAGATAGAGAAAGGAAAGTGAGTATAATTAGAAAAACAGAAAGTGAATAAAAACAAGTGAAGTTAAATATAATGAAAAAAGCCATTCAGTCAAGAAAGCTACAACCAGAAAGAATTCTTTCAGTTAGTCTCTCTCACTTTTATGAGAAAATTACAATAAAACCGCCATTACCTTCTATCCTGATGACGTCTGAAGTCATTTTGTTGATTTATCTCTAGAACACTAACCACGGGACCGCGAGTGACCGACAAATGCTAGTACTGTACAGCTTTCTTTCATACGACGAGGTTATGTCACAGACTGACCACCTGTTTCTTCCAAGTAGTCCCAGAGTTGACAAATAATGTACGATGTGAAATTTGATGGGACAATATTTGTAGTTCATGTTCAAGCCACCGAAGCCGGTGTGTCTAGATAGAGACGTTAAATGAATTATTGTCTCTGTATTCGAACACACGGTGCGTTATCAGTAAACTAAGACGGCTTACGAACTACTAAAACTACGTACAGTACTTCCAGGTTTACAACGATTGTCTAACATTGATCGATTCATGATTTTAATGAGACTCAACAATCTTCACAACGCTATCCTGTTGAAAATGAATAGATTATTAATAGGGAATTTATTTGTGGAAATCGTCAATACAAACATACAAAAAGGATTTATATCTACTCAACACGTATTGATCAATTTCTTATAATAAACGCCTTGGGAAGCATACGTATTAAAAATTTCTTGTCTAGTAAATTATTTTTTATTTTCTTTGAGAATAAACAACAACATTATAATTACCTGAAAGTATATAAGGAATATGTTCAATTTTCGTCGCTTTTTACCCTGATCGAAGAAACTTCCAGATGTTTCAAGTAGCGTGCAAATTAATGTAATTCGAAACAATGAATCCGGCGGGTCGATAATACTTGGGAAATCAACTATAAAAATGAAGGGAAAATTGTTTCACGAAGAAATGTGATGTATTATTTGAAATAATAGCAGCACACTCAAAACAATCATATATAACCATGCAAATGACAATTGATATATATATATATTACGTATTTTATCAGAGATCTTGGCGGGCTGCCAATAAAGCAAATATGTATAGAACAGTCGTTCCTTTTGAGGGAAATGTACACTGAGAAAAGTTTCCACTTGATTATTCTACAACTGAATAATTTATTCACTAATCGTCCTTCAACTACTGACAAGAAATATTAATCATGTACACATATTTGCATTGGTAACTTACGATCCAAGCTAACACCAAATGTGAGAAGAGAGTAAAGTGTTTTGAATATCACCGGAGAATCCACCAGACAATAGTTATACAACAAACCAAGGTATTTGACCATTACAATTCGACGCTGATTTAAACTGGGAAGGTTGAGCTGAAAAGCAAATAGAAGTGAAATCATATACAGCTTTCCGAGCCTGAAATAAGGTAAACTTCCATATATTCTGATGGTGAACATGTACAACTAAATACAAATTTTAAGGTCATTAAATTGATCAGAAGTGAAAATGAAACCATGGTGATTACAACAGTTACTTAACCGAGTACAATGACATGATAGAGAAAGTTACGCATGGCATTCTGTTTACTTGCTTTAAACAGTTCTTAAATCGACAAACTCACGAGCACTAAACAGACTTTTGTAATAAAAAAACACCCAAAAGAATATACAGATGACTATTTTGACAGAAAAGTGTCATAAAATAACGTAACGATTAAGACACCAGAGACAGCAATAGAGAAATTACTGTCACTCAGGTCAGGCGTAAATGTATTTTATTTTTATCAAACGAGTAAGGAATTCGAATACTTCTATATCCAGTACACTTTAGGTGGGTAGGACGTTTTGGATACTGATCGATGTGTACCATAAATGATTCATTTAATTTACATCTTTTTGTATATAGTTGAAAACTTAGAACTCGCTAACATTTACAATTGGCCGCCAATCTTCGGTAGTTTATGAGATGCATTTAAACCAGTTATAGAAAGAAAATTATTAGACCAGAATGTTCATTTTCCTAAAAAAGCCTTTGACTAACCTCCATTCCCACACGAATATCTTCGATGACATTGTCGACAACAGCCATGGCAAAGTCCGAATGATAGGTAGCCAACCCAGATAACACACTGGCTAGACAATTTATATTCGTATAGCGAACATCCCACGCCCTAGTGAAAAGGGTGCACGTAAATTCGACAAGCTATTGAAAGACAAAATAGCCACAAGAATGAATCAGATATGTGTTGAGAATATTTTTTTCGATAAATGGTACATCATTTAACAGTTTTCAGGAAAATCACATTGGAACGAGAGAAAACACCTAAATGGAAACTCAATAACAATAAAACTCAGCTAAGACCTATTAACGAAACACTTAGAACGCCATGCCAACAATTATGGACTATTTATTTATATCCGTTGAGTGAAAATTAGTGATACAACATGACTGGAAAAAGCAAGAGACAGTAAATTGGTGGACCACTAAGGTATAGTCATGATAACATGGAACTGTAATCAGGAAAAAATGTTGCATAGTATGAAGTCAGAAAACTATTTAGACTTAGTAACCAAGTGCGAAGTCTTCAAATGATTTTCTAAGAGACTTGTCGTCAGGACTGATTGCAGTAACCGGTTAGTTTGACTGAAGTGGAATATGACTCACACTTAACAGTTAGCGAATGAAAACTCGATGTTTACATCCGTAAATCATACCCAAAACTGTGATGTCTTCATCTTGGAATAAGTTTTTTTAACTGAAGATCAACAATCTTTTTGTGACATGCTGTTGATTGTTGTCAAATCAGGTACACATTAAGACGACTTATAAATTATTGTACAATGAGCTCAATAATTACCCACAATTTTAAAGTTATTAATCTGAACACAGAAAGCGATGAAATTTGTAAAATCGTGACAGTAAAACGTCTACACTTACTTCTTGATCATCCCAATCCATTTTTCGAATTAGCCGTAAAGTAGTATTAACGGTAGTTCGGTCCAATTTCGTTAGCAAAATATGACGTATAAACATCATTTGAGGTGTCAACTTCACAGGTTCGACAATCTAAACCATTTAGAAAGAGAAAGATAGACGAATTAATGATTATATATATGGACTACAAATCTACTGGATATCTGATTTACTTATTTATACAATGAAATGAAGTAGTACAAATAACTCCGAGTACTAATTACACAAACTAAAAGGTATTTATAATTAAAAAATTTCACTTTCCAATTCGTTTTTGAATGTATATTTGACACTGCTATCGTTAAAACATTTAGACACTATGCTATGCAAACTTAGTAAATGAGGCTCCATTAGAATTCTCTAACAATTTATGTGATTACTGACCGCCTTATTAATGAATAAATAATTTAAATTATTACTATAACTCAGCATTTATTACCAAGTTTTGTGTATGCTTTTTGATTCATATACGATAAACTCAAAATATTTACAGGGTAAATTATACCAACCGAACAATCAATATGAGCTATAAAAACAAAACATAAGTAAAAAAAAATAGTACAATATGAAAGTTAATAATGTACTGTTAGTATTGTATATCATATTTATGAATCATAAGATACCTGGCGATTGGACGGTGGTGGATTACAATAATAATATGTATTTTCAATCATAATAGAATAACGCTGATCCATATGTAAAGCAACTTTTTTTCTAAGCATTATTTCCAAATAAACTTTTGTACGTTTATGTGATATAGGTAAACGATAAAGAAAACGCCCACAAGTATCCAATAAAGCACAGGCCATATCGATGTTATGGTGTACAAATTGAGGAAGAATTTGTTTTAAACAAGTCAAAGCTTGATGAGCTGGATAAATCTTAAATTTGACAAGTTCCCCTAAAAATAAAAATAATCAGAGGAAAACACTCTCGAGTTTATAAACAACTTTATTTGGAAGCATGAATAGACATTAATAACTAAACAACGCCTATAAGCGAAATCACAGAAAATGTAGTCATAAACCTTGAAACACAAATCTACCGAAGAAATGGCCTAATTTAGTATGTACATACAATAACTGAAAGCGTGATAAATGCATAGTAGCTGCTAAGTTTAGTCTATAAGGTAATAACATTATTTAAACATGTACAGACATCATCAACAGAGTATCACATATGCTTTGGGGCAAGCTAATAAAATTGATTAGCATGACGAGATGAAAATAACAAGAAATCGAAATAATAGTGTCAATGATATAAAGAAAGACTGTGCCTTAAGAATATGATTTTAAAACACAGAGTGCGTAGATATACATGAAGGCATACTGGAATTTAGGATCGAGAGGAAGATAAAAGGTGAATGCATTTGGGCTATTGTGAACAATTTTGAGCCATATTGCGCAAAGTCGCTAACCACAATTAAACCTAAGGGTATGAAACTAACCTGTAACATTTTAAAACTCATAGTTAGACCAATTACAAATCTAATGTCATTATAGTCAAAGTAGTATAAAATCACCAAGTATACATTACCAAGTTACGAAAATATTATGTAAACTCACCAATAAATCGAACCACTTTCAATTTGGATTCGATATTTAATTGATCTCGTTTAGATAGACGCCAACGGAATTCTGCAGTAAGCATAGAATTGATATCTTGTACCAAGTCAGGCATCACTGGGGCTAATGAAGCCACAAGGCGCGCATAAAATGGTAATAAATCATAACGCGTTCTTGGAACACTAAATAAAGCTTTAGCAAGCCGTCGACGATTGGCCCGTTTATTTAAATTCAAACAAAAGTCGATAGCTGCCTGAGATGGAAATTAAAAAGGTAGTGTTTACTTCATTTAAAAACAAAGAATCCATCATTTAATCAAGTAGCTGCAATATTCTTAACACATTTTTTTACAATGTAACTGGAAATTAAGTCATTTCTTTAGATTAACATCAAAGTAAAATGCCACTTTTTAAATGGGACGCATAATATTTAAAGCCATTACCTTGGTCAAGATCATACCAAAATACATATTTCCCTTATGTGATCTACCGTGTTCTGTATCCGCTAACATTAGCAATTCTCAGGAACTACTGAATTTAAAGTGAAGAGAACACATGTAAAGACACAACATACATACATATTTTAATTTAGTATGACTATAAGTGAATTAAACCCTGCAGTCCAAACATTGTCTTTTATATTCTGAATTTTTAGAAGTACTATTCCAATCCCTTGAAGAAAATGTGTAAACCCAGACAAATTTTGCCAATTGACTATTTTAGTAATATTACAAATTATCCGACCATTTTTATTTGGAAATTACCCTTACTTGTATACGGCTAAAGAGGTAACACCATAAAAAGAATTATTCGATATTCACATGAACTTGTTTGTTTTACCGAAATCCCTAAAATACATTGTACGAGATTTCTTCCAGAAAAAGTAACACATGTAAATCCAATGACAACTGTTACCAAGTCACAAAAGCAAAGAGTATTTTTAATCTGCTGTGATTTACTAACACTTTTAACGAAAGGTGGCTGTTGTTGAACGTTTGCAGTTCCCGATACTAGTCGAAAGTCAGGAATAAATACATTGTAAGATAATAATAAGAATACTAATCACTTCAATTAATACTGTCATAAAACTACAGTCTTTAGATTTATGGGTGAAAATAGACTTAATATCTGAGACTTTTAAACTATGGGAAACATATTCTGTGGATTTTCAGTGAAAATTAGTGATACTAAAGACAAACTGATAATAAAGTATATGTTTTTTCTGAATCCCTCATAAAACCAAACAAATATACCGAAACAAATTCTGATGCCGAAATTCAGAGAGGTTTAGTGCAAGTTTTCAGACATAATATTTACTTACTCGATCGATGAGATCCCGATTAATGCAGTTTGGTAATTGCGTTAAAAACGTTTCCATGAGAACTTTCCCCGAAGGATTTAGATCTTCTTCACCTAACGACATGAAAAACATTGAAACAAACGTACGAATAATGACAGAAGTTATCCCCGTAAAGTGAAAAACACAAATGTTACGAGCAATAACTACTGTTGGTTACCAAAATTATCATTAATTTATAAAGCAGAACAGGGGAGTTTATTGTAAGAAGTTAGACTTGTATATCTGAGAATTGGGTAAACGTAATTCTGAGTTGTTAAATTACATCGCTATGAAATCAAAAAACGACTTTTCGAGTTTCACAGTAGACACAACGATATGTCAATGTAATTATCAGGATCGTATGATCATAAGGTAGTTTACACGCGGCAGCATTAAACCAGTTCTAAACTCCAAAGCATGAAATACTTGGATTCAGTGAGTATGTAAAACAGAAACATTCCTAGAAGTACTGTATATCATAGTTCGAACAAGTTGCACTAAAAATCTCGAGATTATGTATAAAAGACTTAGTACATCACATCTTCAAATCCTATCATGAACCTTTACAACATAAAACAGCAAATAATCACTGCATACAAACATTGTGAAAAAAACATACCATCATCGGTATTTAACAGATATGGTTTTGATTTATCAGGTATAGATGTGCAATTAGTTGATTCATTACCATCTTCTGATACTCGAATTAATGCTTCTTCTTTAGCTAATTCTGATTCAACGGTGTCAATATCAATATCTACAATGAATGAAGAGAAAATTGCAATATAACATCAAAATGTTCACAGCAAGACAATTATGACAAAATTCAGTTGGTCAAATGAACAGAGCTAATGATCACAAAGATGTTAAAGGTCAACAAGAATCTTTTTAAAATTTGACATACATAGACTATTGAATTGATAGTTGTAACTGGTAGCAATACTTGTTAACAAATCCCGAAGAAACATCTGGATTCGCATAATCCCTTTTCATAGGTATTGTGTTTTAAGTCAATTAACTGGTCATAAATCATTAAGATCAACTACCTTACATTTTGTAATGCACAGTTTAGACTAGCATTCAAAAACTTCGTAAACTGGTCTCATGTTAATTGCGAAATACATTGAGGTAATGTGGACATTAATATTTCAAACTAACATGGGATATGAAGGATATTGACTGGATATATATACATACAGCTTTGACTGTTTTTATTGATTTATAATGACGACTTCCTAGATTCGATTACTTTCAATGTTTACAACCCAACTCCAACACATGAGGATATTACTTCAAAGTAAGTAATCAAATACCTGTGTTCCTACATTAGTAAAATAAGTAAAGTTATCTTTTATCTATTTATATTTATTTTTATTTCACAGCTTTCTTAGTCAGGATAGGAGTTAACGACTAAAGAAATAGTAAAATAACGAGTATACCTGACCTTTGGTATGGATTCTAGTTAAGCGCAAAGAACATAAATACCACACCATTGATCATTTGTTCAGATGAGGACTTTAATGAAAATGCAGTGGGTGAGTTGCTTGAATGTGTGCACGTCATACCCTAAACAAAAACCAAATTATATGTCGACCACGGCATTACAAGATAAAAACTAAATCAATACTACTTGAAAATAAGACAGTAAGTAAATATTAGTTAATACTACATAGTATATATATCTTAATATGAAGTACGAGTAAACGAATCTATTGGGGGGGGTCACTTAGTGACCGAACCACTTGGCTTTTAATCGATGTTGTAATCTAAATCCTGCCCTTACTAGCCGTCATTAAAGTATGGCTCAAGAAGACGCATGTAAATCTGTACTTAGTGAATGATTTAGAATATTATTAATAAACAAATCAAGACGATTTTTTCAAGTATTTGATTTCGAGGTCGTGTATAACAAATTGTCGCTCAGTATGATGATGAAACAAGAGTTGAGTTCATGACATGTATACCTTATATTTTGTGCTTGATTACCCAAGCCGAGAGTAAGATTGGAAACCATAGAAAGCACAAACCGGTATATTTTTTATGAATCAGGTATGTTCGTTGAATAGATAGTGCTGTAATTTTGCTAAATATGAATTATAAATACCCAACAAAAAAGGCAACTAAATGCATTTTATATAGCATCAACATTGACAAATAAAATTCACTTGACCCAAAAATACATCCATAAAATATTATGAGGAACTTATGAAAATGTTGGAAGTAAATCTTACCTTCACTTCCGGCAGGATCTCCATCCTCATTCTTTGACTGATTTGATTCTACACCAGCTTGTTCACTTTCTTTATAAAGGATCTATTAGGAAACAAAGTACACATGATAGATATATACTGGTACCGGTAATAAAGCAAAAACAGGAAACAAACATACAATTATTTTGTGGATAATTTTCATACAAAAAGTCCCACTCACAGAAACTGACTATTATTATGTAACTAATGGAACAGAAATGTTTCACAGGTGACTAAACAAAACTTTCTAGAAAAAATACATCACAAAAACAATCATGAAGACAATGATTTGGAAGTTAATCGCTTTGGCAACACTAAAAGACCGTTTACATACATTGAGGCAAACAGTAAACTCATAACATTTTTCCTAGTTGAAACTATGAGGTACAATATTCCATATTTAATCGACGTTTTCAGTAGAGTAATAAAATGGATTTTTAAAAACATGTGTTAAGGCTAGCCAAGTATCACTTGTAAACGAATAAATCAAATACTCACTAGACCATATCCGAGTAACAGGATTAAAGGTTACTTAGATGTAGATAATTACAATACAAAATACAAAGCAGTAAAAACAGTACAAAAAGTTAACAACAGGTAACTAACCGCAGGTACCATTGCTTTGATATCAGGTAGACTTTCGTAAAATAAACGTGTATCTTCATCTTCAAACAGATTAACCTCTTCATGAATAACTTTCTGTAATTTTAAATTTGATGATTAATAGATTTATCACTTACTTCGACTGAATCAGGTGCAGTCAAGTCTGACATAGATTCATCTATAAACGACAAAGATGTTATTTAATTTGAGTTGTATAATATGTTAAGTAATAAAATATTAAACCAATATGGTCAATTTACCTATCGTAAATTGTCTGGATAAATGAGTAATACAAAAAGTCAAATGAAGGAAACTAAATTTACCATACCATTATATGTAGTTAATGAGCACCTAAATACAAAATAAATCTCTTAATAACATTCTTCGAAAGCGTGGTCTACTTAGAGCCCCTTTATCGTAGGCTTATTTGGTGTTTAAGTCAAGCCTTTCTCGCTTGTATTTCAACTAACAATTACACTGTCTTGTATGGCATGGGTTATGAAACCCACTATTTTTGTTATTTTCAGTACTGAAGTTCAAAGGAAACCTACGATAGAGTTGAACTCGGACCAATAATAACCAGATTAATTCGAAATTTAGCATTCATATACTGACCCAGGTACAAGTCTTTGAACGGAACTTAACTATCAAGCCATTTAAGTCAATAAAGATGAACTGGAACCTGAACTTGTGAGTTGGTTCCATTAACTACTGCGCTACATTACAACTTCAGCGATCAATCAACCAATTTACATGACCGGATAACTATATCTCAATCCTATACAAACCCCTAAGTGTTGTTTATTTATGTGAAACAAGTTGATAATACTTCATACTAATTAAACAACCATATCTTTTCTTTACAATTCACATATGGCTGAATTGAAAAGAATAATCAACTGAAATGAATGAACTCAATAATAAAAGGCAAGAAATAATAGAATATTTCAGAAACAAAAAAATACAGAATGAATATATCAGTGCCACTGGTACCTGCGCCCAACCATATTACCTAATTTATAACCACTACATTTGGTTATCAAGTGAGATCACATTACGAAGACTGCAACTCCACTGTGTTACAGACTAACAATCACATTTTTCATTGACCGGTATTATTTTTCAATCTGTTAACCTTTTGTTTCTTATTAGCCTGCTTCTACACTAGCCATTATAACCAACTGGGAACAGACGATGAAAGGACAGGAGTGACTCGTACGTGAACGACATCAGTGGATGAAGTTTTATAACCTTATTAACTAATTTACAGTGTCTATCCGACACTCATCTTTTAATACCAGCAATGCTTACTTATTAGTTGCACAACACCCAAGTAATATTTTGAAGGTATTTTTTGGTTGATATACACAAATCATTTGTATTTGGTATCCGGTGTTATGAGTTGTCTCATATATACACAATGAAATCAAACTTGCCTTTTATCATAGATGAAAAATCAACTGGTGGATCTGCGTCCAAAAGATCAGCTAAAGTACTTAAGGACTCATGAAATTTACGACAGGCTGACATTAAATGCTCCGCCCGCTCTTGCCTCTCTTCGCTAACTTCACCACGATTTTCGAGTTGGTCCCTGTTTCCTGAGATGATTCGTTGGGTTTCTTTGAACATATTTTGTAAACGATGCATCGCTCCAGCTAGATAGTCATTGAATAGTGTACGACACTTTGCTTGACGTTCAGATGACATGAAGACGGAACGTGGAACCGGCATTTCATACTTTTCAGATAACAGTCTGCATGAGATTAAAACACATGAAATAATTAATTCATCCACAACTAACAGAACACAACATTAAATGTTATGAGCTGATTGGGAAAACCATCGTGAAGACTTCTGGCTTGAGAGTCTTTCGGTTTAACACACTAAGATCCCATTTACATAGTACTGGCTCTCCAAAGTTGTCTTAAAAGATTTCTTGCATCAGTTCATAAAAAAAAGTTGAATAGCAAAGGAATATCGGAACATACGTTAGTCATTAAAATGTATTTCCGTTTGAATACCCGACCGTAGCTGCTACCTTGACGCGGTGGTCGGGCTTGCCTATCGTGATGACCCAATCGAGTTATATTGGCTGGAGCATATGTTCCTGTAGGTCCTACCATGCCAGGCAGGTCGATTGGAGAACGGTAAGACTAAAAGCAGCACCTCAAGGTCTGAGGGCGAAGTCGTACTGCTGACTGTAAGGGAGTGATAGCAGTAAGTCGTTTCTCTCGGACAACCAGCATCTGTAGCGATGCTGCCTTCTCACAAGGAAGGAAGGGGTTAGAAAAGTTCGACCCTAAAAATATCACACCTCACCTTACCTCACGGATTTCTGTCTCCGACGGTAAGGCCCTTTGAAGAACGGAGCTAACACGTCAAAAACTTCCCACAAAAAGGCCGTGCGCGACCGGCCTCAAACAGTTGTCCCTTGGGCTCTGCGGTCACACTCCCAGGTCGTTAAGGCCAACATTAATCCAACTTCCTTTTCAGGTTCCTCAAGAAATACCCTTCCACGGTGTGGGCAGCCGGGAAGTGACATCACCCCTCATACCCGTAACAGCACACGAAACCAAGTTGGTCACATTCGAATCCTCCCTACACCTAATACCTCTTTTATCTCCCCGACTAACCCTTTTCACGTCCCTTTATCACCTTGCACCGCTAGGGCAAACGATTCGAGTACGCGGAACGTTATTCCTGGTCTCCTGAAACCACGCTCTACACTTCATGTTGGAGCTTATAACGTCCGAACACTGTGCCAAATAGGACAGCAGGCTTCCTTAGCTAGGACTTTAGAATCTCGCGCCATCGATGTGTGCTGCGTCTCCGAAACGCGCATACAGGATCAGAGTAGCGTCATTCACTTGACCTCACCAGGCCAAAATAAAGAACCGACTCGATTCACACTTCGTGTATCTGGAAGCCCTGATTCTGCTTCCCGTTGCCTCGCCGGCGTAGGTATAGCATTGAGTCCTAGGGCAGAACTAGCTCTCTTAGAGTGGGTCCCAGTAGACAGTCGTTTGTGCGTTGTCCGACTGAACGGAACAGTAAGGATCCGAAAAGATAGGGATACTCGTCGTTGCCTCTTCGTCGTCTATGCCTATTCTCCCACTGACTGCAGCGCAGATGATGTAAAAGATGAGTTTTACAGAAAGCTTTCCGACCTCCTCCTAAAAGCTAGGCGCTCGGATGTAGTAATAATGGCCGGTGACTTTAATGCTCAAGTAGGTAAACTAAGCGATAGGGAAAGACACCTATGTGGATCTTATAGCATCGTGGCTCAAAGAACAGATAATGGCGACCGTCTGTTGCAGCTATGCTCAGATAACCGCCTCTTTCTTGCAAATACTAACTTTGAGCATAAGCAAAAACATCTTTTGACATGGCGACCCCCTAATTCATCCCAACGTCGGACCCAAATAGATCACATCGCTATCAGCCACCGATGGAGGGGCTCGATAGAAGACTGTCGCTCATTCTGGAGCACATGCTTAGATTCACATCATGCTCTGGTACGAGCGCGTATTTGCCTGCGTCCTACTGGACGTAGGAAAGACGCTGCAAGGAAACCTCTTAGGGTCCTACTTAATGATAGTCAAGCTAAGAGTATATTTCAGGAACAACTAGGAAAACAGTTAGGCAGCCATGTATGTGATGCCCACCCCGAGGCAGCATGGAATGATATCCGAAAAGCTGTGGAAACAGCAGTGATATCTGCTAGTAAGGTAAACCACAAGGTTAGGGAGAAACACTGGATCTCAGCAGCATCTATCGCACTGATAGATGCTCGGAAACTCATTCCACCTGGCTCTGAACATAACGAAGAGCGGAGTCTGCTTAAGCACAAGCTGACAAGAAGTCTAAGCAATGATCGCGAACAGTGGTGGGTAGCGAAAGCAAGAGAGATGGAAAAGGCAGCGGCAATAGGTAATAGCAGACAATTGTTCAGACTCGTTAAGGAAACCGGAATTAGGAACCCGACCGTTAGCGAAACACTCTCAGAGAAAGATGGACATATTATTCATTCTCAATCCAGGAGATTGGATCGATGGGCAGAACACTTTAGGGATCAGTTCAACTGGCCTGCAGCCAAACTTCGGTTTCCCACGATCTCCAGTCAACCTGAATGGCAAGTTAATGTAGGTCCTCCATCTCTTTACGAAGTTGAAAATCTGAAGCGAGGGAGAGCTGCAGGCCCTGACGGGTTTACTCCTGAGATTTTTAAGAATGGTGGTCCAGCATTAGCAATGAGATTAACTGAGGTCTTAGGTAGAATTTGGGAACTGGACGTAATCCCATCTGACTGGTCTCAATCACTGATTGTGCCAGTCCATAAGAAAGGACAAAAGTCCTCTTGTGACAATCACAGAGGAATTAGTTTGACAAATATAGTGTCTAAGATATTAGCTTCAATAATACTTCGACGCCTAACTAAAGCTCGTGAAGAACAGATTAGAGAAAATCAGGCTGGTTTTCGACCTGGACGTGGTTGTATAGACCAGATATTGACAATACATCAGGTTCTAGAACACAGACACACATTCAGACGCCCCACAATCGTAGTATTTCTCGACCTTAAGGCAGCATTCGACTCTGTTGATCGTGAGGTTCTATGGCAGTGTTTGTCACTGGAAGGAGTACCAAAGAAGTACATTAACCTTATAAAGGCTGTCTACTCGAACACAACTGCTAGAGTGAGAGCTTATGGCGAACTGTCATCAGAATTGATTACCTCAAGTGGTGTTCGTCAGGGCTGTCCATTCTCTCCATTCTTGTTTAACTTTGTTGTTTACGTGCTTTTGGAGATAACACTTTCTTCATCTAAATTTCCAGGGGTTGAACTTCTACCGGAAGATTTACTTTTTGACATAGAATATGCCGATGACATAGTCCTATTTAATGAAGACGCTGACAAAATGCAGAGTCTTCTGACCACTCTAAGCAACAATGCAAGCATGTTCGGGATGCGATTCTTTCCCTCGAAATGCAAAATGTTACTTCAGGATTGGGTTGCATCGACACCCGAACTAATTATAGGGAGTGAAGTAGTTGAGCGTGTCGACCGCTTCACTTATCTTGGAAGTCTCATCAGCCCTTGAGGTCTGGTGTGTGACGAAATCTCAGCACGGATACAGAAGGCTCGACTAGTTTTTGCCAACTTGCGTCATTTATGGCGTAGGCGAGATATCCGTCTATCAATCAAAGGACGTGTTCACTGCGCAGCAGTTCGTTCCGTCCTACTTTATGGCAGTGAAACATGGCCGGTAAGAGTGGAGGATATACATAGGTTACTAGTATTTGATCATAGGTGTCTTCGAAATATTGCTCGTATATCCTGGGACCATCGAGTAAGTAAGTAATGCAGTTGTTAGGAAACGGGTACTAGGTAAGGATGGCAAATCAATTGATGAAGTAGTGAAACTTCATTAGTTGGGATGGCTGGGACATGTGTTACGTATGCACAACCACTGACTACCCCGACGAGCGATGTTTTAGGGTGTAGGGCCCCAAATGCCCTGGTATGGCCGAGAGTGGACTGGACCCGCCCTCCCTCTCGAAATGCTCTCACATGGCCACGCGTATATAGCCTCTGCCAGGGAAGTCCTACTCACTGCCTTCCCGTGGCGAGGGTGTTGTTTACAAAAATGAGAGGACGAAAAGCGAATGTCCGGCGCTTTAACCGGATCCCAAACCAATGGTGCACATGGGCTCCAGTATCCTGTGGGAACAAATGGCGTATGAACCAATCGTTGGTCACCGGCTACCATGGGACTGCGTCTCCTCACGATGCTCCACTGCCTTGTGGGTCAGACCTTTAGGTCAAAGGCTCGGGGTGTGGACCCCTAAGAAAACCACCTGCTTCGGTCTGGGCACCCGAGCAGTATCACAGCCCTCACACATATCGAATGAGATTTGTGTGGCGCATATGTATTTGGTGCCTCTTTGTACCAATATCTGTGTTGAAATAAATAAATAAATTATGGTGGAGTAGGTTGGGAGAAAGCTAGGAGCGACCAGACCAAAACATCGCACAAATCCATGAAGTCACTGACAAGTGAACTGAGCCATGTTGGTAGGTGTAGACTACCTAATTGGGGACCGCGAGATTATAGCAACCGATGGTTAGATACCCTGAATGACATGGGTCAAAATCCTTTGCAATGGCCCAGATGCATCCACTCTTTGTGTTCTCCCAAATTCTAATCTTCTGAGTTTGTCATGTCCCTTCCTTCTTCTTTCTAAATTTATTTCACTGTATTATACTCCTTGAATAACATCTTCAAACCCTAATCTTTCCGATTACTGCTTATACTCTTACCACCTCTACCACTACGGGATTTGAATTGACCACTGCATCTCTGTGCTAATGTGGTGTGGCAACTCGAACTGATGTACGTACGTACGAAGTTCTACGTTGTTACTGACTGACTTGAATACAAGTAGCATGATTTAAAAAGTTGTATATATTCAGCCATATTTTGGAGCATGTATATGATAAAAACAACGGAGTTTCATTTCACATGGACAATTATACCATCCATGCATTATCTGAAGATTGACGGCAACACCTGAGGGTGGATAAGAAATATATCCTAAGACAAACGAATTCCCGTTGCTCACAGTTGTTTATCCTAACCGGTAATATGCTGTGTAGTAGCTGATTATAGCTTGAGTAGTTGAAATACTCTCATTTTAATCCCTCTTCAGAATATATATATATATATATATATATATATATATATATATATATATATATATATATATATATATCCCTGCACAAACTTAGGAATCATCTACCACTGTTATTATTTATTCGAACACATAAATATTGATACAAAGGGGCACCGAATAAATATGCGCTACACAAGTCACTTGATTTTCGTGTGGGCTGGGATACTACCCGAGTGCCCAAACCGAAGCAGGGGGTTTTCATAGAGAGCACACCCGGAGCCTTGGACCTAAAGGTCTGATCCAAAAGGCAGTGGAGCCACGTCAGGAGACGCAGTCCCATGGTGGGCGGTGATCAACGATTGGTTCATACGCCATTTGCTCCTTTAGGATCCTGGAGCCCATGTGCATTGGTTGGAATCAGGGTTTTCCAACCTCCTTGGGTGGACCCTCCATATCTACCAACCTGGTTAATGCGCCGGACATTTAACTAACATACTATCCGATATTATGGTCGACGGATAGTATATGAGATAACATAACTCGATATAACAAGACCTGATCAGATTGCATGAATTCCACACTACACTTACCATGCTAGAAGAGTTAGTAAATGGATGTAATTAACCTAGTTTTAAAGTACCAGTAACATGATTTGACGGTCTGATAATTTGATAGGTGCCTTGAAACAGAAATATATCTGTAAAATCCGTAATTTTTATAGCATTAGCTGACAATGTTTGTTCCTTCAACTATCGATACGCTCGTTAGCTTTCAGTCTATATATTTTTCCAAATGGCTTTCAAAAGATGGTGAAGCGTCAAAAGACAACTCAGTTTAGTGTAATTTTACAGATATATTAGTACTCTTATGAGCATTCAAGTTACTTTTAGTATTCTGTGAACTTAATTGTGCACCATTACGATAGGAAAAATGAAAATGAATCATATTAGCATGTGAGACTGTAGTTAAAAGCCATGAAAATATAGCTTTTTAAATTTCACATAAAGCTGAATTAATAACATGCTTAAACGTTCAATCGATTTACCGTATACGACGCGGAATGACTCCTATCCAGTCGTCACTGCAATGTCTACAGAAGCTACTAATTATCCCGATATTGGAGAAGTTATCATGATCATTTGCAGTTAGAAGAGTCAATTGCCCAGCCAACAGTCGGATACCATCAGCGTCTCGAAATATTCCGATTGTATTAAGATCAGCGAATAAGGCCAAATCAACTCGTAGTTTGGAAAGATTAGTGTTCTAGGGGATCTCTTCAAAAAAATTATTTTGATTACCTTTAAATCTTTGTGGGAAGAGAATGATTTCTTCCACGCATCAAAAAACAACACTCCAAAATCTGAATACCGTTGGTACATCGCTGAACATAATTTCAACATAAAAGGAATATCAGTTAATTTTATTTTCGCTTCAACGATCGCGGTTGCGACTTCTTCGACATATTTAGAAAGATTCAGGGACTCGAACTCTGATAAAAGCGCATCTTTCTGGCTATCGAGAAAGTTTCGCTGCCAATTTTTTAAAATTCGCAAAATATTCAATCTTACCACTTTCTTGACAAAAGCAGTATTCTTTTTCAAAGTTGAATCCTTTTTTACGAAGAAGGAATCATCTGGCCATTTGCCTGCAACTGCTAAATTTTGCTCCAACAGTGTTGTTCTCAAAGACAAACGTTCAGAAGCTTCAACAATGAACTCGGTTACTTGCTTTCGCTGAAAAAGTTACTAACTAGCTTAAAAAACATACATCTATTTCGGATATAATTTGATCTTGTTCATTCATTTTTAGTTCATTTAGAAGTTCACATTACACTCCTGTAAAAAAGAGAAAAGTTTTCCACAAATCAGGAGTGGTTAAACAAAGCCACTGAGGATTGGATCGAGCCTCGTTAACATGTACATACTATTTGGGTTATGCGTGATTATCGTAACCAGTGATTAGACTTTGAATGACATTGCTCAAAATCACTTGCGATGGTGCAGGCGTATTTACTCTTTGTATTCCCCTAGATTATAAGTTCCTAGATTCCCCATACACTTTTTACTTCAATAATTTATAATTCTCCAATCGTATCTTTGATGGCTCGTTTTATTACCAATAATACTGTTACTAACTCGACTATTCTGACGTTTGTCCTAACAACGTCGCGTTGCTGTGTTAGTGGAATGGGGTAACTTGAACCGGTGTACAAAAGCACCAAGTCCTACGTTGCGTTTGACTGATTAATTACTCATTCTGTATTAGAAACGGTAAAATCTACGGTATTTAGTTCTTCTTGCATGACGGAAAAGCACACAGTGACAGTGACTATCAGATAACAATTGTTGAAAAAGTTTTCCACATTGTTTGACATCTTAATTTACCTTCTTTATTGTTAATTTATCTTCTCTATGATGACGTGAAATGAAGCAACTTTAAATAATACAGATTTATGAAATGTCTTACCCTATTTTGATATCGACTAGTATATTATTGACAACAAGTATATTATTCCATAAGGAATATCTAACAACAAAATAACCATAAGTAGTACAATTCAAGAATATCGACTAGCAAGCTCTACAAAAATGTGATTATTGCCTAATACTCTAGGGATGGTTACTTGGTTTTCCCAAATTTGGCCGATTTTTCCATAGAATAATAGTCTAAAATACGTTATTACGAATTAACGATCAACTGATTTTAAGTCATATTTCTGAAGAATGGATTGACCTCCGATACTCTTATAGTTACACTGTTATGCACTAACCATTTGTTACATTTTATTGACAAGCAAAAATAACTTCCTAAGTCGCTAATTTAATAAAAAACTAGTTATGGCAAATAATAAACGGATATACTGGATAATTACTTTCAGACTATTGATTAGACTGCTGAAACCAAGCCACCATTTGCTTTTAATGGGTTCTTACCCTTAAAGTAACACTCTCCTATCATTATGATAGTTCAATCATTCATTGTCCGAGACGGTGAACATAATTTTTTTTTAATGAAAGAGGTAGCTAACACTTGAAGATGTCAACTTCATTAACCAAGAAAAATGGGCAAAAAATCCCAGTCAAAAACTTTAAGTGGAGTATGGAAGACCCTATAACAGGTTGTACAGACAAATATAAACAAGTTGACATATCACGTTGACACGAGATGAGAATGAAAAGATGGATAGCAAAACCAAAAAGCATTAATGTAGTAGCAGTAATAAAAAGAAAGGCAAAACCTCGAAGGGAAATTGGAGTTCAAGACCGAGAGAGATATAGATGATGAACCACCCGACCGTTGTTGCTACCTTGGCGTGGTGGTCGAGCTTGCCTATCGTGATGAACCAGTCGAGCTATACTGGCTGGAACGATCATTCCTTAAAGTTCTACCATGTCAGACAGGTAACTTGAAGAGTGGTAAGACTAAAAGCAATAAACCCAAGGTCTGAGGGTGAAGTTGTAATGCTGACTGTACAAAGGTGTGACGGCAGTAAGGTGTTTCCTTTAGACAACCAGCATGACAGCGATGCTGCCTTCCCACAAGGAGGGGTGTGGTTAAAAAAAGGTCAACCCTAAAAATACACACCTCGCAATAACTCACGGATATCTGTCTCCGGTGGTAAGGTTTTAACAAGTACGGAGCTAACACGAAAATTACCCATAAAAATGTCGTGTGTGACCGACCTCAAGCAGTTGTCCCTTGGGCACTGTGGTTACGCTATCAGATCACTGAGACCACCACTAAACCAAGTTCCTTTTCAGGTACCTCCAGAAGAACCCTTCTACGGTGTGGGCAACAAGAAAGTGATAACCGCCCTCGTACTTCTAAACAGCACTCAAAACAACTGTATTCATAATCAAACTCCCTCTTCAATTCCTGTTATTCCTCCTACATCGACTTTCAACTCTAAACTTCCTCCTCAAGTACCACCATAGCCAATGATTCTAGTACGCAAAACACTGTCTCAGGTCTATTGAAACCTCGCTCCAAGCTACACATTGGAGCCTTCAACAAACGCGCCCTATGTCAAATTGGTCAGCAGGCCTCCTTGGCTAAAACCCTAGAATCTCGTACCACTGGTGGATGCTGTGTCTCAGAAACACGCATACAGGATCCTGGTGTGGTCATCCACTTGACCTCACCTCGTCAAAACGAGGAGCTGACGAGATACACCTTCCGTGTATCTGACCACCCGACGACTAGTTCTCGTGAACTGGCGGGTGCAGGCATAGCACTAAGTACGAAGGCAGAACAAGCACTACTAGAGTAGATCGCTGTTAACAGTCACCTTTGGTATTCGGTTAAACTGCTCCGTAAGAACTCGGAAGGATATGGACACACGTTGTCACCTTTTCTTCATTTCTGCCTACGCTCCCACTGACTGCAGCCTGGATGAAGTAGAAGATTACTTTTATAGAAAGCTTTCTGAACTTCTTCAAAAGCTAAACACTCAGACATAGTACTCGTAGCAGGTGACTTTAATGCCCAGGTAGGTAGCTTAAACCAAACAGAAAGACATTTATGTGGGTATCTTGATGTTCCGGCTCAGTGAACAGATAATGTTGACTATCTGCTGCAGCTGTGTTCAGACAATCATTGATTTTTAACAAGCACTAATTTTAAGCATAAGGAGGGACATCGTCTAACATAGTGGCCGCCTGCACCAAACCAACGATGGACTCAAAGAGACCATATTGCCATCAGTCATCATTGCAGGGGCTCGACATAAGACTGCCACTCGTTCGAGAGTACATGTTTAGACTCTAATCATGTTCCAATACGGGCACGCATTTGCTTACGCTTCGCACCCAAATGCCCTGGTATGGCCGAGAGTGGACTGGACCCGCCCTCCCTCTCGAAATGCTCTCACATGGCCACGCGTATATAGCCTCTGCCAGGGAAGTCCTACTCACTGCCTTCCCGTGGCGAGGGTGTTGTTTACAAAAATGAGAGGACGAAAAGCGAATGTCCGGCGCTTTAACCGGATCCCAAACCAATGGTGCACATGGGCTCCAGTATCCTGTGGGAACAAATGGCGTATGAACCAATCGTTGGTCACCGGCTACCATGGGACTGCGTCTCCTCACGATGCTCCACTGCCTTGTGGGTCAGACCTTTAGGTCAAAGGCTCGGGGTGTGGACCCCTAAGAAAACCACCTGCTTCGGTCTGGGCACCCGAGCAGTATCACAGCCCTCACACATATCGAATGAGATTTGTGTGGCGCATATGTATTTGGTGCCTCTTTGTACCAATATCTGTGTTGAAATAAATAAATAAATTATGGTGGAGTAGGTTGGGAGAAAGCTAGGAGCGACCAGACCAAAACATCGCACAAATCCATGAAGTCACTGACAAGTGAACTGAGCCATGTTGGTAGGTGTAGACTACCTAATTGGGGACCGCGAGATTATAGCAACCGATGGTTAGATACCCTGAATGACATGGGTCAAAATCCTTTGCAATGGCCCAGATGCATCCACTCTTTGTGTTCTCCCAAATTCTAATCTTCTGAGTTTGTCATGTCCCTTCCTTCTTCTTTCTAAATTTATTTCACTGTATTATACTCCTTGAATAACATCTTCAAACCCTAATCTTTCCGATTACTGCTTATACTCTTACCACCTCTACCACTACGGGATTTGAATTGACCACTGCATCTCTGTGCTAATGTGGTGTGGCAACTCGAACTGATGTACGTACGTACGAAGTTCTACGTTGTTACTGACTGACTGTTTCAAGTTATGAAAAGCTTTTATGGGAAATCCCAAATAGTGAAAACATAACTGCCTGACCACAAAGAATTATATGCTCACTGGCCTTCAATTTTTTCGCAACTAATGACATCCGAGAGTTGATTATGTGAGATGTAATTAAATTACGTGGAAACGCAGAAGGATTGAACTAAATGTGAAAAAGTCTCAACGCTAACATTAACATTGGCACTGTTAGATTTCGTATCTAGCTTTCAACTAATTTATTTAGCTTAAAAACTACGACACATAGTAGTTTGCGATCCCCATCACGATTCGGAATTCAAGGCACCAGTGATCACGTTTACTTTGCAAATAAGCCGAAGATTTCAAGACAAGGAACTACAATACCTTAATACCTAATCACTACTTACTCTGATATGTAATGCTAGGTAACGTAGCGGATGTAAGAAATAGAACAAGTGATGGACAGACCAGGATATGGTCAACACGACTATTGACTGTTAGCTCCAACTTCGGTGGTAATACACTAACTGGTCGCGATTGACAAGATATTTGCGGTTAGTGACTGAAGGTGCTTAGAACTGTTCACTAGCTTTTCTTGAATCATTTCCGATAGTTCACTCTTTATCTTCCAGTCTTAATTCTTCACAAACCATTTTTTAATCTGTTACTTTTACTACAGGACTAAGGGACTCCTAGAATCGATTAAATAAACCATCTCGTTATTTGTAGCCATGCACTTAAACCCCGATAAAACTAGTGGTGTCAAGGATGAGTGACAAGCTTGTCCGAGAGATCAGGAAAAAAGGGTTGGGAGTACACTATACTAATGAACTGTTGGTAATAATATCAGAACTATTATTACCGTTATACTTTTAAAATGTAGGGTGTAAGGGTTGATGTGATTGGTTATTGACTGAAAAGGATGCTTAAGTCAGGATTGGACAGTCTACAAGGTAGGAACAGAAGATGACTATATCCCTGTATCACTATCAAAACCACTTACCATCAACGTCCAAAACTGCGCTAGACACTTTTACGAATTAAGAGTCCCGCCAGCGCGTTTTCCTCCAGTCCTTTAAAACGTTAGTTAAAACCAACTGCTTTTCAGCTACTGCCGATGTATTAAAATAGGCTAATGTCCTACTTCCCTATATTTGAGCGCACAACCGGATCTACTACATATAATCAAGTAGAAATCAGGTAGAAATAAATGGAAGTATTCTTTAGATAACATAACAAATACTCGCTTGGGGTCTCTACAGAGCTCTAGGTAACTTGTCCCATGTATTATTCTGAAGCATCTTCACCACTCAATTTTGAGCCTAGCTGGAACGGAACTTTTTTCTCACCTTCCCACCTTAGGAGTGCATTCTCATACAATTATGAGTTCAAGGAAAAGTACTTAGAATATGGAAAAAACTTACACAGAACCTTGAGCTCAAGGCCTCTTCACCACATAAGCACAAGGAGCATTTGATCATAACGAGTCATACTGTCGATCATCTCTCCCTTGAAAGATTACTAATGCACCCTAGTATTAATTCATATCTAGGCAGGAATAATTTAAGGTTGGAATGTGAGAAAGCACGGACAAAATATATATATGGTGATTCTGTTGATGTTTCGAAAGAGGACTTGACATTCACTTCCGTTCTAAACGTACTGAGACAGCCACCTCTTAGTCACTTCTTTTATTACTGAGTAATACTGTGTTCTTTAAGATTCCTGAAATTGTTTAAACACTAGTTATACTCTTGTAAATAAGGGCCACCTTCGCAATACACACGTAGATTACAAGGACCTGATAACTAGTAATATATTCCCAAAAAGTTTCGAAATTTAGATACCACAAGTCTAATGGTGACATGACATTTCCGAAACTTCCTCATCTACCACTTGTATAAAAGTAACGTTGTACTAATGTTTAAGAAAAGATTTCAATACGTGAAGTGAAAGCACAAGCCAAAATAAAGGTGATTAATCGTTCAACTCTATGATGACCCTAACAAAATAGTCACATTTTTCCCAGTTAAGCAATTTACTTTTTTCTTCATGCAGATGTATCGAAATCTTACGTTTGCCTTCTCACTCCTGCTGTCATTTGTTAGAGAAAGGGGTTAATTAGCAAGAGATTAAAGTCGTGTTTTTGCTTTCTGTTGTAAGTCATACAATAGGCGGTAAAAACAGTTACCTCTTCCTACTGAAATAAGTAATTTTTTAGTGAAGGAGAACACAGCTGAAGACAGCTGATTATATTTAGCACAAAATTACAGTTACTTAATAAAATGAGAAAACTATACTCCAATATTTCATTTGCAAAATGTTCATTAATTATTTCAGACTTCATTGTTATTGCATTTCCATATCAATCGCTTCCTGTTCCCGTTCTTTTCTCCTCGATCTTCCCAACCTTCTGCTTCCAGACGTTCTATTCTAACTAGCGCTATATACTATTTATGTCGACATAAGTAGCATATACCACACTCGTCCCCCGTTTTAGTAAGCTGTTCTCACAGTCCTTCCGGTGACCGTATCGCTGTTTTCTTTGGTGCCGTTCGTGACTCGCACTGATGATGTTCTTGAAACCATCTCTACTGTTGACCAACATTTACGCGCTTCTGTTTGTCTTCTCTCCGGGTAGTGTAGACCGAGCCACGTTTCTCCGTGGCAATGCACAGTCCTTCCCACTTCGGGATCAGCTTTCCTGACCCTGATCTCACTGCTATGTCACCCTCCTGCTATCTACATTTACCAGGTCCCCTTCTGTAAAAGGTTTCCCCGTTCCCTATTGCCTCCTTCCTTTCTTTTCTTAACCTTGTTACCGTCCACCTTTGTTATTGTGGCCACGTCTTATTATGCATTCGAAGTTGTGACTGTCTACCATACACAAGCAGGAATAGTGGCTTATTGGTTATTCCTTGTATGGAGACACGATGTGCCAGCAACACCAGTGGCAACTCTTTCTCCCAATTTTTTCCTTTCGAGGCTAACCATTCCTTTAAAGTCCTGATGTTTCAGGCCTCCAATTTCAGGTCTCAATATTCCCCAAAGTTGGAGTGAAACGAATGAAATCGCGCCTGCCCGTCGCTCTTTATTTCCAGGAGGAAGAAAGGCTTTTAACTGATAGTAGGGCCGTTCTAATTTACTTATAGTTAGAAAGCAATGAGATGGTTGCTATAAATTGCGTTATTCAGTGGACTTGGGATTTGACGGTCCAGATCTTAATATGTGTTTACAGACTGTAAGATCCATTTTGAAGGTTTGGTGTGTTGGTGAAAATCCCTCCATGTATATACTTGTACTTTATTCCTATTGATCACATTAGTTGTACATTGTTGTATTTTGATTACATTTGAATTGTTAATATTTGTATTTTTGTTATAGTTTTTATTTTTATTACGCATTTACTAAGTTTGTGTTTCTTCCTGAACTGCATCTGCGTTGTTTTACTTGACGCTTGTTCGTGGCGGTAACCATATTGATTTGTTCCTCCTGTTGTGTGTGATCTATCCAGTCAGGATAGAATAACGTTCATCTGTTGTGATTGGTAATTTTTCCTCATCTTCTATCAACTTCTTTATTTATTGTAATTTAGATTTAATTGATTGAACAATCATTGGTTGAATAGCCGGGTGATAATATTTGTTTAGGTAATGATTTACATTAAATTTATTATGAATTATAGAACCGCTAGTTACCCGATTACTTGTTCTGATTTCGACGGGAAAGGGCGCGTGTCTAAAGTCACGGAAGGCTATTCTTCAACATCCAAACCGTAGTTTGGATCCTACACAGACTACCATATTAGTTGACGAGAAGCCAAAGTTCTGAAGCCCATTATTCGGTGAGAGCGCAAGAAAACATTTCAGCAGTAATTTATCTTACAAGTAATGCCTCTTCCCAGCATGTAAAATTGTACACGAGAGTTTCGAGGTATGCAAATTCACTTAATTCTGAAAAAAATCTTCAAGGTTGAGGTATACATGGTCAAAACTAGAAACGGATTAACAAACAAACCTGTTAAATTTCGTTATCTTGTATTTTTACAGTAGTATCAGGGAAGTTCTTTCGCTTTATGGCTCCTATTCATTCCATATTTTAAAAATTGCCAAACATTCGGCTTGATAGCTGCTCGGACACCAGGGTGAGACCATTCATTTGTTCATTCAGGGATACTGCTTACGCTCAACTGGAGTGTACTCACCAATGTGTGTTACACAACAGATTATTCTTGCGTGTTCTATTACAGGTGATGATCAGGTAGGGATGGGTATCAGGTAACATACTTTCGCATTTATATCGCTCCCAACTATGATTTAAATTCTTCAGCAAGCTAAGGCACTTTAGAAACACCTTACTTACTTACTTACTTACTTACTTACGCCTGTTACTCCCAATGGAGCATAGGCCGCTGACCAGCATTCTCCAACCCACTCTGTCTGGGCCTTCTTTTCTAGTTCCCTCCAATTCTTGTTCATTTTTCTCATGTCTATTTCCATTTCTCGGCGTAATGTGTTCTTTGGTCTCCCTCTTTTCCTTAGACCTTCAGGATTCCATGTGAGGGCTTGTCTTGTGACGCAGTTGGGTGATTTCCTCAATGTGTGTCCTATCCACTTCCAGCGCTTCTTCCTGATTTCTTCCTCCACTGGGATCTGGTTTGTTCTCTCCCACAGTACGTTGTTGCTAATAGTGTCCGGCCAATGGATCTGAAGTATTTTGCATAGACAACTGTTGATAAACACCTGTATTTTCTGGATGATGGCTTTTGTAGTTCTCCAGGTTTCCGCCCCATACAGTAGAACTACCTTGACATTTGTATTGAAAATCCTGACTTTGGTGTTGGTTGACAGTTGCTTTGAGTTCCAGATGTTTCTCAGTTGTAAATATGCTGCTCTTGCTTTGCCGATCCGTGCCTCCACATCTGCATCAGATCCACCCTGTTCATCAATGATGCTGCCCAAATATGCAAAGGTTTTTACATCTTCCAAATCTTCTCCATCAATTGTGATTGGATTGGTGCCTGCTGTGTTGTATCGGAGGATCTTGCTTTTCCCTTTGTGTATATTGAGACCTACTGCTGCTGAGGCTGCTGCCACACTGTTCGTCTTCTCCTGCATCTGTTGTTGCGTTTGGGATAGAAGGGCCAGATCATCTGCGAAGTCTAGATCATCCAACTGCATCTTAGATGTTCATTGTATCCCGTGCTTCCCTTCAGATATTGACGTCTTCATGATCCAGTCGATCACCATGAGAAAGAGAAAGGGTGAGAGTAAGCAACCTTGCCTGACACCGGTCTTCACTTCGAACGACTTTGTCAACTGTCCTCCATGCACGATTTTGCAGTGTAATCCATCATATGAGTTCTGTATGATATTGACTATCTTCTGAGGCACGCCGTAGTGTCGAAGAAGTTTCCATAGTGTTGTTCTGTCCACGCTATCAAATGCCTTTTCGTAGTCGATGAAGTTGATGTAGAGTGATGAATTCCATTCAATTGATTGTTCCACAATGATCCGTAGAGTTGCGATTTGGTCTGTACACGATCTATCCTTACGGAATCCTGCCTGTTGGTCACGAAGTTGGACGTCTACGCAGTCCTTCATCCTGTTTAACAATACCCTGTTGAAGACTTTTCCCGGTATTGAGAGAAGAGTGATGCCCCTGTAGTTATCACACTTGCTCAGATCGCCTTTCTTCGGTATTTTGATCAGATGTCCTTCTTTCCAGTCTGTTGGTACTTGTTCCTCATCCCAAATCTTATTGAAGAGAATGTGGAGTATCCTTGCAGTTGCCGCTACGTCTGCTTTTAGTGCCTCTGCTGGAATGTTGTCTGGTCCCGCTGCTTTGCCTCTCTTGATTTGTCTGATGACCATGCTGATCACTTCAATTGTTGGTGGGCCAACATCGATTGGGAGGTCCGTGGGTGCTGCTTCGATGTTGGGTGGGTTCAGTGGGGCTGGTCGATTCAACAGTTCTTTGAAGTGTTCTACCCACCTGTTTTGTTGCTCTTCAGTGTTGGTGATTACCTCGCCTTCTTTGCTTTTCACTGGTTGTTCTGGTTTGCGGCGATTTCCAGAGAGTTTCTTTGTTATGTCATACAGTTGTCTCATATTTCCTTCTCTTGCAGCCCTTTGCGCCGTCGTTGCTAAATCTTCCACATATTTGTGTTTGTCGGTTCTGATGCTCCTCTTCACTTGTTTGTTTACTTCTGTGTATTCAGCTTGTACCTTGGCTTTCTCTACTCTTGTTAGGCTGGTATTGATTGCTGCCTTCTTGTTCCTCCTTTCTTGAATCTTATCCAGTGTATCAACAGTGATCCATTCCTTGTGATGGTTCTTCTTGTGGCCCAAAACCTCATGACGTGTTGAAGTGATTGCCTCTTTGATCCCCTTCCAGTTGCTCTCCACATTAGTTCCTTCTCTATTGAGTAGATCATGAAAGGCCTGGAACCTATTGCTGAGGACTATCTTGAATTTGTTGAGTTTGTCAGTATCCTGAAGAAAAGCCGTATTGAACTTTTGTGATATTGTCCGCCCCGTTGTCCAGTGTTTCTTGAGTTTCAATTTCATCTTGGCGACCAGCAAGTGATGATCTGATGCTATATCAGC
Organism: Schistosoma haematobium; assembly: GCF_000699445.3. NCBI lineage: Eukaryota > Metazoa > Platyhelminthes > Trematoda > Strigeidida > Schistosomatidae > Schistosoma > Schistosoma haematobium. Next base: position 24,945,167 of record NC_067197.1, read on the forward strand.
TCCTCTCTTGGTTCTCACGTCCTCTATAGTCCTCCTGAACGTTTTGTTGATGCAAATATGGTCGATTTGGTTTTGCGTGGTGTGATCCGGTGAAGTCCATGTGGTTTTGTTTATGCGTTTATGTGGGAATGTAGTGCCGCCTATGACCAGTTTATTGAAGGCACATAGGTTTGCAAATCTCTCACCATTTTCGTTTCTTTCTCCCAGTCCGTGTCGTCCCATGATGTCTTCATATCCAGTGTTGTCCGTTCCAACCTTGGCGTTGAAATCTCCCATCAGAATGGTCAGGTCCTTTGTTGGGCACTTCTCGACTATTGACTGCAGTCTATTGTAGAATTGATCTTTAGCGTCTTCATTGTAGTCGTTGGTAGGCGCATAGCATTGGATGATGTTCATTGAAATGCCCTCTTTCTTTGTTTTAAACGAGGCTTTGATGATCCTTGGTCCATGAGATTCCCATCCTATAAGTGCATTTTGCGCTTGTTTGGACAGCATCAATGCAACTCCTTGTGTATGTGGTGCATTTTCTTCTTCATGGCCGGGGTATAACAGGAGTTCTCCTGTAGTTAGTCGTTGTTGTCCAACTTGTGTCCAATGTGTTTCACTGATCCCAAGTACCTCTAGGTTGTATCTTCTCATTTCTGCAGCAATCTGGAAGGCTCTTCCGGTGTCCCACATTGTACGAACATTCCATGTACCTAAATAAATGGTCGCTCTGTTTGTCAGAAGGGGCATCGGCCTCGTAACTTCCGAAGGGATTCGGCTTTCATCATGAGGCGTCATAATTCTTCTAAACGAAGACCTTCTGACTCCCAGGGCAGAGTTTAGAAGGTTTGAATAATTTTTTCTGGTTAGCGTTTTTTTAGCGAGTTAGTTTTCTACGGGATGGGGACACTAACCCCATGCCCAACCCTCCTCCTTTATCCGGGCTTGGGACCGGCAGTAGCCCCCGGAGGGACCTTAAGGTGACCCTAAACGTCGTATCTTAAACAAATCTGTTACACGTTGGAGACTTCATGCCAAATTTGATTAAAGAAGGCACTAGTATGTTTGATATCGGTTTCAACATTGCCCCTACGAGCAATTCCATAAACTTATTAACCGTAATTGGTGCGATCTTAGAACCTCAATGAGAGTGAGTGACTTATGTATTAAATTTTATGAAAAGAGATAGCCATAATAGTCTGAAAGTAGCACTCAACCGTATACATAACTTGTTTCAATAAATTTAAAAAAAAGTTATTAAGGCTGTAGTAGGACCTTCAAAAACAAAAGCATTGATTCTATTCAAACTCATCGGTATGACATTTTGATGCTAGCAGTTACTCTTCTTTTTATACATTGGAAAATTCAGACAAATAGTTAGAGTAAGTTTCTATTCGGAGCATGAAACAAAACAATTGGAGCGCTAGTTTCAAACACAACACTTTCAACATTCAATACGGGATGTTAGGGAACACAATGCCTACGCAAAATAAAGAAGTATATAAATACTTCAGTTTAAATGGTTTGACATTACCAAGGCGTTTTCGACCAACTCTTAACCAGCCAACCTATGTCGTTACATAGGCTTACTCCTGTAAGCAACTTTTATAAGAATGCAGGTTCAATCAATTTCTTAAGCAAAAACATATCAGTTCGGTTTCCACAACTTGATGGATAATCAATAACTCGTTCAGTGTTTGACTTTCTTGCTTTTTTAGCCCTTAACGACCAGAGCTCAATCATTATTCAGAGAAAATCTACAGACCTCACATACTTTATTAGCTTGTACTTTTGCCTCGGTAGCATTTATCTCCTTTCCACAAATTATCACACATGAGTAGTTGTATATGTTCTCTACATGGGAATCAGAGCTGTCAAGCAATCGGGTGGCAAAATAATGAGACAAGGATATCTGAGCCGCCAGCGGGTTTCCCAACACCATTCGCGTGTGGTGTGAAGTTCTTATGCTCTATCAGACTATTAGGTGTTTATTAACCTGGCTCGTAAGTCATCACACCGTGAAAAGAGGTAAGAGTCTATCTTCGAGGAAGTAAACTGAAAGTATAAACGGCCTTGAGTCTGTGGCGACCGCTCTTTACTACCTAGTTCGTAACATTAGATATATAAAATGTCTGAACATAGAATATTTAAAAAATTAGAAAGAATTCAGTGTCGTGTCCTGTGATCGAATCGACTTCCAAGGGTCACCGACATGATCAGAGCATTATATTACTAACCACGTGATTAGCTTGGTGTTAATATTCATGTTATAGTAAGGAGGCCTTGTTCACTAAAGTCAAGAGGCTTGTTCGTTTTACGCAATACAAATGCGCATATCATATTGGTCATAACGATAGTTAATAATCGACGAACGTAAGAAAATATTACAGTTACGCCTACTATGCATGCATATGGTCTGTTAGTTGGGTTTGTAACCCAGCAATCATGACAACGATAGTTTGGGTGTATACTAAGGTGTTGCTTTTGTACATGATAACCGCATTCTTATGGGATGTTTCGGATTGCAAGTTACCCAGACATGTGGAAAAGGTGTGAATAGACGTTTAGTCGGAACAAGTGATTAATTCCCAAACCTGGCTTCTATGGTTGGTATACGCCATTAACCATTTTTGGGGTTAGCCAGCCATTAACGTTACTATGATTGTAATAACTGCCTTCAAATATCGAAAGTTCGTAATGAAAATGAAGTGGTTATAATTCTTAACATCAACGAACAATATTAATAATATCGAAAGGAGAAAATCTAGCTAATATACTTAGTGGCATTTAACTTATTGTATGACTAACAAAGTGTAAAATGTACCAGTCATTTCTCGGTCTACCGTTCCGCAGAGTTTTAAATTTTCTCTCAACACACGTAAAGAAGAGATCAACCTGCGGGCTATTCAGGACAAAAATGGATGTAGTTGTGACAATTAAGGAAGGGGGTTTGTGTAGATTGTAGTAATTTAACAGATGAATTCATGAGTCGATTAAACTAGACCATCATGGAAAACCTGGAATCACTAAAGTTCGAGTTCCACGTGTGGGATCTTGGATGAGCACTGTCAAGGAGTCCCATGCCAAGACGAAACGCCCGTCCAGTGCTCTCATGTTTTCCATAATAGCCTGACTTTAAGTGACTCATGGATTCAGCTATTAAATTAAGAAAGGGTTAGTACAGTAAAGTGTCTTGTCAAGGCACACTGAAGCGCGTAGCACAAATCGGTGGTTAAAAGTTTAAAGTATTAACAGCAAAAGTATATTGTGCTCATAGTATTATTAATAAAACAGAATAGCCACATGTGCGATAGGATTTAGTTATGCCACAGAAATACTTGAACTGTTGTGTAAAAATGTTACCTTACGTGAAAATAGTGTTAATATCATGAATTTCGTATGAATAACTGACAATGATTGGTTCAACAAAAGTGTGACCGTGAAAGGCATGCAAAGAACTCAGTGTTCTGATTATATAATGAACCATTCGTCCATTTTAGTGCTCATAGATGAATGGTTAGAAATTACTGAGGATACAAGCCATTTGTGAGTTTAAGGTTAAGCAGGACCAGTGAATCAGTTATTTTGAAATCGAAACGTCTCACAAAATACCATTAATGGTGATGTACTGTACGACGTTTTCAATTAATTTATTGCTCACAAGTTGAAAAAGTGAGTGCTAGCTACGTGATACATAGATGTGTTAGTTCAATATAAACGGGGTAAAAATGATTATGCGATAGAAGATAAACATGTATATGCATTTAATTCATGTCAAAGGTAATCTTACTGATTTATCGGAAGGTTCGCCCCTATGACAAGACAAATAAAACAAAAACTGTGTTCTGTTCAAAACTGGGCCCGCTAATTTAATGCTGGTAGCTTCACTTTAGGAGTATAGACTTGGTCGTTGTAATTGCACTTAAATCTGATACGATGACAATGAAATTATTTCAAAACTTTAGACTTGCCATGACGTGATTACCTAATCTATATGATCTTATGTTGAATTTATTTCACTATCTATTCTGGCTCGTTGTGTTGTGATAACCAACAGTATGGTATTCAGTTCTTCAGAAGAAAATGTTTGTACTGGCAAGATAGAAACATGCTTGATATGAAGAAGAAGAACTTTCACAAAGTGACCACGTTTACGTGGCCATACCAATCAAGTTTTCCCACATCCACCAATATGTGTTGAATGCGAATCGTCACAGTACTTCGATGTTCGGCTTCAATGATCGTGTGGTTAGAAAAGTTCCTGAAGTTCCATAAGTACTCTTAATTTTGAGGTTATTTTTCCGACCATGTTTATTATTTTCAAATTTTCACATACCTCACCAACCCATTTCTCTTTTTTTAGAATCTTTCTCTGAGGGCATAGCTATGGAACTTCTGACGTCTGGAACAAACTTGACATACGCGTCTCTTCAGTGTCATGGTTTACAGCAAGCGCTCTACGAGTCTACACCATAACAACTATAAACTTATTAAGTTGGGAAGCATGCTATGCGCCAACAAATGTCGTAATTTCTAGATCATGCCTGTAAAAATGGAGTGTGCCTGCTCATGCATAAGTATATTATTATTACCCTTAAAACTGACTAAGGATCAAGCCATTATCATATACATCAGTTGAGAGTGTACTCCTCTTAGTTATACCCTATATTCTCCCTGATAGTCATCACTCACTGTAAATCATCTTGTTAAGACTTATTTAGCCGACGACATTTTGCAGCACCACATCATCTATAATTGCGGTATAAAGTTTCAGTCGATTTCAACAACTTATGGTCATTATATCTCAATGAAATCGTATTCCGCCTTATGATAACCTGCATACTTGCGACTAACTTCTATGCAACATCAGCCAATAGATATAAATATAAATAAACAGTCTATGGCAAATCAGAACATTGAGACTAGAACATGTATCTTACGAATGCACTCATGTTTAACGAATTGCTCTAAGCAATCTGACCAAAATTCACATAATTATCACTTTTTACATATTAAAAAACTTTTTGATAGCCATTCATATGTGTTAGTAGTATTGCTAAATTTTATCACGGTCAAGTAAAAATTAAGTCATGAAAATCACCCCGTAACTAAATAAACTGTATCAGATTAACTGGGACACTAGTTGGAATTCTCCTCCACGGTAATACTTTTGTTCTTTCAGTTAGCCTACTAATACAGGTGCAATTGGAAATCAACACATATGGACAGGTTGTCTGCATAAACGTTATTCGATTTCATAAATTAAACCAAAAATAGTAACAATATTAGCACTTCTACAATATTGATCGTTTTTAGTATTTCTAAACACGGAATTTTATTAACCTACGGCTATTACTACGCATCTTACGGAGATTTATTGAAATATCTATACACGAAATCATTCTTAATTTTTATAGTCCCACTTTGTTAAACTCCTATACAATCTATAAATAGACTTCTATTTTCTTGCGTGTTAATAATAAAACCAAACATTTTAAAATTACTTATACGGCCTAAAACTTGAGTCATTAACAACATGTTGTTATTTTAATTTGACTTGTTAAAATATCTCTATACTAAATTGTTCTTCATTGTAATAATCCCGCCATACTTAACGTATAAATAATGTTCATGTGGGCTTTTATTTTAAGCGTGTTATGTATTAAAACAGACACTTTAAAGTTATTTCATGTATTTCCAGACCAGATGCTGCCACTTTCATTTTGATTTATCTTTCAGTTTATCAATACCCGAGGGATTCTTATTATTCTTGTTAACTTCCGGCGCGCGACTATCCCATCCAATATTGTATCGAACCAATATCACGTTGACTCTAATCACACAATCCCCAAAGCTGAACACGAGGCAACTGGGAAAATAGATATTCAACATTTAAAGCAGAGAAAAACCCAACGATGGAGAAGGTGGGAGGAGGGAAGTGAATGAATTCGAATTGATCGGATGGTATGGCTCAACCTCGCAGGTGTGGTCACTCTGCACAACTTATTTTTAGTCATAATAAATATATTGTTCTATCTCCAGTCTGAATGTGTTCTCACCACATCTTGGTAATTGTCATAAAACGATGAGTCAGCGTAGACAATGATGTGATGTCCACGCAAGATCTTATAAATTAGGCAGTTATATCATGACAGTTGTACAATTTTAGGATTAGGTTTATTATTAGAGCAGTACCAATATCGAAGTAGACCATAATTCTACAAGTTCACAGAAACAAACAAGTGAAGAGGATCATTAGAGCCGACAGGCAGAAATTCGTGGAAGACCTATCAATGGCAGCGGAAAAAGCTGCAACAGAAGTAAATAAGAGACAACGATCTGACACAATGAAGAAACTAGTAAGAAAATATAGTAAATCAGAGAGACAGGTCAATGACAAGGAGAGCGAACCAACCACTGAGATTCAAGAGCAGAGGAAGAGGTGAGTAGAACACTTTGAGAAACTCTTGGACAGGTCAGCCCCATTGAATGCACTGGACATTGAAGCAGCACCTATAGTCCTTCTTATAGATGTCACTCCACCAACGATTAAAGAAATCTACATGGTCATCAGACAAATCAAGAGTGGGAAAGCAGCAGGCCCTGACGATATACCAGCCGAAGCATTGAAGTCACCCATAAAAGCAACTGCAAACCTACTCCACGTGCTATTCGGGAAGATTTGGGAGGAAGAACAAATGCCGACAGATTGGAAAGAGGGATGCCTTATAATCGCATTGGTGCTCACCACAATTCTCAAGGCTGAACATGAAATAACTAGGGAAGTAAACTTTCAACGTGTAACATTGTAAGGTCAGTAAACGTGAACGCGGGAACATCCATTCAGGATCCAGTCGAATGACATGTCTCAGCCTTGCAGGTGTGACAATTATTGTGTAAATTATCTCTTTTATTCATATTAAATATATTGTTCAATCTCCAGCACAAACGTGTTCTCCGAAAGTAGGTAACATCATATCAGTGATTCATACAATAGGACGAGTCAGTGTAGAAAATGATGTAACTTCCACGCAAGATCTTATGGATTAGGTATTCACATCATGACAAATCTGCCATTTTATGACTGTGTATATTATTAGAGCAATACTAATAACGAACTTTGACCATAATTCTACGGACTCATTGGGAAACCTGAGAAAAGAGATTTGAGCAAATGCGAAAACCACAGACGCATCACAGTACTGTCAGTACAAGGAAAAGTTTTCAACAGCGTGTTGCTGAACCGGATAAAAGACTCAGTGGACGTTCACCTTCGGGATCAACAGGCTGGATTCCGTAAGGATCGGTCCAAATAGACCAAATAGACACACTACGGATCATTGTTGAACAATCAATTGAATAAAACTCGTCACCATAAATCAATTTCCTTGATTATGAGTAAGTATTTAACAGTATGGATAGATAAACATTATGGAAACTACTTCGACACTATAGTGTGCCTGAGAAAACCATCAACACCATACGGACTACATACAACGGACTACACTGCAAAGTGACGCATGGAGGACAGCTGACAGATGTGCTCCAAGTAATGACCGGAGTCAGACAAAACTGCTCACTTTCACCCTCTATTTTTCTTCTGGTGGTTAGCTGGATTGCGAAAACCTCCATATCTGAAGGGAAGCACGGAATACAATGGACAGCCTGCATTCATCTAGATGACCTAGCCCTCCTATTCTATACACACCAACAAATGCAAATAATGTAGCAGCAGTCTCTGCATCAGTAGGCCTCAAGATAACCAAGGGCAAAAGCAAGACCCTAGAATACAACACGGTGAACACCAACCCAATCACACTTGGTGGAGGAACTCTGGAAGAGGTGGAAACCTTGTATTTCGGTAGCATCATCTATGAACGAGGAGAATCCGATGCAGACGAGGATTGACAAAGCAAGTGTAGCATTCTTACGGCTGAAGAATATATGAAACTCAAAATAACTGTCAACCAACATCAAAGTCAGGATATTTAATACGAACGTCAAGACAGTTCTACTGTACGGAGCTGAAACTTGGAGAACTACTACAAACATCATCAAGAATACACAAGTATTTCTAAACAGTTGTCTACGCAAGATGCTCAATGTCCGTTGACTGGATTTCATCAACAGCAGTCTGCTGCCAGAGAACAAACCAGCTCCAAGCTCAAAAGGAAATTACGAAAAGACGATGGAAATGGATAAGACATACATTATGCAAATCGTCAAACTGCATCACGAGGCAAGCCCTAATATGGAATGGTGAAGGGAAGCGGAAAAGAGGACGGCCAAAGAACACATTACGTCGGAAAATAGAAGCAGATATGAAAAGGATGAATAACAACTGGAGGTAGTTGGAAAGGATTGTCGAGGACAGAATTGTATGGAGAATCGTAGTGAGAGACCTATGCTCATCTGTGAGGGGTAACAGGCGTAAGTAAGTAACCTCCATCAACAGATCAAAAACTATTCAGAGATCATAGCATTCAATGTTAAAATATGTGGACGGATAACATACTCGTAGAAAACAGGTTTTACAACCAAGTGGTTAGTGTTTAGAGCCTAATTTCAGTAAGAACAGTGTTCTATTAATCTATGAATGTTAATGACGGTAGCATCAAACATGGCAATAATTACTGGTATACTGTCAACGGCACATAGCTTATATGGGTGCAGTAACACAGAGACCTAAGAGTACCAGAAAGTTACGACTTGAAAACAACTGATCATTTCAACCTAGCACCCGTCAAAGGTCTTCGAGCGTTATGATCAATCAAGCATTCAGACGTTTCGACGTGATGTTTCACATCCCATCTATGTAAAACCACGCCTGAAGTACTGTCTAAGCAGCCTGTCTTCATTAAAAATACTGCCAGTCGAGCGTCTTCAGCGTGCGGGAACAAAAGAAGCGGGAGATCTCTCAAAACTTCACTACGATGAACGCTTAAAACACGTAAACCTTTTTCACTTATCGTTTCTAAGTAACCTCATGTTGTCATTCCGTATCTTGAATAACGATTCAGGTGTCGCTGTGTTTTATCCTTCTGCTCTCTTCAGAGCTAACCAAGAAAGTTCAAAGACAACGATCTCATAAACCCACAGTAAGGATCCGTTTTTCTTATCGTCTTACCCAAACAAGTGGTATCAGCCCATCAGTTGATGTTTTTCAGAAGAAGATGAACCCTCACTTGAAAAAAATCTAGAGGAATCAACATGGGTTCATCAATCTACTATCTATACTACTGAAGACTAAAATTTCGGCAACTGATCTGCATATATAGTATTGAAATTGATGGGCGGGCAAATCTAGTTAAGCGTAACAACAACTGTAATGAGGATAACTGTTTGCTTATCCGGAGATTCATTTTTTCCGCTGGAGGTTTCAAATAGCACGCTAATATCGGAACTCAAAATGCTTATTGAGGTTGAAAGTGGCATATCTGGAGTTGATTTTGAACTATCAAGAGAAGGACAGGTTTTATGCGTTCAGTCAACTACCAATATCGAAAAGGCAGGAATCAAAGATGAGGATCTTCTTTTTGCCGTTCCTATCCCAAGATGCAACACAAATGAATCGAAGAGTGATGGTTCAGTAAGGCCGTTTTTGATATACTTGACCGTATTAAATCTTAACAGTCACGTACAGTTCCTTTGTTAGATTTTAAGTCAATCAAGGTTCCAGGTTCATCGGGTTCTGGGATACCTGAAGCTATTCGCAAGCATTTTCTAACTGGTGCTGCCCGTCAGCTGTCTATATTGGGTGAACGAAATCCAGAGTTGGCTGCCGTCATTAATGACCCAGGTGAAATATTAATTTTTTTCTTCAGAACCTCAGAAAAATAACCCTTGTCACAACTTAAGCCGTTTATATTAATAGTTACAATAGTCAAAATCCCGTTGTACTTTTCCCAGGAGTTCGTTTACTCACTAGTATTTATTGTTGGGCTTGGTAGACTATATTTAACCTTTACGAATTGTGTTTATGTGGCTGTTCATCCTTATTTAGAAAGTTTCAACGGCTAACTTCACTATGTCATCACTTAGATCGTCTTTTTGGCCCATAAACTGATGTGAGGTCCGAACTTTTACATTGGTTTATAGACCCTTGGATGATCTTTACTTAATTGAATACTTGGATGGAGGATGGATAAGTAAAACAGTGTTAACCGCGAAGTAGTTACCAATGATGCGGCATATCAATATTAAGTTCCTCAGCCCAAAGTTAAATGATAAGAGTCAAGACAACTGGGATATTTGTTATAAGATAATCTAACAGTCCCTTCGGTGAGACTATAATTTATGGACGACCTTTAAGCAACGCTAAGATGACCTAGAAAGTGTCCAATTAATAAATAGGATTAAGTGAAGTTTATAAACCAATATGAGGAATTAAAATTATGATATACATTTGATGGTTAAGGTTAGGAATCGTTTTAAAGTTTCCATCGCTAACTGACAGTTAAAATGTCAAAATGCTATTTAATCTAGTGAGTGGATGAATTTCGCGCTAAAATCCAAGACTCGTTATCTTATACCTGATCAGTTCGTCCATAAATCATAATCTCGCCGTCCCTTTGCTAGTTTAGTTATCATTCACTGGACCCCTGTTAGTAAATTTACTTCCTATTTAAAATGTGAGATTGTTTCTTGGATTCGATAATCAAAGGAGGACCTATTGTAATCTGGGAACGATATCTGAAATATTTCAGATATTTGAAAATATGAAGCAACTTAAGACCTGCAGTTTTTTATTGTCACTAGACACTCCCGATCATCCAAGTCCTTTACATTGAACAGGGGCATTCCGTTAGTCACAATGAAAATACTGACTGCTTATTTATATCACTTGCTGGTATTTCTTAAGACGTTTAAACTAACTAACAAGGTACTTGCCAATGTATTAGGCATTGGACCACACCCTTCGTGTGTAAATATGTGTAGGAGCTAGTATTGCTACCTGACTGTTTAAGTAAATTCTCAATTTGATGGTTTTCAATGGGCTGCTTTAAACAATAAACCATCACAGCTTCTATTTCCTTTAGGGGCTAAAAAATGCATTGAGATGCCCTATGGTAATGCGCCAGTTGACTGTGGTTCAGATTTTAGGGATTTACATCGCTTCATCTACCGAGTACATTTATTTACTGTGGGTAAAATTATCTACTTAGGTATCGAGAGGATATGTCTTAGAGACCATACTACCGAAAAGCATACCAAAGGTCTACTTTTCGACAGGACTTTAGGCCTAATTGAGATACCCTGTTTTCTACCATTTAATGATTAGTTAAGTCTAACTAGGTTTCTGGAGATTAGCTGAAATTAAATTTATATTTGATTTATAAAATCCATACGAGTCTATGGGGGCGGGGTTTAATATCACTTTAGATTTTCTCAATTATTTTTGCTGGTCTTCTAATTTATACTCTAGAAGCATTATCAAGTAACATCTCCCTGTTACTTATGTTCATACCTTTTCAAGAGGTCCATATGATTTAATTCTTACACCGTAATATCATGCGGGACTCATTATTTATATCTCTAAAATCCTACTTTGTCTTATCACCGTCTCATGAGCTCCATTAAATGACAATTCTTGTCTCTGACTGATCACTCCTTATCTCTTAGTATTCCTATCTCAGTAAGGTGCAGGGTTTTTTAAACTCATTCACCAGGTACTTAGATATGGGCCACACTCGAAGTGAGTGGCGAAAATTACACCCGGTTTCCCAAACTAAAATAAGTGGAGTGGGGTTCGAACTTTGGACTTGGTGGACGAAGATCCAAGGCATTAGGACAACAATCACAATTCACGGTTTGTGTGATATTCAATGAATTTCGATAACCTTTCTCGTATCAACCCTCTTGATCACTTCAAAAAAGTTGACTTCGTTGAATTAAAACGGAATTAGATGGCACTGGTCGCTATCACTCATTATATCTATATCAATGTCATATTCACCTATACGTTCACACTAGTTTATTTGCGGAATTCTTCCTCATATAAATGATGGAAGCCAGGTTTTCATGCATATTAACTGCACTTTAGACATTTATATCCATCAAGCTTCTCTTTGGTCACTCCATTGCTTATTTACAACTGATAGTCACAAACCATACAAATAAATGTAAGTGTTTTAAAATTCAGCATAGAAATGTATCATTTAAGGTACCAATACTCGATATGAAGGAAATAAAATAATCAAATAAATAATAACAACAACTGGGAAAAAAAGAGTTCATGGGGACAAAAAGACGCAAATGGGCAATAAAACTAAACTAACAGCACCATAGCCAGTAATATGTATGATATTCGTCTTTCCGTGTACTGTCAACTCAGATCTATTACTCTCAGTTAATAAGAAAGTTCATGTATGTAAAAAGTTCAGTTTCTATTTGGGCTATAGTTTAGGAGTTCAGGTACTCCATTTTCAGCTATTATTTTAGAAATTCTGGTAGTATTGTTTGTTCTCAAACCAAAAGTGTAACTACAAACTCAGTAATTGGGCTCGTATTTGCTCATTAAGCTACATTAACTGCCATTTCTTGGGGACTCTGAATTTTAAAATGATGTTCCGAAATTGCGAATATGAACACTTTTATACACCAAACATTTTCTTATTCTAATGAATTAAATAGTTTGACTGTTTTGGTTAATTTCACGGTTGTACTGAAATCTACTTACACGAAATTGTTCTATTGGTAATGTGAGAGCATTTTGTCAAATGTTTATTTATTTTATATATTGCTTCCAATCGATAGTAATTTATATTCATTTTAACTATTTTACATTAGTTGCCTTTAGAAGGGTTTTCGAATCACAACAGAGTACTGCTCGCCAGCATCGGGAGGAGCTTGAAAACTTGTTGTCTGCAGATGCTCTAAATCCAGCAGTTCAAGAAAGAATAGCTGAGCTTATAAAGTCAGTGGGGATTGTTTCTCTTTTTTGAAACCTATTGCTTCTGTTTATGTCTACGGCTTTGTTACTGTTTTACGAACTATCTGGTATGATAATAGGGCTTGTATTATTACGTTAAATAACACGGTACATAGTGTTAAAACCCACCGACTACCAATTAGTACATTTAAACATATTTTACAAATTGCTCAATCTTTCTCGGACTATTTATACTATCAAACTTCATTCTATAATCTTAATGGGACGACGAGCTTGTGATGATCCTTATTATAACTGTTGCAAAATCTCAAAAGCTATCTGGTTTATTTTCGTTCCAGAGTTCATTTATTTCACCTTCAGAGTAGAAGCTTTATATATAGTAATATCATTAGTAGCTTTAATTAAAGTTTCTAAATTTGAAAACGTCAAAGTATTTTCTAGAAATATTGACCTAAACTAGTAAGTATTTCTAATACTTTTTTAAGTTTCCAAAAAACCTATGCCTAATGACTGATTCATATCTGTGTTTACCGTAGTCATGAATGGTTGAGTTTTCAAGTGCGTTAGTCATCAGGTTTATCTGAGCGATAGCAATGGCTCCCCGACCGTTTCTGCTACGTTGACGGACTTGGCTATTGTGATGAACCTACCAGGTTATGCTGTGGTGTATGCTACTTATGTCGACATAAGTAGTATGTAACACCAATCAGAAGCGGAATGCCTGGTAGCAGAAGGTTGAGAATATCGAATCGAAGGGAACGAGAACAGACAGTAATTGTTATGGCAATAAAGGAACGATGAAGTTTGAGATACTTAATGGAGGGTTGGAAAATGAAGTATTGAACGCATAGTTTTCTCATTTTACCAAGATACTTTGTAAGTTCGTGTCAACATATATTCGGTTGTCCCCATCTGCGTTCTTGGTCATTACAATACTGACTGAAACAATCGTTCTTCAAGGTTCTGCCATGACAGGCAGGTCGGTTAAAGAGCGGTAAGAATAAAGGCAGCAAACCCAAGGTCTGAGGGCGAAGTTGTATCGCTGACTGTACAGAGGTGTGACGGAAGTGAGGTGTTTCTCTCAGACAGCCAGTATGACAGCGATGCTGCCTCTCGCAAAGGTCGGCCCTAAAAATTCACACTTTGCCTCATTATTATAAATATCATAATGATTACTATAATTATTATAATTGTCGGGTGCCTAGTAAAGGCTTGTGAACTGCGAATACAAGAAAACCAGACTGACTTCAGACTTGACCGTGTCTATATCGACCACATATTCACCATTTGTCGGATTTTAAAGCAACGACATGATTATCGGCGTCCGACAGTGATGGTCTTTCTTGACTTCAAAGCAGCACTTGACTCGGTACACGGCGAGATTCTGTGGCAGTGTCTTTCATTGAAAGGCTTACTTCAGAAGTACATAAACCTTGTGAAGGCTCTTTTTTCTCGAACACTACTAGTCGAGTCAAAGCTTATGGCGAACTGTCATCTGATTTCGCAGCCTCAGGTGGCGTTCGACAAGGTTTTCCATTATCTCCACTTCTGTTTAACTTCATCATAGGCATACTACTGGAAATAACGCCGTTGTCGACCGAATATTCGGGAATCGGTCTCCTTCCAGGAGGTCCGCATATTGACTTAGAATACGCAAATGACATAGTCCTATTTGATGAGGGCGCTGATAAAATAGTCTTTTGGTAGCACTGAGCAACAATGCCAGGATGTTTGGGATGCGTTCCTGCAACTCTAAATGCAAGTTGTTGTTTCAGGACTGGCCTGCGTCAACAACTGAACTAAGGATGAGGAGTGAAATAGTCGGACGCGTCGACAACTTCACTTATCTTGGAATTCTGATCAGCCCTAATAGGTTGGTGTCTGTTTTACTTTACGGCTGCGAAACATGGCCATTAAGAGTAGGAGATATTCGTAAGCTACTAGTATTTGACCACAGATAGATGCCTTAGAAATATTGCTCGCATCTGCTGGAACCACCGGGTAAGTAGTAGTGAGATTAGATGTAGAGTATTAGGGAATGATGGTAAATCAGTTGATGAGGTTGTGAATCTTCACCGACTGAGATGGTTGGGCCACGTGTTGCGTATGCCTGAACACCGATTACCACGACGCGAAATGCTGACTAGAGTTGGGGATGGTTGGAAGAAAGTTAGGGGCGGCCAAACCAAAACGTGGCATCAGTACTTGAAGTCACCAACTTCTAGTCTAAGTCATGTTGGTAGATGCAGACTACTTGGTTGGAGTCTACGCGACTATCGTAAACTGCCTTTGTAAGGGTGTCAGAAGCCTGTACAAACATCCACCTTGCGTCATATTCCCAAGTTTGTCTTTCCTTTTGTGATAACCACTACATTTCAATCTTGATTTTCATTTTCATCTCATCGTGCCAATCAGGTATGGCAACTTGGGCCAATGCATATATGTGGCACTCTATATGTTGATGTTATCTGTTTGTCTGCTTTGTCTCAAACCATTTGAAAATAATGGAGAGAGTCATGGTTCTGGTTAGCTGTGCGGGTGTTGTAGTAGTTATGTTAAGCCTTACGTAGTAAATGTCAGAGCGGCATGTTCCAATATCGGTCACACTTAGTATAGTTATCGCGTGGTGTAGAGAAGTCTTTAGTCCCAACAGTCGTACTACAATTGTAGTATGATCTCTAGTCGAGGATATTTGACTGTTCTTTGCATTTAGTGGTAATACAATTTGATGTATACTGTGGTTCGGCAACTCATGTTTGAGCAGAGTCGAGATCAATAACTGTCTACGGAAACCAGTTGAAAAAGCCATCTGTTTGTGATAGAACTTTGGGAAATGTGGCATAGCCGTCCTGGAATGGCACATGTTAGTTCATGGAGTCACAGCAATCAATCGTCTTAGTGGCTTGAGACGCCTAAATTGGTTTAAATCTGAAGTCATTGGGGATCCTGCTATAGTTTATTTTTACTCATCTGATAAGTACTAAGATGAACTCATTTTGATTGAATTTTATTTCAGCTCTATCCCTTATAACTATTATTCTTGTTGTTATTGTGTTCTTTTAATTTCTTGATATTGTAATTTTGTGTTGTATGGTTCATTTCCTGGTACTAAACAGTACCATGCTTTTTCTTAGAATAAATGGCAATTGTTTTAAGTAAAGGATATAGATCGGTTGTAATTAGGCGTCAACTTGTGCATATTAAGGATTCACCGGCTTCAAAAACGTTGATATTCACTGAATTAGGAGTGAGATTAACGAAGCCTTAGTGGTTGGAAAAAGCATGGGATTATTTAATAAAATCATCAATCATATCTCCAAGTGTGGGCTTTGGGATCGGGATTAACGTAGTAGAGAGTTTGATGATTGATACGACTCAAAATGAATTAGAGTATATCAGATGCATTCTGCTAATAGTAGCTACCTTTATTACTGCATACTTACACAGATTTCTTTGTTTTATCTCTTATTCCACCTTTTTAAGTCTTTACCATTATTGTCACCATTTTCTATCCATCATTTTATATCCACTATGCCACTTTAAAGTATGTTGACTCAAACTTTTGAGAATTATGTGTCTTTACTTTACATTTTGATAGACAAAATAATATTGACATGCAAATGGAAAGTGCTCTGGAATATTATCCGGAAACATTTGGCCAAGTTTCAATGTTATTTATCAATTGTAAAATTAAAGATCAAAATATTAAAGCATTTGTTGATTCTGGAGCACAGAGTACAATTATGAGTGAGGATTGTGCACGACGTTGTAATTTAGATTCATTAATTGATAAAAGATGGGCTGGGAAAGCTTATGGTGTTGGAACACAAACTATAATAGGTCGAGTTCATAATGGATTAATAGAAATTGGAGGCATATTCATTCCGGTTAGTTGAATTGATTGGATTCCTCATTTTAAATCATTTGTGGTCAACTTGTCTTTTAGAATATTGTTTTAGATGTTGCATTTCATCATAAATAGATTTGAAACTTATTCTAATAATCTGTCTCTGAAGTTTCATGTTAACCATCTGTGGTGAATAATCGATGTTAATTTAGCTTTCAGCAGAGAGTGTATCGTAGAAAATGAATTTGTTACCAGTTATTTACGAAAACATTTATTTTAATCATTAGCTTACATTTTTTTGAATGGATGACACTAATATCTTACTCAACAATGATTTTACAGGGGGTTAATATGTCTATTGAAGTTAAAAAGAAATGCACCAAACATTCAAATTTAGTCATGCGGAACGTTTGACTATTTTGTTGATTAGATAGAACTTAAAGAGCTAGATTAATTTATATCGAATAATCTTTCAATTATTAGTGTAATACACTATTAAACTATTAAATGCATTGAAATAATTATTGCCACTTTGCACTTGATGTTTTTCGCTATATGATTGTAATAAGGTAGTGAAATTATCAGATTAGAATTGTTTCGGAAAGCACTTAGACAATTTTTTTAGTTTGTTTGATGTACTTCATTTTAGGTATGTATATATGATGCAGTATGCCTAATTGCGAGTGATTTTCGTCTATGCATCTCACGTGACGTCTGGGGTTTTAAATAAATTATATATGATTTGATCCTTACTACTTCTTCGTTTCTCTTCGAGACAAATGAGAAACAATTTTTAAGTTAGGAAACATGATGGATTCACTGAAAATATCTGTTTTTGGCAGTTTTATTGTTCTCGCTCTGTATAGTCAATTTTTAAAATGATGTGTTTGTTAGTGACAAAAAGGGAAATGTGACCGGTCTTGGGGAACACTAATTTCTAAATGAATGCAAAAAAAGTTCTTTTGCAGAAGTTTTAGGTCCTCAAATCTACTATGTAAATATGAAATGAAATTAATCAATAAGAGTTAAATAACAGAAAAGATAGAGTCTAAGTGAATGTGTTTAGCAAGATTAAATAATATAACTCTAAGGTGCTTCTGATTGAGATGAATACTATTTGGTGGATGATCTATCATCATTCCTAGAACCTTTCTAAATCTTAATCAGAGTTGTCATATTTATACTGAAATGTAATACAAAATTCCTAACATCAAATTAAAAACAACATTTACAATTAGTAGGGCACTTGAAAGTGACCAATGTCATGTTTATATAGTCTTTCAGTACTAGTCGAATACTATTTATCAAGTTGTGATATAGCTGTTAGTCTAAGCGGCTTGACATCTGGCGCACTATATTGAGTTTTAACAAATACTTTTTTTCAACTACGTCGTGATTTGATTTGATTTATAATATATATATCCAAATTTGTTTGAATGACGTGTTACACTCTAAAGCATGTCTAACTATAGAGGTATTATAACACAGAATTGAACTTTCATTATACATACTTTGTTTTGAGTAACCAGTTAATCTCACTAGCCTTCATATAAATGGTATATCTCAAATAATAAGCTTGGTTTTGATAACTGAGTAACATTAACTCTATTATTATTATCATCATCACATGGAGACAATCAGATATTATTTCTAGTTTATTCTATCATAAATAATTTCTTATCGGCTGTTGACAAATGAAAATCTTGCATATTGAATTCCGAATATATACTAATTATTTCGTTTTTAAACAGTCGATGTTGGTGGATGTGTCAAGAAGGTATTAGAAGTATTTCTTGTAAATTATAGATAAATTCTCGTATTTTTATCATTGCTTCCTTTTCTGTTCAGGTTTCTTGGAGTATACATTGTTTCTATTCAATTCTTGTTCTGATTTCATTCGACTTTATTATTGTAGTGGAGTACTACATAAATAAACAGAAGAAAATAACATTACTGTAATCATGTTAGGAGATGTATTATACAACGATTATGTATCACTTTTATTGATAAGAAAAATGAAAAAAAGTGCCTATTCCTTCCAGTTCACTAAATGTTCCTGTAAATGTTTTTCAAAAATATTTTGTTAAACATAGTTTGTAATTCTTTGATTAAAAATCCACTCTCATTAGTTGTTTAAATTACACGCTACTTAAAATGTTTGATGTTACTTACCATCTGTTTACTTTTGCGTTATTTTACAACTTACATAATCAATATTTTTTATTCAATGTATAGTTTTCAAATTTATCTTATTCTAGACGTCTTTCATTGTACTAAAAGATCAATCTATGGATCTGCTCATTGGTTTGGACATGCTCAAACGTCATCAGTGTTGCATTGATCTTAAGCGTAATGTTTTAATCATTGATGGACGTATTGAAGCGCCTTTTCTACCAGAATCTGAAATTCCATTGTCCTTATCAAATCCATCTATTCTGGATAATGAAGACACAGATGAGAGAGTGAGTAGTGCTTCATTGTTCTACTGAGTTAAGCTTTTTTACTACTTTTTAAATTGGTCTAAACTCAGCAATAATAGGGTTAGAAGACAAAGACTTTAGTTTCAAGGAATGTTTAGTTCTAGTGATTATTACTGCCTTTTGTTCCATTCTCTTTATATTTGATGATAAAGTCTGAATAGTTAGTGATGAAAAACCAGTATTTGACCTATGCTTGCGAAGAATATAAGCAAAGTATCTCAAACCCAAAATGTTTTCCTTCTTCCATGCTCCATTTACATCATACCATTCAATATAAAGAAAATGAATCAAAAGACCATATTAACCACTGAGAGTAAGCATTCTTTGAAACGAATTCTAAGTCGATTAAATATACTGAAGCGGTAGCAGAAGTCTTATAAGATGATCTTGATATAAAACAAACAATACTGGCTATTCTACACACTACGGAAAAGCCCTCAAAAGACCAGTGAATAAAGAAAAGTAAATGATAGTAGATAACCATCTAACAAAAAACAAAACGGAACAAGCTGAGAAAGCACTAGCTAAGTCGACCTACAGAATAAAAGTACTCAGAGTTGTGTTAAAAAGAGGAATACTATTTACTGAAAGATAAGGAAAGTTGATGGAGAGTACATACAGAGAGAATCAATATTGAAATAAAGCAGCTCTTCTAAGTGAACAGTAATTAGAGTAGAAAAGATTAGAAATCATTATGGCTATAATTGGCAACAAAAGCTTCAATAAAGAAAAAACAAACCTACCAATAAGTAATAAGATTATTCTCACTTCTATTTATCCATTTCCTGGTGAGTTTTGTAGTTTCTAACGAAGAATTTAACTTTCATGGTCACGCCACTACGTCGGAAATGGCCTCAATGCTCTGATTAAACGCTATCAAAAGCAAGTCAGATATTAGTCAGCATGAACGTCCTATTTCCTTTTCAGACATATTCTCGTCATAGCATCATAAACTACACAACTTTAGTTTCAAGAAGATAACTGACATTGGATTGTCAAATATATTTGACTCAATTATAATTTTTAACCGGTAATAAAAAATTCATTCTGTTGAAATACACACACAAGATCTTTGCATTTCCTATCTTTTCCATAAACCTCAACGAAAGTCTTTTACTCGCTAGTCTCTTCTCCTGGTATATACCGAAATCTGAAATATTCTAAGCGGTGTGATAACAACACAGTTTGAAATTAGAATGGACATAACTTTCTTTGTACAGCTTATAGTAGGTAAAACTAAGTAAGAATAAAGGTAGTCGTTGTAACGTCAATACAACATGGAAATTGCGCTCTTCTGAGAAATATATACAAAAGGGTGTAAAACTTGGAAGAACACTTCTGTCTAATTAAATGATAGTTACACGTTTTTATAACCTTTATTACTATTGGTTAGGTAAACCTAAGTAGTAAGTAAAGGGAGTTTTGACCTTATTATTTACTAGTTGTAAGCTGAATGCCCATACTACTTAGTTATAATTCAACAACTTAATGTTTCTATACTATTCCGATATATTTAAAGTTTTTTGACTACTGTTGCTTAGATAGTATTACTAACTTATATTTAGTTCATTATATGTACTAGAAATCATAAGATTATTGCAAACGTTGAAAAATATTTGAAAATTATGATGATACAGTTTAAGAAATAAACTCACTGATAATGTTTTTTAATCATTGAACAATAATCTGTCCTGATCTGTAATCTAAATATCTTCCCCTTAGATATTATTGTTTTCTGTGCGAATTTTGTAAAATTCTTTCTCCTTTTATATGTTTTTAGTACACTGATTTGTTCACAATTTTATTATTCCTATAACATAATACTTATACAACTTCATTATTATTTTCTTAGTTTGATGAATCACAAAAGTTAAAAATCCAAGTACTTGTTGATCGTGGTATTACTCGTTCCAAAGCAATCGATGTGTTACATCGTAATCAATGGGATTTAGACGCAGCTTTAGCTTCTCATCTTCACAGTATGTTTGGTCAATCTAGATAATAAATTGGAATATGAATTGCTGACTATCTATCTATCCATCCATCAATTTATTGTTCTTCTTAATTTTCCGTTTTTTTTCTGAAAATATAATCAGGGGTTTTGCTATCAGTCAATTTTGTTTCTTATTCATCTGTATTATTTTATTCTGACTTATCTATTAGTCTGTATGAATAAAGCAAACAAGTTCATTTGGTTATTCCTTTTCGTTTATACTTGTATTTTTATTGAAAAAGGATTGGGTTTTTTTTGAATAAAAACAATTCTAAGAAAATTGTTGAATTTGTCAGTTTTTATTATATTATTAATGTATGTTATTTTATATTTATTTCTGTCAACCTAATATCAAACTCTCTGTTTTGTATATCCTTATGTTGAACAGAAAGGTTGTATAGTTCCGAAATTATATTTTTATATGTTCACTAGGAAGTTACCTAGTTGTTTGAGTTCTAAATGTACAAATTTAAAGGTGTATATCTAGGGGGATTCATATAAGAAATCGAGAAGTATCAAAGATTTGTAACTTTACAATAATGATATTGCTTTCAATTATTAATCTTACTAATGAATCAGTTAATAAGTCGTTCGATTTTCATGATGTAAATCTTATAGTTGTTGTTTATTTACTATTCTTGCGAGTAGTAGTGTTAAAAATCTCATCAAGTCTTGATTGTTCTATCTAGAATAATTATTGCACAACTAACCTATGGTCTTTAACTTACCTAATCTGCAAATGCTATCTCATTAAACATAGCGTACTGGCTGGTGACTATAAGAAAGTTGTTAATAGAGTTTAATGATGGCATTGACTGCTCATTACTCTGGATAGAAAATTAATTGGTGTCAAAAGTGTCTATTGTGTTTTGACTCAATGGTCGTTAGGATTTGTTATGAGATATAAAGGTTTCAAATTCTTACCTTTGAGCAAGACGAAACAGCTGTCTAATGCTCCATTAGTTTCACTGATTCTTTATGGGATGACAACTCTTCTTTCGCTTTAATATTTGTATTTGCCTTCTACACTACTATCTATCGGATTTAAGTAGTACGGAGTATTTATTTGAATTTGCTCGGCATTTAACAGAAAAATGGACATGATTCAACACCACTATAAATACACGAATGACTGAGTGGTACAGATTTATAGGTCACTCACCAGTCAGTAGAAATTAAGACTCAGTTCTCAGGCTTATTCGACACCTGCCATATCAGGCAAAATCTTTCCCACTTTATTTTCACTGTCTCACACTGATAACTTGATCTAGTGATTTCTATTTAGAAGCTATTATATTTCAAGCTCTTTTGGTCACAACTTATTGCATTTATTTTGCGTGACACTTTCCCCTCTAGTTTGGTTTAAAGGACAATCGACAATTCCGGATGTTCTTTTGGCATTCAAATTGCCAAATAGCATTTGTTTTCAGATTTGCTTACAGAGGTAGGAAATTTCTGAGGCACCTTGTGAATAAATAGATGTGATGAAAGTCAAAGTGACCAATTGAAATGAATCCGATTACTTCAACTATTAGTTAACTTTATAAACTTGAAGACTAACGTATTAAACTGGAATTAATATGTTTGGTGATAGAGGAGTTGAATCAAGTGGTGTGTTCATAATATTATATAAATATTAGCAGTCTAAAAATTTCCATAGAATATTCAGAAACAAAGAATATTTGAGCAAACAGTTGTTTCCAATAACTTCATCATCGGGATCTATAGTTATAAACCCGTATTTATTGTGATATTTTACAAAGCCGAAAATAAAGCATTACGTTAATGAATTTGACAATGTTAAAAATGGTGAACTTTTGTATCTGTTACATAAATAATTCAATACAAAATAAATCTGGTCAAGTGTCAGCCACAGAATCAAACTATTATATTCTGAGGATAGTTTACATAGCGAAATAAACTAAAAAACACATGAAAAAATAATGGCTGTCCAGAAGATTTTTATCAGAACAAACTCACGGCAGAAAAAAGCCCTTTGTCTAAAGCTCGATTTTAGAGGAGCATAGCGGGTGACAATTTAACACATCAACTTGAAAGATCTATTGAAAGGACATTTCACACCGCCACGTTACATTTAATCTTTTTAACTAAGCCAATACTTACACAGCAAACGAATGGTAGGTTACCGATGATGTGCTCTTCCATGTACGTACACCAATTTAACTGCTCATATGGAACTAGTTTTATGGGCCGTATTCAGGGGGCTGTGCCCTCATGTGAATCTGGACATGTACCAGCGTGGTTGGGAAAATTAGTTGTGAAATCTGTTAACAGCGTTATTTCTCTCTTGACAGTTAGTGAAAATCAGATTAAAATAGATGAAGCTTCCTGTGTTTCATATCAATTGTCAAACAACCTACTTACAGGAGTTAGACTACGAATCCAATACATAGCTGAGGCCATCTGAATCGACTCCATGAAACCCAATTTATGTGTCCAGAAGACGTAAATTCGGCCTCTATGTTTACCTTGGTCCACGACTGAATCATCAGATATATAAACTGGATATTATAAACCTCCTATCGCTCCCCAATTCTTTTCGCCTTCATATGTTTCTTAATCTACATTAATTTTTTATAATTATCTTGACAACACCCTTTATTACATATTATATTCACTAGTACAAAGGATGATATTCTGATTTTAGATGATAATAATGATTCTCGTGTTGAAATTGTAAGATTTATGGCTATAATTTGATTGTAAGTTTTATCACTGATTGATAAGCAATCAGAGGACCACTTAAAACTAAGGAACACTCAAAAGCCTTTTAGTTCTATTTTGAAAATCTTGTATAGTACATATTCACACCCATACACAAACCTTTGAGTCTCACAGAATGTATTTACAGTACTTAGGTGACGCAAACGAGAACAAACTAATTATTCAATATTCTCTGATTTGGTTTTTCATAAGAACTAACTTCACAATCGAAGTATTGGTTAAATTTTTACAGTCCACAAATTCCAAAATAAATATGCAATCTTTAAGTTCAGATGATATAGCTTAGAATTATTTACAGCAGCCTAGTCGAACTTTCAAAACACATATTTTTAAACTGTATAAATTCACTCGTTTTAGATTTGCTTTAGCTGACTGATCATTATATTTTAACCACATATACTCTTGAACTTTTCTCGAAAGCTTACAACCTATTGCAACGCTAATTTTGTATATTTTAATCTTCGATTGCTTTTTTGAAGAAATGTGAGTCAATTACAAAACAATTAAGGTAGAAAATATGTATACCAAGTCTTACCTTTTTATACATGATAGTGATATGGTAATATTGATGTATCATTCAGAATTGGGAAAACTATTTCTGGGCTTTTTGGGCAAATTTTAAAAATGAATGACTTTTATCGCAAAATATTCGATAGAAATACTTTTGTATCGTGTTTAGGAAATTTGAAATTTTGAGGAAAAAGTCTTTTGCCATCATATATTCAAAATGTTAATGGTGAAAAATCTTTTATAATTAGGTTTTGTCTATCATTTACGTTACAGTTCACATTGTTTAAAGTAAAGTCAAAGAAATTTCGTTAATGGTTCATTGAACAACATATATGTGTTGATTAAGCAGGAATGTTAAAACATGACAATTTCTACATAAGACATTATAATGTCATTTTGACGACTATAATAGTTTTCTTATAGTTTTATCTCTGTAACTGCTTAACAGTCTTATTATTAAATGGTTTGTTAGCGATGACGAATTTCCTATAAAAGTATTTATAGCTATGAGATGGATTCACAGAAATTGACCGTTTGTCTTGAATAAATTACACTTTTATTAATCTGGTTATATGAAAATACTTCTACAAAGTGAGTATCAAGGGAGTTATAATGAGCCTTAATAAACTAATTAAATTCCTAGTAATACCATATCTTAACGGGTTTCATTACTTTTGTTGCGAAATCCTTAATTGATACAAACTATCTGCTCAATAAATGTACATGGCATTGCTTGCATGAATATTCCGATTTATGTTTAAGACTGCAATTGACCAGTCACTTATTGACATAAGTGCATACTGTGTATATTGCCTTAATTCACAAGCATTCTAGGCAAAGATGGATAGTGGCTAGCAGTGGAATGCAGGACATACATTTCGTCATATTTGGGACTCATCAGAGGGATTTACCTGCATCTGTGTTGATGTTTACTCTGAGACTCGAACCCAGTATCATTGGCTTCAAACGCCATCGCGTTATCCACTTAGCTACTGAGTCCTGATATCCATCATTGCTTATAATGCTTGTGACTTAAGACAATATCGAGGTAATACGCATGGCATGCCCATATGCCGATAAGAGACTGACCAATTACAGTCTTAAACATCATAGGGAAGATTCAAGTAAACAATACCAAGTGAATTTAAAACTTCATCCCATTGGAAAAGCAAATGGCTATCAGGATGACGCGATGACATTTGAAGCTAATGGTACTGGGTTCGAGTCCCAGAGTGAACATTAAATCTGAGATTCAGGTACATCCAGCTGATGAGTCCTGGATTTCATTCCTAGCCACTATAATATCTGCCCAATAGTTCAAAATTTTCTTTAAAATTATATAATCATCTTTTAAGTTGCCTATACTCATTCTTATACAAGTGACCTTGACTAATCAAGAGTATTCCGTATACATTTTTATTCGATTGACAATTCCAGTCAAAATTTATTACTTAAAATATCGGTTTCTATTTTTTTATGCATAAATAATTATCGTTTATAAATGATTGAATTTAAAATAAAATCTCTACTATTGATTTTGTTTTAAAGAAGAAAAAAAGATGAAATCTTGTAATTATTATCCCATTTTAAGGGAAACAAACAGCTTCAATTGACTCATGATCTGAACCATTGAAATTACTACAATATCCACAAAACCTCCTCTGATATGAATCAACATATGCTCACTAGTGACTGGCTTCAAGAGGTATATCCTGGAGTTCCAGTGAGAAGCAGTGACCAGTGGAGTTCAACCAGGTCTGTTGTGAGGTAGTAACTCCCTGATGACAATGGTGGATGTGTCACTCAATTTCATGGATTGATTGAAGTTAGACATTAACACCGTTGGATGCCGGACGGCTCATTGGTCTAATGGTTAAGCGCTCGCGCACGAGACTCATAGGTTCTGTGTTCGAATCTCGCGAGGCGGGATCGTGGATGCTCACGCCACGATAGGACGAAACTGTCATCCAATGCTTCCAGGTTTTCCATGGTGGTCTAGCTTCAACTGACTCATGATCTCAACTGTTGAAATATAGATTGTTTAAATGAGAAATTCAATTGGCATTTTATTATGTAAATATTTTGAGTCGAAAATGTTTTTTTCTTTTTTACAAAAACTTTAAAATAAACACAGAATTAATGAAGAGATGTTCATCACATTCAAAATAACAAAACAAACATTATATGTTTAATAAAGAAGATTAAAGCTTTATTTAACAGTGATTTTTATTACATAATAGTGTCATTATACTCATTAAATATTGGTTACATTTTACTAAAAGATTACTAACTAATGAACAAAAATAATTAAATCACTTCACTTGACAACTAGATAATCTTTATTCATTTTTTTTCATGTTCATATTGTATTGAGTAAATAAAAACATATTTCACAAAAAATTTGGAATCTAAAAATATGGCCTATTTAATTAAATATGTAAACTTTATGATTTATCGTTAAGCTTCTATAAAGTGGTGGAGAAGATTTGTAGCTCAGGTGGATAATTTTGATGGAGTTTTGTTCTCTGAGTTGGATGGTTTGGTCGTGGAGCATTCATTGTACTTTTGAGCGACATCATCAGCACAAACTTCAGATAGAAGACTTCTATCTCAAAATCATATGAGCATAATACGCTTCACGTTGTTCAAAAATGGGAGAATTTCTCCGAAAGGTAGACTTCCACTCGAGAACAACTGTATTTTCTTCACGAGTGTCTTCGCCAGATTGTTCTACCAACAAGTGTAAGATAAAGACCTCCAATCAACTGCGAATTGGGATAGACGATAGCTGAGCAAAGTGAAAGAAAAATGGTACACCTAATGATAATGGATGCACTTACAGGATCCGCAAATATCACTGGTTGATAATGAGTATGTAATGATTCTGAT
This sequence comes from Schistosoma haematobium, assembly GCF_000699445.3. NCBI lineage: Eukaryota > Metazoa > Platyhelminthes > Trematoda > Strigeidida > Schistosomatidae > Schistosoma > Schistosoma haematobium. Next base: position 24,972,508 of record NC_067197.1, read on the forward strand.
CATTTTTTTTATTGATTGGATCTAATATTTTCAGACAATATTCATTAAAGCAGAGAATACGTTCTTGAATAACTTTACAAGTAAAAAAACCCAGCACGTATTATATTTACCACCTAGGTGTTTAAGGCGCCAAAGATGTTTAACGTAAATCATTTTTGATTATTAGAACATGTATAGATTCAAAATTTTAGATATAAATATATATACCGACAATTATAACATATTCTTTCTCTATACGATACTTTAATAATATGACGCTTTCATGATGGATTATATACTTCAGAAAAAGTCTTTCTTTACAGTTGGACAATATTACATTTAACATGATTACTATGTGTGTGTGTAAGTCATTCAAAATTTTAGTCAATACACTACTGTCACACAGTGTTATTTGAATATCTCGTCTGAACAAGTAATTTCTTAAGTAAACAAATGGATATTGAAAAAAATATTGTTTTAAATCAGTTTTTATGTTTACTTAAATATTCTGTTAGTTCTTAGCTTATTGAGTATATATTATTAGCTATTTATTAAGAAAATAAAACTTTCCCTAAAAATATCTAGCAGAAATTGTCTTTAAGCAAACAGAAGAATTCAAGAGAACACAATGAGAAAACCATTAAATAAAAGAAAGGTCAATTCTTTGAATATCCTAAAAGTTTCTCATATATATTATTTAATTGAATAGTTCAGATCACAGATTGAACGTGGTTAAACAATGGTAGTACACCAGAAAGCACTGGATAGCTTTTTCGTCCTAGTATGGAACTCTTCAGAAGTGTTCATAATCTTCAGGTTAAACGGTTAACACTAACATTTAAATTACAAAATTGACATTCCAGGGTTTACACGTTTAAATATAAATGATTCTCAGTAATGTGTAACTATCCCACTGTTATACGATCCTATACTAGAATATAACAGCTGTTCCGTGCTTCCTAGTTTTTAATGGTTATCTAGCTAAGATTATTTCGTGATATAATCTGTAATACATTTAGCGTGTTTCCTGTCACATGAAACCAAGTCGTACAATAATGAGAAATAGATGAGCATTCATGATGAGAGGATTTTGACAGTGGTCATAGAGACAATTTAGTTCGATATCAAATACAAATTTTTTCTCTCATATATAAAATTTTCAAAACATTTCTATATAAATAATTAAAGCATAACTATCTTGTTTATTTTCGATTTACTAACTTAATATCTTTTGTTTAAAATAAGATTACACTTCTAATTTTAAAGCGATATTCTAGTGACCAAGTTTAGAAATCTTCAAATCCTGGACAATTTTTATACAGTTAATAAATAATTAAAGATTAAATTCCTAAAATTATAGAAACCAATGTATTGTAAAAGTGATGGTGAACTTTGAAGTAGCTTTGTTTAGTTACTTAATCATCTCGATAACCGTTGTAATATAAATCTAAACGGTATTTGAAATAAGATGGCAAAGAGAAGCGGCAACTACATTTTATTAGCTGATAGCGCAGAACACAAAGCTGTAAGCACATCGAGCGTATTTGAAGAAGAGAGGCAAATAAGTATATACAAGCAATCACATAGACAAATTTATAGTCAAATTGCATAAGGGCGCAGCAAGGCAAAGCAAAGTCTAGTAATAGGATTTGAGTACATACATCTATGGGAAGGAGGATGAATCATCAAGTGATATTTAGGCAATCAACATTTTATCTAGAGTCTGTCATGTACTCTAGTGATCATAACGGTACAAATAAATATGCAAATTATTACTGTTCTAATAACATTGTCTATTAATTAAGTTAATAAACAGGCTTAACCAAACTTAATCACAATCGAAATTGGTTGTAGGATAGTTGTTATAACTTTTTATAAACATCATAAATCATAGGTTAAAAGACTGAAAAAAATGTAATAGTTCATAAATTGTACTTGGAATATACATTAAATTGTTTAGTTAGTGTCAACTAAGAAATAAGATCTCCTCTTTCTTTTCGAAACTGTTGAGTATTTTTTTCTCAGCACATAGTATTTCAGCGAGTTCCCGTTTCTTATGCCTTGATCGGTACTGACGATAAATATTGAGTGATTGCCAGTTAGATATTAACATTTTAAAAGTTGACATCTGAATAATATTCATTCTTTTCAATGTATATTGCCAGCTATCACGATGTCTCCGATTGTATATTTTTGTACCTTGTACAGTGAATGATCGTAAACTTTTCACAAACGCACGTGAATAGTTTTTTTTCAAAAAAAGAAACACTTGCATATTCCATTTCAGAGGATTTACATTAAATTGATTTGTTCAGTGTTTCATATTCACACAAAAATAATCACAAGTTCAATATAGGATTGTTTTATTTTTTAGAAAAAATGTCATTTTTAATTAAATGATTATTTTCATTTATTTCAGTTAGTAGAAAGAAGATGAAGCTAAAAATCTTTACATTGTTCTAGAAAAAAAGTAGATATGATTAATAATTTTAAAATATTGAAATTACTTCGGTACGATCGAGGGTGGGGATTGTCAGCTCTCCCTCTTGAAATTCTTTCACATGGTCACGCGTATACACCCACTGCCAGGAAATTCCTACTCACTGCCTTCGCGTGGTGGGGGTGTTGTCTATGAAATTGAGAAGAGGAGAAGCGAATGTTGGGCGCTTTAACTGGGTTGGTGGATACGGAGGATCCATCTAGGGAGTTGGAAAACCCTAATTCCAGACCAATTCTGAACATGGGCTTCAGGATCCTGAAGGAACAAATGGCGTATGAACCAATTATTAGTCATCGGCTACCATGAGACTGCATCTCCTTACGTTACTCCACTGTCTTGTGGATAAAAGCATTAGATCGAAGGCTCCGGATGTGGCCCCTCAAGAATACCACCTGCTTCGGTTTGGGTACCGTGCAGTATCACGGCCCACACACAAATCAAGTGACTCGTATAGCACATATGTATTCAGTGTGTGTTCAAATAGATAAACAAGTAAATAATCAATAATAATTTCAGCGTATCGTCCCTACAAACACACTAGTTATAACTTAAATAATTCTGTTTTAATGATACCTTTTAGCTCAAATTCAATGAAATTAGTAGTTTAATAGTTGTTCTTGTTATTTCGAGTCTAAGTTAAACATAGAACCAATGAAATATCATCAAAATGTTGATGGATCGTCAATAGTATTCATAGAGTAGTTCACTAATTGGATTAAAGTGAGGTTGACTACTGATAACCTAAAATAAATGGTTTGTTTTTTATTTCGTAGTGTTTATGATGCTAATTATATATATATATATATATATATATATATATATATATATATATATATATATCAATAAGTAGACTTTCATAAATATATATATTGAATATGAAACTGACGTTGTTAATAAATGAAGGTTTCAAAGGTTTAGTTCTTGAAGTAGATAGTTTTGTTGAAATCACTTAATTAACAAATAAATGAATGAGATCATGAATATCTTTAAAATGATGATTATCTTTACACACAAAAATCTTAAGGGAATAACGAGGTACATCTTATAAAAATGAGAAATAATCACTGAAAACTGGTGAAGATAAATTCGAAAACAGTATGATATCAGTGACCATATTTGTGATTGCATTTAATTCTAAATCGTCACGATTGGCAAAAAAGAGATTTCATGAACTTTAATGTAGTAGTTTTGTTGGCGTTTCGTTCTCTGAGCTGAATGGTTTAGTCACGAAGCCTTCATTGTTCTTCTGGACAACATCATCAACACAATCAGCAATCAACAAACACATCGAAATCGATCCAGTCTACCAACCAATCAGAAAAATCATGGACAAACGTAGGATCAAGAATCGGATCAAAAGGAGATATAATTAAAACAAAGTGATAGATAATGACAGGTTAAAGGTCAATTAAGATCGCGGTCGACAGGACAAGTTGAAAGTCATATGAGGCGAAAACCGAACACTTTACTTCTACCTGAAGTTTGTGCTGATGATATTGTTCAAAAAAACAATAAAAGCTCCACGACAGAACTATCCAGCTCAGTGAATGAAACCACACTAAAATCATCCATCTGATCTACCAATATTCACTATCTCAAAATAGTTAGTAATCTTCTGAATGCATAGTGGTAATGACGTTTTAAGTTCTAATCCAATCTTTCTTAAATATGACATAATTAAGTATAAAGAATTTCTGTTTTAGTTATTTTGATGAGAGTATAATTTATGGACGATCTTTGAGAGACGCTTGAATGACCTTGAGAGTGTTCACCTAATAACTAGGACCAAATAAGGGTTATAGATCAGTGTGAGGAATTAGAATTATGACTAACAGCTGATGGTTATGATTAGAAATTAGATTAAAGGTTTTCATTACGAACTGATATCAGTTTTAATACCAAAACTCCATTTAGCCAAATGAATGAATGAATTTCGCGCCAAAATCCAAGACCTGTTATCCTAAATTTGATTGGTTCGTCCATTATTTTTCTTAAATGCTTATTAAAATGTAAAATAGAACCCTTATTAATATAGAATAACAATTGCTGTCATTTGTATAGGTTTATTCAATTTACCAACATAAATATTTAACCGAAGTCTATGGATTACTATTAGTGAGTTGTTTTAAAATCAACTAGTAATTCAATTTCGTTTCTTTTTAAATACACATTAGAGAGGTTAATATAAACAATGAATATAATAATGGAGTCATATATTGTTTTTTTCTTTTTAAAAACAAGTAAATATGTACATTAGAAGATTCAATCTTATGTTTCATTTGTTTTAATGTATCGACGATTTTTGTTTAACTAAAGGATCATTTTAAAAAAAAAAAGAAAGAAATCGTTTGTTTCCTTTTTTGTTTTCCATAAATTCTGCAATTCATAAATGTGTTTATGTTAACTTATAACAAAAAAATAAGAAAAAAAAGAGAAAAAAAGAACATTAACTTACTATGGTTACTATACGTTACTAGATTTGAATGAATATTTAATGAAGACAAAACATTGTAGTAAATTAATCTTTTGAGAAAAATGTTCAAACTTTACATACATCATTACATGTAGTTTTATGTTTAACTTTATTACACTTGTATGATCTCAATGAGTAGAAAAAAAGTTCGGTATTTTCAAGAAATTCCATTTTTCTGAGAACAGATGATGTTTTACCAATGAACAGATATCTAAACGGTAAAATTATTTTTAAAAAAACTGAATCAAATGGTTATTTGTACAAATAAGTTTATGAATGTTACTGACATGTTTATCGAAGGAGACCAGATACAATGTGGAGGCCCGTTATTTAACCGTCATTTAGATCGGACGATTTTGTCGAAAGGGCTCTCCACTTGAGTGGCCCGAAATCTGACTCCAAGGTGATCGTAATGATGATTGTTGTTGAAATATATATGTCGCCTATCCTCGTATATAATCATCAACTTTAATCGAGTTAGTCAATAACGGAATTAAATAAGTCAAATAACGAGAATGGTTTTTTGAATACATATATTTTGTATATGCAGCGAATGGAATAGAACAAAGCAAAACGACGCGCAGTGGAGATAGCGGATAAGCCAACTCCCCTCTGGTCAAGCGTTAATCAATATTTATAGTCACACAAAAATAAGTTACAGATATGTGATGAATAATGGGATAAGAAATGTATACTCACCTACACGCTCATATAAAAACACTCAAGAAAGATAAGCGAATAAATGACAAGGTCAGAATGTGACTCTCAAGTAGAATGAATAGAATGGGCTGTCCGAAAGCTAGAATAAGGTATACGGGCTTAACATAATAACCGACACTACAAGTTATCTTTATAGTTTATGAGTGTATTGTTGATTAATGTCAGTGGTTGTCAAAGTCAAACCGCAACTAATTTATTCAGTTGATAGGTTTATAATTCAATTAGTCACCAGCTTAATTTTCAGATGTATGATTTGATTTGGTTAGATACTAAAATCTCTTTTCTTGTATACTGTAAAATTCAAAGCATTATAGACGAACTCAGCTGTCTAACAGTGTTTACAGTTAACAGCTTAAGACTGAATAAAAACACAAAGGCTACCACTGAAAACTAGAAACCATTTAGTATAGGGTTCACTGCTCACTATATCAACTATCTTGCGCAAGAAACTTATGTTTTATGATGCACTTAAGCATACCTACTGACTTTTGTTCATGATGCATACCATCTTCATACTATTTAGTGTCTTTCTTGCTTCGATTGTTTCAAGCTATGAAATCCTTAAAGTTATAGTACATTTTACATAAATCTAATTTCGCATTCATTTACACTCTCCTTGTAAAAATATATGTACGATTGTAAAGTTAAATTATTTATTTACCATTGTGATTTGTATTAATATCTTAATTCGTTTTGTGTTGCTTGTTTGAATCTTTCCATTGATGGTTAGGACTGCAATTTATCAGACTCTTATTAGTACATGTGCATCCTGTGTGAATTACCTTGATATTGCCTTAAGTCATAAGCATTATAAACAAAGATCAATTGCAGTCTTAAATATCAACGGGACGATACAAACAAATAATACAAAATGAATTTACACTTCACCCTATTGCACAAGCTAATGGTTATTAGAACTCAGTAGTTAAGTGGATAACACGATAGCGTTTCGAAATTAACGGTACTGCGTCCAAGTCTCAGAGTGAACAACAATTCTGGAATTCAGGTGCATCCAGCCAAAGAGTCCCAAATAGGACGAAACGCACGTTCTAGATTCCACTGGTTAGCCACTATCCATCTTTGCATATAAATATCGTAATTCTTGTTTTTATTCATCGATGTCAAGATTAACGAAAAAAAATAAATGAGCCCAGTTTTATTTGTCGGATTATTTTTTTTCTAAACAATATCTATGTTTATTCTATTTTGTATGAAGTGACATATTATGACAGTCAGTTTACGATGATTTATTTGTTCTGTAAACAAATGTTTTCATGCACCATTATTGATGTTTAAATGAAACGTTTCTGTTTGTCCATATATATATATATATATATTGATGTATAAAACATAATCTACTAACATCAACACATAAAAGATCTAGATAAGTCATATATATTTTCTGTCAAAAATTTCAACTAGACTATCGATTGAATCAGACACATTCGTCTATAGCAACAGTCATTACAAGTAATTTCTTTCTTTTTACCATTTCAATCTTCATTTCTTTAGGTTTGTTGTTTATTTATTTTGGAAAATGTTTATTTAGCATCCAAAAAAATTATGAAATTTGAGAAAGTGATCATTTAAAAACATCAATTAAAGCATGAAATACTAAGTTGAAATTAAAACAAGTTCGTCATAAGACATTTTCATTTTAAGCACACAACTTATTCATATTGTTGACATGTTTTCATAATGTGGTGCGTGCTACTTATATTGATATAAGTAGTATATGATGTGAGTCAGGAATGTAATGTTAGGCAGCAGAAGATGGGGAAGATCAAGAAAGGAAGAGCAGGAATAGAAAGCAATTAGTATGGAAATGCAAGAACAACGAAATTCGAGACAATTATTGAACATTTTGTAGATTAATTATTATAGTATGGTTTTTCTATTTTACCGAGTAACTCTGTAATTTTGTTCTAAATATAATTCGGTTGTCCTCACCTGTCCCCTCCTTCACTACAATAATGCTGTTCCTTACACTTTTGAATACAGGGATGATAGATGTACAGTTGATATATTATTGATTTAATTTCTAGTATTGTAGTGAATGAGAACTTAAATGGGAAAAATCAGTGTATTGTCTAATTCAAAATTACAGAGTGCCTTCGTAAAATGTGATAACTATACATTCAATAAATACATTATTTGCATATCTTCATTCACTTATCCTTTACATGTTTAATGATCCTTTCCATTTTGTAGTTATTACAATTGCTTTCTGCTTCTCTTTTTTGATCTCCCGTTGAAATACAAAATATCATAATAGATTGATAATGAGAACAAGATATTTTATGAAATTCACAATCTACTATGTTGATTTATGTTATATCAATAGAACATTTCAGAGTGTGATTTTTCAGTCATTACTTTTTTATATTTTAATAACGAATGTACATGGATGTAGCTCTTACAAACACGTTATGGTTTGAAAACACTTATCATTTATTCTGAGGATTAGTTCAAAATGAAGTATAGGGTCCTAAACATAAGAATTTAGTAACTTGCTAACGGCTGTTATCTATCGTAGAGCATTGGGCACTGACAAGGACTCCTCAAACAACCCTGTCCCATACAATCGTTTCTAGTTGATTTTAAGTGATATTCATTCTTTTTATGTATACTTCCAATTCCCAACTCATTGTGTTCTTTGGTCTACTTCTTTTCCTTTTGCTTCAGGATCAAAAGTCAGGGCTTACCTCATGATACAGTTTAATGAATTTTGCAGCGTATGTCCTACCCAACTCAGGTGTCTTCTCATAATTTCCCCTTCACTTAGAAGCTGGATTTTTTTCTGTCATAGTAGGTTGGTGCTGATAGTATCCCGCCAATGGACAATGAATATTTTGCGTAGATAAATTTTTATTAATACCTGTAGTTTTCTGTGTTTCCGCTCTGTGTACTAAAAATGTATTGATGTATATATTCAAAATCTTGACTTCAATGTTGGCTGACGGTTGTAGGAATTGTGGAAATGCTGCCCTTGATTCTTTTATCTGTCCCTCTATGCTTGCATCAGATCTTTTTTGTATATCGATGATTCTGTCTTGGTGCGTAAAACATTTCACCTCTTCCAGGGATTTTCCAATAAATTTTATTTGACTAGCACTTGTTGCATTTCACTTGAGGATCTTAATTTTTTTCTTATGGATTTCGAGGCCTACTACTGCAGTTATTATTAAGTTTGATGCTTCAAACATTGATTCACTATTCTATCTCGTGAAGTTGAACAACTCTATCTTATTTGCGATGAAAGAATGAACTAACGTTTTAAAGTATGTAGTTTAGATTTATAAAATAACTGATCGTTGATATGATATTATTAGTATAACACTTACTACCACTCTTAGTGCACTGTACTTTGCTGAAAAGACCTTGAGATAAATCAAGAATTGAATTAATATCTTGATTAAAATCATCTTGTAATTTTTCTAATTAATTGGATTCACAGTTAAACCATGTAACTTGAAATAAAGTTTATGACCTTAAACTTAATTAATCAACTGGCTGATACGATTCATTACATATTTCTTATTAAGTGAAAATACGGATAATACTACTAATAACAATGATGATAAATGTCATTTTGGACAATTTATAATTCTATTGTTAATGTTATGAGTAACATGATTAAATGTAGTTGGCATTTCATGAATCATTGGTTTGGAGCCAAAACTAATCCCATATCAAGAAGAAAAAATAGAGTTATTGTTGTTACAATTTTAAAATTACATCTTCATTGACCGTAAACTCGTATTGGTATATACAGATAAATGTTGTATTTATTTAACATAATTGCAATCTGATAAAGAGCAGATGAAATTCTATCATTTAAAACTATGAAGGTCACAGGAAAAAATGATCAGCCCAAGAAACAGTTCAATATTATTGTTTTTTTCTTCTTCTTCTGCTATTTAATGAATTGTTTCTTGTTACTAGGTACGTACAAATAATTGGGATAATAATACCATAACACATTTCCCAATAAATAGGTGTATTAAAGAAAAAAATTCTAAATCTAAGTGGAATCATTGACGCCAGGCTGTTATTATGAATTTAAGGTTACAGATAGATCAGTGAAATTATCTTTCTACATAGTAATAATAATAATAATAATAATAATAATAATAATAATGGTAATAACAATGATGATAGTAATAAGAATTCAAGATCATTCATATATCGTTTCTATTAGGGAAACAGGTAAAAAGTATGAATTATTTAGAATAATATATAATTAGATCATTAGTAGTGATTCATTCTTTCTAAGTTAATCTTATTTCTCAATATGAAAAGAAAGACCTAGTAATAAATTAGCAATTATTAATTAAATCTAAGATTGAATATTGATTATATAACTATCTAATGAATAAAACAAGAAATATTTGGATAATGCATTGCATTGTTCGAATTCCATTCATTTGTAAATCATATATTTTTGAAGTTTATAATGGTAATAAGCTGTGAATCATTATAGAATGCAAGAAAAATCATTGAATTTCAACTTAATGTGGTGCGTGCTGCTTATATTAGATATAAGTAGTATATGACGCGAGTCAGGAATGTAATGTCTGGCAGCAGAAGATGGGGAAGATCAAGAAAGGAAGAGCGAGAATGGAAAGCAATTAGTATGGAAATGTGAGAACAACGAAATTCGAGACAATTATTGAACATTTTGCAAATTAAGTATTAAAATTAAAACACGAAGTTCAGCGAAGGGATCTCTTTTCAACGAATTTATTGTTAAGCTGTACAATCGTATATATATATAAATTTTGTTTTTGTAAAAGTACTGAGGAAATGTGAACACAGTTAATAAAAAGGTTATAATACTAGATTACGTAATATGAATAATAACAATAACAATAGATTTAGTGAATATAATAAGATGATTAAAATGTTTTGGTTACAATAATTAAAGGTCATAGAGGTGTAAAAATAAATATGGTGATATGATGAGTATTCACGAATAAAACAATGAGAATATAAGACATAAGTAAAGGGGGGAATGCAGTAATAATAATAATAATAATAATAATAATAATAATAATAATAATAATAATAATAATAGTAATAATAATAATAATAGTGATAACAATAGGATAATCAAAATAATTAAGGCCAAGGTAACGATGACGATAAGACGTACTTCTTTTGTACGCATAGTTCTGGTTTAAGCTCCTGGATGGTAAGAGCTTTAGCTATTTTTAAGAGTTGGATGCGAAGAAATCTGGGTAGATTTGAACGAATCATATAAACAACATCAAAGTCAGTTTGTGGATCTGTAGAATGGTTATAGTCGATTAGGTGTTCACGTATAGAACTCCTGACTGCTTTCCTTTCACTTTTATAGAACCAAGCTGGAATATGTTCCCGTATCCGAGTTGAAAGCGAGCGCTGGCTACGGTCAATGTACCTTGCTCTACAAGAGCAGGTGAACTGATAGATGCACATGTAAGCGACCAGACGCGGAAGCTTATCTTTTATGGGTACAGGAAATGAGTTTCTGCTAGTGAAGGTTATTTGCAGTTTTGCTGTATTAAATGTTCTTCTAATAGTTGTTGTTAGACGATTTTTGATTACGTCTGATGTTCGATCACCTTTAAATTCCAGACTTATATAAAGGTTTTTCTTCGGAACAGAACAACTAGAATCCTTGTCGTGACTACTCCCATTCATATTCTTTTCTATGAACAGTTCTGGGTAACCATTTTCCTTCAAAGTCTTCTTGAGGAACGCGAGTTCTTCGTTAATGCATTCCGTACTGCATATTTGATGTATTCGACAGCATAAAGAATGGATAAGATTTCTCTTCCTACTTAACGGAACCCAGCTATGGAAGTTGGTTAGCTGGCCGTTCCATGTCTGTTTTCTAAAGATGGATCTTTTTAAAGAACCATTACTCGTTCTCATCAGACGTACATCGAGAAAAGGAATCGATTGGTCTCGTTCCTTTTCTAACATGAAGTCTATGGAATGGTGGCATGGGTTAGAGGTGTGTAGAATATCATCTAAATCAATATTATTGTCACAAACGACAAACGTGTCGTCCATGTATCTCACGTATAGGTGGAATCGATTGATCATTGAACGAAGTTGGTCGTTTTGTACTTTTACCATGAAACAGTCTGCTAAAAGTGGACCGAATAGAGACCCCATTGCGATCCCATCCCTTTGTCTATATATTTCATTATTGAAACTGAACTGGACATTAAAAGTACAGCGTAACAATAGTTCTTTCAAGTGTTCAGTTGGCAAACCTAGATCTATATTGTTAGAATCAATATACTCACATATATAACATACTGTTTTGGTTAAAGTTACGCTAGTGAACAAAGAATTAACGTCAAGCGATAACATGTGTTTTTCGAAGTATTAACGTCCTTAATACGATCAATAAATTGAAAAGTATCATGAATAGAATGTTTACATACTTGCCTTCTAACCGGTTCCAATTTTTCATATATATACGATTGTACAGCTTGATAATAAATTCGTTGAAAAGAGATCCCTTCGCTGAACTTCGTGTTTTAATTTTAATGTTTAAATGGGAATTATCTGTCAAATTAAGTATTATAGTATGGTTTTTCTATTTTACTGTGTAACTCTGTAATTTCGTTCTAAATAATGATTTGTTTGTCCTCACCTGTGTTCTCCTTCACTACATTATTAGTATCTTTCTTGTCTGTTATTATTATTAGTAGCTTTATTCAATATTATATTTTTGGTACAAGATAGAATTCTCAGCACAATGTATTTCAGCGAGTTTCGGTTTCTTACGCATTGATCGATATTGACGATAAATATCACCAGTTAGCTATTTGCATTTCAAGAGTCAATATCTGAATAATGTGCACTCTTTTCGTTACATATTGTCAGCAACTACAATGTCTCTGATAGGGCTTTTTTGTAACCTGTACAGTGAAAAGTCGTAAACTTTTCATCAACAAACTTTAGTAGATTATACAATTAAGAGACATAATGATGTGTTAAAACAAACAAGGAAACAGATAACTTGTTGAAATATCTAGATGGCAGGAACAGGTAAAACAGATGTTCAAGCAAGACCATTAGGTTTTGGTTTGACTCGGCTCGTATGATGATAAAAGCGAATAGTCAGTAAAGCGTTAAGGAGTACTAAAATGAATCATGTGTTTATTAACATCAGTTTACTACAAGTTCGAATTTTCACAAAAGTCTAGAATTTTTACACATGTATAACATTTTAAATCTTCATCCATTAGCATATTACTAATCTTTCAATGAATTGTTTCTTAATACCTTTTTTCAACGTAGATTATCATTCATTCGATTATTATCTATTTTATTATTGATCTGCCTAACTTTGTATAAATACATGGAATTTTCATACTTCATTTACAAAAGGCAACTTTGTTTATGCATTTGCATGGAATTCTTTTCTGTCTACTGGAATAAATATAACCCGATGTTGCCAATGAAATGAATATAGTACAATTGATTTAGTCTATGTTTTATACAGCTATGACTTGATAAATGATCGGCATTTAGTTACCAAACATCAGAAATTCAATTTTCTATTCATCAAGATAGTACAAATGTATTCTTTTATTTCTACATGGTTTATTAATTAAAAAATATTCAACCTCAGTTTATAAGCTTGATTAAGAATGAATCAGTATGGGGATTTGTGGAGATTGTAGTATTTTCACAGTTTCATTACTAAGGAGTGCCATAGTAGGACGAAACGGCCGTTTAGTGCTACCAATGACGAGTGAACTGAGCCATGTTGGTAGATGTAGACTACCTGGTTGGGGTCCGCGAGACGATGGTAACCGGTGGTTAGAGACCTAGAATGACATGGCTCAAAATCCTTTGCAATGGCCCAGGTGCATCCACTCTTTGTGTTCTCCCAAATTCTAATCTTCTGAGTTTGTCATGTCCCTTCCTTCTTCTTTCTAAATTTATTTCACTGTATTATACTCCTTGAATAACATCTTCAAACCCTAATCTTTCCAATTAATGCTTATACGCTTACCACCTCTACCACTATGGGATTTTAATCGACAATTGTATCTCTGTGCTAATGCGGTATGACAACTCGAACTGATATACGTACGTACGAAGTTCTACGTTGTTAACTGACTGATCAGTGCTACCAGATTTTCAATGATAGTCTAACTTAGATCGACTCGTGAATTCAGCTATAAATAACGCATTTTATTAACAATATCAACGGTAATAGTATAGACGTTGTAGCTAACCATCTTACTTAATTTAAAGAATATTTACTAAAATATTTGATTTAAGCTAGTCCCTGTAGAATTACTAATCTTATATGTAATTAGTGAATATTTATGTTATATATTTATCTATCTGAGTAGATATAACAGTATAATTTAAGAAGAGAAAAAAAGTAGTTTTACGTAGCAATTATTTTTGCTTAATTATCTCTAATTCATTTATATCCACATTTATAATATTATCCCAACGTGTTGCCTTTACTAAAAGTCTGATAACATATGTCAATATGAATATTATATGCCATCTGTTTGCATCGTCTACATAAAGAAAATAGGACTATTTTTCTTCTGAACACATTTACAACAAAGATTAATAAAATATAAGTATAGCATAAGTTAATGTAGAATAGATAATGTCTAACAGTGGAATCCAGGACATTCGTTTCTTCCTATTTAAGACTTGTCAGTTGGATATATCTACATTCTATGGTTGATGTTCATTCATATGCCAACAAAGACTGATCAAAATTCAATCAAAATCTCAAAAAAAAAGAATTATCCGATCTATTTAGAATTGAAATATGTATGATACGTTTTGAAATTATAAACACAATATCTTGTAATTAATTCACGTTATATTTAATTTTCAAGTTCATTAGGCTTGTTTAAATTATAAACCGCTTCTTGTTTCTTTTTTAATATAAAAACTGATAAGTCGGTGTCATTTGATAACTTTCTTAGTATTGAAATAACGATGAGAAAGCAATCTGAAGAAACGATAGTCATAAGGGTTAGATTAAGTGTCTTCTATTGGATACTGGAAAAAAAATGGATTCAGTAAAATATGTTCTAAATAATCATTACGTAATATAGGTTGGCTATATTAAGATTTACATAAGACTCAGAAACTAAACAGATAAAATATGAAATTTGTATTCATAATTATTCAGTGGTTAGTTTCCAACTGTTTTGATAACAGAAATGGACAGTGTGAATTATAATCTTTACGGTTTTTATTAAAATTTAATTACAGTTTATGAAATTCAGTATATCTTGCTATTTTCTTACCTTTCTCGATTTATAATTAACTTTTGCCCAATCGAATAGTGTGACTACTTTTTCTAAGTTTTCTAAGATTTCGATAGCGTAATAAAAAGACGAAGATTATCAGAACTATGTGATATATTACCGCAATACATTTCGAACAATCTGATCACACATAATATACTTGTTAAGAACATTTATATATAGAAGTAAAAAGTCAAGTAGACTAGAAATGGAGGGTAAGAGGAGATAAGGATAATAAAGAAATAATATGAGAACAATATGAAACCTTATCACTCTGAATAATAAGCTCGTCAGCAAGGTGTACCTGTAATCTTGAGGGAACTGATGCTTCCTAGCAAATTCGATCCTGTGTCACCCAGCTTCACAATCAGAGAGCATCATTTCCCTCAAGATTACAGGTACACCTTGCTGACGACTGTCAAATAGCACGAAACATGTGTCCAGGGTTTCCTGTTGACTACTTCCAACCACCATCTCATCTCACAATAGTGCACGTAATGTCGAGTCACCTAGACTAGTGGTCACATTGCAATTTGTTTGATAGGATTCGATCTGCACTAAGAAGTACTTGACACATATGACATTGATCAACACCCAATGATCAATCAATTGTGAATCTACTGTATTAAAATATATGAATAATATTGCGATTTACGTTATAGGATGTCTCACAATTTGATTCTATGAATAGTATAAAAATGGAAGTAAGTATAAGATTCAAGTTTAACATTTAGTATAAAATCCAATATGAGGATTGATTACTGGTCTCTGTTGCTACTTGTCTTCATGAAAAATGAACAAATAATCTAGTTGCCTAGATATGGTCATTAACCTTAGTATATACTTATAGTTTGTTCGTTAGAGTAGGCTTCAGCTCAAGAAATCAGTCATCAGTAATTAAGAAAACTTTCATCTGAGTTGAAGAAATAATGTAAATTTGTCAGTATAAAAGAACTAGTTTAACTCAAACTGACAGTTTTATTTGTTGTAACAGAGACTGTTTATAGGATGAACTTTCTGAGTTCCATAATTGCGTCGCAAAATGACTGGTTTTAAAAAATTATTAAAAACTAAGAAGTAATGAACATCTGTTTTGTCCTAGTTTGGGACGTCTCAGTAGTGTGTAGGCATAAATCTGTGTAAACCACGGGATGGCAAATCAATAGTCAAGAAGTTAAATACTTACTTACTTACACCTGTTACTCCTCGTGAAGGAGCATAGGTCGCTCACCAGCATTCTCCATCCAACCCTGTCCTGGGCAATCCTTTCCAGCTCCTTCCAGTTGTAATTCATCCTTTTCATATCTGCTTCTATTATCCGACGTAATGTGTTCTTTGGCCTTCCTCTTTTCCGTTTCCCTTCAGGATTCCAAGTTAGAGCTTGCCTCGTGATGCAGTTTGACGATTTGTGTAATGTATGTCCTATCCATTTCCATCGTCTTTTCCTAATTTCCTCTTCAGCTGGAAGTTGGTTTGTTCTCTCCCACACAAGGCTATTGCTGATGGTATCCGGCCAATGGATGTTGAGTATCTTGCGTAGACAGCTATTTATAAATACTTGTACTTTCTTGATTGTGGTTGTTGTAGTTCTCCAAGTTTCAGCTCCATACAGTAGAATTGCCTTGACGTTCGTATTGAAGATTCTCACTTTGATATTGGTTGAAAGTTGTTTTGAGTTCCATATGTTCTTCAATTGTAGGAATGCGGCCCTTGCTTTGCCAATCCTCGCCTTTACGTCTGCATCTGAACCTCCATGTCTATCGACGATGCTTCCCAGATATGTGAAGGATTCTACATCTTCCAGAGTTTCGCCATCAAGGGTGATTGGATTGCTGTTCTCCGCTTTGAATTTGAGGACCTTGGTTTTCCCTTTGTGTATGCTGAGGCCTACTGATGCAGAGACTGCTGCTACATTGGCTGTCTTTATCTGAATCTGTTCACGTGTACGTGATAGGAGGGCTAGGTCATCTGCGAAGTCCAGATCGTCTAATTGGTTCTGAGCTGTCCATTGTATTCCGTGTTTTCCTTCAGATGTCGAGGTCTTCATAATCCAGTCGACCACCAGAAGAAAGAGGAAGGGAGAGAGTAAACAGCCTTGTCTGACTCCGGTCCTTACTTGGAATGCATCTGTCAGCTGTCCTCCATGCACTACTTTGCACTGTAGAAGAAGTTAAATGGTTTCACTGAAAACTGGATGTCCCTAGTTCCCCGCCCTTCTGAAGGTAAGTATGCACTACCAAGGACTCCTTTACCGAGAAGAAATAGCTGTTGGATATTACCTGGGTGTTCAATGGTGATATGCTTTCTGATTGAACGCTACTTTGTTTATCTGGTCGTCGCTGATTGTTATGTCGGAATCGCTTATCACTTATATTTGTAAAGCGAGGAACCACTGTAATTCCTTCGACGTAAAAGTAGGACCGCAAAGACTGGTACATATGAAGATACATTAGCCCAGAAAACACGACGACGATGATCCAAGTCGAAAATATACTCATTTATATATTGATTCTTACATATATTTTGATAATTAATTAGGTTGCAATCACATATATGGAAAATACTTACAATTATAACAAATCATATGCTATATGTCATGCTGACGATAGTTCAGGCCAACTGGATACAAGAAAATCGTATGTTATACACAATAAAATGTCATACGAGAAAACAAAACAAATATTACACTAAATAATCATTACATTAAATTAAAATGGAATTAATGTTGAACAACAATCATATTGAGTAAAACAATGTAATTTTGTCTTTTCTTCCCGTCATAAATGGCTACCTAACTTAGATCACTCCATAGTGTGAACTATGAAAAAACAAATTATGATGTAACATTTATGCATAAATAACTAGCGAGATAAATATTTGATTGTTTGTTCAAATAGTTCATTGTTAAAAGTATCTGAAATGAGTTTAATTTGCCAATAAACTAAACAAATCTTCTTATCATGTTATAATTATAAGCGATAGTTTATTCGACTCGAACTAGTTATTATTTATTTTAAAATAGTCTGTTTTTTTAACTATTACAGTCATATGATTATTTATTGTATATGGAAAGTATATTTCATTTAGTTATTTGAACACATAAATATTGGTATAAAGGAACACCGAATACATATACGCCACACAAGTTATTTGGTTTGTGTGTGGGCTGTGATACTGCCCGTTGCCCAAACCAATGCAGGTGGTATTCTTAGGTAGCCATATCCGGATACTAGAGCCCATGTGCAGCATTGGTTTGGAATTAGGGTTTTCCAACTCCCCTAGATGGATCCTTCGTATCCACCAACCCGGTTAAAGCACCCGACATTCGCTTTTCGTCCTCTCAATTTCATAGACAACACCCACGCCACGAGAAAGCAGTGAGTAGGACTTTCCTGACAGTGGCTGTGTACGCGTGGCCATGTGAGAACATTTTGATAGGGAGAACCGACCCCCCAACCCTCAGCCGTACCAGGCCATGTTTTAATGAACTATTGTATTTAAATTGTAATAAGCTATGTCATCTACATATTCGAATAGTTAATTAGTTGAATTAATTTTCGTAACTAGTATTAAATAAACATAAAATCCATGTGATGGTTTATAATTCATGATTTATTGTAGTTAACGAGAACACAGAAGTGGAGACAACCGAATGTATTTGAATACAAAATGTCTAAGTCAAATCTGAGAACCATACAGTAAATACTTAATCTTCAAAATATCAATCAGTTGTCTCAGATTTGATTATTCCTTCGTCTACATACTAATCACTTTCTTTTCTCGTTCTTTTCTCTCTGATTTTCTTAAGCTTCTATTGTTGATACATACTACTTATATCTGTCGATATCAGTAGCACTCACCATAGTATCATATAATTCATACTAATTAATAAACGATATTAACAAATTGTAATAAAATAAATCTGTCTCTTTTCTTTTTTAAAGAAAGAACAACGCTATTCAATAATCCCATATGTACTAGTTAATTACCTTTAAATAATTAACTCATAACTGTTTTCTTTATTATTGCTCAGTGTTATGAAATATTATTGTGGATTTTTTTCCCTCAGTCTTTCATATAAGCCTTATTTAATTGTAAAAATAAAAAACTGTAATCATAATCATAATAAAGATAGTAATTATTTTTATCACTAAAGTGATTAATTGTCTGTTTATTAAAGTTATTATATACAAGAAAGAAATTAATACATCATAAACAACAGAACATTTAGAACATAGTTTCCCATAGTAACTAGATGAATATTTTTTTATTGGAGATTAAACTTATTGGAATATTGTATAACCACAATTATTATGTTGATATTATTTGTTTAATTTTTTATTATTAATTTGTATTAAAATCATAACATAAATTTATTCACAAATAGGTCATAGTGTTAGATTGTTTTTTAGGAACAATAAACATTATATGGTTTATGATAAATCTCCTTTTTAAATGTCTTAAGTATGATATTGTTATTGTTGTTGTTGTTTTATGCGTTTAGTTTGAAAAAACAAACAAATGCAAATTCAGAAAAGATATAGTTCATATGATAGAATAATTAGCTACATAATCAATTAGACCTGATTATTTTTTTGTCTAAGTGTCAGATATCATCATTCAAAAGAACTGTATACATAATAAATAATGAAATATATTACTTATTGTAATCATGGTTTTACATGATATGTGAATTTGAAAAGTATATGAAACTGTTCATTATTATTCATTTAATGGAAGATTTAATAAGACTATAAAATAATAAAGTTGATTTGAAAATATCATTCAATCCATTTGATTATGTAATAAGATTTTAAAAGGAATCAAGAATATTAAAGATTATTAGATGAACAAATGGTTGAAATTTAAAGCAATTAGTGCCTTTGATAAATTTCGATCATGTAATAAGAAGATGTAGATTATTAGAACTATGTGATATCTAAGTGTAATACATTTCAAACAATCTGATCACACATAATATACTTGTTAAGAACATGTATATATAAAAATTAAAGGTCAACTAGACAGGTTAAAGGTAAGCTATAACGAAAAAGAAATAATAATGATAAAGT
This sequence comes from Schistosoma haematobium, assembly GCF_000699445.3. Classification (NCBI taxonomy): domain Eukaryota; kingdom Metazoa; phylum Platyhelminthes; class Trematoda; order Strigeidida; family Schistosomatidae; genus Schistosoma; species Schistosoma haematobium. Next base: position 24,992,548 of record NC_067197.1, read on the forward strand.
ACACAACGACAATGTGATTACCACTCCGTATAATAAGTGAGTATTACTAGGGTAGGTTAGGTGTAAGGATGAATTGTTTTTGAACGCATAAAGGTGGTTTCAATTTCCATTTAGCCAAGGCTTCAATAAACCTTTGTATACGTCTTCGAAGGCTTTTGTATAACAATACAAATACTGACTTGATGTCAACCTTATGACTAGTCTCAATCAAATGTTTCGCAATGCGTTCAAAAACAGTTCATCCATACACCTAACCTACCCTAATAATGCTCATTTATTATCCGGAGTGGTAATCACATTGTCTTTGTGTACTTTATCATTATTATTATGATTATTTTGTTATGACTTACCTTTAACCTGTCTAGTTGACCTTTAATTTTTATACATAAATGTTCTTAACAAGTAAATTATGTGTAATGAGATTGTTCGAAATGTATTACACTTAGATATCACATAGTTCTAATAATCTACATCTTCTTATTACATGATCGAATAATAAATTCGTTGAAAACAGATTCCTTCGCTGAAATTCGTGTTTTAATTTTAATGTTTAAATGGGAACTATCTGCCAAATGATCGAAATTGTTGAAAATGATTTATTATTATGGATTTAAGTGAATTAAAATTAATTTTTACAATGTTGCCATCCAACTGTATTAAAAACAAACAAACTATACATTAATGATAAAAATTAGTACATATATAAAGGAATTATAATACACAAGAATGAAATGGATTCATTTCCTGTCATAATGTTTAGTTATCTTTACTTTATAAAGTTGTCATTTTAAAAAAAAGCATCATAAAACCAAATGTTTTAAAAAGAAGTAAAATACTATGGGGGGTTAGGTTTACATTGTATTATATTTCCAATTCATTATATTGAACAATATAATGAACTTTAGAAGATATATGTATAGACTACTGATTTCTTTTCATCAGTAATACTTTAAATGAACTCACTAATTTTTTTTTGGTCAAATTTAACAAGAAACAATCATGTCATCATAAGGAAATAAAAATTAAATAGAATTTATAGTATAAATGTATATGTAAATGCATATGGATTACAATATTTATGTATTTGAATATAGTTCTGTTTTACTTTAAAATTGTTTGAAAAGATTAAATTATCAAAATTCACTTTAATTTGTTTTCTATTTACAATTAGAAAGTTTGTCAATATCTTCTTTTGGATGAGTTATGAACGATTCGTTTCTATGATTTGACATAGAGATATACCTAAACATGTTTCAGGTAATGTACCTTGTGCAAATATACTTATCCAGTAAATAGTACTCATTATACAAAAGCATACAGTTATTAAAGTTTTCAATCCTGTTAAACAATAAGATGAAGGATAATTATTTACATTAAAGTTATGTACATTGATGCATGGTGTTACAGATGAACTGCACAAATGCTGATGTCGACAAAATACGTTGAAAGCAGCAGCTGTAGGAGATGATGATAAATTAGCATGATTATCATTATTATTATCAGTGAGAAAATGTGACTGGCATACATGACAATCAGGTTGATTTAAATCCCCACCCAATAAGTTGACATTATTAACTCTTCGGGAATTTCTCCATCTTAATCCATGAAATGTACCATTATTAACTCCATTACCGGATTCTGAACTACCTGAGCATAAATAATTGTCACCATAGTTCTCCTGTCAAATTATAATTATAATAGAAGTAGAGTATTATGTAGAATTAGAGAAATTTATGTTTCATCAATGGTCATCTAAATTCATTACTTAATTACAACAGATATTATTATCTTTAATAACAAACAGATAAATGCAAGAACTTGCTAATATATATACTGTTGATGTATTGTTTTGTACAGAAAGAATATTCTGCTACATGACTGACTATTAATTAATGTCAGAATGAGTTTTGTGGAGATTTTGGGAAATTTCACAGGTTGAAATCATGAGTCAATTGAAGCTAGACCACCACGGAAAACCTGGAAGCACTGGACGGCCTTTTCGTCCTAGTATGGGACTCCTCAGCAGTGAGCATCCACGAACCCGCCCCCCGCGGGATTCGAACCCAGGTCTGTTGTGGGATATCAGCTTACTGAAGACAATGGTGTTCAGTGGCGCAACTTCGTGGATTGGTTGAAGTTAGACATTAACATCGTTGGATGCCGACCAGCTCAGTGGTCTAATGGTTAAGTGCTCACGTGCGAAGCCAGTAGGTCCTGGGTTCGAATCCCGCGGGGGGCGGGTTCGTGGATGCTCACTGCTGAGGAGTCCCATACTAGGACGAAACGGCCGTCCAGCGCTTCCAGGTTTTCCATGGTGGTCTAGCTTCAATTGTTTCATGATTTCAACCTGTGATATTAATTAATGTATTAATCATATAGTATAGGCAGGATAAAACCTATTTACTCATCGTTGTATAGACTAACCTATAGTAATCCATTTGTATGATAGACTTATAAGTGGTACTCAAGACAGTACATGGTGAAATATAATTAATAATGACCATACAAAGGATATGATATCATAGAATTGTTAGGGATGCAGAGGAATGTATTAATCATTATCAAGTTAAGTCTAATGATGTCCTTGGACTTTAAATGGACATTCCCTATTGGCCATTATTCATTTCACTCGTTAAATATTGTACAGATGTTGTTTTCTATTTTTATGGTACAATGTGGTTTGTTTGGTTGGTATATAAACAGAGTATGTTTGAAATATAACGATTCATATCTCAGAGGCTGTGACTTGTGTTCTGGACTCAACTGGCTGGGTTAGACAGGGAAGCGGGACCAATCAGGACTCTAGGTCGTCCTTACGTGTCACTGGGTCGATCGATAAATACGCTGTGCATCTAACCTGCGATCCACCCGTTACAACAGAATAGTTCACAAATAATTATAAATTAAGATATCTGTTGATAAGCTAGGTACAGTCTAAATGCAATGAACATTGATAAATATGATACTATTTATCTATAGATTGTAGAATATAAAGCACATTAGAAACGATATTTTATTACTACTTAGAATACTAACATTCATCATGAACTATTGTTTCGACTAAAAAATGCATTAATCAATTAGAAAATTAGGTCGTATCCATCGTGTTTAGTAAACCTTTGCACTTAAGACGTGATAACAATTTTATATTGTAAGTTGTTGATTGAGATCGTGAACCAGTTGATGTTAGACCACTATTGGAAACCTGGAAGCACTGGACGGCTGTTTCATCCTATTGTAGGACTCCTCAGCAGTGCGCATCCACGGTCCCACTCGCAGGATTCGAACCCGGGGCCTTTGGTCTCGCGCGCGAACGCTTAACCTACTGGACCACTGAGCCGGCATCTAATGGTGTTAGTGACTAACATCAAACAATCCACGAAATTGAGCAACCATCTTCCATTGTACTTAAGTAGATGCCTGTTTCTACCCGACACGGATTAGCTCCAACGGTGGTTTAACATCAATCAGTTTATGATCTCAATCAAAAGCTTAATAATCTCCACAACCCCTATACTGATGATTGTAAGTTGTGTTGATTTTTCAAAATTTTTTAAAATGTGAACATTGTTTATTTTCTTGATTTTGTTAGCTTATATGGTGAATTGACTTCCCTGTCGATTACACGTTTTTTAAGAATTTTAATATAACCTTTCATTTAGTGAAATAATAATAAGTTAGTATGTTTATGAAGTTATTTCATTCCGAAAACAGTTTAAAATACAGACTGACTGCAATCAGAGCACAATTTAGTACCATTAAGCAGTAGTTAGATATTTCTGTCTGGTCTGACAGACTGCAGTATTCTGCATGGGCGAACATACCAATGATTAAGCCCAGGAATTTCGTCTTCTTGATGATGGTGTTACTTTTAGACCACTGCATTGATATTTAATCGTTAACATCTCTAAATTCAGTCGATTTGTGATAGTGGACGGTCGGATAAACGCACGCACTTTTTATTAAGAAGATTCTATGTAGAAGTCTCCATGAAGTCTAAACATTTTGATATTTTTCATGTTATTACAACAGAACTTTAGTTTCTAATATTTTGAATTGTCCCGTTCAAACTCCAAAGTGTTATTTAATTAGCTATTGAGTTCAGATACCCAGTTACTTGTACAAAGGGATAAAACGATCGTACTAGATCCCACTTCTGGCCACATTCCATCTATTCTATATAAATGTTATAACATTGGTTAAAGTTTGAAAATACCAGTCACTGACTCAGTTGATATTGTTAAATCTGTTTTTATGAAAAAGAATGTGAAAAGATTCTTGTTTATGCACAATTTTAATCACTAAAATGGCTAGGTGAACTTACTCTCTTGTTGGTTGATTGGCCCATTGCTTGTGTAAATCCTAGAGGTCCAGGACTATTATTTGCAGATGGATTTGTTTGCAATATTGGTATGGCTTGGCATGCATGACCACTTCCACCAGATAGACCACAACTACTGTTACTATAACAAACGGCTGTACCATTTGATGAAATAAATCCTGTACTGGTTCTTCCTGCTACACAACTAGTACATGAATCAGGGCATCCACCACAATTTCCACAGCACCCATAAGTTTGTATTAATCCTGGTCCATTCATTCGTTCATTAACTGGACCCTCTGCATTAAAACCTGTTGTGGTTGTTTTATTCTGATTCAAGCCAAATGACGACAAACGATTCAAATGTTGATATTTTCGTTGAAGAAATCGACAAACAAACCGATGATGAATTAAAACAAATAAGTAGATCAAACAAATTGAACTTGAACACATTAAACACCATACATTAAGAAATCCAGATAATTTAGAATTATTTAAGTTTTGTTCATTCATCCACAGCCAAAATGAAATTGAAAATAAAAATAGAATTAATTGTGTACAACTAAGATTATGTGTACCCAGTTGATTTGTCCATAGTAGTATAATAGAAATTAATACAAGTAGCATTGGAGGTAAACTACCTTGTAATATTCTGCCACTTTGTGAAAAACAAATATTAATTCCAAGACTTTGATCTGGACCTATAAATTCATTAGAAACATATGATAACGATTTCAATCAAATAAATTTTGATTAAACTAATTCTGCACAAATTAAAATATAAAATTTAAAGCAATTAGTCCGTTTCATTAATTTGGATAGTGCAATAAGAAGACGAAGATTATCAGAATTATGTGATATATTAGCGTAATACATTTCGAACAATCTGATCACACATATACTTGTTAAGAGTATTTATATATAAAAATAAAAGGTCAACTAGACTGGAAATGGGGTGAGAGGAGATAATAATAATAATAATAATAATAATAATAATAAGAGTAATAATAATGTGAACACAATCCGAAAGCTAATCACTCTGGATGATAAGTCAATATTACCAGGGTAGGTTTAAGGTAAGAACAAACTGTTTTTGAACACACAAAGGGGGTTTGAATTTTCGCATGGTTAAGGCTTAGTATACGCGCTCTTACACTTTTATACAACACCACAAAGGCCGAGTTAGCATGAAACTTTAATTCACTTTTGAATTAGTTGGGGGGGGGCGGTGCAAATTATGGCACTTATTTTGAAATCGAGTCGTTTGAAAGTAGACGATTAGTGTTATCTTGGATATTATGTGAAGATGGAGTTGATTTACGTGTGACATAGCAGAGATTATATAAAATCATTTGGCTTGTTGACATTTAAATATTTTTTATCGAAAATAGTCGACTGAAAAAGTAATTTTTGGCTAAAAAGATAATACAGTCCTAATTGAGATCATTTTATAATACCGTATTACATAATACAGTGTTATTTATTACATTGTTTGATCCAGTGGATTGACATGTCCTCTTTGAGTTATTCTTTTCAAGAGAGTTAATTTCAATTATCAATTCCGATTAAAATGTCACATGATAAGGCTTGTATGTAAAACAAGGAGTTAATACACATAAATCTTTATAGATAATTGCTTGAATGATGGAACGCTCACTTGTAAAATCATCAACTTAATTTGAGATGGTTTAATAAAAAGTTTTAGAAGGTTATAAGCTTGCTTCAAATATCATAGTCTACTGAAGACCATGTAGGAGAACTTGAGGTTGAAATTGAAATTGCTAGCTTTTAAATGCAAGTGATTACTTCGCAAATTGTGCGTACTGATTTCTAGCGTAACGGCTAATATAGTAATTGAAGGTTATGCCCACCTGATATTTCTTAGCAAGTGATGATATTCTCAGTGGGTTGGTGAGTGAATGTACATCTTCCTGAATAGTACATATTTACCAAGTTTCGGTCAGTGAACATTTCCAGCTTAGCAAAAATGTATCTAATAAAAACAAAATGAACATTTCACTGTATGATGACGATATATCCATTTAGAACGAGTCAGGTTTTGACAATTGAAGCTAATAAATAATTAGTTAATGTAATCAAAGGATCATATATGGTGTTTTATAATACAAAATCTAGGTTCGTGCCAAATAGGAAAATTCTATTCCTCTTCTTAAGAAATTACTGTAAGAAATTCATCTTTAGGAGTTTATAGTTTGCTAAGTTGCTGACAAGCTTCGGGTACAAGTAATTTACCCACCAGTAATTTTGAAAACAAAGCTTATGTTACCTACCAGATTTATCAATATGTTCATCATAGCGTTTTGTCACACTTAGATAAGATGATTTTCTTTGTACATCATTTGAGAGCAGACAACATTTACGTTCAGTCCACTTGATGATCGGTTGTGTTTTCATGAAGCCTTCTGAAAAATTAATAAAACAATGAAACATTACACTAAATTAAAGAGTAATCAGTGATTAAGTAGCTTTTCATCACATCAAATGAAATGCTAAATATATACAGCAACAACTGAAAAAACAATTACCGAATAACAAATTAACAAATCTTTTACAATAAAATCAGTTTCATCATTCTGTCTATAAGTTTCAGCTGTAAAATATGCATTATAAAATGCATATAACTTGTAGTAGGTGACGGTCACTCTGATGTATGAAGTAACTGTATTGTGATAATAGATATTAGTTGGTTTTGAAACAGTGACCAAATTTATTGTGTATTATTCACGGTTCCATAATCAATAAAGGTGCATGATTGAGAATTGATAAATCTAGCTTGTAATGGTTACCCTAACGGTAATAGTTGACAGTTCAAGAAATAAGCTGGATTATTGACAGTTCTTTAGTACTTAAAAACCTAGATCATGTTCATATGAATGCTCTAATATACTATTTCTCTTAATAGACAATTGATTTCATTGTGTTCATCAAATGTGAAATTTATCAATTTACTAAAAATCCTAACTAGTACAAAAAATACATGTTACAATATCCCGCTGTGAAATAAACTTTCTAAAGGATACGCGATTTTTAATGATGCCCTACTATTTAAATATAATTTAATAGTTCAATAAGGCTAATTAAGACCATTATTAAGATGTCATTTAACTGTGAATACGTTTTGATTATTAAGTAGGCGTCATAAATGTTTATAACCGATGTATAACATTTATTGTATAGCCAAAGTATTCCCATTTTTTTTGGAATACATAATAAATAAACTGTTTTTAATTTTAATCTTTGTAGAATCATACTAAAAGTAGGATTGTCATTTTAGAATAGAACTTTGAGTGTTTCAACAGGAGATCTTTATTCTTCTTATTCTTTTTTTTTATAACAAAAACAACTATGTTGCTATGTAAACATAAACATTTAGGCGGTTATAAACAGAAATGATTACCATTTAACTAGTTATTTTTAAGGTTTGAAATTTTACCCAGAATAATCCAAGTAAAGTATTTTATAGTGAAAAAAGTTATTTTTTCTAAAAAAAAACCATTCAATTCCGATGGGTTTACCGTCATTTTTATATAATCAAGTAGTATAGTGAATGGCGTCTACAGGGTGGTAGTAAAAGTAGAAAGACGAACTCACCTCTTTATTTTACTACTCACCAAAAACGTTTATACTCAAAATTGGAGTTATTGAAATGTTATGATTTACTTCTAAGATAATTTCTTTTATTTAGAAAAAAAAAGAACGGTAAACTTCCGTCTATTATTCATCTATGAATTTATTTTATTGTTAATTGTTTAAGATTTTTCATGGATAGCAATGAATCACAAAGGTTATAGCCGGTTTGCTTTTAATTTGTCACAATAAATAGGTGACGGGAATTTTATTTATCGGTGAAACAATTGTCGTCAGACATAGGTGTTATCATTTATATTAATCAGAATTGATATTTGATGTGAAGACTCTTGTAAAAATCTATCTCATCTTACTGTTTAAGTATTTGACAAAAATAAGTACAAACAATTATCCATTATCAATTATTTTTTAATTTTTTCGTAATGTCGCCTATGTAGTTTGAATAGATGTATAAACCATGTTATAACCATGTTATTTAAATGATTTAAGGAGAATGCTTTTGCGATTTTCTTAAATACAAACTAATATTAAATAGAGAAATGTTAGAAATCAGAACGTTTTGATCAGTCGTTTAACGCTACCCTTGGAACTTCACTGATGTCGACAGATATAAGTAGTATGTATCATCAGTAGAAAGTGAAATGTCTGACTGCAGAATGTTAAGAAGATCGAAGAAAAGAGAACGAGAACAGACAATGATTGATATGGAAACGAAAGAACAATGAAGTCTGAGACAATTGATTGTCATTTTGCAAATGAAGTATTTACTGTATGGTTCTCAGATTTGACTAAGATATTCTGTAATTTTGTGTTCAAATATATTTGATTGTCCCTGCCTACGTTCTCCTTCACTACAAGACTTTTTAAACTAAAATGAAATAGCTGTTCACAAACTTCTTATAACTTAAAATTCCTTAAGACGATACAAGCCCAACCTCATGAATTCATGCCATCAAAATGTATTTCCATTGTACATTTAACGTTAAACTTATATGGAATGATCCATCCATGCTTTTGATACATGTATGAATTCATTGTACGATGACTATTCTGTTTAAATTTTAAAATGGCTTGATCGTTCCTCTGAAAACTAATATGATTTTATTCTCTTAAAGTCGATATTTTAAATGAGAATAAAAAAACTTGTTCATTTCTGAAATTTTAGCAGCTCATCAATTCAAACTTATTATTCTGTTCATTTCCTTATTCTATCATGATATTAGTACCTCTTTTAAACTTACATACTCATATATTGAAAACACTTAAAGAGAAATGACTTTTCAAAATATCACCGAATATGATTAATCAATATTCTTTACTAACTCTTCATAATTGTTATCTTAGTCTAGCTCTTTTTATTTTCTTAATCTGATAATAGACAGAAAATCTCTAATGAACAAAAGATATCAACTATCTCTCTCTGAACTTCATAATAAAATAAATGATTAGATTGATTTCATTATGTTCTTGCATAACAATGTTACATAAATGTTATGTAAATATAATCAGAATAAAACATCAGTTTCTGAATAAGTGGATACACTCATTTTGTTTGGTCATCACCTATGTAATACGTTACTTCGACTTTAGAGCTGATAAATTTATTACTGATTTATTAATTTATTGATGAACAAGTCTTATTTTAAAAGTGAAATCAAAAGAAAAGTTAACTTGATTAAGAACATAGTTATATTAACCTCGATTTTATGTGGACATATATGGTTGGCGAATTTGTAGATGAAATTCTTTTGTAATTTTTATGATCTTAAACTATTCGCTATTTAGCATATAACAGCTGTTCAAGATATTCTATAATCAGAACTTCGTATGTTTATGAGTAGTGATAGTGATAAATTAAAATACTTAGATGGTAGGTTGTTATAACTGAATTATAAAGGTGTCAAAAGGTTTCAAAATAATTCTGGAACAGAAGCTGTATATCATTTCGTTTTGTTTTTTTTGTTGTTGTTGAGGTGAATGAGTTATAGAATACTGTTCTCAATCAATATTGATCTTATGTGTTTAACACCAGTTAGAACTTAGCTACTGTACTTTGTAGAGAAGACCAAATTTCATAACCTAGTTAAAAGTGAATATTTATCAGACATTCATAATATATAAAATTAAAAATAGTATTGGTTTTATCTTTACCTTGTTTTATCCATACTGGACAAACAATAGCACCAATATGATGAAATTTTTTTGGCTCTTGACATGGAACTTCCACGACGATGCTATAAATTCGAAAATATAAATGAATTCTCATATTAGTAAATGAAATGTGATTTGGTAATTTAATATCGAATTTGAATAAAGTTTTCAATTTGAAAAAGTGTCATCGAGGTAGCCGTAAAAACTTCTTTCAGATTTCCTAACAGTGGACAACTATTATTTTATATAGCATTCAACCGAGGGTTTTCAGGTCTTAGTGATGTATGTCCGTGATGAAAACTGATTTGAATTTGAAATGTCTCTACGAATCACTTATATTATTGATAATTTTGTGTACAGTGATGGTTAACTGGGAAACAGGTTGCCGAAGTTCTATTTTGAAACAAATATTGTCATTGGTGTTGCTTGGTTTTAATCAGAATAACAAAACTATGTCCCTTCTAAAAACAGCGAAACCCCTAAACTACATACACTAATGTTAAGAAAATGGTATCAGTATATGAAGACAAATTATCCCTTTGACTTGTCAGTGGTCGATGCAGATATATAAATTTACTAAAATGTAACACATAAAAATGACCCCTTTTCATTTTTATGTATAAACCTAGATACCGTAAACCTTTAGATATTGATGTATCATTCATTAAATTCTATTGGGTTTCATTGAAATACATGCTGACAATTTAAAGTATCGAACGAAGATTTTCTCACGTTTTCAGTCGACTGAGTTTCACAGAAGCTTTTTGTTTTTCACCACAAAAGAACCTACCAAAAATAATGTAACATCTATAAACTAATTCCTCCTTGACAGAGTTTTTCTATTTAGGTTGTCTTTATTGATTTTGTTACAAATTATTGTTAAAAGAAAGTGTTTTATATACATTGTGAAATTGTGATCTTCATTTACAATTAAATTATTGTTTTATATTAACTTTTCTTTTTTGGTTCGAAGAGTTTTAGGTCATAGAAATTAGTTAGAATATTAGTGAATTACATAAATATATTATCAAAATACTTTATATTCATTGTATATAAACATTATCTATTTAGTACAGTTGAGGTCAATATAAGGACAAAAATGAGTAATTATTTATTAACATTAATTTTATAATTTACAATCAATCACTTTGAATATTTATCTAGTCTATTAAAGATATAGTGCAATTTTAATAATTGAAATCATGAGTCAATTAGAGCTAGACCACCATCGAAAACCTGGAAACACTGGACGGCCGTTTCTTCCTATTGCAGAACTCCTCAGCAGTGCACATCCACGATCCCGCCACCCCCACCCCCGAGATTCGAACACAGGACCTATCAGTCTCGCACGCGAGCGCTTAATCACTAGACCACTGAGCCGTCCGGCATCCAACGGTGTTAATGTCTAACTTCAACCAATCCACAAAATCGCGCCACCGTACACCATTGTCTTCAGTGAGCTGATATCTCACAACAGACCTGGTTGAACTTTACTGGTCACTGCTTCTCACTAGAACTCCGGGAAATGCCTCTTGAAGTCAGTCATTAGTGAGCAGATGTTTATTATCAGAAGGGATTTTGTGGGGACTTTTAGAAATTTCAATAGTTGACGGGACGGGATCGTGGATGCGCAACGCTGAGGAGTTCCATACTAGGACGAAACGGCCTCCCGGCACTCACAGGTTTTCCATGGTGGTCTAGCTTCAATTGACTCATGATTTCAATTATTGAATTTTCTAAAAATCTCCACAAAACCCTTTCTAATATGTTGCAATTGTATTTTTAAATATTTTTTGAAGACTCTTTGTATTAACGCTTTTTAAGTATTTTGAGTGTTAACATGTACTACATGCTATAAAGTGTTTGCATGATACGAATACACTTTATAAGAGTAATTGAAAATGCGAAACTTTAATATTTGGAACAGTTTCATCATTCTTAGAATAGTTCTAGTCATAAATGAAACAAGAAGCTTGTTTCAAATATCCATTGATTATGAAGAGTTTATTTGTAGTGTTAACGACAGATTATAATGCTTGAATAGAGTTTCCTCTACCATTCAGCTTCACAGTTAGAGACCACTGGGCTATCCGGGCTCCGACTGACCTCCTGTAGGACTGAGATGTATTCACAATTGATTGATCACTGGGTCATGATCAATACCATGTGTGTCAAGTGAAGCTGGGTGACACGGGATCGAATCCATCAGGGAGCACCAGTCCTCTCAAAATTACAGATACACCTTGCTGACGACTGTCAAATAGCACGAAACATGTGTCCAGGGTTTCTTGTTGACTAATTCCAACCACCATCTTATCTCACAATAGTGCACGTAATGTCGAGTCACCTAAACTAGTGGTCACATTGCAATTTGTTTGATAGGATTCGACCTGCACTAAGAAGTACTTGACACACATGACATTGATCAACACCCAATGATCAATCAGTCGTGAAAAGGAAATAAGTATTAAGTTTTACTGACGGAATCTTATTTGATTGATATTCATAATGACAAATAATTACCAAATCTAATCAGACTAAAGTTTGTATAAACATGATTTATAATTAAAATATAGTTTGCTGTTAAAGTCGTTAATTACTAGAAGTAAGTCACCTAAGAAATACTATCATAATTAGGTAACGTGTATTAAAGATTGTAATTAACTCTAGAGTATGCAAAAACTCAAACCTTAGGTGAAATTCAAGCATAAATCATCATTACTCAATCAAGTGAACCAAATATACTTATGGTAATTTTTCCGTGTTTGTTTAGTAGTTGATGTTTAACCATTTAAAATCAGTTGGTATAGTTTTTTTTACCAGAGAATTAATGTGAAGTTTTTTATCAGGTTACTTGTCATTTCAACATCGTTGTATCGAAAAGTAATCTCTTTAATATAAGTTTCAAGGACTTTCTACATCATACCTTTAGTTGTTCGTAAGTAGTTGACGATCTTTATGTTAAGAGTTAAAATGACCATGTAATGTGCCATTACAAGAAAACTGACTAGACTAAACCAAAACCTTAGAAATGTTTTCTTGAAAACTACATATAGTCAAATAAAATAATGGATTTTATATTGTGCTATAGTACTAAGTATTTTTTCCGTCTATTCACTGCTACTTAAATCGGATTTCAGATCAGTGAAGATCTTCTGTAAAACATTTATCCAACTGTACGCTTTCAACATGATAGGTACTTTGTATCAGGTTTTATTTTTGCTATTAACTCTTGATAAACTTTAAGAAAAATATGAGATCATAGTGTTGAAAACTGATTGGATGGTCAAAAAATAAACTATAAAATGTCTCATAATTAGTTTTGTTTGGAAGGCTTGTTAGTTTTTTAATTAAGTGAAATCTGGCCATTAAATTCATATATTGGACTCATAATTAATTTACGTAACTATGGTCAAGTTACGACAAAAAAATTACAGGGAATACTATTGAGTATAGTTCTAGTAGGTCACTTCTATTAAACAGTTTGTACACGTTTTTCAGTAGCATCATAACTTCATAAGTGATAATTTAGCTTCAGAGCTCATAAACATCTTAAGTTTAACGTGCTACTGATCATATACTCATAGTTTGAAATAACAATATTTTTAATAAATGTGACTTGGAACAGTCTAGTGCCTTTTGACATTCAATGTATAGCGTCAAGAAATACAAACCTTTCCATGAATGAATAATTTGGCCCATCTCCATCCGGAACTACCTTCAACATTTTAGCACGATTATGAGAACGGATTGATTGAATTGACGATTCGTTAGGTAATCCTCGTGCAGCTAGCCCTGCTTGCGCTCTATTCAAGGAATTTGTGGGATTTGTTGATTTAGAGAATGAATTACTTCCAGCATATAGATTACGCAACTCTAAACGTTGGTGAAAACGATCATGTCTGAATGCACCTTTAATAACTAATTGAGGATGCCATACTTTGTCCACATCAAGTCGAACACCACCTCCGGCCATATCGACCAAAGTACTTTCAGTGACTCTTGAATCAGTTACTGGCCACTCAGCAAATAATGTTAGACTTGCACGGCAAACCTGAATAAAAATATTTTAACAAAATAAATCCATTTTATATGATCATTGCATTATTCAAAGATCATTTGGATTAAAAATGAGTTACATTTTTTGTTCAAATTTCCCTCAAAATTATGAGGGGTTAGTAGGGACTGTTAGGTTTCGAATTTTACATTTATACAACCTATGAAAAAACAGTGAGCATCGAAGAGCTGTTCTGTCTTAATAATGAACTACTTGGCTGGTGAGTTACAGATTTTATATTTTCTTATAAACCTTAGTTAAAAACTTTATTTTGGTGGAATACAACTATATACAAGCAGCATGAGAAAGTTTGTTATATTGTCAACATTCATAGATAAGCAATCTATCTGTCTGCCGAGATATCTCTTAGCTGAAAACAAATTAAGAACGTTAGTTTAAATATTGTTGTATAGATCATACAGAAGTAAAAAATGAATGTGCTTGAGCTATTGAAGTATACTGTTGTGATAAAATAGAATAAATATGTATTATTGGATAAACCTTCACACATAAACGCTTTGTTGTTTATGGATCATTCTGGACTATTACAATCATATAGAACGTTTGGAATTTTGATAATTTTCTGATGTGTATGTGACACTGAGGATGAATGTCTTGCAAAAGCTTTAGTCTTATAGGTAGTATGATAAAATAAACCTGAAATTTACTAGTCTTATAATTTTAATAGTTGAATTTATGAGTTGATCTAAGCTAGACCACCATTGAAAATTTCATACACATAGTTCCCTTTATTATCTTAAAGAGAGCAAGAACAAAGATTAGTGCAGAATAATATGAATTCATTTTATTTCGTTAGGTTCTCATCAACTGCTTACAACCTTAAATATTTGGAAATCAACGTTATTACAGATATTGACATACTTATACATAAGAGGGTGATTAAAGATAAATAAATGTATCATGGTGTAGCGAAGATTCCGATAGAGTTAATGAGGTCATAAAATTTTGTCTCGAATAAATAGAGTTTGGGAGGGAAAGTTCCAGAACATTGAAATAGTGATTAGAACGTAAGAGGT
Organism: Schistosoma haematobium; assembly: GCF_000699445.3. NCBI lineage: Eukaryota > Metazoa > Platyhelminthes > Trematoda > Strigeidida > Schistosomatidae > Schistosoma > Schistosoma haematobium. Next base: position 25,007,723 of record NC_067197.1, read on the forward strand.
AGGCTCTCCTACGTCCGATTCAAAGAACATATTCCGAAAAGTTTAAGGTTAAATGGATTAAAAGCATCCAACAGTGCCATCGCAAGACATCTCCCTGACACAGGACATGAAGTTGATATACTGAAGTCCTTCAATGTGATTAACAAACAATCAAACTCCAACCTTTTGAAATTTACCAAAGCAATAGCAATCAAACGTTTAAAACCAGATCTATGTATACAAAAAGAGACAGTAATAAATCTTTCTTTACCCTGGTAACAATAACACTTTTTATTCATTTATTTCTATTTATTAACTTATTGCGTCATTGTTCCAACTCTTTCTGAAGTTTAAATTACACCATACATATCTGACCCCGACCGAAGCTGCTACCTTGACGCGGTGGTCGGGCTTGCCTATCGTGATGACCCAACCGAGCTATATTGGCTGGAACATATGTTCCTGTAGGTTCTACCATGCCAGGTAGGTCGATTGGTGAACGGTAAGACTAAAAGCAGCAACTCACGGTCTGAGGGCGAAGTCGTACTGCTGACTGTAGAGAGGTGTGACAGCAGTAAGGTGTTTCCCTCGGACAACCAGCATGACAGCGATGCTGCCTTCCCACAAGGAGGGGTGGGGTTAGAAAAGGTCGACCCTAAAAATGTCACACCTCACCTTACCTCACGGATCTCCGTCTCCGGCGGTAAGGCCCTTTGAAGAACGGAGCTAACACGTCGAAAACCTCCCACAAAAAGGCCGTGCGCGACCGGCCTCAAGCAGTTGTCCCTTGGGCTCTGCGGTCACACTCCCAGGTCGTTAAGACCAACACTAATCCAATTTCCTTTTCAGGTTCCTCAAGAAATACCCTTCCACGGTGTGGGCAGCCGGGAAGTGACATCAGCCCTCATACCCGTAACAGCACACGAGACCAAGTTGGTCACATTCAAATCCTCCCTACACCTGCTAATAACTCTCTTATCTCCATGACTAACCCTTCTCACGTCTCTTTATCACCTCGCACCGCTAGGGCAAACGATTCGAGTACGTGGAACGCTATTCCTGGTCTCCTGAAACCACGCTCTAAACTACACGTAGGAGCTTTTAACGTACGAACACTTTGCCAAATAGGACAGCAGGCATCCTTAGCTAAGACTTTAGAATCCCTCTCCATCGATGTGTGCTGCGTCTCCGAAACGCGCATACAGGATCTGAGTAGCGTCATTTATTTGACCTCACCATGCCAAAATAAAGAACCGACTAGATTTACGCTTCGTGTATCTGGAAGCCCTGATTCTGCTTCCCGTTGCCTCGCCGGCGTAGGTATAGCATTGAGTCCTAGGGCAGAACTAGCTCTTAGATTGGATCCCAGTAGACAGTCGTTTGTGCGCTGTCCGACTGAATGGAACAGTAAGGATCCGGAAAGATAGGGACACTCGTCGTTGCCTCTTCGTCGTCTATGCCTATTCTCCCACTGACTGCAGCTCAGATGATGTAAAAGATGAGTTTTACAGAAAGCTTTCGGACCTTCTCCGAAAAGCTAAGCGCTCGGATGTAGTAATAATGGCCGGTGACTTTAATGCTCAAGTAGGTAAACTAAGCGATAGGGAAAGACACCTATGTGGATCTTATAGCATCGTGGCTCAAAGAACAGATAATGGCGACCGTCTGTTGCAGCTATGCTCAGATAACCGCCTGTTCCTTGCAAATACTAACTTTAAGCATAAGCAAAAACATCTTTTGACATGGCGACCCCCTAATTCATCCCAACGTCGGACCCAAATAGATCACATCGCTATCAGCCACCGATGGAGGGGCTCGATAGAAGACTGTCGCTCATTCTGGAGCACATGCTTAGATTCACATCATGCTCTGGTACGAGCGCGTATTTGCCTGCGTCCTACTGGACGTAGGAAAGACGCTGCAAGGAAACCTCTTAGGGTCCTACTTAATGATAGTCAAGCTAAGAGTATATTTCAGGAACAACTAGGAAAACAGTTAGGCAGCCATGTATGTGATGCCCACCCCGAGGCAGCATGGAATGATATCCGAAAAGCTGTGGAAACAGCAGTGATATCTGCTAGTAAGGTAAACCAGAAGGTTAGGGAGCAACACTGGATCTCAGCAGCATCTATCGCACTGATAGATGCTCGGAAACTTATTCCACCTGGCTCTGAACATAATGAAGATCGGAGTCAGCGTAAGCACAAGCTGACAAAAGTCTAAGCAATGATCGCGAACAGTGGTGGGTAGCGAAAGCAAGAGAGATGGAAAAGGCAGCGGCAATAGGTAATAGCAGACAATTGTTCAGACTCGTTAAGGAAACCGGAATTAGGAACCCGACCGTTAGCGAAACACTCCCAGAGAAAGATGGACATATTATTCATTCTCAATCCAGGAGATTGGATCGATGGGCAGAACACTTTAGGGATCAGTTCAACTGACCTTCAGCCACACTTCGGTTTTCCACGATCTCTAGTCAACCTGAATGGCAAGTTAATGTAGGTCCTCCGTCCCTTTACGAAGTTGAAAAAGCCATAAGAAATCTGAAGCGAGGGAGAGCTGCAGGCCCTAACGGGTTTACTCCTGAGATGTTTAAGAATGGTGGTCCAGTATTAGCAATGAGATTAACCGAGGTCTTAGGTAGAATTTGGGAACTGGACGTAATCCCATCTGACTGGTCTCAATCACTGATTGTGCCAGTCTATAAGAAAGGACAAAAGTCCTCCTGTGACAATCACAGAGGAATCAGTTTGACTAATATAGTGTCTAAAATATTAGCTTCAATAATACTTCGACGCCTAATCAAAGCTCGTGAAGAGCAGATTAGAGAAAACCAGGCCGGTTTTCGACCTGGACGTGGTTGTATAGACCACATATTAACACTACGTCAGGTTCTAGAACACAGACATGCATTCAGACGCCCCACAATCGTAGTATTTCTCGACCTTAAGGCGGCATTCGACTCTGTTGATCGTGAGGTTCTATGGCAGTGTTTGTCACTGAAAGGAGTACCAAAGAAGTACATTAACCTTATAAAGGCTCTCAACTCGAACACAACTGGTAGAGTGAGAGCTTATGGCGAACTGTCATCAGAATTGATTACCTCAAGTGGTGTTCGTCAGGGCTGTCCATTCTCCCCATTCTTGTTCAACTTTGTGGTCGACGTACTTTTAGAGATAACACTCTCCTCATCTAAATTTCCAGGGGTTGAACTTCTACCGGGAGGTTCACTTGTTGACTTAGAATATGCTGATGACATAGTTTTATTTGGTGAAGACGCTGACAAAATGCAGAGTCTTCTGACCACTCTAAGCAACAATGCAAGCATGTTCGGGATGCGATTCTTTCCCTCGAAATGCAAAATGTTGCTTCAGGATTGGGTTGCATCGACACCCGAACTAATTATAGGGAGTGAAGTAGTTGAGCGTGTCGACCGATTTACTTATCTTGGAAGTCTCATCAGCCCTTGTGGTCTGGTGTGTGACGAAATCTCAGCACGGATACAGAAGGCTCGACTAGCTTTTGCCAACTTGCGTCATTTATGGCGTAGGCGAGATATCCGTCTATCAATCAAAGGACGTGTTCACTGCGCAGCAGTTCGTTCCGTTTTTCTTTATGGCAGTGAAACATGGCCGGTAAGAGTAGAGGATATTCGTAGGTTACTAGTATTCGATCACAGGTGTCTTCGAAACATTGCTCGTATATCCTGGGACCATCGAGTAAGTAACACAGTTGTTAGGGATCGGGTACTAGGTAAGGATGGCAAATCAATTGATGAAGTAGTGAAACTCCATCAGTTGAGGTGGCTGGGACACGTGTTACGTATGCCCAACGACCGACTGCCTCGGCGTGCTATGTTCAGTGGTATAGGAGTAGGTTGGGAGAAAGCTAGAGGCGGCCAAACCAAAACATGGCACAAGTTCATGAAGTCACGGACAAGTGGACTGAGTCATGTTCGTAGGTGCAGACTACCTGGTTGGGGTCCGCGAGATGATAGCAACCGATGGTTAGAGACCCTGAATGACATGGCTCAAAATCGTTTGCAATGGCGCAGGTGAATCCACTCTTTGTGTTCTCCCGAATTCTAATCTTCTGATTTCTTCATGTCCCCTTCTTTTTCTCCTTCCAAATTTATTTCACTGGATTATACTCCTTGAATAACATCTTCAAACCCTAATCTTCCCGATTACTGCTTATACTCTTATTACCTCTACCACTACGGGATTTGAATCGACAACTGAATCTCTGTGCTAATGTGGTGTGGCAACTCGAACTGATGTACGTACGTACGAAGTTCTACGTTGTTACTGACTGACTGACATATCTGACTGATTTCAATTCATATTTTCTTTAGTACCATTAATCTATTTTTATGAGTTCCAATCACTATTTCAATGTTCCGGAACTTTCCCTCCCAAACTCTATTTATTCGAGACAAAATTTTATGACCTCATTAACTCTATCGGAATCTTCGCTACACCATGATACATTTATTTATCTTTAATCACCCTCTTATGTATAAGTATGTCAATATCTGTAATAACGTTGATTTCCAAATATTTAAGGTTGTAAGCAGTTGATGAGAACCTAACGAAATAAAATGAATTCATATTATTCTGCACTAATCTTTGTTCTTGCTCTCTTTAACACCATTGAAAATCTGGGAGCACTGGACGGCCGTTTCATCCTAGTACTGGACTCCTCGACAGTGCTCATCCACGATCCCGCACAAAAGGGACATGAACCCAGGATCTTCGGTGTCGCGCGCGAACGCTTAACCTCTGGACCACTGGGCCGACATTTAATGGTGTTAATATATAGTATCAATCGGTCCGTTATCTTGCGCAACCCTACATCTACTGTCTGAGATTGTTAACTGTCTTCACCCGACACGGATTGGACAGCACTGTTCATGGCGTTTGATGTCCATTAAATTCTTCAAACTCTCTTATCTTCATTATCACTATTTTTCAGATCGTCTCATTTTACTATCAATATATTACAAATAATTATATTTTTCATGTTAGTTTAGACAAATTAAGCCTTGAATAAGTGAAATGATTAAAAGATTTCATAGAATAAAAATGAAAACATTTATCATATAATCGATAGAGCGTTTCAACATGAGATATAAACAATTTACAAAGATCACATTTATTGATTGATATTTGAAAAACTATTGTGATTATGAAAATGAATAAACTAACCACTTAACCTCAATGTAGCTTATAACATAGTTTGAAGAAGATATTAAGATTATCGGAGAAAATTAAACCATCGATTAACATTTGTATGGATACTTTAATTTATACTGTTGTCATTTAGTCAGTTGGACTTAGTTAATTTGATGACATGAATTAGACGTATTTCTGATATACTCCGATCGTGAAGACATTCATTTATAAGAAGAAATATATGTATTCGAGTTTGTTGATAATAGTATTGCTGAGAATACAAAACTTGTGATCAAAGTGATAAGAATTTACAAGGTAAATTGTATGACACTAAAAATAATAATGATAAATTAGATCAAAACTAGTGAGGATTATGATGGTCTAAAATAATGTAGTCCAATGTATACATCGCGAGTATGAACAGTGAACGTGATAATTCAGTAAATATTAGAAAGTTATTTGATATTCACTGTGTAAATTGTATTGAATCAAGTTAATGGAATAAAACTCTAATCGTTCCCAATACATAACTCTTGATATTTGTTGATTTCCCGACATAAAAAAACCCACTGAACATATTCAATAATCAGATCAGTACTGAAGGTATGAAATTCAATCTAAAATATCACTATAACCTATAAACACACCTTTCAATAAGTTTATTAAATAAGGTTTATGTTATACAAGACATAATGATACATGATGAACACAAACCAACATTCATTGACTAATACATGACATGGTTCGAATAAAGAATATATCTGAACTGTCTAGTCAGTGCACTGTTTCATGTCAACTACATTTATTAATTGAAATAAAAAATATTTTAAGATCTGTTTAACAAATGAAAATGGATAGACTAACTACTTAATCTCAATGTAACTTACAACATAATTTGAGGATAAGAATTTGTACTCTTGTCAACATCTATATTATATTGGAAATATAGAGTTTTGTTTTAATAAACATCACTGTTCATAAAAAATATTGTATTCTATTTGTTAAAGCTAACTGTTATTTCACAGGTTGAAATCATGAGTCAGTTGAAGCTAAACCACCATTGGAAACCTGGAAGCACTGGACGGCCGTTTCGTCCTGGTATGGGACTCCTCAGCAGTGCACATCCACGATCCCGCACCACGCGGGGCTCGAACCCAGGACCTACTGGCATCGCGCGCAAGCACTTAACTACTAGACCACTGAGCCGGCATCCAACGGTGTTAATGTCTAACTTCAACCAATCCACGAAGTTGCGCCACCGTACACCATTGTCTTCAGTGAGCTGTTATCTCACAACAGACCTGGTTGAACTCCACTGGCAACGGCTTCTCACTAAAACTCCAGGAGTTTTTCCTGAAGTCAGTCACTAGTGAGCAGTTGATTATTACCAGAATGGGTTTTGTGGAGAGTCTTAGAAATTTCACAGGTTGAAATCATGAGTCAGTTGAAGCTAGACCACCATTGAAAACCTGGAAGCACTGGACGGCCGTTTCGTCCTGGTATGGGACTCCTAACTGTTATTAACAAAGATGAATAATGGCAAGCAGTGGAATCTAGAACGCGTGTTTCGTCCTTATTGAACTCGTCAACTGAATGCACTTGCATCTCAGAGTTGATGTTCACTCTGTGACTCGAACCCAGTACTGTTCACTTCAAACGCCATCGCGTTATCCACTTAGCTACTGAGTCCTGATAGCCAGAAAAATGTTATGTTCAGCTGAAAAACTACAAATCTAAAATTTGATTATTGCTAGTATTCATACTAATACTTTCTTCAAGATCATTTTAGTATTCAACTATTATTCTAGTATTTACTCTTGTCTACTATCTACTTTTATAACATTTTATACTTTCCTCTATTCTAATTTATGTTTCCTTTCATGATCTATTCTCTTAAATGAAAACTGTAATGAACAACAATAATTAAATCTGCTTTTTTTCCTTTTCCATACTAATTGTTTGTTCACTGGTGTGCTAATGCAAGATGTAATTGATAATAAGAATTATTTAACAGTTCCGTACATCTGTGTGTTTGTAAAGATCTAAGTTGTTTTTATCATTATCATATAATGACAATAAGTGTACAGTCATTTATTAATATAACACAAATTCTATTTCGTTTTTACCGTAGATCTGATTTCCGTTTTTTTTGTTTTCGTACATAAATACTGGGATGAAACTCAGTTTCAAGTGTTTCATGTTATGTTTACAAATAAAAGCTACTCTTCACACTTGAATGTTTCAAAATCCGTTGTTCTTTGGGTTTAGAATAGTTCGACTGAATATATTTGATATCAGAAGTTAAATATCGATTGAAGAAAAATTGAGGAACTGAACATTGGTCTTATTAAAGTTAAAAATACTTTAAGAATGTGTAAATATGACCACAAGGGAACTAACAAAAAACCTTCAGCTTCAGCGATAAACATAGTCGTTTCAGAGTATAATGCTTGAATTTACTGGTGTACATTTACAGTTTCAATCATTTTTGTGACCATGTTTCGGATAAACAACAGCGTTTAAAGCAAACAATAGTGGATACGAGTCCTAGAGTGAACGACAGATCTGGGATACAGGTTTTCCCAACTGATGAGCACCTAATAGGATAGACGGTGCAACCTGGATTGCTCTGATAGTCACATTCTATCTGTTCTATATTAACATGTGACATAATGGTTGTATCAAGGCAATTCGCACAGAGTGCACATATGTCAACTAAGACTAATCAAATTTCAGTTAAAGTATTTACATCAGGACAATTCAAAACTCTTTCACATTGAATTAGGGTGAAAAGGCATATGTATGGCTTTATAATAACACATTTAAATATATTCTTTATTTAGTTAAGTTTATACTCTTTGATTAAACAAGAATTGTCTCATATCACTGTGTACGTTATAAACAATAAACTATATTTAATATTCTAGGTAAAAAATAAATCACTTGGTTATAATATGTAACATACTAGGAATATCATCATTTGATATTGGGACTACATTGATAGAATAGAAAGTGTAGCCGTAATTTTCAACAAATTTCAGAAAAGAGACTTGATAATTTGAAAAGAATAGATATTTGCTGAGTATTTTATTATAAATAAATTACCGCCGAATAACATTTAGTATTACTATTATTCTAAATAGCTTAGTTAATAAAATAATGTAGCGAGTATCTATTCCACAACATGTAAGTAATTACTGATATATGATCTTATTGTGAGAGTAAGAATGAACCGATTGCAATGTAACAGAAAGTCAGACAGTTAGTTGAATAGTAAATCTTTTTATCACTCATAATTAAACTTAAAAGTGACGACGTAATAATAAACATAATTAATTTTTAAAAAATTAAAAAGATCCTATTTTGAGTAAGAACAAATCAGATAATGTTTTAACTTAGATGTGATAACCTGTAAAAAACATAATTTGGCAGCAATGAATAATGATTTAATTCTAGTGTACAATTCCTAAGCAATACTTAATGATGATATAATGATTAATCTTCAGGTCTAGTTTTAAACACTATAACTTTTTTTTTTACCAAATATTCTGTATCTAAATCACCTTAACTAGATCCATATTAGAAAGGTGGATAAACATGTAGAAAAATTCTACGCTGTATAAACATATACTCAATATTTCCTTGAACAAATGCCGATGAACTGGAAAGAAGGACACTTCATCAAGATTTCAAAGAAAGGAGACCTGAGCAAATGTGAAAACTACAGAGGCATTACACTACTGTCAATACCAGGGAAAGTCTTCAACAGAGTGTTGCTGAACCGGATGAAAGATGCAGTAGACGCCCAACTTCGAGATCAATAAGCTGGATTCCGTAAGGATCGGTCGTGCACAGACCAAATTGCAACACTACGGATCATCGTCGAACAATCAATTGAGTGGAACTCGTCACTGTACATCAACTTCATTGATTATGAAAAGGCATTTGACAGTGTGGATAGGATGACGTTAAGGAAACTTCTTCGACACTATGGAGTTCCTGAGAAGATTGTCAATATTATCCGGAACTCATATGACGGACTACAGTGCAAGGTCGTGCATAGAGGACAGCTGACAGACGCATTCCAAGTAAGGACCGGAGTCAGACAAGGCTGTTTACTCTCTCCCTTCCTCTTTCTTCTGGTGGTCGACTGGATTATGAAGACCTCGACATCTGAAGGAAAACACGGAATACAATGGACAACTCAGAATCAATTAGACGATTTGGACTTCGCAGATGACCTGGCCCTCCTGTCGCATACATATGAACAAATGCAGATAAAGACAGCCAGTATAGCAGCAGTCTCTGCATCAGTAGGCCTCAGCATACACAAAGGGAAAACCAAGGTCCTCAAATTCAAGGCGGAGAACAGCAAACCAATCACTCTTGATGGCGAAGCTCTGGAAGATATAGAATACTTCACATACCTGAGAAGCATCATCGATAAACAAGGAGGATCAGTTGCAGACGTGAATGCGAGGATTGGCAAAGCAAGGACCGCATTCCTACAATTGAAGAACATATGGAACTCAAAACAACTTTCAACCAATATCAAAGTGAGGATCTTCAATACCAACGTCAAAGCAGTTCTACTGTACGGAGCTGAAACTTGGAGAACTATAACAACCACCATCAAGAACGTACAAGTATTTATAAATAGCTGTCTACGCAAGATGCTTAACAACCATTGGCCGGATGCTATCAGTAACAGCCTACAGTGGAAGAGAACAAACCAGCTTCCAGCTGAAGAAGAAATTAAGAAAAGATGATGGAAATGGATAAGACATACACTACGCAACTCGTCAAACTGCATCACGAGGCAAGCCCTAACATGGAATCTTGAAGGGAAACGGAAAAGAGGAAAGCCAAAGAACACATTACGTCGGTAAATAGAAGCAGATATGAAAAGGATGAATGACAACTGGAAGTAGCTGGAAAGGATTGCCCATGACATGGTTGTATGGAGAATGCTGGTGAGCGGCCTATGCTCCTTCTTGAGGAGTAACAGGCGTTGCAATAATTGCAATATTTCCTCACTTTGCATAATTTTCAAGTCAATGTCAATCCATAATGATAACTAACTTTAAAATCATTAAATTTTTACAAACTCTCTATGGTAATAAAAAAATTATTTTATAGTGTGAGATAGAGTAAAGAAATGTTACCTTTTATCTTGGATACATCAACTGTTCCAAGGTATACCACGTTATATATATATATATATATATATATATATATATATATATTACCGTTTTTAAATTGTTCAATATTTTGTTTGTCTAATTCATTTTGAAAACATAATTATTTACCAATTTATATCAGTTTTCAGTGTATTAACCTACAAATATATCCATTCACAGCAAAATTACTATGAAAGTTAAAGGTATGTTTAAAAAATTCACAAATGATTTCCGTTAAAATAGGCTTCTTTGTGTGCATACAACTTAATAATTATGAACCTCTGAATCATCATCATCATCTTATTTTACTACGTAACAATAGCGTTTCTTTTATATAGATGAAATACTTACCGAAAGTTATTTGTTCTACTGAAATATATAGATAGTAACGAATAATGAATTCCATTAGGAATTAAATTTGAAATAAATATGTTAATATATAAAAACGTGTATACGTGAATGTGTATGTTTTATAGTTGGAATTCTTAATAGCAATTAAGAATGTATCAATACCTATTCTGTTCTCTTCTTCTGTAATCCATTCATTTTTTTGAAAGAAGAAATCGGAAATGTTATTATTTAAAAATGAATAAACAGAATTATTTTCTTGTTTCCCTCAACATGCAGACATTTCTTTTTAATTTTGGTACAGACCAGAAACTCTGTCCCTCTCTCTCTCTCTCTATATATATATATATATATATATATATATATATATAGTAAAATATAAAACTTATTCAATATTTGTATTTGTGTTCTTCTCTTTTTCATTTTTACGGACTACGTTTCTGAAAATAACCATAGCCTTATACAAAATGGTGTTGTGAATACTGTTGAATATAACTTCGAATGAATAAGCATTGAAAACTGGGAAGCAATAGATATTTGTCTTGGAATGTGATTTCATAGAAGTATGCATCCAAAATTGCAACAGAGACATACCTAAGTAGCTTCAGATTTTGTAGTGAGAGCTTAATCTACACACCACTACATTCAGTGGTTAAGATTCTTTTTTTCTATTAAAATACTAAACATATTGATCTCATATAGAATGGAATGGTTTCCAAAGTATAAAATATAAGCTTTAGTTTCTTCATTCCATTTATGCAATACCACTAGTATAAACTTTACCAAAAAACATGACTTGAGATTTGAAAAATTATGTATTTTAGTAAAGAGAACACATTCGCTTTATTATTAAGTTGAATCATAGTGTTTCGAAACTTTGTAAGAAACTCAGTAAACATTAACCTAGAATCCTATTGTGATTGTGTGAAGTTCATGGTCAAAAGTCAAGGAACCAATGCAAAACATGCGTTTAATACATTTTAGTCTACAGTGATTATCTTAATGATAATACTACTATAGAAGTTTTGGAGAGATTATACTTACTGATGACCAATTATGACAAGTAATTCTCTGAATTTTTTTCAGAAACCCTGAAAAACGAAGTTTAACCATGTCGAATGTAAGATAGCACCCCCAACAACAGCATTAGCAGATGGTTGTGCACTATTCCGACTCAGTGATATTATTCACTAGATCTGATGTTTCTGGTTCTTTTTTCCGACTGGATGGTGGATGCCCACCACTGAGGTTCCATATATTAGAACGAAAGAGCCATTTAAGACTCCTCGGTCTTCAGTGATTCTTTAACTAAGACCAAACCAAGAAGTAAACCATAAAGTTAATGATTATAAGAAATAGTTGAAGTGATATCTCATATCATTTATTTTACTTCATGATCAATCTTACAATCATTATATAATTCAACTAGAAATAATCAGAATTATCTATAGTTAATTTTTAACCTAAAAGCATAAAAATTGAATGATGCTTTGACTTAGGACAACTTTTAATCAACAGTTGATTTAATTGTCACGTCAACTATGAAAATCATTGATTCACATGAAATCCTTACTATAACTAAAACTGACAACAATAATACTAAAGAAGTGTAATTGTAACATTATTTCGAAAGTATAGAAAGTATAAAAATACGGTTATGTAAAACAGATTGAAACAAACCGAATTTATTTATTGTAACCGAATTGGCTATGAATTATCCATGGATAACAATAATTGGTATACATCGTTTTACATCAAACGTTTTGGGGGTTAAAAAAAACAAAAAATCATTTTTATATCAATCAATACTTGTAAAACTATTTGTAATCAGTTTAAAGATGTACAGTTATAGTTGGGATTTGTTTCATTCATTAAATATGGGAATTAACATTAGATTTTATTCATGAGATAAACACTGATATTAATGTCCATTAAAACAATTCTATATAATCAAACCATAAAGTTTAGAGTATACAAAGCAACATAACTAATGTAAGCTATTCATGTTCCAAATTATTTTACGTTTTATTATGTCATACACTATTACAAATAGATTGGCATCATATGGATAATGATATTTAGCAAAACAGTAAAATATTCATTTAATTCCATTATCCTATATTTTTTTTTACCTATTCAAATATTTAGTCTAACTTTAATCGTTATTGTGTATATCATGTAACCACATATTTTTAATATGACTGTCATCAGTTATAACATCAAATCTCTAACTTAACACGACTATTTCTTTGAATAATAATTTAAGCATCCACTTAGCTACAAAAGTTCTTATCTAATTGAATGTTTCCTTTGGGTTCTTAGAAGTTTTTATTCTTCTCACTATATTCGCATAATAAGCTACTGATAAATAAATATAGATTAGTAACTGTAAGGGTTTTAATTTTCATATCTTTAAGATTTAGAACTAAGATTTATTAGTCACTCACTAACCTATAAGGTTCCTGAATTAATGCCTCGATATCTACTGTATCCGTAAAGTAAAATTTCAAAGAGCTTAAGCGTTCGCGTGCCAGAATGAATGTCATGAGTTTGAGTCATGTGTGTGGGTTCATGGATATGTACTGCTTCCAGATTTTCATGAATGGTCTAACTCATGTCGACTTATGAATTCAACTATTAATATTCAAAGTAACAACTTATAAGTGTTGAGTTATCGTTTGAGTACAAACGTCAAAAATGTCAATTTATATTCACCTGATTATTTCATTACTAGTCACTGTATAACATGTAATATTTTGTATGTAAAATGATTTACTTTTTATTAACTTTTCTCTTATTTCATTCACTGTATTACTAACTAACAAATTACAAATTATAAATAATAAGATTCATTTAGTGGAGTTTTGTTCTCTGAGCTGAATGGTTTGGTCGTCCAACTCAGAGAACAAAACTCCACCGGAATCATCCATCTGAGCTACTAATCTTCTCTACCATCTCAATAAGATTCTTGTTAAATGATAACAAACTAAATTTTATAAAAAATAAATAATTTTATTTAATATAAACTATATCTCTATTTATTTGTATATTTAACTGTCAATCAGTAAACAAAATCAGTTTACTTTTACATTTCTATAGTATATCAGATGTACCATTTATTATAGCATTCTTAGTACGTTCTATACTTTTATGCTTATTTGTAAATAAAAGAAAAAAACAAGAAAAAACAAAAACAAACATACAAACACAAACTTATTATATTTTTATTGGAAGAAAAAAAAAGAAAGAAAACTGAAAAACAAACATTATTGTTTGAAAATCAAGTTACTTTCTTTTATTTTTTTATTATTTAATTAAACACTTTAAATAAAATACATTTTCATTAAAAATTTTTTAAAAAAACAACGTAAAGCTTAATTCATGAATTACATTTCGTGACAATTGTATTGGTGACTAAGTATTTCTATTTACAATTTTCTGTTTCATTTTTACAGTATTAAAAAAAGGAGAAGAAGAAAAAGAAAAAGAAAACATTATTGATGGTTCATATCATGGATTGACTTTAGTCAGATGATTATTGAAAACCAAAGTCATTTGAATATACTGTATGTATCAAGTGTATGTGTAATGTATAATATTGTTCATCTTACTTATTTAGAACCCTTTAAGTTTTGCAATGAAAAAGTATTACTTTTAACAGAATGAGTTATTAAGCAAAGATGGATAGTGGCTAGTAGTGGAATCCATGACGCGCATTTCGTTCTATTTGGGACTCATCAGCTGGATGTACCTGCATCTCAGAGTTGATGTTCACTCTAGCACTCAAACTCAGTACCATTCACTTCAAACGCCATCACGTTACCCACTCAGCTACTGAGTCTTGATAGCCACTTGTTTTTGCAATGGGGTGAATCTTAATTCACTTGGTATTGTTTTGCTTGTATCTTCCCACTGAGGTTTAAGACTGCAATTGATCAATCTGTTATTGGCATATGTGCATACTGTGAATTAAGGTAATATCGAAGCATACGCATCGTATGTATATATTACCAATAACAGACTGATCAATTGCAGTCTTAAACCTCGATGGGAAGATACAAGCAAAACAATACCAAACGAATGAATTATTTTTATTTTACAAAGTTTTATATTGATAAATTTAGTGGATTCCTAATATAAGTGGTTTATAGTCAATTTGTTGTGAATTTTGTGAATACACTCAACAACTATGCTGTATGATGACTATACAGTCATATGTATATATTCGTTATTGTTTTAGGCAACTTATTTAGATATTATGTAATAAGCACTAGATAAGTACATCCTTGGAATCCTGAAAGGAAGCGGAAAAGAGGAAGGCCAAAGAACACATTACGTCGGGAAATAGAAGCAGATATGAAAAAGATGAATAACAACTGGAAGTAGCTGGAAAGGATTGCTCATGACAGACTTGGATGGAGAATGCTGGTGAGCGGCCTATGCTCCTTCACGAGGAGTAACAGACGTTAGCTTAACTTAACTTAGATAAGTACATCAAGTCATGAATTTGTATAGGAATACTTTTGAACAAATCATCTAAATCTTTGATGACTTTAGATGTTCAACAATCACAGTAAGAAATATACAAATTTTTAGTGAAATTTGTCAAAAACATAATCAATTAAATGATACTTACTATTGAGGCATAAACTTTTCATGCTACAATTTATGTTAAAAATGTCGTATAGGTTGTGTTGGTTTTAGCTCGATAAAGACTTATCATAGGAACTAACTATTAACGTAATCTGCGCATGATATGATTACATCATTCAATGAAATATATTTATATATATATCGTTAAATTATGAAACCCTAAATAAAGGGACTACTATTAGTTCGAGTTGAAAATTTCGATTAGGAAATAAAAATGATTCAAATCTATCAATGATACTTCAGGATGAATAAGTAAATTGAAACACAATCATAAAAACTCATAAATTATGCTTATATTTGTCAGTATCTATTGTCTATAATGTTTCATTGAATAATATTACTATCTTATGATGATAGATCATGCAATAAATAAATCATATTGCCTAAACAATTGAATACGACGTATTGGATCTTGCTTTTATTTTAATCAATTTCATTTAGTGTATCATTCAAACTTAACTTTATTTGAAATTGATGTTAGTAAATTGATTGGTTTGATTACTACTAGTCACGATTGTCTAACAAAAATCTAATGTGATATATACTTTAGTAAAGTTACCTAGTCACACACACGAAATAAACAACTGAAACAAGCATTACTAATATTATCTTTATAGAATAAATAGTTTATTTAATAACCATAAGATGACTTACCAATTGATTTTTATGATATAATAATTCCAAATTATCGATGCTTACAGAAAGCTCAATATTCGTAGATAAATCTATAGAATAAATGGAACATAGTCAAATTTAAAGACGTTAACATTGATCATTGTTTAAATAGATAATGATAATTTTAATGTTTAGTGTTAAAAATACTTATATTTATTTTCATATTGATTGTTTAGATCTCATTAATGTTAATCAGTCACTGAAATGCAGGTATATCCAGCTAACAAGTCCCAAATAAGATGAAACGTGATTCCTGAACTCCACCGCTAGAAACCACCCATCTCTGTTGAAAACACCTATAGATATATATTTATATTTATATGCAATAAGAGATTACACTGAAAACTGAAAGAAATTTAATGGTTAAATCTGTTTTAGTCTTGACTAATAATTACGGTGCATTACGTGATCACTAATCTAGACTGAATGTCACTTTAACAGTAGAAGTGTTTAAATATTCCACAGAAAGGCTCGGATTCAGACTTAAAACTTGTTTTATAAACTGTCGTCAAAGAAGTTCATACTTACCTAAGAATCCTACGGTATACAATACTTCCTATAAATTTTTTATTGAAATGAACATTTGAAATTAGCATGGAAGTAACTAGGAGGATTTCAAAACTTTATGGAATAATAATCATATCATTATAAGACTAGGATACTTAATACAATTGTTTAAGTATGAAACTCTACACTTATTTTACACAATATTTATACGTATTTATACAAAGATGATACAATTTAGTTTTATTTCTCAATTTGTAACACAAATAAATGTCTAGATTCGTTCAATCGACTGGTCTTTCAACTTTTAACTAGTTATTTGGCTATACTTTAATATCTCACTTTTCTTCATAACTCCTGAGAACAATTCTTGCATAGTCTGATCAAATTAAACAAAAATTTTGATAGATAACTAATTATCTTCTATAGTAAGTAGAATGTGTAAATATTGGTCAGTAAATATTACTTACATCGTTTTAAATAATTTAATGTTGAAAAATAAAATTTAATAGTTGAATTCATGAGTCTATCTAAGCTAAATCACCATTGAAAACTCAGAAGCACTAAATGGTCGTTTTATCCTAGTGTAGGACTCTTCAGAAGTGTGCATCTAGGATCCTGCAAAAGGTATTCGACCAGTGAATTCAACTATTAAAATTACAACAAAATCTGTAAACCTCATTCTGATCATAAAAATAAATTAGTGAGATTTCTATTAGACAAGTTATTTAGTACAACTGCTATGAAACAAACATTCATATTATTTGTGCGTTAAATTCTGTTATTATTTGTTTTAATATTTGAATTGTAGATGCTAGATTATAACATTATAAGATGCTTGTGGATTATTCAATATCAAATACTTTATGAAATGTTTAGATTTTATTCGTTTTGAAGACTCCTTTAAAAAAAGTACTTGTACGCGGTATCAAAACTTGTAAATATGACGAATGTATACAGGATTCCAGCTGAGAATCCATAAACAAAGCTATTATCATTATCACAGTTAGTTATATATAATAAACCCTTATGGGACAGGGTAATTTTACATTGGTTTTCAGGAGAACCAGACACCATCCGGACTTTCACGTGACAACCTAAACAGTACAGCTCAACCCTGTTTAACAGGAGAACCAGACATCATTATGCTAGACGTTTACCATTTAAATATTTTCTATTAACTCAAAATTTATATAGGTTATGTCAAAATAAAAGATAACTACCAGAAGATAGCTTTGGTCCCATTGATGGACCTGGTAAGTAACGATATAACTGAATCCATAATTGTTCCAACAGTTCAGGGCTGAAAACATTTAAAGAAACAAAAAGATGAAATTTTAAAGTATATTCATTATACATATATTTAATGTCATTTATCACTATTTACTAAACTAAAACATAGTAGGTGTGGTGATATTGATCAATAGTAGTTAACAATAATGAAAATAAATTCATTCTTGACTTTCCTAAAAAATCTTTATTTTCAGTGTTATTTATCATTCATCTTGCTGTGTTGAAGTAATGAGATAATTTACCAGATGTAGATTATTGTCAGTTTCTACATTGACTAACTGATATATTGTTTTTCATTAATAGATGTTACTTCAAATGTTTATAATACATTTTAGAGTGTTAGTGTGATACATCAGTTTGTTACTCAAATTAATGGTTATTTTAATATATGTTATATTTGCAAACAAATTATAAATCAAATTACCTAGTTATTATTAGCATTATCTTCTGTAAATTATGAAATACACATACTGTGGCGTGTGCTACTTATATTGACATAAGTAGTGTATGATATTAGTCGTGAACAGAAGGTCTGGCAGCAGAGAGACAAGAGGATCGAACAGTAAAGAATGGAAACAAAATGCAATTTGCATGAAAATGCAAGAACAATGAAGTCTGAGTCATTTTGAGACAATTGATGGACATTTTGCAAATTAAGCATTTACTTCATGATTGTTACATTTTATTAACAAGTCCTGTAATTTTGTGTTAAATGCATTCGACTGTCCCCAACCGTGTTCTCTTCACTGCAATACCAGCTTAGAAACCAAAAGGGTTAAATATGCCTTAAATTGACTCAAGTGAGAAACTGGATTCATCTAGTATAACTACATATACAATGAATTTAATCTTTTTTTTTAATTTGAGAGATGAGCTAATTATAATCCTACTTTGATAATAAAATTCTAAAATCAATAATCTATGGAACTTAACGGTCAGATAATTTCTTAAGTTATTCAAACTGCATTAAATAAAAATATAGCTATTATTTATATGAATATTTGTGAGGTGTAAGTGAATAGTTTGACTGTAGTTGACCACTGAGTAAATAGGGGGTCTTAAATATAAAATTTGTATATTTAATAATTGCAGCAATTTAAACCTAAACACTCCCAGTTTTTCGTTTGGCATGAATATAACCTGTATATGAGATTTATAGACAGCGAGATATCATATATTTTGTATTGAAAGTGATTTTTAGTCGATCTTGAATTAACAATGTGTAAATCATTTTGTATAAGTCACATCATGGACTGACTTTAATCAGACAACCATTTACAACATTTGAAGAGTCACATTCCCAAACGAATCAGACATTCGATGCTTTCTGATTTTTACTGATTGTCTAACAAAGGTCAAATCATGGTTACAATCATAAAAGTCAATAATCTTTACAAACCCACTAAACGTAGTAAATCCTCATGAAATGTTTTTCATATTAACATAATTGTTGAAATGCTGTAACCGAAATTCAAATAAAAACAATAGTGATAATTTTTTATCCATACTTTTCAATTGAGAAGACAGATAATCAGAACTTAACTTAATTGATGCACAAGGAAAATAATGACGTCTATCCACTGTGATCTATTTTTAGAAGTGTTTAGGTAAACAGTCAGTTTATTTCCTAAATTATGTAATTGAAAAATGTAAATTTTTATTATTGTATTAACAAGAGAATTATGTAACGTATCGCTCACTCTTGAGGAGTTAAAGTTTGCCGGTGAATTGGTGAATAGAGGCGGATAATTCATGACTAATTATTTCAATGCATATATGTGTGTGAAACATAAAGGTGTTTGTATACATCTATCGAAATGTGAAGTGTAGAAATACTGTAAGAGCGAAAATGGATAGAAAACCTAAAAGAAAAACATTTCCTGGAAATATTTTACAGAATGATCTATTCACAAATAAGTAAATAAATACTTTCTGATTAAACTATCTGTATTAACCTAGTTTTGTAAATATTGTTATTTGATATGAAAGTTGGTGAATTGATTTGGAATCTAGTGATGGTGAGACTATAATTTATGGACGACCTTTAGGTGACGCTAAAGTGTACTTGAGAATGTCCACCTACTGACTAGAGCTAAATGAGGGTCTTTAACCAACGTTAAAGATAAGGATTATGATTTACAGTTGATGGTCAGATATAGGGATTAGATTTAGTGTTTTCATCACGAACTAACATCAGCTGAAATGTCAAGACGCTATTTAACCAAATGGATAAAGACTTTCGCGCCGAAATGCAAAACATGTTATCGTAAATCTGATTGGTTCGTCCATAAATTATAGTTTCACCCTAGTGATTTATGAACTGTAATTTTAAATTAGAAGATCAGCAAACTCTTTGTCAGTTTCAAGTAGTTAAAATTCATAGTAATGAAGATTAATTTTAGAAAGGTATTTGCTAAGAGTTACAAAACACCTATCTAGTAGTAGGTTAGTAATAATTCGATCAATTATCAAATATGTAATTTCAACAGTTGAGATCATGAGTCAATTA
Source organism: Schistosoma haematobium (assembly GCF_000699445.3). NCBI lineage: Eukaryota > Metazoa > Platyhelminthes > Trematoda > Strigeidida > Schistosomatidae > Schistosoma > Schistosoma haematobium. Next base: position 25,028,038 of record NC_067197.1, read on the forward strand.
AAACTAGACCACCATGGAAAACCTGGAAGCAATGGATGGCCGTTCCGTCCCACTGTGGAACTCCTCAGCAGTGGGCATCCACGACCCCGCCTCGCGGGATTCGGACCCAGGACCTATCGGTCTGATGCCAGACGAAACGGCCGTTCAGTGCTTCCAGGTTTTCTATGGTGGTCTAGCTTCAGTTGAATCATGATATCAACTGTTGAAATCACTACAATCTCCACAAAACCCCTTCTGATATCAAATATGTTATTGTAATTTAAAAAGACAAACTTCACATGTACTTATATATATATATATATATATATTACTTACTTTGTAAGGAAAATGGTAAACCGTGAAAGCATTCTTGAGAGAATGTCTCAATTACTTGACATTGGTTAAGGGATACTTCTTCAGTTATGATGAGTTTATATTGATCTTATCTTAAGGTTTATTAAGATAAAGTTATTTCAAGTTTTAACACCATAATTGGATTAAAACAAGTTCTTCTAGAGATCTTAGGCTTCCTGAAGTAGTTCTTATAATAAGTTGAGAGCACAGAGAGTTAAGAAGTACAAACTTTTTCATTTATTTTGTAGTATACAACTAAGATATTTAAGCACTAGCAAACCTGATAATTATTTAAAATGATTTTTTAATAATAATATGAAGAGTCAAAATCGATTAGTTGTAAACTTGACAGCGTTTTACACGAGGTTTTCAATGCCATTTCATTATTACTGAGGAGAAAATCTTGATTTACTTCATTTCTATATGACTACAAATTTTATTAGCGCTAATTATGTTTACGTAAAACAGAATACAGTTTCTTTATTGATGTTTTGTAATTAGTTAGATTAGGGGCAATTGAATATTAATAAATATATAGTACTTAGGGAAATTTATCACACTGATAATAAAGTTATTTTATAAGATTTTAAGAACAAACAACCTTCCACTGTGATAAACTTGAAAACGTTTAAATAGTAAAAAACATACTAGATGGTGGTCAAGATAAATCATGAGCTAGCTAAAGTTACAAATGTTGGTCAATAAACCAGAAACATCGGCTTAATGTTTAAGCACAAGTCTTGAAACACAAAAATTTGAAGTGTGATTATTGGTGAAGTTATATGTGCACACAGGATAGAAATTTCACTCTAGTATGAAACAGCTGTTCAGGGATACCTGGTTTTCACCGTCACTCTAAGATTTGTCTTTAGCGAGCACTACTTTCAGAACAAAATAATCTCCACAAAACTACTTAATCTAGAAAAATACTATGTTAAGAAACTGATTTATCTTTATGAGTTTTTTTCTACACACAGTATCGAATTCGTCAATTGCATTAGAAGAGTGTTTTTTAACGCATTATATAGTTCATGGTAAAACAACCAAATACTTGCGATTAGATATTTACAAGTTCATGAATAACCCATATGACGCATATTCAAAAACCATGACCTATTCAGACATATTTCATTAATCTTTATTTTGTGCCGAATATCTTGAATTTAAACTACATACAATGACACATTTTGCTGACTAGTTGCCTTGCCTTCGGGTATCTATTCACTTATTATGCTGAACAGTTTGTAACCGACTGCAATTATTAGTACTAAGTTAAATAATCAATTCCACAGGCATAAACATGTAAAATTGCTTTATGTCATATCATTAAAAAATTGAAACAGAGCTATCGATCAATCATCAGTTCGATCTTTATTTGTCAGTCACAAAGTTTTATTTGCCAGTTAACTAAGGTATGTACAAATGTACAGTTCAATCATGTCACTTGGATAATAGTGTCATTTATTGAACCAAAACTTTATAGTACGCGTTAGATCATAACTAGGGTGATTTACAATATTTTTCTTGATTATTTATTGGCTAAACAAACGGATAGCAACTTACTTAAATTTACTAGCAATCATTTAAATTTATTTATTTGCCTTTCTAACAGATAAGAACTGGATATGAATATTGACCTGAAGGAGATCTTTGGAATAGCTTTTGCAAAATATGATCAGCCTAATTTAAATGCTCAAAAATATACCAAACTAATTTTTAAACTTCGTAGTTTACATCACATGTTGATGTTAAATGAAAAACATAGATCACTGGGCACCTGGATCATAACCATACCAGTAATCGAAACTAGAACCTTTTATTCTCGTTGTGAGCGCTAAAATTTTAAACCATTCTGCTTATATCCAATAGATTACATGTTAAACTTCAAATAAATTTGGAACTGAAAAATAATCTAATTTGTCTGCAGAGTGATTAATAATTTCAGGAATAATATTATTTTTGTTTTAATTTATATAATTTTGCATAGAACCAAAAGCATTAACTAAGTAGATACTAATAGGTAATTACAGATTATTATTCCTATATCATAAATTCATCACAATTTATTCATTCATTTGTTGTATTCTAGCGGTAGGTAAATATTAGTCAACTAATTATTAATGAATAGTTCCGTAAATTAATAACTATGCTAATATATTATAAATTCAATAATAAATTATAGAAAAAAAGGAGAGCTGTTAATTATATATAAATTGTAGAGGGTTAATAAACTAGTGATGTAATCAATAAATGGGTTAATATTTCCTATATTATGCAACTCATTTATTTATATCTCATAAAACATCCCTTTTTTGAAATGAGAAAGAGAAAATGTAACACGTTGTCATTTAGTACATGGTTTACGACAAAGACTAGATACAAAGAATCAGTAAAAACCAAGAACAGTTAAGCAGATTTTTGTCCTATTATGTAACATCACTTTAATACCTAGTCAAAACCTCAAAGAGAATAGAACCTAGGACTGTTAGTTCTCATTGTGAGTGATGAATTTTTGAACCATTGAACAGAAATTCAACGGTTAACATATCTAACTTTAATCGATTCACATTATTATGCAATCCTTTTTAATGCCATCAGTGGATAAAAATCCCTTACTTGATGTAGATAAACTCGAATGATCATGGCTTGTCATTAGAACTCGTGAAAAGGAAAACGTATTAGAATGGTAGCTTTCTACAGTAATCTGGATAAAAGTGATCCCTGATGTAGACTAAGAAATGTGGCAACATCTGTAAACTTAACTGTAGTAATGAATAGTTATTGGATTCAATATTTTAATCGATACCCTGTATGAATATTCATTTCAAAATCCTTTTTCATAGAATTTTTATCCAAAAAGTTAGGTAATCAATCCATCTTCCATTCAATAAATCTACTGTTTTTATTCACTAACATTTTTTTGTCGAGTCAATGACGTTTATACTGAATAAATTTTATCCTCACTTTTTTATTATCAAAGTTAAAATTTACTGATACCAGCATTTTTTCTCATTCGACGCAAAAAGAAAAAGAAATAAATAGTTTTCACTGATTAAAATCATGAGTCAGTCGAAGCTAGATCGCCATCGAAAACCTGGGAGCACTAGACGACCATTTCGTCCTAGTATGGGACTCCTCAGCAGTGCGCACCACGATCCCTCACCCCACGAGATTCGAACCCATGACCTATCAGTCTCGCACCAGGCGCTTAACCAACTAGACCACTGAGTTGGCATCCAACAGTGTTAATGTCTAACTTCAACCAATCCACGAAGTCGCCACTGTACACCACTGTCATCAGCGAGCTGATAAATAGTTACCTACAATTTATATTTTACAATTCCTATGTTTCCTTAATAAAATATACATTCGGTTATAATTCTAAAGATGTTTGATCACCTTTATGTTTCTTTTTTTATCTTAAACCTTTATTATAATGTACAAATATATATATCTAATTAAATAATATTATCAAACAGACAATAGACTAAAATTAAAATTTTAAAAATGTCAGGGTCATTAGTAACATAATGAACTCCTAGTTAGTTTGCTGTTGTTGTTTTTTCTCTGTTTATTTATTCATATGTTATTTATTATCTATGAACACTATTCATATGATTTATGTATGGAATATTTTTTTCATTTTTTTATTTATAAATTCCATGTGAACTATTTTTCTTTCATGAAATAAATTATCATTGTTTTTCTTTCTTTTTTTTCCTCCTTATTTATTGTGTGTTTTTTGTTTTTCTATTCAACAAACAAAAATGTATTCCGATTACTGTAGAAAGCTACCATTCTAATACGTTTTCCTTTTCACGAGTTCTAATGACAAGCCATGATCATTCGAGTTTATCTACATCAAGTAAGGGATTTTTATCCACTGATGGCATTAAAAAGGATTGCATAATAATGTGAATCGATTAAAGTTAGATATGTTAACCGTTGAATTTCTGTTCAATGGTTCAAAAATTCATCACTCACAATGAGAACTAACAGTCCTAGGTTCTATTCTCTTTGAGGTTTTGACTAGGTATTAAAGTGATGTTACATAATAGGACAAAAATCTGCTTAACTGTTCTTGGTTTTTACTGATTCTTTGTATCTAGTCTTTGTCGTAAACCATGTACTAAATGACGTGTTAAAATAGGATATTTTTTCATTGTTTCAGTTGATTTTTTTATTATTCGCCGATAAATTTATTTGAAAATCACTTGATAGATTAGGATATTGTAAGATTTTGAAAGATATGTTATGGACATATTTGATAACCTTGTGTTTTCTACACGTTTGAAATTGTATGTCTTTGACATGTAAGCAACTTATGTACCAACTATTTTCATCAGGATAAACCTTTTAGCAATTATCAATATATATGTATATATATCATTATTTCAGTTAAGGCTCAAAATTTAAACATTCATGTAATGAGATCAAACACATTTATCTTTATCCAAAACTGTCAACTGCCACTGTCTAACTTTATAAATAAACCTGGATTTTTATTATATCGTGAATATAAACAGATTCTGATGCTTTACTCCATGTAAATGCAACATCCTGTTAATATACTACAGAAAATAATATATTCTTTATCTGATCACCCTAGTCTGACAATGAATGTGAATAGCTGTAAACATAAATATTTTAAACTCTATTCCGCCACGGGATCAAGGAACATAATCTTAAGATTTAGAGTGGGATCTTTTGAAACTCGTCAATATATTTAATGTATCAATTTGAAATAAGAGAATCATTTGGTTATTTAACAATCACCGAAATAAGTAAAGTTTCTTATTTCCATAAACACAGTTCGTCAGTTATTTAGTTGATGTAATTTAGTCTACTTAAGACATGCATATATTTAAAAAAAGTAGAGAAAACAAAGTTCGGACCGCACGTAACAACGTGAGTTCCATTTTCTCAGCTCAGAGAAACAAAAATGTTGAGTATACATTTTATTATTTATAAAAAAACATTCCATTCAATCACTTCTACTTATCACCATTAATACATTTAAAGCGTTACTATGTCATCAGTGTGTGCATTAGTCACAGAATCACTATATAACTGAATGTTCTATTCAAAAATATAGTTTGGAATATTTATTAGCTTTACATTTATCTTCATTTTATAAAATAAACCTTTTCTTGTTGTAGAATAAAAACCATCAAATTTCCTTTCAGTCATATGGTATCCTTTATGCATTCTATTCTCAATCATTACTTTCTAATATGAAATATATTCACACATATTCAATTATATTTCAGAGCTATAATCAAAGTAAAGTGTTGGAGTTGAAATTAAGTTAAGGACTAAATCAAGTTTAATTAAAACTAATTTCTTTTATCAAGCGTTAAGTGTACTATATGACCTAGGTTTTGAATTTCGATAAGTCTGTATTGAATACTCAGAAGCAAAAGTAATTAATAGTAAATCTCCACCGAGTAGACTAAAGTATGCTGACGACTTTCAACAGCTTTCCAGCTAATCTGAAAGGAACATCTTTTATGATAGAATTTATGATACAAAAGTAATATAATTGTAACAAATAAAAAAAAGTATTAACATGAATAACAAGTTTTTCCATGCTGGAATTCTATGCACTCAGTGTCAAATCAAAACACTTTATGTGAAGACGGCCAATTAAATGGTTAAGTAGCATTTTATCTGAACTACATATAACTTAGGGTATCTTTGTTACGATTGATCAAAATACACAACCTTAAATTCCAAGCAAAAGAACCAATTTCCAACTTGGAGAAAATTCGCTCAGTGGTTATACGGCAGAAATTTGCTCATTTTTAACCTTAAAAACTGAATGTAGAGCAATATTGTTAAATTCCGTATAAAAGCCATACAAACTGTCGATTTTGACCATAAATTAATCTGTTCATTTCATCTATTATAATTGTCATGTCTAATTTGACACTGTCGACTAATAAATTCTATTTTCACTAATAGACTATTATAAATATCAGTTCCGTATTTCAAAATTTGTATTATGAGCATTTTAGTCTAACAACAGGATACGTAAAATTTAATTTTAATTTCAAACTGGAGTAAATAGACAGGTATTTAACGGTACTGAACTTTAGTCACTTCATACTTTTATGACATTTAACCACTGAGTAATGTACTTAATGTACCTGATTACTTTTGTTGAAAAAATATTATAATGAACAATTATTTATTATTTAGTTCTTACATAAAGTATATCTCATTGAAATTACATAACGATGGACGTTTTTAATGTACATACTACATCACAGTAATAATTTTTTAAAAAAATTATTGGAATGGGTTTTGTGGAGATTTTAGAAATTTCACTGATTGGAATCATGAGTCAATCGAAGCTAGATCATCATGGAGAACCTGGAAGCACTGGATGACCGTTTCATCCTAGTATGGGACTCCTCAGCAGTGCGCACCCACGATCCCTCACCCCACGAGATTCGAACCCATGACCTATCAGTCTCGCACCAGGCGCTTAACCAACTAGACCACTGAGCCGGCATAAATAAATTTTTACTTCCTGAAGATAAAATGCTTTTGAAGTGGAAAGTTTAGTACAAATGTAGATCCTTCATGTTCTATTTTTCCTTAAATGATCAAGCATAAAATCAAATAACATAAACGAATAAATAGTCTATAATTACTTACCTGAAAGTTGTAGATGTCTGGTTGAGTCTGTGTGAAAAATGAGGTTATATTATTGATAGGAATATGTAAATTTCGATAATGCAATGAGAAGGCAAAGTTTATCAGAATTATGTTGATAAACTTCGTCTTCTCATTGCATTATCGAAATTTATCAAAGGGACTAATTGTTTTAAACATTTAAATTCTTAAGAAAACCTAGTAGATGTTCTATTTTATAGTGAAAAATTGACGCTTAGTTGAGGAATAATCGAGATGAACAAACTTCAAAGCAGTTTATTATAATAATTTAAATCATCTTTCTTATAAAGTGAATTTTATAGGTTAAGAAAATGAAAGAAATTAAAAGTTTAGTTGGCATTATTTAACTGACAGTTATTCATTTACATAACAGACAGAAGGAGATTTTGATTTTTATGTGGACAAGGCATCAGCAAAAGTAAAGTGCTCATCCTAAACAACTTTTACACAAAACCACAAGGGGTTGAGTTAAGATTGGGTCGATTTCGGAAAACTTTGTTTTCTCATTGCATTGAAGAGAATAACTGTTTTGAGTACTTCAAAATTTATCCTGATAATATATGTATAAACATACACATATATGTAAGTCAAACATACTGTCAGTTAAAGAGAGAATTTAAAGATTGAACTTCAGATTCTAATGTCCAACAATGTTGCATAAGAACTGAAATAAAATTGATAGTTTTCTATTTAACATTAGTGACAGACAAAGTTCACAATTCTATGGCAACACGAATTTAGAGTCTTACTAAAATCATCCTTCTCACATGAAAACAATCAATTAATTTTTGGGCTTATTTCAGTGAAAATTATATTGTTAGCATTGATTCACTTTGTATTGTTTGTTTGAATCTTCCCATCGATGTTTAGGACTGCAATTGATCAGTTTCTTATTGGCATATGTGCATACCGTGCGTGTTGCCACGATACTGCCTTAATTCAAAAGCATTATAAACAAAGATGGATAGTGGCTACATGTGGAATTCAGGACGTGCGTTTCATCCTTTTGGAAGATTCGAGTGAACGATACCAAGTGAATTTAAACTCCAGCCTGTTTCATAAGCAAGTGGCTATCAAAAATCAGTAGTTAAGTGGATAAGGCGATAGTGCTTGAAGCGAACGGTACTGGGTTCAAGTCCTAAAGTGAACGCCAACTCCGCAATGCAGGCACATCCAGCTGACGAGTCCCATATAGGACGGAACGCGCGTCCTGGATTCCAGTGCCAGCCACTGTCCATTTTTATCTTGTTAACACCTCGAGATTGTATATTTAAGTGATTTTTTCTGTGTAAATTTCCCATAGGTGAAGTGTTTACTTATCCATAAATTATTATTTATCATGTCTTTGTATTTTGAATATTTGTATTCTTTTTCTCATTTATTCAGCTCCATTTTCATTGTATTGATTTACAACATCAAACAAAGTTATGATTGAATATTGACATACAACTGTTGGTATTCTCGTTGCTTATAACGCTATACGTATATATACCTAATTATAACAACTGACAATGATTCATATATCTTTGTTCGGACTAAATCACATCTAATTTGATTTACTTTTTATGAATTATTACAATCATAATTTGACTATACGAAACAAACTGAATAATGTAAATATGTGGTGTATGCTACTTATGTTGACAGATATAAGTAGTAGGTAACACAAATCAGAAGCGAAATCCCCATCAAAAGAGGATGGAGAAGATCGAATTGAAGAGAATCGAAAAAAGAAACATAGAGGAATCGAAATAAAAACAGAATTGTAAGTATCATAAAGAATTTAAACGACAACTGATGAAAGATTTGCAGATAAAATTTTTAATGTATGATTTCTATACCTTATAAATACGCTATAAATTGATTTTCCCCACCTGAATGTTCATTTACTACACATATACAGTGAATAACTGACAAATTAAAAGAGATCCACTGCTTGGTCACAATAATATAAATAAACTTTAATTTTCTTAAAGAAAATTAGTACTACTATTTACTTTCAAAATGAATATTTCATCTATAATGCAGAGTAATGATAATAAGTAAAATCTTATGGTATGAAACCGACAACTCGATATTAACTATGAATCACTTTCTTTGTTTAATTTAATTGTGTTCATTATAGACATATATTTTGAAGAACACTATTAATTTCGGGGGTTATTTTTTGATATGGCAACATAACAACTTATATCATACACATTACACACTTATGTATCCCATTGATTTGTTATTCATATGTTCCTAAAAACAATTTTTGATCGAATATAGATTCAGTATCACACTAGAAAATGAAATATAAGATGCTCATAAACAACAACAAATATTCTTGCTATGCTACTCTGTGATTAGTTATTGTCGAAAGTTGTTTGAACACGATAAAGCAGTCCATTTTACAAATTTCGATAGAACTATGAGAAGAAGGAGATGATCCGAAAAAAATGTGATGTATTTGAGTCACACATTTCTAACAATCTGATTACACATATAATTCTCAGGGTATTTTTCTATGAAAATTAATCAATGTCAACTAAATGAAAGTTCAGGTAAGAAAGGTAACAAAGGGGAGAGAAACATTTTACATCACATACAAAGAATAAGATTTTGTGGCGTTATGATTCAGTGGATTGTTTGTATAGATTCTCAGTTTATTCAATTAATTCTTATTTGTACATGAAAAACTTGATTATTGTGTACATGTAGTCGTAAAGCCTGATAAAAATCAAGTCGCTCAATTACTGTCAAACTATTCGTTCTAATCTTGACGAATATTCGTACAAGTCTTTATTGTTGTTGTTGTTTTCATTCTAAATGTACATAGTCACTTAAAACAATCATACTTAGATCCTTTAGTCGCTTTAATGATCATATTTGTGAAACTGCTGGTTACTTTTTCTTGTATAGCAATTATCTTACGTCCATTGAATGAAGTAATAATACTATGCCCTTAGTTGTAAGCATGTTTTGCTCAATAGTACTGGAATGCTATTTATATACAGTATGCTCATATAATAAAAAATCATGAACAGTTTTATACTAAGAACAAATTTTATTTAAGTAACATTATTATGAATAATATAAGAACCAAAATATGAAGATACCTTGACAACAAGTGGGTATTTTAGAAACAAATGTAAAAACAGCCAATCTTTATAGATGGTGTAGGTTATCATAAATATTTTCCCTTGATAAAACCAAAGCACTATTCCTTAAATAATAGTGCAAATGAAATCTTGGTCAAGCAAAAAGTTGTGAAACATTTCATTTACTATTCGGATAACTAGTTGAGAAAATGAATGCCTGAAACGTCCATAAATCGATATGATATGAACAATAATAATCTAAGTATTATTTAAAATGTCACTTAAAATAGTAGATGGAAGCTTAGAAGATCAAAATCAAGAAGACTTTTAAAATTTTGAATGATTTTAAGGTAGAACATTCAATCTATTTGATTTACATGCAAACGAGTTCTAAAAAATTAAATTTTCATTTGAATTAGTCTCTATGTGAACGAATTCAGTACTTTGATTATAAAATGAACTGTATCGTCTTTAAAGACTATGTTACTCAATATAAAATTTGAAAAAAATATCTTTGGGAAATATGAATATAATTTAATAACGCATACAAATCAACTTACTCATTTGGTGTCATATTTGATTGTACAAAAATTAAGTTACATATAAATGTTGATATAATGTAAATGTTAAATTCCATTTTAATAAATCTCTTCGATATAACATTTACCCACATATTTATATGACCATCACTTTTATGTAGTCACAGTATTACGCTGCAAATTTACTCAGGATCTTTGAATGAACCAATATATCCGAACACTGACTTTTCTATTTTAAATAAGAAATAGGACTTTTATTTGACTGTGTGTATTCTAATGAATAATGTAGACGAATACTTTATGCATATGAGAACTGAAAACTTTCCAAAAGATGGAATTATATTTAATTGAATTTCACTTAAAATACAACAGTATAAAGTTTATTTTCATTGGTTGGTTTGATCTGCATTCTGATTGGTCGATTGAACGTCAATGTTATGTCAATCTGCGAATGAATAACTTCATAAAAATATTGGAATAAATAATTCTCCATTTCATCAGTTTTAGAAAGAAACAGTTTTACAAAATACTAAGCATCAAAAGTTATGAAATCACCTTCATTTGATTTGTGGTAATTTTCGAATAAGATTCTACAGAAAAAAAAAGAAATAGTTCCCATTTAAATATATAGAAAAAGTTCAGCGAAGGAATTACTTTTCAACGGATTTATTATCAAGATATACAGTTGTATATACATACCTGAAAATTCTTTAAGTAGCGATTCCTTAAGGACATGATGACGCAATAGAAATATTATATTACTACATGGTGTAATGTAGATGATAGCAATAAAACATCGTGTTTATACAAATAGAAAGTTTTGTAAATTTTATAAGTCAACAACGATTTATAATGTAAATGAAGATAATTTAAAACAATAATAATAAATAATTAAAACAATGTTGTTCCGACACTTTAAAGATAGTATAGTGATTAGATGAAATGAAGTGACATCGAAGACAATTATGAATGAAATCATGTGTATATGGGAAATAATTGAAGAGAGAGGTGGATATTTCCAATTACGAAATATAATAATAATAATAATAGTTCAAGGTCTTGGTAACGGTAAGGATATGACGAACTTGTTTTGAACACACAGTTCTGTTTTGGTCTCGTGGATGATAAGAGCATCTGTTGTTTTGAGGAGTAGGATATTAGGAAATCTAGATAGATTTGGATAAATTATACGAACAAGCTCAAAATGAACCTATGGATAAGTGAAGTGGTTTGAATCGATTAGATGTTGAAGATTGGGACTCTGATGCCGCTCAGTGGTCTTAAACACATTATGTATAAGTAAATAACAAATGGGTTTCTTTTATGAAGTTTTATTTCTCAGTAATGTGATGGTAAGTATTTGCTGCCCATAATACAAATGTTTGCTTGTTTCATTGTTTTAAAAAATAAATTCTATCACAGACCATGTCTGCAAATTAGTGTTCATTTAGAAGCTCTTTCTTAACTATTACAATATATTTGAGAATATTTAAACGTTCTTTTTAAATAGAAATCAAAGCACTTTACCTGATTTCATTTATATTAGAATGGTAATGATTATGATTAACAATACAAAGCAGTGAATTCAAAACAAGTATATTCAAATCATTATCTTGTATTTCCCAATATTCTTCCGAATGATAACACATTTCAATAAAACCCTTAAATGTTTTCATAACTTTCACTATTTTTTAATTGTATGTTTAAATAGTTTATTAAGTCCTTATCTCATTTCACTGCTTCTTACTTAATTTAAAGCATTTCCAGAATTATGTAATCTTTATGCGAACAAACAATGGGAAAAATGGCGGCATCATAATTTATCCTAATTTATATTACGTTTAATTACTTTAAATTAGACTATAAAACAGTATTAACTGCACAATACAACATTTAAAAACACTAGTTATTTATTAGTACAAACAATTCTGAATTCATATATTGTAATTTGAAAGATACATTTCCCGTTCCTTTTGATCATTAACTTGAATTCATAATCGCTAAATTGTCAAAATGTACGTTCATTGTTGAAGTATTTATGGTTTGATATGATGGAATCATCATAAATAAAAGAATAGTAGAAATTAGAAGAACAATGATTCCCATCTACCATATACTTTGATGTTGAAGTAAACAATAAAATGAGAAAATATTTTAGAACTACTAATACCAACGTCAAGGCAATTCTACTGTACGGAGCTGAAACTTGGAGAACTACAACAACCACCATCAAGAAGGTACACGTATTTGTAAACAGCTGTCTACGCAAGATACTTAACATCCATTGGCCGGATGCTATCGACAACAGCCTACAGTGGGAGAGAACTAACCAGCTTCCAGCTGAAGAAGAAATTAGGAAAAGACGATGGAAATGGATAGGACATACATTATAAAAATCGTCAAACTGCATCACGAGGCAAGCCCTAACATGGAATCCTGAAGGGAAACGGAAAAGAGGAAGGTCAAAGAACACATTACATCGGTAAATAGAAGCAGATATGGAAAGGATGAATAACAACTGGAAGTAGCTGGAAAGGATTGCCCATGATAGGGTTGTATGGAGAATGCTGGTGAGCGGCCTATACTCCTTCACGAGGAGTAACAGGCGTAAGCAAGTAAGTAAGTAATTTGAAATTAACAAAAATAAATTTCATTTTATTTTCAAATATCAGTCGTACTGTATCAATAGCGACAAAATGTAGCTAATCAGATTATTGAGAAATTTATGCTGCAGTGAACGTGATGGAGATCATTTGAAATGATTTCAGAGAAATATGGGAATCTGTTCCAAACTATTAGAAAATAGATTTTGATAAAAATTTAATCTGCTGTGTAAATAAAGAATGAAGTAACATAATTAACCGAGCTCATTGCTCAACATTAGTCACAATCGATTATGTTTCAGTCTGTTTGAAGAATTTCAAAGCCTTCTGATCACCATTTATCTAACTATATATCTGTCTTCTTTATATTATTGTCGTTCATTGATGTTGTACAAATGTTTGTGTTAGTACTTGTAACCATCAAAACATACCCGTTTCACTGTGTTAGATTTCAGATTATTAAATAGACCAATGTTGTATCATTTTCTATTATTTATATTTTTTTAAGGTCTCCGTAGAGTAAACAAAAAAAGGTTTTCAGAAAAATATGATAATAGAAATTTCAATTATGCCATATGTTTCTCAATAATCACGGTTGATATGTACAACAATTGAACAGAATAACTTAAGAATACACATAATCGAGGAGTACAGATTATCTCCATATTACAATTTGTTAGCTTCTGTTGATTGATTCTATCAGCCGTTAATTATTTTTACTGCTATATTAAAAAGGAAACATCTAGAATTTACCTTCTATTTCAAAATTTAATAAAATCTGTAAAGTTTTGAGTATATTATTTCAATAAAAAAGTAACTACCCAATAATATTAACTTAATGTAGTACCATAATTTTTAGTTTAGTATAGAACTCTCTTCGGCGGCTTATGCTCCACTGGTAGTAACAGGCGTAAATAAGTAAGTAAATAGAACCCTCGGGAAACGTCGTTTGGTAAATGAATAAATGTCTCTTTAGAATATATTCAAATTGTATTTATATCAAACTTACTTCAATGTTGTTTTCAAAATATAACTTCTTTCACTCATATTCATCCATTAGAGTTGTACTGTGATAGATTTCGATACAAACGCTTTGCCCTCAAACCAGAGAGTTGAAATTCAGTGACCTTGTCAAAAAGCATGACATAATCTATGCTAATGGAGGACAGAAACTTGAATTTCTACGTGTTTTGAGTTCTGCAATTACGATTTCTCACAACACTTTTGATGATAGGTCTTGATGGTAGTCGTTAGTGAGCATATGTTTAAAATTATTTAACACCATTTTCATTACTTAATTACTTACTTACGCCTGTTACTCCTCGTGAAGGAGTATAGGCCGCTCACCAGCATTCTCCATCCAAGTCTGTCATGGGCAATTCTTTCCAGCTACTTCCAGTTGTCATTCATCCTTTCCATATCTGCTTCTATTTCCTGAGGTAATGTGTTCTTTGGCCTTCCTCTTTTCCGTTTTCCTTCAGGATTCCATGTTAGGGCTTGCCTCGTGATGCAGTTTGATGATTTGCGTACGTTACGTTACTCAAAAGGATCAAATATAGTTAATGGTGTAATTTTTTAGTACTGCAGATGTATAACATCTTATTCAACTTTTATCGAACGACACAATAAAAGTATCATATTTTGGAACATTTACATCCGAAGTGCTTTTCAACATGTCACTACTTTAAACAAATTACAAGCAGTATGAATTGATTTAACAAATTAGGTAATCACATTACATTCAGGGGGTAACAGGATTTATAAATCCTATAACTCGTTACTTACTTACTTACTTACTTACGCCTGTTACTCCCAATGGAGCATAGGCCGCTGCCCAGCATTCTCCAACCCACTCTGTCCTGGGCCTTCTTTTCTAGTTCCCTCCAATTCTTGTTCATTTTTCTCATGTCTATCTCCATTTCCCGGCGTAATGTGTTCTTTGGTCTTCCTCTTTTCCTTTGGCCTTGTGAATTCCTTGTGAGGGCTTGTCTTGTGACACAGTTGGGTGCTTTCCTCAATGTGTGTCCTATCCACTTCCAGCGCTTCTTCCTAATTTCTTCCTCCGCTGGGATCTGGTTTGTTCTCTCCCACAGTACGTTGTTGCTAATAGTGTCCGGCCAATGGATCTGAAGTATTTTGCATAGACAACTGTTGATAAACACCTGTATTTTCTGGATGATGGCTTTCGTAGTTCTCCAGGTTTCTGCCCCATACAGTAGAACTGTCTTGACATTTGTATTGAAAATCTTGACTTTGGTGTTGGTTGACAGTTGCTTTGAGTTCCAGATGTTCCTCAGTTGTAAATATGATGCTCTTGCTTTGCCGATCCGTGCCTCCACATCTGCATCAGATCCACCCTGTTCATCAATGATGCTGCCCAAATATGCAAAGGTTTTTACATCTTCCAAATCTTCTCCATCAATTGTGATTGGATTGGTGCCTGCTGTGTTGTATCGGAGGATCTTGCTTTTCCCTTTGTGTATATTGAAACCTACTGCTGCTGAGGCTGCTGCCACACTGTTCGTCTTCTCCTGCATCTGTTGTTGCGTTTGGGATAGAAGGGCCAGATCGTCTGCGAAGTCTAGATCATCCAACTGCATCTTAGATGTTCATTGTATCCCGTGCTTTCCTTCAGATGTTGACGTCTTCATGATCCAGTCGATCATCAGGAGAAAGAGAAAGGGTGAGAGTAAGCAACCTTGTCTAACACCGGTCTTCACTTCGAACGACTTTGTCAACTGTCCTCTATGCACGATTTTGCAGTGTAATCCATCATATGAGTTCTGTATGATATTGACTATCTTCTGAGGCACGCCTTAGTGTCGAAGAAGTTTCCATAGTGTTGTTCTGTCCACGCTATCAAATGCCTTTTCGTAGTCAATGAAGTTGATGTAGAGTGATGAATTCCATTCAATTGATTGTTCCACAATGATCCGTAGAGTTGCGATTTGGTCTGTACACGATCTATACTTACGGAATCCTGCCTGTTGGTCCCGAAGTTGGGCGTCTACGCAGTCCTTCATCCTGTTTAACAATACCCTGTTGAAGACTTTTCTCGGTATTGAGAGAAGAGTGATGCCCCTGTAGTTATCACACTTGCTCAGATCGCCTTTCTTCGGTATTTTGACCAGAAGTCCTTCTTTCCAGTCTGTTGGTACTTCTTCCTCATCCCAAATTTTGCTGAAGAGAATGTGGAGTATCCTTGCAGTTGTCGCTACGTCTGCTTTTAGTGCCTCTGCTGGAATGTTGTCTGGTCCTGCTGCTTTGCCACTCTTGATTTGTCTGATGGCCATACTGATTTCTTCAATTGTTGGTGAGCCAACATCGATTGGGAGGTCCGTGGGTGCTGCTTCGATGTTGGGTGGGTTCAGTGGGGCTGGTCGATTCAAGAGTTCTTTGAAGTGTTCTACCCACCTGTTTTGTTGCTCTTCAATGTTGGTGATTACCTCGCCTTCCTTGCTTTTTACTGGTCGTTCTGGTTTGCGGCGATTTCCAGAGAGTTTCTTTGTCGTGTCATACAATTGTCTCATGTTTCCTTCTCTTGCAGCCTTTTCCGCCGTCGTTGCTAAATCTTCCACATATTTACGTTTGTCGGTCCTGATGCTCCTCTTCACTTGTTTGTTTATTTCCGTGTATTCAGCTTGTGCCTTGGCTTTTTCTGCTCTTGTTCGGCTGGCATTGATCGCTGCCTTCTTGTTCCTTCTTTCTTGAATCTTATCCAGTGTATCAATAGTGATCCATTCCTTGTGGTGGTGCTTCTTGTGACCCAGGACCTCATGACATGTTGAAGTGATTGCCTCTTTGATCCCCTTCCAGTTGCTCTCCACATTAGTTCCTTCTCCATTGAGTAGATCATGAAAGGCCTGGAACCTATTGCTGAGGACTATCTTGAATTTGTTGAGTTTGTTAGTATCCTGGAGAAAGGCCGTATTGAACTTTTGTGATACTGTCCGCCCCTTTGTCCAGTGCTTTTTGAGTTTCAATTTCATCTTAGCGACCAGTAAGTGATGATCTGATGCTATATCAGCTCCTCTCTTGGTTCTCACGTCCTCTATAGTCCTCCTGAACGTTTTGTTGATGCAAATATGGTCGATTTGGTTTTGTGTAGTATGATCCGGTGAAGTCCATGTGGTTTTGTTTATGCGTTTATGTGGGAATATGGTGCCGCCTTTGACCAGCTTATTGAAGGCACATAGATTTGCAAATCTCTCACCATTTTCGTTTCTTTCTCCCAGTCCGTGTCGTCCCATTATGTCTTCATATCCAGTGTTGTCCGTTCCAACCTTGGCGTTGAAATCGCCCATCAGAATGGTCAGGTCCTTTTTTGGGCACTTCTCGACGATTGACTGCAGCCTATTGTAGAATTGATCTTTAGCGTCTTCATTGTAGTCGTTGGTAGGCGCATAGCATTGGATGATGTTCATTGAAATGCCCTCTTTCTTTGTTTTAAACGAGGCTTTGATGATCCTTGGTCCATGAGATTCCCATCCTATAAGTGCATTTTGCGCTTGTTTGGACAGCATCAATGCAACTCCTTGTGTATGTGGTGCATTTTCTTCTTCATGGCCGGAGTATAACAGGAGCTCTCCTGTAGTTAGTCGTTGTTATCCAACTTGTGTCCAATGTGTTTCACTGACCCCAAGTACCTCTAGGTTGTATCTTCTCATTTCTGCAGCAATTTGGAAGGCTCTTCCGGTGTCCCACATTGTACGAACATTCCATGTACCTAAATAAATGGTCGCTCTGTTTGTCAGAAGGGGCATCGGCCTCGTAACTTCCGAAGGAATTCGGCTTTCATCATGAGGCGTCATAATTCTTCTAAACGAAGACCTTCTGACTCCCAGGGCAGAGTTCAAAAGATTTGAATAATTTTTTCTGGTTAGCGTTTTTTTAGCGAGTTAGTTTTCTACGGGTTGGGGACGCTAACCCCATGCCCAACCCTCCTCCTTTATCCGGGCTTGGGACCGGCAGTAGCCCCCGGAGGGACTCCAGGCGGAGTTCTTATAACTCGTACTTAAAGAAAATATTTTGAACAATAGCTTATTAATACATTGTCTTACGGGACTATAATCAACATCTTGGAAAAAGTTTCTATTCTGTTTCTTAATAAAGTAAACTGCAAACGATTTGTTTCACTGTAGTTACTTGCGGTCTAAATGATAGGATGTTTACCACGACTCAGTTTAATATTATTTCATATCCTCTATTATAAATGAATAATTTTGTTATACGCATGAAATATTCTCTTTTTCATAAAATTCCCTTCATCAGTGTTTGTTTTTTCTACTTATCTCATCATCTCTCATGGAAAACATAGATATGGTTAAAATTATCATTTCCTTTGATACTTAAGTTATTAAAGATAGGGATGAAAAATAAAGTCATTTATTTATTTTCAAAGATTATAAAATCAACATAAACCGTAAATTGGTTTGTCAAGTGGAATATTTATTGCGTTATCATTATTATCAGAGCATTACTGCTATCATAATCATCATCATCATTATCCTACTTTACTTAATTTCAGTCATCTGTTTATGACACATAAAAGACAAAATGTTTTAATATTCGCTATATGATATTATAGAAGCTAGTGGCTATCCAGACTCAGTAGTGAATTGGGTAACGCGATATGTTTTGAAGGGAACAATACTGAGTGAACATCAACTCTGAGATGCAGGTACATCCAGCTGACCAGTGCCAAATAGGACGAAACGAGCATCCTGGATTCCACTGCTAGCCACCATCCATCATTGCTTACAAAAAGCCTGTGAATCAAGGCAATATCGAAGCACACGGACAGTATGCAGATATGCCAATAACAGACTGATCAATTGAAGTCTTAAACCTCAATGGGTAGATACAAGTCAAACAATACCAAGTGAATCTAACTAACTTCTCTTTAAAATGTATGTTTATAAAAATGATGTAAACTGTATTAAAAATATAAATAAATTTCTAATTATCTGATAAATCCATACAATCTGTAGTTATAACTGTGTGTTAAGGAGAATGTGTATTAACATAACTGTTCATCAGTACAATAAAAATTGAATGGATTGAATAGGTTTATATTGCCATTCATTTATTATCATTCAAAATAGAAAATACTTAATATTCCCTTCTTAATTCTTATCTACTTGTAGATTGTCTACTTTTCATAATTATCATCATCATAAAATGCATTCTAAACAATTCATCTGCTCATGTGGAACCAGGTATATAAGTCGGTCGATGCGTACTTTATCGAAAAGAATTCGAAAACATTACCCGTTGTAGCTAAGAAGAGGAGGAAATGGTTCAATAAAAAGTTCAATAATCGAACACTTTGTGAACACAGGTCACTCAATCAAGGCGGACACTACATTTAAAGTCATCTACAAGGTAAGTAGAAGTCTTCCAAGGTCAGTTATATTGCATCTTCTAAACATTGCCGAAGAAATAGCCATACACCTTGGAAAACCAGAATTGTGTGTCAAAAAGAGATTGGTGCAATCTCTTCTTGTACCATAGTTTTGATGTCTCTTTTTCTTTCTACACACTTTTCTTCCTTTACAGCCATACTCTCTTTAAACATTCTACCCCAATTGGTTTATTCCTATTTCTATGATCCTCCTAATTCAATTAATCGCAATTTCATCACTTTATCATTCTGAGTCATCCTTTCCCAATGATAATTTCCTTATCTATTATATGATGAAGATTTAGGACTTTAACAACCAGACGATTATTGATTTCCCTGTTTAAAAGAATATTTTGTAATATCTTCGTTTATTCTACCTTGCTGTTACCATGTCTAACAGAAGTTTATTATCATTATCATCGTAATTAATATCATCCTGGAAAAAAAATAAGTATATATATATATATATTTGCGATTGTACAACATTAAAAATGAATTGGCCAAAAAAGAGAACTCTTCGCTGAACCAATCTTTCTTATTTAAGATAATAACAAACAATTGAACAATTTATATCAAAACAGTCGATACTACTAACTAAGTTGTTTGCTCAAAATAGACAAAAGTGTATAAGATAGTTTTAAACAACGAGTTTTCTTTTTTACTATATAACATAAATAATGTATGATGAAATAGATCTTGATTTTATTAGATAATCAACAAAATTTTTGTTGAATAGATGAGTCAGTAAAATGAATATTGTTCCTTTTTTCCTTTGAGGACTGATTGATTACTGCTAAAAAAAGTCTTGAAAGTTAGATTTCAGGGAAAAAACTATCGATAAAAGCTTTCTAGTTTCTATTAATAAAATCTAAATCCATTTCTGTAACAAACTGGTTTATTAATTCATTTGGTATTGTTTGACTTGTATCTACCCATTGAGGTTTAAGACTTCAATTGATCAGTCTGTTATTGGCATATCTGCATACTGTCCGTGTGCTTCGATATTGCCTTGATTCACAGGCTTTTTGTAAGCAATGATGGATGGTGGCTAGCAGTGGAATCCAGGATGCTCGTTTCGTCCTATTTGGCACTGGTCAGCTGGATGTACCTGCATCTCAGAGTTGATGTTCGCTCTGGGACTCGAACCCATGCTTGAATTGAACCATGTCAATATTATGGTTTGTTGATGTTATCACAAAAACAAGTGTTATTGTGATCTTTTATATCTCAGTACACTTATAGCCTAATAATTCCATGCAATAAACATATTCTTATTGATTATCTTATAATATTCTCTACAAATATTGAGATATCCGCTTACTTCTTTGTTTTCTTTTTGTTGAGAGATAAATGCTCTCTTTTTGTGTTCTTGTGTGTTAGTCCGATCTACGCTTATATTATAAGAATCTAACATTTTTGAATCTGAATTAACAGAGTTAGCTTATCAAAATCTAGCAAATACTGACATGCAATTTCATAAAACTAAAAGATACTTCTGTTTAACAAGGAAGGGATTCAAATAGAAATTAAGAAACTTGAAAAAACTGTACTCTTAATATCTTATTTCATAAACCAAGTTGTAAGTCATTTAGTCAATTAGTTTACGATATACACTATTCTTATTCCCATTCACGAA
The DNA here is from genome assembly GCF_000699445.3 of Schistosoma haematobium. Lineage (NCBI taxonomy): Eukaryota > Metazoa > Platyhelminthes > Trematoda > Strigeidida > Schistosomatidae > Schistosoma > Schistosoma haematobium. The sequence goes on from NC_067197.1 coordinate 25,049,316, forward strand.
CGACCAATTATCTTGAACCTGACTTGTTGAATTTTACAGATCACAACAAATTACTAAAATTTTGTGGGATTTATCTCACAATTAATCACTATCGAGTACACAAATATCACGATTGTATATCACGGTCATGTGAGGGATTTTGTACTTCGTCGAAGATCATTTTCATTATATGAATTCTTTTATTAAACTTAGATATTTCAGTAATCTGATATTTTTATCCTAGCTGAGGCGTTTAATTGGAAACTTTTTATTGTCATTCTGGGCAACATAATCAACGTCAACGTTAACATATAAAATTTAATTGTTAGATGTAAAAAATAAGGTACCACCAAAAGATGTTTGGCTGAATTACAACTCTCCTTCCTTTAAGCAATGATATACTACCTATTTTATCTAATAAGACATAAAATTCACGTCATTACTGACAAAACACTATTTGATAATTATCAGTAAAGAATTGTGAAAATTGTTGAGCTTTAATTGAGATCATGGTGATCGATCAATATTAAATCACCATCGAAAACCTGGGAGCACTGGATGGCCGTTTCATCCTAGCATGGAACTCCTCAGCAGTGTGCATCCACAATACCGCACACGCTATTTCCGTACTAAGACGAAACGACCGTCCACTTCCAGGTTTTCAATGGTAATCCAACATTGATCCATTCATAATCTCAATTAAAACTATTTGATAAGCTGAATATTACTATTCCTAAGACGTTTTTCAATTCTTTGTTTATTATTATTGTTTCGTTTGATCATTCATATCTGTAATTAAGAACATCAGAGATATTTAAAACAAAAATTTGAATGCACGTTTCCACAAAAGCGCACAATATTCATTTAACGGAAGCTGTTCAATTAAATATACCACTTAAGTAACTAACCGAAACTATTCAATTTTACCACACAGATTTTATTAGATAAAAACTAAACAAAATAATTACTTAATTGAATTATAAAAAAAAGGAGAGGGAGAGAGAGGTTAATTAAAATCTTATATTCATATTAAATATAGAAGAAAATTTGATTTACATTTGTCAATCATAGAAATTAGTTTGTTTCTTTTTAGATATGAACTTAATCATCATACATAATATAATGAATATGTTAAAGTGTGACAATCACTATACATTTTTTTCTGGGTGTGCTTATTTATTACCCTAATATATTATGTTTTCTAATTTGGCTGATATTTCGATAATTAGCCCACCACTCCCTCCTATCCCACCCCAACCCCTCAAAAATAAAGAATTAATTAGACAAATTATGAATAACTGATTATTCACATCAGTATCAACATACACACACACATCATTTAATTTTAGATGGAGTTGAAATGATCTGCAGACCTTTTGTCATTTCTATTGTTAATATTTCTATTTTCTACAGTGTTTATTCATGTTTAATAAGTACGAACTAGGCATGAATTTATATTTGAAACATTGGTTCAATTAAGCTGTTAAGTATCTAAGTGATTAGTGTATAGAATATGATATGATGATTTCAGCAGTTGTTTTTATGAGATTCAAACAACTGACGATGTTTGTGAATCATCTGAACTGAAATGATTATTTTTTGTATTTTGAAAACTCCTTTGTTATTAAGTCAGTATATATATATATATATATATATATATATATATATATATATAGTGAAATTAATTAATTTGTAACTATCTGAATAATTATATACTTTATTTCCTTTTTCCCACAAGATACTTATGATTAATCAGTAAGAAGTATATTTTCTTGGATTATTAAAAACCATTTACTTAACAGACTATATATGAATGGGTTTATGAAAATGGTGTTATCAAGCATTTTCTTTCGTAGCTGTTCATCATATCCAAGATTTTGATATTAGATCCAGTTATTTGATCATCTGGTTTAAACATATTATCTGAGGTTTCCATATAGAATAGATTATTCTTAATGAACTAAATTGTTTTTTTCTCAGATTATAGACCATTTATGAGAATTTATCATTTTCATTTACAATTCCGAGATATTTACAATAATGAAATAATACTCATCGAGTGGATACGTTACTTAACAATTAATTACAGTCTCCCACATTCGCAGTCACTTTTAGTTAGAACTTATACAAATGTTATTTTCTATTTTCTAGTACGATGTGGTCTGTTTGGTTTGTATATAAACACAGTATGTCTGAAATACATGATTCACATCACGGAGGCTGAAATTGGTGTTCTAGACTCAACAGACGGGGCTAGACAGGAAGAAGGGCTGATAAGGACTTTAGACTACTCGTATAGGTTTATGCGTTATTGGTTTGGTCGATAATTAACTGTTCTCTAATAGACTGTATCATTACACTATATATTAATAAGGCACAAGTCACAAGTTATAACATCTACATAGAAAAAACGTCGATGTATCAGACGTAATAATTCACATATTATTAATCATAAATCACTATTTAACGTAGCGTTTAATAGCTAATTATTTAAAGTTATTTAGCAAATGCTCAAGTGTTTTGTTAAGAAATACAAACTTGAACGGAGTGACTTAACTTCATCTTCATTATCATACTTCTTGCCAACGTCATCAACTGTATGTGACTCGTTTGACATTATGGAAATAAAATTATTACATTGATTGAATTTATATATTATACAGATATTCACAAAGATCTATTTACATATACGTACACATTTGAAGTCTATCTATAAATTTAGAAATTTTTAAACTAATTGGTTTGTTCAAATTGACACTTTCTTTACTGATTAGCTTTCTGATAATCAAGAAACAAACTGGCTCACTGATCAGAAAATATAGAAAACGTACTGTGATGTGTGTTACTGATTCCAATGGATATAAGTAGTATGTATCATCATTCAGAAGTGAAATACCTTGTGACAGAAGGTTAAGAAGATTATAGAACAGAGAATAAATGGTGTGGAAAGGTAGGAACAATCAAGTCTCAGACGATTGATTGTCATTTTGCAAATGAACTATTTACTGTATGGTTCTCAGATTTGTCTAATACATTCTGTAATTCTGTATTCAAATACATTCCATTGTCCCCACTTGTGTTCTTGTTCACTACAGTGAAAATAAATGTTACAATGAAATAAATCTATTCACTCATTATTTTTATTTAGTTGTAGATAACATCAATTCATTCTAAAAGGTATTTGTTTTATTTGTTCAATTTCCGTTAACAAAAGAAATAAAAGTCATACCGTCATTTATGAATAAGAATAGAGTCATTAATTATCTACTCAAATTTACCTACACTAATGATTATGAATGGTTCAAATAAAAGTTTGACACAGAATACTAAGTTCATCTACTTGACATAAAACGTTCATATTCATTGTTTATGATTCTCACGAACGAATACAAGTTAAAGCATAAATTAGAGTAGATATGAATAATATTATTGTTAATAAATCAAATGACAATGGTATTAAAACAAATATATTACAAATACTCTTCTCATGAATATTAGAATCAAACTCTCATTAGAACATGTTTCAGCAAATCCAAAATTGAAAATGATTTAAGAATTTATGAAATTACAAACAAATAATGATTAAAAGATTAATTTAAACATATTACGAAGAATTATTAGAATAAATAATTTGATTATTATCAGAAAGAGGGGTTTTTGTGGAGATTGTAGTAATTTAATAGTCAAATTTCTGAGTTGATTAAAGCTAGACCACTATAGAAAACCTGGAAACACTGGATGGTCATTTCGTCCTAGTATGGGACTCCTCAGCAGGGGGAATCCACGATTGAATTTATATTTTTATATATGGTTCTCATAGAATTACGTTTTCGCCAATGTTTTTGTGAAGTAAATTAGTGATGCTGATAATCAGTAAATTTCTATTTATAACACTAAGTGAACTAGTCATTCAGGTTTCACTTCCTTATAAGGAATAATGAACAATCGTTTTAAATCTTTCTTATGCGTTGTTCTACATGAATCTTGTAATTGGTCATTAAATTAAATCCACTCATGATAAAAGTTATGTAAATGATATTTTCTTGATACTGTATAACCACTTAACATGAACTGGAATATTTAATAAAACAATGAATTACAGCTGGAAATCGATCATTGTCCTTTTTGTCGGTAAATATAGTAACAATAATTTCACACCTGATTGTATTTGCTTTACCATACGTAATTTTTGATATCCAACAAAAAGACGTTTTTTAAGTTTATTACTCCAATGAAAACGTTTTAAGCTCCTTGAAACATTAAAAAAATATATATTCTGATTAGATGTACGGTAACTTCTCATTTGTTTAAATTCAGCCTTACATCTTAATATGTTACTAGTAGTTAGCTTTTCAAATTACAGTTTCATTAGCTCACAAGTTTAATATAGAATTAACTACAGATTTTTAAAAAAACACAAAGATCAGCGAAGCGATCTGTTTTCAACAGATTTATTATCAAACTATACAATCGTAGATACATATCTGGAAATTCTTTAAGTATCAATTCCGTAAGGACATGATAACGTATTAAAAAGATTATATTATTACATGGTGTAATGTAGATGATAACAACAAAGTATTGCAAATAAATAATGTATTTGTAATATCCCAATGAGTAGAAAAATCAGATTTTCTGACGTTTCGTGACTCAACGTAAGCCACTTCTTTAGAGAATGAATAACCAAATTAAAATCTATCCAAGTTCAAGTAGTACAATAGAACAACAAGAATATTATGTCATATATATAATAATTACAATGAGCTGTGATGTATACTACAGAGTATTTCAAAAACGTGGATGGAAAAGACTGAATAGTTTATTATGGAATTTTAGATATTTTGATATTGCTCTTAAGCATTTTTGGTTTTTGATGAAGGAAAAAATTGTTTGTATTGATGATCATCTGCGTAAAAACCGATATAAAGTGTCTTTCTGTTGATGCACTAGAATGGTAATCATTAACAGTAGTGGACAATGCATTTGCCAGTGGTGTTAATCCAGAATTTTAACATTAGAGTCACGGATACAACTATGTTAGTCATATGTATCGGATCCATATTTGAATTTCCTATCACTGAATATTAACTCAAGTTTCTTTACCTTTAAAAAAGGGATGGTAATAAATCCTGGTAAATATTCATTTATCTTTTCCTTATGTCAAAATACTGAACTCAACGTATATTGAGAGTCATTTTTAGTGTTACATCTATAGACTGCCAGTACAAAAGTTTTATTCATAAACTGTATTGAGTGAAAATATTTTACAAGAATCGATCAAGTAAATATATATATATATATACTTTGATTATAGAACCATTTTAGATGTTTCGTTACTGTTTGTTTAGATTTATCATATATAATAACAATGTACCATACTTTATACGAATATTCGTCAAGATTAGAACGAATAGTTTGACAGTAATTGAGCGCCGAGTATAGAGAAGTCATTATATGTGAAAATTATATTTGAAATATTCTCAGCGATTGAAATTTAACTAATTCCAACGTTTCGTCCAGCTAACTTGTCTGGACTTCTTCTTGATTACTACCCTGAAGAAGTCCGGACAAGTTAGCTGGACGAAACGTTGGAATTAGTTAAATTTCAATCGCTGAGAATATTTCAAATATAATTTTCAAATGTACCATACTGTTGATCTTAATTTAAGACTTTTTTAGTTCTGAGAGTTTTTCCACTTTACTTGAAAAACTGTGGTATGGGCTACTGACATCGACAGATATAACTAGTAGGTATCATCAATTGAAAGTGGAATGCCTGGCGGCAGAAGGTTGTGAAAAACGAAAAGAAGAGAACGATAACATAGAGTAATTTTTATGGAAATAAAGGAACAATAAAACCTGAAAAAACTTATGGACATGGTTCTAAGAGTTCAATAAGAAATTCGGTAATTTTGTATCTTTACTTGTGTTCTCATTCACTACAAAACTAGTTCTTTTCCTTTTGAATGTTATTGTCAAGGGATTATTTTCCGTATTACAGACATGAAAGAGTATATTTAAATAAAATAGATCGTGTTGCTAACCAGATAATTATAGATTTTATTTTAGACATATATACACATATATCTTTATAAAACTGTTGTTTAAAAGGTTTTATTCACTATAAATTGCCCCATATATATATACGTGAATTGTATTCGGTAGTTAACCGAATCAGTGTATATACACATTTGTCTATACTATTTTCAAAAGAAAGAGAAATAACAAAAAACAAATAAACAATAGTAAAGAAGCGCAGCAATAAAAGAGAAACTAAAATTCAACCTATGCACTGAAAAGATAAACATTATAAAAGTACATTAGTCTTTAAACTTTCTCCTATCTGTCTAATGAATAATTTTATAAGTCAAAAATTCTATATTTACTTACTAGACAAGTATAAATGTCATGTTTAAATATTGATATAATAATTTGTTGGGTAGAAACAAATTTGTCTAAACAAGTAGTCAATTTGTATTTAAATGAAATTGTGATCTATATAGGCTAATTTACACAAAGAATTTATTAACCATTAAATGTTTACATATTGATTTACTATTTTCACTCTTTGCACTAAATCGACAATAATATCTTAGATTGAGATCATGAACCGATTGATGTTAGACCATCACCTTTGAAAACCTGGAAGCACTGGACGGCCGTTTCGTCCAATTGTGGGACTCCTCAACAGTGCACATCCACGATCCCGCTCGCGGGATTCGAACCCAGGGTCTTCGGTCTCGCGCGCGAACGCTTAACCAACTGGACCACTGAGCCGGCATCCAATGGTGATAGTGTCTAAGATTAACCAATCCACGAAATTGCGCGACCAACTTTCGTTGTACTGAGGTAGATACTTGTCTCTACCCGACATGGATTAGCTCCACTGGTCACGGTTCATGATCTCAATCAAAAACTTAATAATCTCCACAACCCCTATACTAGTAATAATATTTTAATAGATTTACCTATAAATTTAGATTTATAACAAGTTGATTGTTTGATTTCCTTTAGAACAATACAAGTCTTTAACATTACTGTGTTAATTTTCTTTACTGAGAATCACTTATTCCATTCATAATTTATATACATTTCAATACTAAAGATGAATAAATGTCTTATCTTCCAAACTTGATAAGTGAATGTTCACAGTCTGTTTTGATTACTTATTAAATGTAAAGCTGTGAAGTTGCTTACTTACTTACGCCTGTTACTCCCGATGGAGCATTGGCCGCCAACCACCATTCTCCAACCCAATCTGTCCTGCGCTTTCCTTTCCAGTTCTATCTAATTTTTGTTCATTTTCCTTATGTCTATCTCCATTTCTCGACGTAATGTGTTCTTATTCAAAGGTGTGAAGTAATAGTAATTATATCGACTTATATTGATTTGTATTAGACGTTTTATGTGAAATGTTTAACTATGCTCAAGCTGAAAATAAGTCATTCTAATGAATATTAAGAGTACGTCTTTGGAAAAACAATTGAAAGAAAAGTGTAAACATCTCATTCAGTAAACTATGAGACTGGTAATTTCAAATAACTTTTGTTTCAATAAAATTAATACAAAGGTTGATTGATTTCTTATTATCTCTTAGTTACATAACGTATCTGTGAGCACTTATCAATTACAGTAAAATTTAAAAAAAGAAGTGGAAGTAATGACTGATCTGAAAATCAGTTTGTAAAACTCATACGAATGCTTCGGTTTATTGATTTTGTAAAAGGATATGAATTATTTTATAGACGTCTCTTAGATACACACTATTGTATAAATTAATAGATTACAATAACAAATTTTATTATAGATGACATTTAAATAAACATTTGAAGCACTGTAAACATTATTTGAAATAGCTATCAGAAAAAAGCAAACTCATTATCGAGTTGTTCTCAGACATGTCTAAGATTAAGAAGCATATGAGTAAAGCAAATATTTCCAAATGATATCATGCATCAACAACGTTCATAAATTACTTCATTACGCTTTCACTTTCCCTAGTTTCAATGTGTTTTCTTTAAAAAAAAAGACAAATTTGCTGGTTTATATGGATCTGACATAGTCCTTTTTGTAATATTAACTTTGAATAAAAGATATATTAGACTGACATCATGATTTCAATATAGAATACACAAATGAGACAATAGAAATAAAAAAATACATCAAAATAGATGCATACTACTTAAATACAATTAATATGAGTAAAATTCATTTACGTTGAGTACCGTCTAAATACTTTAATTATTTATTTTATTATTATTATTATCAATGATTCATAACTACTGTTGTTCACCATTAAGTGATTTGAGACAAAATCCAGATCCATGTACTTCTAAGTAAATGAACATCTTTCTTTTAAAAGATTTATTGACCTATTCTATATGCTGAGTTAATTTTTTCAAGTTTCTAATGAATGAAAAGCATAAGTACATTGAAATAGTCCATTCAATCAAATAGAGACATTTAAATCTCCCATATTGTAAAGCACTTCCTATAACTAACAGCTAAAAACGTACTTACAAATTGTATAAGAATAAACATGTTAATAAATCTTTCAGTGAGGAAAGAAAGAAACGGATTCTCGGTTTCTTCTAGTAATTCAAGTGCACAATCATGTTCTAAAACAGAATACACCTACATGCTAAATGATTTTGAAATATTTTAAGAAATACTAAATTAATATATATCATCAATCAATCAGTCAGCTACAGTGTAGGACCAGGTACATTTATGCATCGGTCCAATTTGCCATACCTCATTAGCACAACAAGATGAACACCGAATTCATAGAAGTTAATTCAATGGTGGTAATATATAAAAGAACGATTGAGTATAAGGATGTAATACAGGGAGAAGGAATTAGTTCGTAGAAAGAAAAGTATTGAGTCATTGTAATCCCATAAATAGAAAAATACAAACAGTCATACTTTCTAATAAAATGTTCAAAATCGGTTCACATTATCTCACTAAATTATTCCGTCAATACAATCTAGGTACTATCTTCCACTGTCTTCAATGGGTAACTGCCTCACATCCGACGCAGTCAAACTTTTCTGTTCAGGAATTCTCACTAGAAAAATAATTTTTTATGGATAACACGATAACTTTTTAGTAATTATCTATAACGATCAAAGCATATAATTATTCGTATCGGAAGAGGTTTTGTGGAGATTGTATTAAATTCAATGGTTGAGATCATGAGTTAATTAAAGCTAGACCATGATGGAAAACCTACAAGCACTGGACAGTCATTTCGTCCTATTGTGAGACTCCTCAGCAATGAGCATCCATCACCCCGCCTGGCGAGATTCGAACCCAGCCGGCATCCAACGGTGTTAATTCCTAACTTTAACTAATCCACGAAATTGAGCGACACATCCACTATTGTCTTCAATGAGTTACTATCTCACAACTGACCAGTTTGGATGAGGACTGCTGATGAGTCCCACAATAGGACGAAACGGCCTTCCAGTGCTTCCACGTTTTCCATGGTGATCTAGCTTCAATTGACTCATGATTTCAACCATTGAAATACAATTATTCATTAGTCACAACAATAATCATTCCATTTTATCTATAAATATCTTTAAGCATCTTTTTCTACCTAATCTAGATATACTTATTGTGTATATTTGCAAATACCATATTAGTTAAACAGAATTTTCTCTTTAGTACGAATGTATGGGTGTGTACATTGAACCATAAACGTTTCGACAAATCTAAGCAATGTCACAAAAGAAGCGCATCATCAAATGTAAACACTCTTTATATTTTTCTGTTCTATCTTTAAAAAAATTTATTCACCCGGATACTAAATAAGATTTTTTTATTTATTATTTCAATATCTAATTATTCACTTGATTGATATAGTAGTCTTCTTTTTCCTCTTCTTCTTCTATCAAACGGAATTCCAACAGTAGACTTCAATGACTGATTTCCTTGATTTTCTTTATATATGGAAAAGTAAGTCTTTCTCAGTGATTTTAAAGCAGGTTATTAAATAAATAGTTAATCATAAATTTGAAATTCAATAACCTGTCAATATTTACAGTCTTTTGAAGTTTAAAAAAAAAAAGAAAAATAAATAAGAAAACGGAAAAACGACTGATTGACAAAATTAAACATTCACTTTATACGTTTCTTTTTTGATGGAAAATTCTTTGCGGTGACAATAATGATGAAATTCAATTACAAATTATTAGTATTACTTTCTTAAAGTAGAATGATGATTATCATAATTAAAACATGACAAATACAATATCATGACACATAATCTGTTATCACAACACTATTCGTTTTCACATCACATGTCTCTTATACACTCATGTAAATACCTACTTTAAACAATGTTAACGTTGATTAGATAACTTATCCAGTATACAGTAAACCGGAGAACCATGTACCTACTTATATTCGATAATTTTGATGTTTGATTAGATTTCTTTGGAAAAGCTTGGATCACATTACCAGGCGAAACGTTGAATTTACTTCAAATCCATTGGCTGAAATTTTACAAATACATTCTTCCACTTTACTGAAAGATAAGTTAGTTACGATTATTTTAGTGGTACTTTGTAATTACTAACATTTGAAACTCAATAAAATTTAGTATAGTGAGTAGTGAACATGAACACTAACGGAGGATATCGAATGTATTTCAATAAAAATTACAGAATCTCTTGGTAAAATCTAAGAAGCCTACAGTAAATTCTTCATTGGCAAAATGTTAATCAATTACCTCAGACTTTATTGTTCTGTTGTTTCCACGTCAATCTTTCTTTTGTTTTCGTTCTCTTTCCTTCGATCTTCTTAACCATCTGCCTACAAGCATTTCACTTTCTACTGATGATACATACTATTTATATTTGTCGACATCTGTAGCACACACCACAGGTATACAAGTGCTTTGTGAAAATTTGATTAATTTAAAGATTACCTACATTCAATTGATTAGTGTTTAGTAAACATTTCTAGTGTATTGGATTATTTCGAAAACATGATCACTCTAATAAGTTGATATCAATAATTTTTGTAATGGTGGTATTGAAACTATATTCATATTTCTATGTTTCTTCAACGTCATTTGGATTATTCTACCGCTTCTCTTAACATTTTTAAAAAAGGAATAACCTGGAATTTAGTAACCTGATTGTGATGATAAATAAGAGAGTGAGTAAGTACAAAACGTGTTTGAAACATAATCCTCGATCATAGGCATATTTCGAAAAGCTTGAGAATAGATCAATAATAATACTACAATCAATTGAAACAGGACACTAAATTAACTATGAAAGAACCAAAATAATTTATCAATTTTTTAAGGGTCACAATGAATGATTAACAAATGAAGCTTGTATAAATGGACAAATCAGAGCAATCTAAATAGATGATATAGAATATGGTAAGCTAATCCATAGTAACTCATGGTCAACAAGTAGAAAACATAATTCTTAACGTTCATCGGCGCTTATACCACCCATGACATGATTTTAACAAGAGTGAATGTTAAATTATTTTTTTAATTACTATGTTTAGTTTTATTGCCGGTTGCTTTGATTTGAACAGCAAAATTATCTCTACACCTATTATCAATCTACACATACTTGTACTTATTAAATTCACTCGTATGTACTTTTATTCGGATAATAAACAAAGTGATTAATATGCTCCTGATACTAGTCAGAGGCTTCATTTGTTCATTGAATTGTACTAGCAATACAAAATACAAATACACACACTTTTATAGAAGTCACATTGTGAATGTATTTCATATCAAAATGTCTTATATTATTACTATACATTAAATAAACATTTAAACATGGCTGGAATGGCTTTTAATATTTTTTCATTGTAAACTTTATGTTTTATCATAAGGAGTTTTGTAAAGATTTTTAGAAATTTCAGTAGTTGAAATCATGAGTCATTTGAAGCTAGACCACCATGGAAAACCCGGAAGCACTGAACTTTATGTCTGTTAACTTTAACTTTGATCAGGTTCCTAAAGAGCCTCAGAAATGTATGGCGTAGGATAAGTAGAAATTATTTAAATTTCAATCGCTCAGATTAGTTCAGATGTAATTTTCATGCATAATATCTTTTATATACTCAGCACCCAATTTCTGTCAAACTGTGTTTGAATTATGGTTACTATTCATTTAGGAGGATGATTATATCATAGTTGTACCGATTATGTTCTTCAATGATTATTGCGAAACAAATGAGTTCTAAGAAATTTTCAATCAGTAATCGATTTTGAATAGACATAAACTTAATCCGAATATATGTGAAAAAAAATTTAAAGTTAAATAATAAGGCCTAAACTTTATCACTAATTCCATCTTGTTACCAAAAAGACATTCAGAAGATAGTTGTTTCGTTCAATGCATCTGGTTGCCATCACATTTCGATCACCTCATGTTTAATTTGACAGAGAAGAAGTCTTTCCGTTTAGTTTAATGCTTAAAAAAATAGATTAAAACGTTATTCGTATTATGAAACTACAATCTTTCTCACTTATGTTTTGTTGCATTTGATTGTCTAATGGTTTAATGATATATCTCCAACAATCAATACATTGTGAATATACAGATGAAGTTTCATAATTATGTTTTAACAATCGAAATGAGACAATTTATTCACAACATTTCTATCTTTTACCATAAAATATAAGTTCATGCTAAGTTCATACACATTTGACTAAGAATAAAATTTCACAGATTGAAATCATGAGTCATTTGAAGCTAGACCACCATGGAAAACCTGGAAGCGCTGGACGGCCGTTTCGTCCTAATATGAGACTCCTCAGCAGTGCGCATCCACGATCCCGCACCCCACGGGATTCGAACCCAGGACCTACTGGTTTCGCGCGCCAGCACTTAACCACTAGACCACTAAGCCGGCATCCAACGGTGTTAATGACTAACTTCAACCAATCCACGAAGTTGCGCCACCGTATACCATTGCCTTCAGTGAGCTGATTAGTAAATGGCTATTAATATCAATTATAGTCTATTAATTGGATGACATTTCTTCATAAAGCCATCGAATTCATTCATTTATAAAACGAATTCTTTTTTTCTCTTAAAAATATACAAACAACAAATTTATTTTAATAATATTTACTTAATATAAATTCTATGTTTGTTTGTTTATTTACAGAAACCATAGTGACTAAAATCATTCTCATGATTATTGCTCATTTTACAAGGAATTCTACTTTTGCTATTTTTTTTTTGTTTTTTGAAAAAAAATATTTGACTTTCATATAAAAATCAAAACTGTCTGTAGATTCTTCAAACAAAATGAAAAAGAAAAAAATTTTTTCCCAAGCATTATGCAAAATAAGATTATTGATTGAACTTTTGTTGTCTACCGCCATTTATTTTCTCAAATTTTGTAGAATTATTTTTTCTCCCAAGTGTTACTTTGATTATTATCTCACCTTAATGTTTTGTTTAAAATGAGAAAAGTTTTCTTTCCTTTTTTTCATCGAAATGAAAAGGATTTTTATACGATACGTCAAGGTTATTCTCATATTGTTCAAGTTAGATAAGTAAACAAATAAATAAATGAATAAATAAACACACTGAAGTTTGAAATAATAAACAAGTATGACCCTTATTTTTGATTGCAGGGATTAAGTTTATCTAAATTAAAGGTATAAGGTGTAAGCAAGTTATAAGTCCTAGATACAGATAAAGTCTTTTAAAGTATAGAAAAAGATGGTTTCTTTCTTAAAATGAAGTAAAATAAATGAATATGTCTAAATACAGAATACTATGAATCACAGTGACATAACGGTTTAGTTCATTGTGTCTAAATGAATCAGGACAAGAATTTAGCTTTCTAAATCTTTAGTCATTATACATTTGAAGAGTTTATATGAAAAGATACTTGTACAATTGCCTTTTTCAGTTACTGTGCTATAACAACTAATATAATGCTTAGTTCTTATTATTCAGTTGTTAAGATAGCAGAAGATCCATTAAAGTCATTTGTAACCTTTACATAATATGTATTCATAATATGAATGAATTCCCACTGTAACCTATAATGTTAATTCTATACACAGTGTATTATTACTAAATTCGAGGGCTTTTTAATTAATTAAATTAATTTCACATGGTAACTATGATAATTCAGTTTTTAGTTTAAATATGAAACTTATACAAAAATCATTTTCGAAAATATATTTTCGTAAAAGAGAATTTGATACAGACTCATCGCATTTTGTTTGTCTTTGCCAACTTTCATCATTTGTATTATCGGATAGATGTCTGTAGAATATATTTCAGACCGGTTCACTTTTTACTGCTTTCTAGATGTTAAGCCTCAAATTTAATGTTAAAACATATAGGTAGGCCGAGAGTTTTTTTATTATAACTATGTTCGGTAAAAGAATAAATGCTATTTTCAAATAATATCATGAATCTTTTGCATTCACTATTGTACAACTTAGACTTTAATTAGTTGCATTTGAAACAGTATGTTTTACTATGCCCCTAAATGCCCTGGTACGGTCGAGGGCGGGGACAATCAGCTCTTCCTTTCGAAATGCTCTCAAATGGACACGCGTATACAGTTACTGCCACGGAAGTCCATCTCACTGACTTCTCGTGGCGAGAGTATTGTTTACGAAATCGAGAAAATGAAAAGCGAATGTTCGGGGCTTTAACCGCGTTAGTGGACGCAGAGGGTCCACCTGGGGGAGATGGAAAACCCTGATTCCAAACTAACGATGCACATGGGTTTCAGGATCCTGAGAGAACAAATGGCGTATGAACAAATTATTGATAACCGGCTACCATGGGACTGGATCTCCCTACGTTGCTCCAATGTCTTGTGGATCAGACCTTTAGGTTAAATTTTCCATGTGACCCCCGAAGAAAACCGTATGTTTCATTTTGGACACCCAGGCAGTATAACAGCCCACACAAAAATCAAGTGACTTGTGTGGCTCATATGTATTCAGTGCCCTTTGGACCAATATTAATGTGTTCAAATAAATAATTTTTACTATGGTTCAATGTTTATCTGTTAAAACAGCAGGTAGTTATGTGATATATTAAAACAACGATAATTAAAATCATAACACGTTAAGATTGAAAAATTACAGTCTTATATATTGATTGAGGTGTTGGAGTAATTGAACTTTTTCAAATTTACGAGGATAAAAATTAGGCGTTCATCTGCTTTTATCGTTGAAACGGACTTCAACGTATCTCTCCACTCCAAATGTATAGTTTTTAACAAAGAATTTAAATCTTCAAGTGAATATGCAAATTATAATAAAAGATTTCCCTTAGTTAATCAGTCAACTTGAAATTAAGAACAATACATATAAGCGAACAATATTGTTTTCGATTAAATCCTCATCAGGCTTTACTCTAATACACAGTAATATCTATATTCATATACGAAATTATTAAACCAATCAAGTCAGTTTATAAGACAATGACAACAGTGGAAAAGATTACATAATAAGTGAAAAGTACAAATCGGTAGTGTGATGACAGGTGTACTAGTTTGGTAAGAATAATGAGGGCTTGAATCAATGCTACATAATGGGAAATAAGTGAATGATTGGAAAAATATAGACACTGAATTGAAATTCATAAAAATTATAAGATTACGTAATAAGAAGTGTTCAGGTAACTGGACTGTGAAACGTATATTTGAGAGAAAACAAAATAAATTGGTGGGAGGTGGTGGAGAAAAATATTATAAACGAGGAGCGAGTATGAAAAATAATAATAAATAAAGTTAGAAGGGATTTTGTAGAGATTTTAGAAATTCCACCTATTGAAATCATGAGTTAATTGAGGCTAGACCACCATGGAAAACTTGGAATCACTGGACGGCCGTTTCATCCTAGTATGGGACTCCTCAGCAGCGCGCATTCACGATCCGCCTCCTCCGCTTCTAAGTTTTCCATGGTGGTCTAGCTTCAATTGACTCATGATTTCAACCAGTGAAATAAGTAAGGTCATTTATTAAAGTCGAGGGAGAGATGAGGGTGTTACAAATTTCTTATGAACACACAGACTTGGATTGTTGGCTCGAATTCCTATAAATTCTCTTATGTACAAGAGACGAAATTGGACACCATAAGGAAAACTAGTAGGAATACGATAAATAACGTTAAGTGGCTTATTTTTGTCTACCAGATGACCGCTATCGATCAATTGTGATAGAACCGAGCTGTGTATTGTCTTGACAGTACTTTTGCCTAGCCACGAAGGGGAGTGTTCACTAACTCTTTGGTTCGGTTGTCTGGTAGTGCGCCCAATATAGCTTTCTCCACAAGAACAGCTGACTTCGTAGATACACATAGAGGTGGTGTAAACAGGTAACTTATCCTTTAGTTGGAAAATCACCATAGATTGGGTCGAATATGATAGACAGAGGTTGGCTGCATTAAACGTTCTCTTCATTGCTCTAGTCAGTTTATCGCGTAGTACATCACGAGCTACATCTCCATTAAATTGCAGCTGCAGGAAGAGATGTTTCTTTCTATCTGTTGATTTTACTATTTTCTTGTTTGTTATACGCAAGTGTTTCTTCACGAAACCCTGTGGATAACCCATTTCAATCAACATATTATGTATTAGCTCTAATTCCTTATTAATTGTATCGACTGAGCATATCTTAATAGCTCTATTTGCCAAACATTTGACTAATTTTTTTATAATGAAGGGGTACAAAGCTTAAGAAATGCGTGTATTGTCTTGATGAAAAACTTTTTTTATACACGCTTCTATTGTTAGAACAGTTTTCTTTTGTGTTTAACAAATTATCAAGGAAATGTAGTTTATTATCTAGTTCCTCTTTACATGTAAATTTAGTTGCTGGATGTTTGTTGTTAAATAGTTCTAATAGTTCTTCTTTTTTAATGATCTGATCAACAATAATGAAAGTAACATCAACGTAACGTAAACTGCCTTGATTGGTTCAATAATTTCGTATATGCATATAAATATCATTGTATAATAAAGTGAAGCCTGGTGAGGATCTAATCGAAAACAATTTTGTTCGCTTATATATATTGTTCTAAATCACAATATGGGAATTTCTCAAGCTTAAAATTGTTATTCTTCTGATGTTTTCATTACTTCATTGTAAATACTTTCGAAATACTTAACTGTTATATTACAGCTTCTTTTAATAATTCGTTCAGATAAGTTTCCGCATTTTCCGAATATTAAAGTTCTTTTTCAATTATTCTTTGAACATATTTAGTTCAGCAAAATACTTTAGCAATATATTTTTGATTTTCTTAAAATTCCTTAAACAATGTCTAAGTTTTATAACCAAAGATGGATAGTGGCTAGCAGTGGAATCCACAACGCATGTTTCGTTCTATTTAGAACTCATCTTGTTTATAATACAATATCGTGGCAATACGTACAGTATGCACATATGCAAATAAGTGACTGATTGCAGTCCGAAACATCAATGGGAAGATTGAAGTATACAATACCAAGTAAATTTAATGTTCAAGTTTACTCTTGCTCTAGATTAATAAAAACGGATATTTTAAGAAAAATAATACGGTAGGTGAGCCGATCTTTACATAAATTTTCTTATTTGAATTAAAATCAGGTCCTATCTGTTTATGTTAGTTTAAGACACTAAAAAACAAAATAAATGAAATGTTTATTACTATTCGTAAACATAACATTGATTGAATTTTACAAATGTTTGTGACTGTGCAGTAATTTTCTTAAAACTTTTTCATACGTGAATGATGATATTTTAAACATATGGTTAAGATAGACAATCTTTTACACATTAGAAACCTTTAAGTGTAAGATTGAACACCGTTGGCTATTTCAAACATTTGTAAATAAACTAAGCACCATGTGACTATTCTTAGAAAGGTACAGGATAAGTGGCGGTGAACATAGTAACAAGTTATAATTGGATACAGTACAGTATTTAATTCTTTTTTTATTGAACTACATAATTTATACTTCAATGAAAATGAATGTCGACGCATGAATGTATGATCAATTAGTTTGCTTTGAATTTTCGAGTTTTTGTAACAAAAATTAATCACTTCGTCAATCATTTATTGCAATGTCCTAGTTTATTACCACCAGAATAAAGTGATGACTACAGATTACTTTTCAAGTACTTTTTGTTTGCATTAAATGTACAACGATTTTTAAGCAGGCAGGCATCATCACTTTGTTAAAAGTGTATGTTAAGTTAAATAAAATTAGTTGAGGACTAGTTGATTGACTGATCTAACAATTAAATCAATATCCAATATAATCAGTTTGATTCTATTTTTAATCATAAAGTCAAATAGCTTTAAAGAAAAATCTATGAATATTGATCGTGTGGTCGGATATTTTCTTAATCCCTATGATGAAAGTACTTTTTTCTTTATTCGCTTTTATACTATTAAATATACAATCAAATAATGATCAAGTTTCTATATTCTCATAGCAAATTACTTAAAAGCACTTTACAGAATTGGATTTCTTCAACTTTAAAGCTGTCTAGTTCCTGAAAGAATCAATTAATAAATAGCGTCTGACAATCAATAAAATTAAAATTTTGACTTTTATTGTTTTAATAAAAATCTTAAGTATAAAAAAAATCAATTTTTTTAAGAATTTTTTTTGTATTTAGAAAATTTTAATTTCCCACATCGTTTAATTCGTTTAGCAACTGGATTAAAGTTACTAGGCAAAAATAACAGTATATAATATCAACTATTTTGATGATAATGATGATGGATTCTATTCAGAAATGCAAAGAGTGGGAACTAAACTAAAATTTCTCTTTCCACATTCTAATTTCATGTAAATAAATTGTTAAAAAGGGATCAATTTCATGTACTGCCTACATGACTATTAAAATAATATTTGAGTAGTTTACCTCTGTTTTTATAACCTACATATTAGGCATGTGTGTTGGAACAATCCATAATAAATCACATCAATCAGTGTATTATTATTTATTTGTGTATATACAATCTTTTATTGCCTCTATTGAAATTACGTAATCTGGTATTACAAAAGATTTCACTTATATATATGATTGCACAGCTTGATAATAAATCCAGTTACAAAAAAATCTTTACGCTAAACTTCGTGTTTTAGTGTTTAAATGGGAATGAAATGTCAATGAATTAATAAATATATAGTTTCTCTCGATATTATTCTGAATTTATGAATGACTTCTCTCAAAATGACCTCAGATAAAGAAGATATATTTGATTTAGTTTTACGTTAATTGTGTAAGTTTTTCCACTCAGTCTATTAATTTATTAATAAAGTGTGAATCTATGAACACAGGGTTAATCAATATGAGGTTAAAAACTGCATTGAAAAGAGGTTATCCTGCAGCTAAACTGATTGACCTGTCTAAAACAACATGTTCTTTGACACAATCAAAGGTCGACAGATATCCCTTTCATGTTACCACCAACTGTGTATACAAATTTACATGTATCTAGCAAAGCAGTTACATTGGTAGAGTAGAAAGTAGAGCAGAAAAGTTTATCGTCAAATGGACTAAAAGCTTTCAGCAGTTCCATAGCAAGACATCTCCTTGGCACAGGACATGAAGTCGATTCACTGAAGTTCTTCAAGGTAATTAACAAACAATCAGACTCTAATCTTATGAAATTTACCGAAACGATAGCAATCAAACGTTAAAAACCTTATCTATGTACCCAAAAAGATGCAGTAATAAATCTTTCTTCACCCTAGTAACATTAAACCCCTTTTTTATTTATTACGTCATTCGTTATTTCAACTCTTTCAGATGTTTAGTCTACATCATTGTCATTTTTCTTCAATTCATAGCTGACTGATCCCAATTCATATCTTTCTTTACTACCAGTAATCTACTTTCACTTGCTTCATTACACAATCATCTAGTGTTTATTAACTCCATGTGTTCTAATCACTAGTTCAATGTTCTGAAACTTTCGCTCCCAAACTTAATTTATCAAGAACAAAATTTTTATGACCTTATTAACTCTACTGAAATATTCGCTACATCATGATACATATATTCATCGTTAATCACCTTCGTATGTATAGGTATGTCAATATCTGTAGTAAAGTTCATTTAAAATATTTTAAGTTGTAAGCAGCTGATGAGAACCTAACGAAATAAAATAAATTCATAATATTCTACAACAGTCTTCGTTCTTGCTCTCTTTATGCTCGTTTAGACTAAACAACTAGTGAGGATATTAAATGTTTTCTAGATTGTAATACAATACAACTCATCATACAATTAAATAACTGCCTTGTTATAAGCTTAATTTCCTGTACATATTCTTAATAATCTTTGGGAATTAGTGAAAATTTAACATCATACAATAGTTTAGTTTTATTTCACATATGATCCACGGATTGTTTGTTTTTTCGTTGTTGTTGTTGTTGTAAAGAATGATTTGTTACAATATAAACCATTGACATGAATCTTAACATCTCTTTTTACTAACTTTCTAAAACATACACCTTTTTTGTTTTTCGTTTTTTTTGGTTATGACATCATCATTTTTCATTAAGTCTACTTACAACAAAAAACAAAATGATGTAATTGTAAGTTTTGTTTTAATTTATTGCATCATCTATTTGTAAATTATTTGTAACATTATATTATTCGTCTTTCTGTTTTATCCCTCCTCACATTTGTATTCAATCAATGAGGATCATACAGTGTATCCATAGTTTTATACTGTTACCTTTCAATATGAACTAAAATAAAATTTAAATGATACTTTGTTCTATGAAAATTAAATAATTCATAAATGTATAACATAAATATTTGGAGTATCAAATACGTTTTTATTGATACGTAGACATTATCAAACACTAGACACTAGACACAATCAGACATTATGGTCTAATCCATTATGTAATAACAATTTGTTGAATTTTATTTAAAATAAATTGTTTAAATCTTTCAATTGATCAAATTAATTGTTTAATTAAACTATTTCAATTATTGTTTATATGGTTGTCAAGTAACACTATTTGAATAAAATACAATAATAACACATAATATCAGTATGTATGATTAGTTATGTATGTCTATATTTTCACACTTTTGTTTTACTAATATGAAAGGGAGAAATTGAAAATATTTATTCATTTTCATAGTCTGATTATTGTGAAAATTTCTGTTTCGTGGTTTATTTCATTTAAATAAAATTTTAAAAAAAAGGTTACTTAATTCACTTTCAATAGTGATGATGTGTTGATGAGTTTTCCCATGGATATTAAATATAGTTTATTGAATGAAAACTAAATTCTGTCAATATCAGTTATGTGATTAACTAATACAATGACTTTAATTATAAAATATATAGATCAAGTCAATTTATCATTTCATATTTTGTAATTATCTTCTTTTCAGATAGATGGAATATATTTAAATGCAAGATTTAAAGATAATGAAACTTGAATGATAGTAAAAGCTAAAGTCACGTGTATATATTCAACTGGGAGATAGTCATATCGTTAAACTTAAAGCTAAATGATACTTGTCAACGTATTCAAATAGAAATCAGCTAGTTTAAATATGAATAATATTAGTAGAAGTTAAAGGAATTTACAAAAATAAATTAAAAAATACTTTTAAAAAAAAATTAATTATTTTAAGGTTACTGTTGTGCTAAAGAGAGCAAGAACAAAGATTGGTGCAGAATAATATGAATTCATTTTATTTCTTTGGGTTCTTATCAGTTGCTTACAACCTAAAATATTTGAAAATCAACGTTATTACAGATAGTGACATACTTATACATAAGAGGGTGATTAAGGATGAATAAATGAATCATGGTGTAGCGAAGATTCCGATAGAGTTAATGAGGTCATAAAATTTTGTCTCGAATAAATAAAGTTTGAGAGGAAAAGTTCCAGAACATTGAAATAGTGATTAGAACTCATGAAAATAGATTAATAGTAATAAAGAAAATATGAATTGAAATCGATCATTTATGTATGATCTAATCTAACTACAGAAAGAGTTGCAATAATAACGCAATAAATAAATAAATAGAAATAAATGAATAGAAAAGGGGGTTATTGTTACCAGGGTAAAGAAAGATTTATTACTGTCTCTTTTTGTATACATAGATCTGGTTTTAAACGTTTGATTGCTATTGCTTCGGCAAATTTCAAGAGGTTGGAGCTTGATTGTTTATTGATCACCTTGAAGGATTTCAGTGAATCGACTTCATGTCCTGTGTCAAGGTGATGTCTTGCGATGGCACTGTTGAATGCTCTCAATCCATTTGATGTTAAACTTTTCGAAATATGTTCTTTGAAGGGAACTATGTGTATGAAATTACTGTTGTGTCTTTCTATGTGGATGGTTTAAGTGGTTTGATTTTATTGCTACACTGAAAGCATATTAGAAGAGTCTAGTTCAAATAAGAGTGAATATTTTAAAACCATTTTACACTTAAGATTAGTTTGATTCTATGATTTATCTTATGAATAATTCTTCAATTCTAAGAAACTTCTGTTGATAGTTTTGTCAGGTTTATTGGGTAATCTAATTTCTACTGATATCTGGATCGCATCAATTTTAACATATGTATTGATTAATGACTGACTTGACTGACATGATTTGTAGGACACTTTGGGATTTATAGAATCTCGTCTGTCATCAATTTAGTTTAAAAAAACTATTGTTAGTTTTACAAACTATTTAAAACAAATCAGTTGCTTCAGTTAGCAATTATATAATGTGGTAGATGTGAGTGTAGACAGTAAGCAAACTATTCCTTAGTGTTTAGATCTGTCATGAAAGTAATATAATAGTTATTTTAGACTGATAGATGATTTGTTGATCAGATTACATTGACACTAGCGAATGTACTGATTAAATAATTTCCATAGTTTACAGAAACGTAATACTATTTCTACAGTATTCAAGGTGAATAATAATCAATGCATTTTCTTATAGAAACAAGGATTTCGCTAAAAGGTAAGTGTCACAAAGTCTTCTTGCATCTATTATAAGGTATATTCTTGCATAGACGTTTAGTAACAGAAGAAACGTTTACTTAATTGAAGGGATACTTTCGGAATGTTTTTTTGAATGTAAAATATAGGATTTCAATCGGCAGACTGAAGGTTTCTTTACAAAGATTATGTATTCGGCCTCGTGTGAGATCGGATGCACTCTGCTAAGTAGACACAAACTATGACGAAACAGTCGAATACTTGGTTTTTTAACATTTCTAAAGCTAAAGTCAGTTTGCAATCCAAATAAATTTCAGATTATTTGTTTTACAAACTAATTTAACTATGGTGATTGTGTTATTTTCTATCTTGACAATAATTTTCAACAAATGTGATAAAATACAACCATCTATAAAATTCGACTCTAATGTGTGCATATATTACTTAAATCTTTTTAAATCAACTTAGTTTGTATATCGATATGCTAATATGTACGTATCTGCTGTGTGTATTAGGTAGCTTGTTTGTAAACAAAATTGTAGGTGTAGCTCACAAATTACACAAGTTAAGCAAGACACATCCTAAATTGATGTAATTGTCATAAATTATTTAGTTACACGTTTGGACAAATATGTAGCAACTGTTTACCGCTCATACAAATAATATTTAATAGTCTATTATATTGAAGACATTTTGTTAATTTAGTGAAATACATGTGTCAAAATAACAACAATAAATTTATCAGAACACACTGATATAAAATATATGCCATGAAGTGAATTTCAAGTACTTTATATATCAGTATCAAAAGTGGTTTTATGGATGTTATAGTAAGTTTAATAGTTGAGATCACGAGTCAATTGAAGCTAGACCACCATGAAAAACCCGGCAGCACTTGACGGTCGTTTCGTCCTATTGTAGAACTTCTCAGCAGTGTGCATCCACGATCCCGTCCCCCGAAAGATTTGAAACCAGGACCTATCAGTCTCGCGCGCGAATGCTTAACCTCTAGATCACTGAGTCGGCATCCGACGGTATTAATGACTAATTTCAACTAATCCACGAAATTGAGCAGCACATCTACTGGCTTCAAGAGGTGTTTCCTGGAGTTCTAGAGAGAAGAAGTGATCAGTGGAGTTCAACCGTGTCTTGTTAAATAGTAATTCACTGAAGACAATGGTGGATGTGTCGCTCAATTTCGTGGATTAGTTGAAGTTAGTCAATAATACCGTCGGATGCCGACTCAGTGATCTGGAGGTTAAGCATTCGCGCTCGAGACTGATAGGTCCTGTTTTCGAATCTCCGGGGGGGTGGATGCGTACTGCTGAGGAGTCCCACAATATGACGAAACGTCCATCCAGTGCTTCCAAGTTTTCCGTGGTGGTCTAGCTTCAATTGAGTTATGATCTCAACTATTGAACGCATAGATTAGTTAAGCAACGATTTAATTACGGATTACAGAAGTTAAATGAAGTAAGTCAACAAGTTTCACGAGAATTAAATCCTTTTTTTAATTTATAAATAATTATCATAATGACGACAAAAATAAATTCAGCCAGATTATTTCTGTTTATTGAAAGAGTATGAGATTATTTTGTTGTACACTACAGAGATTTCTTGAGAATGAAGTTTTATTGATAATCGAATCAGTTGATTTCATTTTCGATTAGAAATTATTGGTGCATTATGTAGAACATTTATCTAGTTATAATGATTAATTTTATATCCGATGAAGATTAAATTATGGGTAACTTCTGAGAACCATTTATAGACTTTTATTTTATATATATTCTTATTGTATAACTGTAAAGTAATCAGATACATATATTTACGTTCTTTTTATTACAAGCTTTTATTTGACTTATCGGCAACTATTATATGATTTGCTATTCTCAAGTTATTCTCAATTTATTAGTTCCAGTCTCTCACAATCACAGCCACGTTTTAACTTGATTTTGTATAATTGTTTTCTATTTTATGGTATGATGTGGTCTGGTTTGTTTGTATGTAAAGCAAATATGTCTGGAATATATGATTCGTGTAGTGGAAGCTGAGATTGTGTTCTGAAATTCAACGTACAGGCTAGGCGAGAAGAGCTAATAAGGATTCCGAGTTGAATCTATGCTGCTGTCACTGATTCACGAGTCATTGGTTGGGCACAGTGCCAAGATCATATAAGCCGTCTTCTAATTTGAGATCTAATTACGTGGTAATTATCAAAGCAAAAGTCATAACAGTCACAATGTTACGACTGCTTCTAATCAAAACAACTGTAAGATATTAAAAAAAGTAAAAATAGACAACCACATGGGCGCTGTCAATGTACTAATAGAGTACTCACAAAAATCCGACGACATAACGCTTATCTTTTGTTTGTAATCTCATTTTAACACAAAATTTTGTAAATTCATTTGTTAAGTCAACTAACAAGACACTACAATGAGCAATTTTATGATTTGGTTGGTTTATGTAATCAACACGATCCATTAGAAATTAAAGCTCAATGGTAGAGTCTTTAACACTGTAAATAACGAATGCAAATTAGAATCCCTAGAGTCTCAACAAATCTATATAACTGAAGTTCTTATTTATCTTTGACATTTATAATTAATCGTATGATTCTTTTAATAAAAGCAACAAAGCTTTGAATAAGCAAAGAAATAAGAATTATTGTCTAAATTATCAAACAGAACCGTTGAGTAAAACATTAAATTTAAACTAATATTGACTAATTTGCATTAAATCTTAACTATAGTAAAACATAAATAATTGAAACAATGAAATCTGTGTCTATCTGAATAAATCAAATTGGGCTTCAAATAAAATAAAGAAACCAATTTAAGAACAAAAAGTCATATTTTGTTAGGCGCCAAAAATATATGTGGTTGATAATTATCATGGTTTCTATTGATAATAACAATAGTAATATTATTATTCATTCATATAGTTAATTTAAATAATAAAGACTAAAATGTATTCTCTTTTATGGTAGATGGGTATTCCAGCATCTTATAATTGTTCTCACTGTTATAAACCAGATTAAACACAAAGAACATTTTGAAAGGTTTTATGTATTTTTAAAACTCTTACTGATTGACTTAATACATGTGAATGTTAAAAGATTACCAAGATGAGATTGAAAATAATCATACAATATAATACACTTCTGTTAAAATATATTGATGTAGATAAACACATTTAAAATTAGTTGATAAAATAATGAATCTTTAGAAATTTGGGCAAAAATACACCCATTTATTTGTATCAATAAATACATACAAAAAACATTTAACAAGATATGACGGAGCATTACCTGGTAGGAGTCCTTGGTTATTTGTATACATTAGTCATTAATGTACATTTACAAAAAAAGATGGGATCTACCTCAGAAATTAAAATAGACATATTCAAAGAGTAGTCTTCGTTTTTTCGATTATTAAAAGCTGATGTTAAAAAGTCAAATAAGATTATAATCAGTACGAGGTGAATGCAACTCGACATGTAACTCATCTAGAGTTACTGTCGGTCCCAATCACGGATAAAATGGTAAGATTAGATATGGGGTCAGTAACCTTATCCCGTAGAAAACAACCGTGATAAAAATACGCTAGCAAGAATAAACAATTTAAATCGTTAAAACTCTGATTCCAAAGTTGAAGGATCTTCGTTTAGAAGAACTAGGATTCCACAAGGTAAAAGTCTCAGGAAGTTACGAGGCCGATATCCTTACTAATAATCAGAGCAACAATTAATATAGATGCATGGAATATCCGTACAATGTAGAAGATCGAGATGATCAATCAAATAGCTGCGAAAATGAGGAGAATTAAGATGGCGATGCTCATATTCAGTGAAACCCCTTCGATGGAAGCATGAGATACAATGTACAGCTTCGATGCAACTAGACGATTCGGACTTCGTAGATGACCTAGACCTTCCATCCCATACACAATAACAAATGCAGGTCAAAACAACCAGTGTAGTAGCAGCCTCTGCATCAGTACGCCTCAACATTCACAATGGAAAAAACAAGATCCTCAAATACAGCAGAGATCACTAATCCAATCACACTTGATCGATAAGCTCTGGAAGATGTGAAAACTTTCACCTACATGAGCAGCTTCATCGATGAACAAGGAGGATCGAATGCTGACATGAAGGCGAGGATTGACAAAGCAAGGGCAGAATTCCTACAATTGAAGAACATATGCAACTCGAAACAAACTCAAACCAAGTCAGAATCTCCAATGCGAACGTCAACACAGTTCTACTATACGGAGCTGAAACTTGCAGAACTACCACAACCATCATCAAGAAGGTACAAGTATTTATAAATGGTTGTCTACGTGAGATACTCAATGTCCGTCGGCCGGATACCATCAGCAACAGCCTACAGTGGGAGAGAACAAACCAGCTTCCAGACCAAGAGGAAATTAAGAAAAGACGCTGCAAGTGGATAAGACATATATTGAGGAAATAACCAAACTACATCATGAGGCAATCTCTAACGTGGAATTCCGAAGGGAAACGGAAAAGAGAAAGACCAAAGAACACAGTGAGACACCAACTGGAGGCAGACATTAAGAGAATGGATAGCAACTGGAAACATCTGGAAACTATTGACCACAACAGAGTTGGATGGAGAATAATGGTGGGCGGACTATACTCCTCCATGAGGGTTAACAGGTGAAAGTAAGTAGGTAAATAAGAAGGTGAATACAACACTGGTAATAGTACTCTCTGAAGGTCAAGTTCACACATTGGATTTAGTTAAGTTTAAAAAGTAACTTGGTTAACATTTATACAACTTTAATAAACAACAATTTTCAGGAGACTCTTAATACTTCACAAATATTCAAATCACCTACAAACGTCAGGAAAACAATAACTGAACAAGTAGAAACATATGACTGTCATGGAGAACCAACGAGACAAATTATGTAAATGTTTATTACACATTCGAAAATTTGTTGTTTTACACTACTCATAACACATTTACATGATAGACACCATCTTATCTTAACACAGTGCACGCAATGTCGAGTCACCTAGACTAGTGGCCACATCGCAACTTTGTCGATTGCATTCGATCTGCACTAAGAACTGAACTCTTTACTTTATCGGTAACAAAACGATTTTTGAAAATATCAAATCGTATTCGCACAAAAAGGATAGTGCATTTAGAGGTTTATGTAAGTCACAGTAATCAGAAGACTAACAACTGAAGTTCTAGTGAGAAGCAGTGATCAGTGGAGCTCAACTTCATCTGTTGTGAGATATCAAATCACTGAAGACAATGGTGTATGGTGGCACCATTTTGTTCATTGTTTGAAGTTAGACATTAACACCGTTGGATGCCGACCAGCTCAGTGGTCAAATGGTTAAGCGCTGGCGTGCGAGACCGATAGGTCCTGCGTTCGAATCTCGGGGGGGATCGTGGAGGAGTTCTACAGTAGGACGAAATGACCGTCCAGTGCTTCATGGTTTGCTGAGTCACACAATAGAACGAAACGGCCGTCCAGTGCTTCTACGTTTTCGATGGTGGTCTAGCTTCAATTGACTCATGATTTCAACTCTTCTAATTTTTATTGCTTTTAATTTACTTTTCAAAAATAAAACATTTATTCAATAAACTAAACATTTACCAATAATACAATGACATTTAGATTTCTGTTAGTATATAAAATAATTAATTTGTAAATTACGTGCTCCAACTAATATTATACACTGCTATTTATCTATGACTTCTTTAGTTAAATAGAACTAGTTCTTCTTTATTTACATAAAACTTTTTATATTGTAGTCTATAATTATATTGGCAAAGCTTTTATTCCTCATATCAAACAAATGAAAGATACATTATTATATGATTTTCTCTACGAACCCCTTAATTAGAGTAATATTTATTACTTTTTGTTATTGTTGTTGTTGTTGAACATATACTGGGATACAGTTTTGGCTTTATTTAATATGATAAAAATTAATGGTATAGGTATTCAATAGATCTATGATTAAGTGAGAGGTATAATAAACAATAATTCACTTGATGAATTTTATCTGTTATGAATGTTAAAATTATACTTTTTATTTACTTTGAAATGACTCACAATAACAAACTGTTTACTTGTTGTTGTTGATTGTTTGTTGGTAGATTTTTGGCCCTTAATATTGAGAAGAAGAAGAAGAAAAAAAAAAGGAAAGTCTGAGGTATCATTTACAGATAATATAATGATAAGTTTACTGTATTTTTTTTAAAGAAATACGTTTCTTCTCAGCTATTTAACAAATGATTGAACATTCTTATAAATTAATAAACACATTGTTTTTTAGGATACATACAGTCTTTTAAAAGATCAAATTGAAATTACGCTTTTATCAAAGAATTTGAAGAAAAGGTTTTGATGAGTAATTAAAGTTGAACATTTAATGTTAAATGTACTAGGTTCAAGTTCGAATATGAATATAAACTCTGGGTTCCATGTATATTCAGTTTATGACTCTTAAATATTATGAAACATGCATCCCGGTGAATAATTTATACACAAACATCGGAACAAAAATCAAACCAATGGGAGACACAATCAAAACAAAGAAGTAATAAAATGACATGTTTAAGGTCAACAAGAATCAATCAAATCAAGGTGTACAGGACAAGCTATGAACCACATGTAGAGAAATTTAAACACTTCACTTGTACCTGAAGTTTGTGCTGATGATGTCGTTCAGCAGAACGATGAAAATTCCACGACCAAACTATCCAGCTCAGAGAACAAAACGCCGTCAAAATCATCCACCTGAGCTACAAAACGTCTCCACCAACTTATTTTTACAGTTCATATCCGTTACCAGGGGCAGCTAGTGGCTGAACAATTTTAACACTACTTACATACAAATAACTAGTAATCAGTTCCTTTTCTGTCGTCGACTCTAAAAAAAATGAGTTATATTGTTTAAAGATTACTTTGTATACAAAGTTTGACTGATATTACTAATATACCTAAGATTTTATAGTAAAGCTTAAATAGGAATTGTCTGCATTGATTATTCCGATTGTATGAAACAATGTAAAGTAAGCAAACTACCAGGAATTTAACGTTCTTCAAACATTTAGCAATATATAACTCAATGCTTTAATACACACATACATTTCTGTATATTTTTTCATATATGTATGATTTTTTTATTACTTATTTATCAGTACAATAAGTTTATATACACTTTCACCAGAATAATAATGTTTTCCAATTTTAAGAAATCATACTAACAAATTATTTAATTTAAGCTTGAACAATTACAATATTTTACGTTTTTCAGTTAATTTATGTTGGGACGGTTTGTGAGAACTACGACGGAGCCTTCAGAGGCAGTAGAGAAGGCGAAGCATTTCCATCCAATAAGACGTGGTGGAGCTTTCTGAAATATCAACGCGGCATGCTGCGATTGGACAGTAGAATTACATGCCTCTTTACGGATTGTTTGGATTATAATTTTGATAGAACAAACGCTAATATCTATAAATACCCATGATTTTCTGTACATTTTGATTTTTAACCAACAAACACTTCTTTAGCTTTTTTCTGTCTTGCGACTGTGGGGGTTCTATGCGTTCGAGTGTCGTAGTTGTATATCATATTCTGCGTTAATCAAGTAGAGCACATAACAGTCTAAATTTCGATATATTAGTTCAAAATACCCCCTTGGTATACAGCACTTAATTTCATTGGGCGATACGTGACCTATGAAGACACTAAACTTACAGCTATTTCTTTTACATAATTTTTGATCATGTTTATCCTTAGAACAGCATATATGAGCGAGTAGTATTGTTTTCGATTAAATCCTCAACAGGCTTTAATATTTATATGCAAATACGAAATTATTAAACTAACCAAGTCAGTTAATAAGACAATGACAACAGTGGAAAAGATTACATAATAAGTGAAAAGTACAAATCGGTAGTGTGATGACAGGTGTACTAGTTTGGTAAGAATAATGAGGGCTTGAATCAATGCTACATAATGGGAAATAAGTGAATGATTGGAAAAATATAGACACTGAATTGAAATTCATAAAAATTATAAGATTACGTAATAAGAAGTGTTCAGGTAACTGGACTGTGAAACGTATATTTGAGAGAAAACAAAATAAATTGGTGGGAGGTGGTGGAGAAAAATATTATAAACGAGGAGCGAGTATGAAAAATAATAATAAATAAAGTTAGAAGGGATTTTGTAGAGATTTTAGAAATTCCACCTATTGAAATCATGAGTTAATTGAGGCTAGACCACCATGGAAGACTTGGAATCACTGGACGGCCGTTTCATCCTAGTATGGGACTCCTCAGCAGTGCGCATTCACGATCCCGCCCTCCACTTCCATTTATTAAGGTCAAGGGAGAGACAAGGGTGTTACAAATCTCTTATGAACACAAGGACTTGGATTGTTGGCTCGAATTCCTATAGCTTCTCTTATGTGTAAGAGACGAGATTGAACAACATCAGGAAAACTAGTAGGAATTCGATAAATAACGTTAAATGACTTATTTCTGTCTAGTACATGACTGCTATCGACCAAGTGTGATCGAACCGAGCTGCGTATTGTCTTGATAGTATCACGAAAGGAAGTATTCACTAACTCTTTGGTTCAATTGTCTGGTAGTGCACCCAATCTTTATCTTTACGATTACTATTTAATATAGTTTGTTTTCCATGGTGATCTAGTTTCAATTGATTCATGATCTGAACTATTAAAGTTTTTCTTCTTTTTATCTGAAAGATTTTTTTTAATTTCCAGATCATTTTTTATGCTTTCATGAAAGTAGTAGTTAACTAAACTATCTTAATATCTGATAACTCAGTTAAATGATTCATAATAATGAAATGTCACATAAATTCAAATTGAATATCCTATTCATTTTATAGAGATTTTTATTTGACAGATATTTGTCTTATATAGAAATTTCATTATAAATATTTTATACCATTTAAATAATAGATTCACTCATTGTCAAATCTTAATATATGACAATGAATAATAATTCTGATAAATGATATTCTATTCAATATAACTGTCTAAACATGCTTTCTTCTCTCTCAATTACTTGGCAAGACTAAAATAAACAACAACAACAGAAATGAACCTAAATGATAAGATAATTGTAATCAGTTGACAGAAATGTTGTACACAAGAATATTCATTTAATTCACAGATTGTTTTTATTATTTCACGGTTATGTAATTCAACTGTGTAAAGAGAAATTTCAAAAAGAGAAAAATTTCGATAGAACAATGAGAAAATGGAGATAATCTGAAAAAATGTGGTGTATTTGCTCTATACATTTCGAACAATCTAGTCATACATATACTTGCCAGGGCATTTTATATGGAAATTAAAATAAAGGTCAATTAAATGGAAGTTCAAGTAAAAGAGTAGCAAAGGGGAGAGATTTCAATAGTTGAGATCATGAGTCATTTGAAGCTAGACCACCATCGAAAACCTGGAAGCACTGGACGGTCATTTCGTCCTATTGTGTGACTTCTCAGCAATGCACATCTACGACCCACCCACCGCGAGATCCAAAGCCAGGATCTATCAGTCTCGTGCACGACTATTTACCCATCAGACCACTGAGCTGGCCGGCATCCAACGGTGTTAATATCTAACTTCAACCCATCCACAAAATGGCGCTACCGTACACTATTGTCTTTAGTGAGCTGATATCTCATAACAGGTGTGGTTGAACTCCACTGGTCACTGCTTCTCACCAGAACTCCGGGAAATGCCTCTTGAAGTCAGTCACTAGTGAACAGATGATTATTATCAAAATGGGTTTTGTGGAGAGAAACAATTTTACATCGTATAGAATAAGAAATTGTCGCCTTATCCTAGGCCATAGAATGTCTAAAGGATTACTAAGGTAACTTCAAGGTCACGACGATTTGTTTTTATACACATAAGGGGGGTTTAAATTTACGAATAGTCAAGCCTTCAATAGACTTGAGAATTCTTCTTTTACGTTATAACTGAATATTCTTAACTTTCAGTCTATTTATAAAATTCACTTCGTTTTACTAAAGATCTACATAAATTGTTTAGCTTAAATAAAATCTATCTCAATCAGTACTTTACGATATAATCAAGCACATATATGATAATGGACCAATCACAATACACTTGGTCATTATTTTGTGATCGCTAACTTTTTTCTGTTTAGTTGCAAATGACTATAACTAATCTGCAAAGTGACTGGAATTACTCTATGCTATACAATTTTCTTTTCACCATTGTCTTCAGTGAGTTACTATCTCACAACAGATGTGGTTGGACTCTACTGGTCACTGTTTCTCACCAGAACTACAAGATACACATCTTGAACTCAGTAACTAGTGAGCATATTTTGATTAATATCAGAAGGAGAGGAGTCCCACAACAGGACGAAACGGCCGTCCAATACTACCAGATTTTCCATGGTGGTCTAGTTTCAATTGACTCATGATCTCAACTATTGAAATTGATAATAACCAAAATGTTCACATAAAACATACGAATTTAATCGAGTTCGGTATTCAGAAATTATTTATATAAATTGAAATCGATAAGATCATGTAATATAACAGGCATATCATCCAATAAGTCATTGTATTATATTTATATACCAACGTTACTGATAAACAAAATATTATTACGAAATAATAAGAATAATTTAACTAAACATTTCTGACTGTTACTTAAAATAATCAATTTGATGTTGAATAGATATTAGATTAAGAAACAAGATTAACGTTCTGATAATTGGAATGAAACTTCGATAAAGTTGTAAACTATATTATTCAATTTGAATGAATGAAAATACATTCCATAGAAAACATATAACCAAAAACTCTGTTAGAAGTTATCTTCATAGTTATGCAATAAAATTCCACAATATGAGGTAATATGGAGTTATTGTCCCATGAATGTTTGACAACATTGAGTGGCGTCACCGAAAAATTGCTACTCAAACACGAAATATGAGACAAGTATGTAGTATTCTTCAATTTAACGGTTAAAGATGAAAATCTTGAAACTAGGTTGAATACAAGTTTGAATACATCAGTAAAGAGTACTTGTAATCTTGGGGGGACTGATGCTTGCTAAGTGATTTGCATTCGCATCACCTTTCTTACTTTCTCAGTAGTGCATATAGCTAATTAATTGATCACCAAAAATGAATTCAAGGTATAATATTAGTTCGTAGTCCCTATCGCTACACTTGTCATTTGGTTAAGAGTGTATGTCCGGATACCTTCCAGATACTGATATGCTATAATCCAAACTGATATATCGCTGTTATAAACTCCATTATACAAATAAAATTAAAACCCTTGTTTAATCTGTTAGGGAGATCCAGAAAACTCTTCGAAACAAGGTCAGAATAGACTTTGAAAACATTGAGAAGCATCTTATTCAATCAGCATTCACTGGAAGTTTTGCCAGAAACATCTAGAAAGTGAAACGTCACATGTCGAGTTTCTGCTTGGGTGACTAACTATACTGCTACTATGTTTATTAGCGTTCCAGAATTTTCCGGAAGCCCGAGGCCGTCTAAAATACTATAAAAACCATAGATTTTCTATACATAAACGAACATATGGAATAAAGCGTTCCTTCCATATTTCATGCCTTTTCTCTCGTATTCAAGTTGCTGTGTAGACCTATACTTAGCTTTTATTGGTGATAAGTTCACAGAGCTAAACGGTTTAATTGAGTTGTAACTGTATTCTGCACATCATCGATGTCTATTTCCCTTTCAGAACAATAATGACAACTCCCCCAATTGAATCCTATAGCTTGGAGAACTCAACAACACCGGACGGATTATAACGCATTTTAAACCTCCCTCTGTCAGTTTGTAGTTCCGGTTACTAAATTGTTTTAAGTTAGATAATTTTTATCCATTACTTTTAAGTGTATCGTATGTGATTACTAAGTTGTCAATTAACGTTTTCTGCTGCATCTCTCTCTCCTAGAGTATTAAAAGGAAACTTTTATCCACATTTCCGTAAATAACAAAGTACCGCAGGGGTAAATAAAAAACTATTAACAAGTAGACATCTAAACTAACGTCTGTTTACGTGGTCCTACTAATAATAACAACAAGAAACAAATGAACCGATATAATACAATGTAAATACATTAATTTGACCTCTAACAAAGTCACATTTAAAGGTCACAGTTAAAGACAAAGGAATTCATAACTCCAAAAGAGAAAAATTTTCTAGTAATAGATGACCTCAAAAGACAAGATATAAAATAAGTAAATAAAAAGACAGTTTCATTTATCTCAACAACGATCATTATGATAACATGTCAAACGATAAATAAAATGAGTAATAATTTATGTCTTTTTAACAATAAAGAAAAATTTATCAGTATACAAAATATGGAATTGAACCATTTATTTAATGAATTAATCAAGAAAATAGAGATCCGATGAAATCTTATTGTTATATGAAGTTACTAAGTCACCATATGATATAAAGAAGTGAGTGGAAACAATGGGATTGCAACAAGGCGTATGTCATTACTTATTTCCGACATATTTTTGACGTGTTCTATTAAATTTCTGATGAAAATAAAATAATAGAATGTTCATCCTGTTATTTCATACAAATAATTAGTTTTTAAAAAAAAATCTTTATTGTAGTTTGATGAGAGATATCAAGACAAGATGGAAATACAATGTTTAAAGAGATTTCGATCATTAGTTGAAAGGTAAATTTTATGGTACTAGAAGGTCAACAAATGTATAGAGGTAGATAGAGCTGATGAGTTTCAAGTAAAATGGAACACTTGTCTTGAATCGCAGTGTAAGACAATGGTGAATATAGTATGTTGTCCAGATCATTTAAAATAATCAATTTGAGCACGTCAGTTAGCTAATAATAAGCTTTCTTTCATCGGTGTTCCGTTTTCTATGTCGGGTGGTTTCTTTACGAAACTTCTATTGCCTATTCAGGTCATACTAGCTCAGAGAACACAAAACCGTCAAACAAATCCATATGAGTATCGATTATTTCTCAGCATTTCAAAATCTTGTGAATCTTTCAAGATGTATGAATGAACTCTGTTTATGCATAGAGATAATATATATTTACACGGGTTGTTTTAGATACCATAATTTTACAAATGAATAAATTTGTAATTTTCTCACGCGTTACCACGGCAACCAAAAAAGACTATCAGTTATTTCTACTTAGACTAACTAGACAGAAACAAGTTATGAATCGTAATCATTTCAAAGCGTCCTGAACATATATATCTTATTAAATTAATTATAATACATGAAGGTGTATACTACCATGTTGTAACATTACGGAATAGATTTGCATACATTCAGAAATAGTATTGATCAGTCGAGATGCTAAATTTTGAGTGAAAATGTTCTCATTTAATGTGATTGATAATTTGATGCAATTCAAGGTAATCGAATTCTTTATTTATCCTACAATATCACTGATTATCTTTCAAGATAGTATAATAGCAGTTAACCAGCAATAAATAATTTAATGAAGATTACTGTTTATTACTTAAATTACTTAATTAAATTTAATGAGTAAATCTTGAAGAAATTACTTCTTTTTTTCTAATGATCCTCACTTTAGTTTGGTAATGTTACTTTATTTCCTCTTAAGATATTACAGTGATAATAAGAAAGACCTACCTGTAAATCATTAACCTATTTTAAATAACAGTAGTATAATGATGAAAAGTAACAATTTCAAGTTATAATAAAAACTATTTATTATTTAATATAAGTAATATATATGATAACTGGGATTGCTTTTCACTCACAAAATAATTTTATATTACCAACATATTTAGCATTAAATACAAATGGTTGTTAAAAATAAAGCTGTGATCCTGGATAGGTTGCTATATTTAAGACAAGATATTTCTTTAAAAAAAACTATTGTATCCTTAGTCATGTATATTATAAACTGTCTAACTATTTACCACACATAAAATACAAATTAATATTTTTCTGATTGAGATCATGAACCGACTGATGTTAGACTACCACTGAAAACCTGGAAGCACTGAACGGCTGTTTCATCCTATTGTGGGACTCCTCAGTAGTGCTCATTCACGATCCCGCCCGGGGGAATTTGAACCCAGGGCCTTCGTTCTCGCGTGCGAATGCTTAACCTCCAGGCCACTGAGCCGGCATCCAACGGTGTCAATGTATAACCTAAACCAATTCACGAAATTGAGCGGCCATCTGCCATTGTACTGAGGTAGATACTTGTCTCTACCCGACACGGATTAGTCCCACTGGTCAAGCGTTCGCGCGAGACCTTAGGCCCTGGGTTCGAATCCCACGAGCATGATTGTGGATGCGCACTGCTGTGGGGTCCTACAATAGAACGAAACGGGCGTCCAGTGCTCCCAGGTTTTCAGTGGTAGTCTAACGTCAATTAATTCATGATCTCAATCAAAAACGTAATAATCTCCACAACCTCATACTGTTAGTCTTTTTAAAATCTAAACTGTCAAAATTATCCCAAGTCAAATCGTAAACATGTAGAGGAAGCATGCAAAGAACTCGAAAACAATTAGTTCTATTAAACTATAATATTTAATCTGATTTGAATACTGAAAACTGTTGATATTACGGAATAAGAATTTGATATAATTACTTGGTTGAAGGGCTTTGCAGTGGCTTTCGTCATAGAGCTCAGCTGTTTTGGATAAAAGACAGTATTTGCGTCATTGATACCTATTACTTATTGTACTGTTTCAGACAATCTGATTATTTATAAGTAATTATACTGTCAAGAAATCTTGATGTATCCTGAAAATTATATATACTACTAAATATATAACAGTGAATACAGCCATTATAATGTAAAATCGAAGCCATATGTTTGATATACATTAAAGTTTCTAGAATAGTTTACTGAAATGTATTCATTTTACAATAGCCAAATGTCGGTACCATTTGTGGTAAAGGACAAATAATTAAAATAACCCATAGTGTCACTGAATAAGAAAAAGAAGAATTCAGCGAAGAAAATATCTGTCAATTGGACTATTATCTGACCCTTAAATTTTGTTCTTCCTTACCCCTTGATTAGTACGTTAACCTCATTTGTTATTTATTGTCGAATCCATTTTTGTGATACAATCCATTCTATCCTTCTATAGACATACATTTTCCATATAACTATATATACGAATGTACAGCTTAAGTAAATGATTTCGTCGAAAAGAAAATTTTCTTCGCTGAATTCTTCTTTTTCTTAGTAGAGGACAAACTTGAACTAACATTATGATATCTCAACATTTGAAAAGAACGAAAATCAATTTTCTTTCTAATTTAAGTTGGTATGTCGTGTTCATTGAGAGATTTCAGAAGTTAAAAGAAAATAAATAACAATAACTGGCCAAATGAAAATTTCAGTATAAACAATTTTCTAATGATTAGTAGTCTTTGACTCGGTTTATTTTATAATTATAACTAACGAAAAAAAACACTTTAGTTATTCCATAAAATGTACATTAATTAAAGCATTTGAACAATTAAAATTCATATCATAAAGTAAACCAACATGCAAAACATTGATATTATAATATTCCTTAAAGAATTTTCGTGTAAACAGCCTATCAACAAAATGTATTCTAAACCATATGATCATGGGAATAGATCTCATCAACAATTTAAGATATACTTTAAAGCAATTAGTCCCTTTTATAAATTTCGATAGAACAATGAGAAGACGGAGTTGATCAGATCAACTCCGTCTTCTCATTAAGATATACTATTGAATTCTATTTCTCACTTAGTGACTACATATAACATATAGTTATTACGTATAAAAATCTAATATATTAGTTTATAGAATGAAGAAATTTACCTATAAATTGACTTTATTTTTATAAGCTGTACAACTCTGTTTACATGAAATAAATACTATATGGTGACAAATTTATTTGTTTACTAATATATATATATATATATATATATATATATATATATATATATGTTTACAGTAATAGATGAAATCCACAGTTTGCAATTAATGTTAATGAAGAAAATTAATTAACAAATGATTCATCAAACCGATTAGAAAATTGGACAATCATAAAAAAACAACACTAGTGTATAGTGAAAAAAATGTTTTGTCATTGTATTTACCAAATTACGTGGATATATGTAATGTGATGATGATGATAATGATAGTTTATCCTTACTAATATACACATATTTTTCTCCCTGAATTGTATTTAATCAAAAATCTCTACTTTCTTCAGCGTACTAAAGCTGGGATGAATCCTACAAATTAATGATTTCATCGCTGAGTGAAATTTAAGATCTCAATACCCACTAATAACATTTGCATTTTATGACGAAAAAAACCAAAGGATAGTAGTAGTAGTTCAGAGTTATTAATATGTCAGTTAGCTGATATACGAGGCTCTACTTATTTATAACTCGACCGTTGTTGCTACCTTGGCGTGGTGGTCGGGCTTGCCTATCGTGATGAAGCAACTGAGCTATACTGGCTGGAACAACCGTTCCTCAAAGTCCTACCACATCAGACAGGTCACTTGAAGAGCGGTAAGACTAAAAGCAACAAACCCAAGGTCCGAAGGCGAAGTCGTACTGCTGACTGTACAGAGGTGTGACGGCAGTAAGGTGTTTCCTTCAGACAACCAGCATGACAGCGATTCTGCCTTCCCACAAGGAGGGGTGGGGTTAGAAAAGGTCCACCCTAAAAGTGCACACCTCGCCATAACCCACGGATATGTGCCTCCGGTGGTAAGGTCTCAACAAGTACGGAGCTCACACAAAAATTACTCATAAAAAGGTCGTGTGTGACCGACCTCAAGCAGTTGTCCATTGGGCACTGTGGTCACGCTTTCAGGTCAATAAGACCACCTTTAATTCAATTTCCTTTTCAGGTACATCCAGAAGAATCCTTCCACGATGCGGGCAACCGGGAAGTGATGACCGCCCCCATATCTCTAACAGCACTCAAGACTGACTGACTTATCCGTAAATTGCTTTACTTTACATATAATTATTTCCTTGATATTTTTATGTTAACTTACTTAAAAAGATAAATCAAGCGAGTAATAAACTATTACTTCCAACTGCATAATGATGATAGTGTAGTGAACAGAACACGGGTTGAGACAATCAAATTATATTTAGTACAACATTACAGAGTTACTTGGTAAAATAGAAAAACCATACTATAATACCTAATTTGCAAAATGTTCATTGCTCTTGCATTCCCATAGTAATTGCTTTCTATTCCCTCTCTTCCTTTCTTGATCTTCTTCATCTTCTGCTGCCAGACATTACATTCCTGACTCGCGTCATATACTACTTATATCAATATAAGTAACACGCACCACAGTAGAACTAAATATAAGTTTCTTTAAAAATGGAACCAAAAACTTATTTAAATAATTGCAATTCCATTAATTAATTTTTTATTGTTCATCTAAAAGATACAAATTAAAATTTGTTTAAATTCACCCCATTTACCAAAAATCAAATTAAGCAAGCATAAATCGAAGGATAAATGATTTAAAAATATAAGTACTTCAAAAAAAGAGAAAAAAAAAGTAAAAACGAATAAGCATGAAGAAATCATCATTTTGTAATGAATAATAAAAAGAAATAAATCAGAATGTATTACTCTTTTCAAGTAGTAGATGTTAACAAATAAATAGTTTTTTTTCGATGAATTCAATAACTAGAACAAAATCCATTACATATGTGTCAGTTTAATTTTCCTAGAAGTAATAAGCATAGACACAATGTAGCTTCCAATGAAATTTTGGGTTTTTAATATTGTATAGTTCTCTAAATTTATTGGTTTGAGTGTGAAGTTTTTAACACTATTCTCAACATCAACAGAGATGCTGTCAAAATAACTATTGTAACTAATGGTTGGAGACTCTTGGTGACATGGCTCAGAATCGATCACAATGGCGTCGGTGTATACACCCTTTAAACTATCAGATTAAAATCGTTTCATATCTTTCTTTCTAAGTACTAAATCATACTTCCTGTACTGTATCGTTATATGCAATCTTTCTTTTATATATTGCCACCACTGTATTAACTACTTCTATGAATTCGGTGTTCATCTTGTCGTGCTAATGAGGTATGGCAAATTGGACCGACGCATAAATGTGCCTGGTCCTACGTTGTAGCTGACTGACTGATGATGTATGTTAATCCAGTATTTCTGACTGACTGTCAAAATGAGGCGAGCTTTTCAAAGTTGCTTTCAGTATGTAAGATCATTATGTCCTGGTGATTAAGTGATTATCTCTGAAATTATCATGTACCTATGTACTACTGTAGTGAACAGAACACGAGTGGGGACAATCAAATGTATTTAACACAAAATTACAGGACTTGTTAATAAAATCTAACAATCATAAAGTAAATGCTTAATTTGAAAAATGTGCACCAATTGTCTCAAAA
Organism: Schistosoma haematobium; assembly: GCF_000699445.3. NCBI lineage: Eukaryota > Metazoa > Platyhelminthes > Trematoda > Strigeidida > Schistosomatidae > Schistosoma > Schistosoma haematobium. The sequence goes on from NC_067197.1 coordinate 25,090,725, forward strand.
TGACTCAGACTTCATTGTTCTTGCATTTTCCATTCTTTACTGTTCGATCCTCTTGTCTCTCTGCTGCCAGACCTTCTGTTCACGACTAACATCATATACTACTTATGTCAATATAAGTAGCACACAACACTACTTCTGACCGTCTTATTCATCCACTCTGATTGACCTTACATAAATGAATAGATTATACATAAGTCAATATATTTATTGATTGTAGATTGATCGAGATACCATATTAATAGTTCTTCAGGATTTTAAAAATCTCTTGATCGGGAATTTTGATACTTTTTTAGGTGAAAATATACCCATATTTGTCTATGTGAATTGACATGTGACGTCAATATGTACATTATCTGCATATCTTTCGCTGTCGTTTAGTAGAAAGACAGGTTCACCTAAAAATGTATCAACACTGTACAACGTACCATAACAATATTTGGCAACAATGAATAATCAAGCTACGCTAATACAACTATTAAAAATCTAAAACTAAGAATATAAGATTTGGGGCAGAGTCAGAAAAGTACAAATGAAGCAAAAACTGACTGTTAACCGCGTTACTTATGACTAGTAGTTTTGGTATAAGTAATCATTTTTAGTATTGTCATTCAACCAGCCGAAACAAATATCTAGCATCATAAAACTACGATACTGTGATACTCGGTCAAATTTGCAGAAAAAACATATTCACTCCAGTATTTATTGACATTTCTGAAGTAATAATTAAGAATGTATATTCGTCACAGAGCGGTATGTAACAAATTCCGTTTGTTAGATAAAATGTTCAAAAAATAGTTACATCTACCTACATTGGCACACTAAACTTCAAATGAAAGGGTGTAGTCCGAATTCGAGTACATAAAGTTATACTTGGTAAAGAACTTGCTTCAACAGACAAATGGATACCCTTTCATAATAAACAACGATGCTTAAGTGTTACTTGATCTAACCCCAAAAAAATCATGTTTGTAATATAATCTTTAAAAAAATTCATGATTCAGATGATATTTCTTCTGTCAAATTATTCCAGCGATATCATTTCAATCAACTAGATCGGATCTAAACACATCACTTAACTATTCAGCATTCTACAATTTATCCATTAAGAGAAATATTTAAAAATGACAAACAATCAAGTGGAAGCAGTTAATATAATCTGACAATGGAGAAACAGTATGACATTTGAGAAAAAGTCACTGGCATAATAATTCGTTTTTACGAAGAAAATAGGTAGTAGTTTTCATAAAGGCAAGAAATGCCAAGAAGTTTATTTTTGCGTTGACATTAAGATTATATATATATACTCTTGTTATGATAAAATTAGTTATTCGGAAGAAAATTATTTCGAGAGACAGAAGAATTAAAATAGCTAAGTATCACTGCAACTGTTGAATATTACCTCAAACCATGAAATGAACAGCAATCATGCAACAGAAAATACATTTCGAGGAAAAAAAAGATAACCTGATTGTCATAAAAATGTAGCTACAATACCTTTTTTTCGAAAATTATTATTACAACCTGGTTGAAAAGATAATCATAGTGAAAGTGAGCTACCTCCATTTTTTAGCAGTTTATTAAAAATACTTAAAAAGGATTTGAAGTATATTCATCCGATAATATGGATAACGAGTAACAAACAGTTATGTTATTTAGTTTACTGGTTCTCGTATTCTTTGTTGTGAAATGTCTATAATGCTAGTATAAAGATACAAGTTACAACTGTTAACACTTGTAGATTATCAGAATATATATATATTATTCAGAGTAATTTAAAATCTTATCGCATTGTTCATATTGACTCAGTTGGGTATTTCATTTAGTTATAATAATAAACATGTTGAACAGATGATTAGAAAATAAGTTGTTTTTTGCTTGATAATAAAATACATGCTGAGTTAAGTGCAAAGATACGTATTAACTTTATATGAAAAAAAGGATACATTCGCAATAGTTGACAAAACATTTTTATGGAGAAAAAGAATATAAGAAACTAACTGTTTTCTGTTGACTTATGATAAATCAATGAATTCAAAGAAAAGCTAGAATTGATAGAAAGTCATTTCATCCTGCTGTTAAAACTTTCAACAGTTTATAATGATTTTCTTAAAATTAAGGTATATATACCCATACATACGTGTTTTATGTGTGATCGAACTGATTTCAAACGATTGCAGTCATTAAAATCTAGTTATAGGAATTTAATTCTTTCTGTTATTAGTGTTAAGGATTGTAAGTGACCAGTCACTTTTGGTATGTATATCGTGAGAGTTTCCTAGATATTTTCGTCAGTCACGAGGAATTCTTTAAGTGTGAATATTAACACTGCGATGCAGATAAATCCAGCTAGTGAGTCTCAGGCAAAACGAAACGCGCGTACCCGATTCCAGTCCTACCTAATATTCAGCTTTCCTTCAAAATTGCTGTCGTTTTCTAATAAGTGATTTTGTATTAGTTTGCACTGGTCAAGAACGTACACCATTCATTTCTGGAGATTCGTGCTACAATAAAATTATTTTAATGCACTGAAGACGGTCTTTTGTTCATAAAGAGAAAATAATGAATATGTATGGATGAAACAAAGGACCATACTCTTATATAATTATTTCTAAAATGACATCCCAACCCTTCAAAACATATAAAGACAGGCTTGTTTACTGTTCATTCATAAGAAGTGTTGAGACTGTGCATCTGAAACTTGGATTGCTCAAAACTGACGTTTTTGCAATACAAAATAGACATCAATTTGAGTTGGATATTATGAATAACATCAAGTGATAAGTTGAACACTAACGTTATCAATCATGTTCAGGTTAAATGTTTGACAGATCAATATTCTTTCCTACTAAGCTATACTGAGAAAATCTCTAGTGCATCAACAAGTGTTTCTTCATATACCTAGTTCTATAGCGCTAGACGTTTCTGTTAGTACTGGTAGTCTACAGTTTAAGGTGATAGGTTATATGAATCTGACCTCAGTATTGACGATATCGCTATTTCTAATCTTTCACTAAACACTTTAGTTTAATACCACTTCATTTTCTTACTTAATTTCTTTCTTTAGAACTAAATTTCAATTCTTTCGGTAATCGATTTATGGAGCAGATATGGTGTAGTAACTTGAATCAATCTGCGTTGGTGTAAGACTCCATCAGGTTTATGGTTGATTAAATGTATGTCTAATAAATTCTAGTCAATTATTTTCGTATCATACGTTTATAATCAATTGATTGGAAGACGTGCCGAAGATGATATCAGTTAGTAATGTTATGTCTAAGCACAATCGAGTTGAAAGTAAAACATGTACCAATAAAATTTGATGCAGTTTTATTGATATTTTGATCAGGAGCCTATGCTTCACTAAGGACGATAGTCTTAAGAGCTCTATACAACACAAGTTTATTTTACTAAATGGATTTAAAATCAATTCGACCATAAATATACATCACTGTAAGTTTGATAATCAGAAAAACTGATTGATAAATTTACAATGAAAATTTGACAAGAAATATATCTGATTTCGCACACACAAAAGGTAAAATTAATCAATCAATGATAATATTGTTTTTCACAATCAATCAATTTAACAATCCATTTTTTTCTCACTAATACTACTATTACTACCACAAACATTGCAAATAACACTATACTATTACTATGACTACTACAGCTATTTATTTCAATGAAGTCAGGCAAAAAAAAAGAATAATATATTTTTTTAAAATTTATTCTAATTTAAAATATCAAATTGTTTTAATTAGATGGGATAATGTAAAATTTTCTGAAGTATCAAAGGAGATACAACAAATTCATTATCATATAATGATGAACTCATCCATAATCTTAAATTATTATCATTCTTGTCTAAATCCAATCGATCAATAATTCGTTGAACACTGGATAATTTACAATCGTTCTGAAGAAAAAACAAACAAACAAAGAGAAAAGATTTCATAGGAAAATCAAAAAAAAGAAAAAAACTTTCAATATAACAACATGAAAAAAGTAGAAAAATAAACCAGTGAAACAAAGAAATAGACGAAACACATTCAAATCTATAAACATAAAAAATGAATTTGATTTAAAATGATAAAACAATTCTTTGCTCATTTTTGTTCATGTTAATATATTACTGTATCTAATGTTTAGAGATGTTGTATATCTGAATTACATTTTTATTTTTCAAAAGTTGTCAATGTACAAGTTTTTTGTTGCCAATTTTCAATAAAGATCAGAAAAAAATAATTTAGATAAATGTCAAATTTTTAGGTGGATTTAATTTTGAGCAAATATAAAAAAGAATGAATAATAATTGGAAAGAATTGCTAAGGAAAGAGTTGGATGGGGAATTTTGGTGGTTGACATATACTCACTCCTACATGAGGGATAATAGGAGTAAGTAAGTAAATTCAACTTATTGATTATTTGTGTCTCAAAGATTAAAAAAAAGTGGCGATAATTGATAATTTAACATAGAAAGATAATAGTACATTTGAATGAAATACTTTCATATGAACTAGTATATCATTATATAATTGTGTACATATATTATATAAACACATCAATATTTTCTAGTTAAAGAAATGTATTGATTATGAAAATGGTTATTCCTTGAAGTTCATAAACCGCTGAAAGGGTTGCAATACGACTAAACGTATGACGTTTTTCGCACCCAAAAAGCGAGTTTATATTACGTTACCATTCAGAGGTGACACAGTTAGTCTCATGTTGAAACAGAGACTTAAATTAGCTATAAACCGGACATTTTATGCAGCCCAACTTATCATTATCGAAAAGACAAGGTCTATGTTTCACCAAAAGCCCAAACAGCACGAAGGCGATTGTGACACTTAACCTACCCTGGTAATACTGATTTATTATCCAGAGTGGTAATCACATTTGTTTTTGTGTACTTTATTATTTTTCCTTTGTTATGACTTACCCTAAACCTGTCTAGTTGACCTTTTAATTTTCATATACAAAATGTTCTTAACAAGTATATGTGTGATCAAATTGTTCGAAATGTATTGCGCAAATATATCACATAATTCTGATAAATTTCGTCTTCTCATTGCATTATCGAAAAATTATTATGAAAATAAATTTTGATTAAATTGATAGATTTTCTATTATCTAATAGAATAATTTCATACAGTCAGTTATATTAACTACATTGTTGAGTTTCATATTATGAAGAAACAATTGTTCAGTACTTTTGAATTTTCAATAATTCTCTAACTAATTACACTAAAAATTCTAATAACAAAATCTACAATCATTCACATATAAATCAATGTTCGTGAGACAAAACAAACTTAGACAGACAATTACATTTTATCAATTAAAAGTTTAATATCATTTGTCAATGTTTACTGAATGACAAATGACCTCATGATTTTTAAAATAAAAGAACATAATCACAATTATGCTGAATTACAGTTGTAACAAATGATCATTTATATGTAAAGATATACATTCACGAAGACATATTGATTATTTCAATAGAGTAGTGTTATTCAATGATAGAAATTGCTATGGTCAAACTTATAGTACCTGAAATCTAGAGTCTTTTAAAAATTACGAATATGGATCTAGCAATATTCATATGAAAATCTATAATGTTAGTCATTACAAAGATAAAAAGGAATGACTATCGACTACTCAGAACGAATAAAATTAGAAGATGCCAACTATGCAAATTACAATTAATAACTCAATGGTTGAAACAAAATTCCTAAAGTTGTTTTGATTTACTTTAACAAAAAAGTCAAATGACTAATCAGAATGTTATTTTCATTTTTGTTCCATACGTAAATCGACTTCGACCTTTAACAGAAAACATCATTCAACTTAAATCTAGTTAAGAGAGCAAAGCTAATAAATTCAAGTAAAAAATGTAATATTCATGATAAATAGCACTGTGACAAAACAAACGAAACTTATCCTGACTATGAATTATGGTTGAGACAAATACAAAGAATTGATATACACGTAATTATTCACGGAACATATGAAATCCCCTCGGAATGGTACAAAATTATATGGAACTCCTCAGCAGTGTGAATCAACCCCTCAATGGTGGTTTAACATTGATCAGTTCACGATCTCAATTACAACTCAACAAACTCTACAACCGTATACACACAATTATACATGATTCAGAGGGAATAGATCAAATTTTATATTTTTGTCAAAAATTGAAAAAATCACTTTATTTTAGCGTTAATTAGTATTCTCATCAATTACTGATATTTATATAATAATGCTAATAAGTCTAATGCTAATAATAATAATAATAATAATAATAATAATAACTGAAAAAGTTACAAGTAAAATCCTATAAGGATTGTCTAATAAACACTAATTACATTGAATAAATACTTAAACAAACATAATTGGTTTGTGGAAATAAAACTTAATGAGAGGAAGTTAAATGATGAAAATATCTTTCCTTAATTTGAATTAGTAATAATAGTACAGAATATTTTTTATTCTCTTATTTGCAGATTGATAATAATCAGTTTACAATAATTTATAAAAATTTTGTTTCCATGTTTTCAATGGTGGTCTAACATCAATCGGTCCATGATCTCAATCAAAAACGTTGTAATCTCCACAACCTCATACTGAAAATAAGAATGTTTTAATTAAGTGAAATTAGACAGTGGCTAATAGTGAAATCCAAAACTTTTTCTCCTATTTAGATCTCGTCAGCGGGGTGTACTTGCATCCGTGTTGATATTCACACTGAGACTCGAATCCAGTACCTTTCCCTTAAAAAAATCGAATATATTTCTAACTAACGGTATTTAGATAAGACAGAAATAAATTAAGGTGAACGATCTTGTTTTATAGTGATAGGTGAGCTGGTGATACTACTGTTCGACTGTTTGAACAAAAATAGATAAAACGGAGTTTGAGCTGTTAAGTTCATTGTCAGAATTCGAGTCGCTGAATCAAAAAGTTATCTTTAAAAAATCCTTAATAACATAGCTACCGAATAATACTTTTAGTCATAATAAAATACCAAGGTAGGTGACCAAACACAACTTACATCTTTATCAGCAGACAATAACTCATTTTCATCAGTAGTAAATGATTCCAAATGATAAGCTGGTATTTCATATAAGTCAATAGAGATCCCATTAGTTTCCGTTGAACGATCAATTAAATTTTGACTATTTGTAATCGATAGATTAGAAAGTCGAAGATAATGAAACCAAGCTAGAATAAGATTTCCTTGAAGTATATCAGGAACCCATAACAAATCATCAGGCCACATATGTTCCCATGGTAAAGATGATGCATTTATTGTATTATCTTTATTCATTATAAGTGGAAACCAAGCTGGATGCATTTCTTCTGTATAACAAGGCCATTTAACCGTATGACCATTAAATGTAGGTGTCCATGTTCGGCAGATAAACACATGTACTTCCATACACTAGAAAATAATTTATTTAAAAATTGTTAAATTATAAATAAATTCATAAAAGAAATCATTTGATATCTCGTGAGTAGACTTCTTAAAATCATTTTATTCTGTGTAGCATTGTAAAATATCAAGGATGGTATATCAGTCGTTATGATAACAATCACCTCAAAGATGACATATTTAAGACACAAACAGACAGTAAATAGTTCAGAGTGAATACCATGATCAAATACAGTGAAAGTTAGACTAATTCTAATAAATAAACATTGAAAACTTCTATTACAAAAAAACCCAATAATGAAACATCTTTGATCAGTTATCAAAACTCAGATCAATAAATAATCATTCGTGTATTAAGTATTGTAGTGAAGGAGAACACGGGTGAGGACAACCAAACTGTATTTAGGACAAATTACAGAATTACTTGGTAAAATAGAAAAACCATATAGTAAATCGTTAATTTGCAAAATATTATTCTATCATATCAAACCGGATTGTTGCTTTTGCAAACATCAATCCATTGTCTCGCATTTCATTGTTCATGCGATTTCTTACAAATTCCATTGTTTTCTCGCTCTTCTTTTCCTGATCTTCTCCATCTTCTGCTGCCAGACGTTACGTTCTTTTGACTCACGTTATATACTACTTATATCAATATAAGTAGCACGCACCACACTCGTCCCCCCTTTAAACAAGTTGCTGTCGTAGTCTTTCTGATCTCCGTACCGCTGTGTTCTTTGGTGCTTTTCGTGATTCACACCCATGATGATCTTGAAACCATCTCTGTAGTTGACTAGCATTTACGCGCTTCTGCTTGTCTTCTCTCCGGATCGTGTAGACAGAGCCGCGTCTCTCCGTGATAACATACGATCCTTCCCATTTTGGGGCCAGCTTCCCCGACCCTGCTATGTTACTTTTTCGTTCTCTACACTTTACTAGGTCCCCCACTGCAAAGGGTTTCCACGTTCTCCTTTGTTGTTCTGCCTTCTTTGTGTCTGATATTTGTTTCTTTTCCACGTTCCTTATTGCCTCTCTCCTCTCTTTTCTTAACCTTGTTGTCGTCCACTTCTGTTGTTGTGGCCAGGTCTTATTATGCATTGGAAGTCGTGGTTGTCTGCCATACATGAGCAAGAAAGGTGACTTCTTGGTTGTTCCTTGTGTGGAGGAACGATGTGCCAGCAAAATCAATGGTAACTCTTTCTCCCAATTTCCTCCTTTTGATGCTAACCATTCCTTTAACGTTCGATTGTTTCTCTCTGTAAGCCCGTTTGTCTGAGGATGATACGGTGTAGTTCGTATTCTCTTGATACCAAACTGCTTTAAACGGGCTTTAAACTCGTCACTTTCAAAACAGGGACCCTGGTCAGTTAATATCATCTTCGGTATTCCGTGACACGCTACAATATGCCGGATTACCACCTCGGTCACTGTCCTTGCCCGCTGGTCTGCAATGGGTACGGCATCTACCCAACGTGTAGCATGTTCCGTCATCACTAACAGGTACTGGTAACCGCTCGCCGTCTGTGGAAACGGTCCCATCACATCCACCGACCATAGATCACCGACTGCGGTTACTGGGATTGACTGTAATGGCGGTTGTCTGTATCGATCGCTTTTCATTAGCTGACACTGCTGGCAGGTTAACACGTATTCAGCCACATCGTCTCTCATGCTCGGCCAGTATGCACTTTGTCGTAGTAAGTCCGTCGTTCTTGCGATGCCTGTATGTGCTACCTGGTGACACTCGTGTATCACTTTACGCCGCCAGTCTTTCGGGATCACCGCCACCCAATTCTCATCATCGTCCTGCCAGGTCAGCACTCCATATGAGTTCACTCTCAGTCGTTCCTTTTGCCGAAGCAGCGTTATTACCTTCTTGTCCATTGTTCGTTTATCTACGTCTGCTCCCTCTTTTATCACTCTGATTACCTCTCGAAGGTTAGGGTCAGCTTTCTGCTGCCGGACGAGTTCTAATGGGTCTCCCTCTAAACTATTCACCGCGTATGCCGTTAGTGGCAGGTCGGCTTCCATGTCTGGTCTTGACAAGCAATCCGCCATTACGTTTTCTTTTCCTGGAACATGGCTGATACCGAAATCGTATTCTTGCAGGCGTATCATCCATCGCGCCAACTTCCCTCGGGGGTCTCTTGCTGTTTTCAACCACTGCAGGGGTTTATGGTCGGTCTCAATGTGAAATCGTCTACCTAAGAGGTATGGTCTCCATTTTTCCACTGCCCACACGATCGCTAAACACTCCTTTTCGATGGTTGAATACTTCTGTTCAGCGGGTGTGAGGACGCGACTCGCGTATTCCACCACTATCAGCCTGACTCAACACAGCACCTATACCATGATCACTCGCGTCTGTGGCCACTGTAAACAGTCTTCCCGGTTCAGGCAGTCTGAGCGTCATCTGGCGATCGTCTAGCATGTTTTTGATTCGGTTGAACGTTTGTTCGGCAGTCTCAGTCCACGTAAACTTGGTGCTGCTCAATAACTTATATAAGAGTGCCGCTATTTCGTTGAAATTCTTGACAAACCGACTGTAGAACGCCGCTCTTCCCAGGAACTGTCTCAACTTCCTTTTCGAATTAGGTACTGCAATATTTTTTATGGTAAGAATTCTCTCCGGCAATGGTTTTATTTCTCCATTTCCCACTTTATGTCCCAACAATGTGACGCTACTTTTCGCTATCTGCGACTTGTCCTTATTAATCCGAAGTCCAAATTCGTCAATTCGCTTTAAGACCGCTTCCACATGCTTGATGTGATCTGCTTCTGTTTGACTGTACACAACTACATCGTCGCCATATACCTCGACATTATCTAGATTCTTGAGCAGTAGTGTCATTAATCTTCTGAACGTGAACGGTGCACCCGCCAACCCGGACGGCATTCGTTTAAATTGATACTGTTTATCACGTACAGTAAACGCTGTCTTGCTTCGATCACTCTGTTTTATAGGCAGTTGCCAATAACCTGACCGTAAATCCAGCACTGTAAACACCGTGGCATTCTGTAGCCGATCTAATGTTTCCACCACTGTTGGCATTGCACAAGGCTTCAAGTCTGTTATATTATTCAATTCTCTGAAGTCGACACAAAATCTATACTTTCCATTTGGTTTCTTTACCAAGAGTACCGGCGAGCTATATGGGCTGTCCGCTTCCTCAATTATACCTTCTTTTAACATTTCCTGGACCTGACGATTTACCTCGGCCTCTAAATGCACCGGGACACGACGTGTTGCAAATATATTTACTCGACTGTTCTTTATCGGTATTTCGTGCTTTACTGTCACAAAATCCATACGGCTCCCCATCTCCCGTGAATAGTTTCGCATACTTTTTGCATAACTCGTGAATGTTTGGTTTCTTTGACGAGACATCCGCTGCAACTCTTATTTCAGCCACTTCGCTACTTTCGTGTATTGTCAATGAACCATATTTCGTGACCACCTTACCGCTTCTTAAGTCAACTATCGCTTTTACTTCTCTTAGGAAATCTGCTCCTAATATCGGTCTCGATAAGCTTGTGGTTACGACGAACGGAAAATTTATCTCAGCATCCCCCAATTTTACGATACTGTTAGATACGCCAAACACCTCTAACATATGGCCCCCTATCGTGTGGACAGCTAATGTACACGGCTTGATTCTCTTACATTGCTCTTTGCCTATTAACGATACTGCTGCACCTGTATCGATCAGACAAACTAAATCTCGCTCATTTATGTTCACTCTCGTATATACTGCCCCTCTGTCTACTAACGCAACAATCCCCAGATTCCTAGGATAGAAAGAACACTCGTTGTAACGTCTAACATATCTGCGTCTTCGTCTTGTTGGACAGTTTATCTTCCAATGTCCTGTCCCTCCACAAGCGTAACATTTATCGTTCCTTTTATTGTTCACTCGTATTGCTGCAATCTCACGCTCCAGCTCCTCAATCTTCTTCTCGACATTACTCATCTCCTGCTTTTCGCACCCGACCGGAGCTACTGTTCGCGTCATCAGCTGACGAGTCACCTTCGCCAGTTCACTGATATCCATCGGTTGCGCTGCGTTCACCAGTTTCAGTTGTTGGTAGACGGTGGCAGGCACACTCTCGATAAACTGTGACGCCAACAACTGTACCTCCGACTCCTCATCCAGACTCAGCAGCGCACGGCGTAACAACCTGGTAAGCTCCACAGCCAGCACCAGTGGATCACCATCGACCGGCAACCTCGCCAGCCGCAACTTCTGCAGCGCGTCCTCCCTGTCCACTGGGCTGTCAAACTCCGCCGCCAACCGCTCCGTGACTGTCTCCCATGTCGTCTTCCCGCCAGCACCGTCCAAGCTGTTATACAGAGCCTTCGCCCTGCCTCTCAGAAGCGTCCCCAGCACCACCAGCTTCGCCTTCGGCTCCTTCACTCCCACCAGCTCCGCCACGGCCTCAAACTCCTTCAGGAAGCTCAGCACATCTCCGTCCTCAAACTCCTTCGGCCATGGAATCTTCATCCTTAGTGGAGGCAGCGACACCAAATGTAGTGAAGGAGAACACGGGTGAGGACAACCAAACTGTATTTAGGACAAATTACAGAATTACTTGGTAAAATAGAAAAACCATATAGTAAATCGTTAATTTGCAAAATATTATTCTATCATATCAAACCGGATTGTTGCTTTTGCAAACATCAATCCATTGTCTCGCATTTCATTGTTCATGCGATTTCTTACAAATTCCATTGTTTTCTCGCTCTTCTTTTCCTGATCTTCTCCATCTTCTGCTGCCAGACGTTACGTTCTTTTGACTCACGTTATATACTACTTATATCAATATAAGTAGCACGCACCACAGTATCACTACAGTCATCGGAGAATATAACAAGCCACTGGTCGAATTTCAGTCGGATGAAATCAACCACCACTAGATAATTTTCAATCACTATTCAATTTTCCATATTTTAAATTATCTAACATGAATTGCAACAACCACTAACGATATACACATAGTAATATGAAATTCAAGTTATTGGTGTTCTATAAATTAAAAAGATCAAGTTATAAATAAAATCAAAAAAATTCATTTATTAATAAATTTGTGAAAAATGTTCATCAAAAAAAGTAGAACATTCATTAATTTGGATTTCGAAGTTCTATCACTGATTGATCTTAGTTACAGAATGATCGTAATAATCCAGGAAGCACTAGAATAGTTGCTTAACTAAGATAAATCAGTTTTGAAAAAATATGAAATTCAACAATCTCCACAAATCTTTTGATTACAGTATGAATGTCTAGTAATAAGTGGTCAGGAGCATATACAATATGACTTCAAAACACATTCGAAATATTGTTTATTTTTAATACTGTAGTCAAACATTTTGCGGTTAATGATCTCGTTATTAAATTTTTTACTTCGATTTAACCAGATAATTACGTATGTTAACTAATCTATACAAGTATATGTGACATATCTACAGTGCGGGATTTATCGGTTAGATTACTTAACATCTAGCATAAAGATGTTGAAGGTTCATCCTTTTGTACCAGCTTAAGCAGTCACTAACTTTCATATAAAACGAAATCAGCCTTAAACTTCAGTATGTTAATCTGTACTTGGTAAATAGATTACATTTTAAAAATATCCAATACAACTGTAGATATACAAATAGATAGAAGGAAATTTCCTTTGAATTATAACTAGGTTTAAATTTGACTTGAATGTTCTTTTAAGAGATGTATATCCGTCTTTATGGCTTATTTTATCTTTATAAATAAAAATAGAAAGAATGAGTTTTGTGGAGATTTTAGTAAATTTCACAGGTTGAAATCATGAGTCAGTTGAAGCTAGACCACCATTGAAAACCTGGAAGCACTGGACGGCCGTTTCGTCCTAGTATGGGACTCCTCAGCAGTGCGCATCCACGAACCCCCCTTCTGCGGTATTCGAACCCAGGACCTACTGGCTTCGCGCGCGAGCACTTAACCATTAGACCACTCATGATTTCAACCTGTGAAAAATAGAAAGACTGAGATAAAAATAAAGTTATCACTGTGAAATCACTAGATTATTGGCCGAATATGTCAGAGACTACACTACAAAACACATCTGTCAGTTATTCTATATTAATTTTATTGTTGTGTGTTGCATTCAGCTGTCATACGAAGGAATGGACATTAGTTAGAAATTTATTAATTCAGGTGTTTGAGTTCCCATGCAAAACAGTGGACGAGAATGACTGATTACTGATATCTAATATATACATTAAGAGAAGTATGATTCATTTATAAAGTGATAATTAAGTTTTAGAAAATCTTTGATTCAGAAGCTAGGTGATATTTCATTTTCATTCAGTTGTGATCTATGATTTCTTTCGACTTTTACTAACATTCATAATTGAGCGCATATATATAACACGCTAGTTTGTAATTAATGCTACGTTTGACGAAATTACGATATCATCTAAAACCGGCAGACAAAACAAAAGTCAGTAAAACAACAACTGGACAAGCTAAGCAATTCCATTGAGCTCCAGCTCTGACAACTAGAGGGAAAAGATCATATCCAGTCGAGGGAAATGTTACAAAAGCAGTGAGAAGCATGAACGAACAAGCACTCAACTCATACATACATATACAGTACAAAAATGTTCTTGATAAACTTCACAAAATAGCTTACTAAAAGAGCAAAACAACCAATGACATTTAAGGTGCTTCCGAGTGAGAAATATAAACTGAATGTGAATGTGGTCATTTGCGGATTTTGGCATGAAAATGAGAAGTTCGAATTTCTATGTTGAAAATGCGAAAGTGATACGTTTACGAAGTGATTTCTACGGATCTAGCATCCACATCAAACAAAGAAAACTCTACGGATAAATTATCCACCCTATAGAGAGCGATTTCACGTATGTGGAATGCGAATAGTGCTTGATTTCAACTGAGGCTTACAAATTGTAAGTTGAAATAATGGATTGATAATGAAGTAATTTCTTATTTGAACACTAAACAGTATCTATTAGCATCCCCAGCACTTTAGTAAATGTAACCAAATATATTTTTGTCAAATACCTGAAATTTTTTCATCATATAAAATGAAAGCGCTTCACCACCAAAAAACAAATAAATGCATTGAACAGTAGGTTTATGTGCACACTAATTCCTTTAAAACTACTGATGATAATTATTTCGATAAATTTATTTTGAAAATAAACAAAGATCATGACAACAATAACAATGTCTTCAAACTATTACACATATTAATGCAGTGTATGTTAGAGGAGATTAAAACAATAAAGTAGAATATCGTTAAGGCCATTGTGCAAACAAATACATATATCTATCTATCTTATAATATTTTAACCTCAATTCAGGATTTCAATTTACTTTAGAACTAGTAGAACAATATATAAATGCCGATCGACTGGAAGGGGAAATTATATGTGGACACACTGTGCAGACACAAAGATATACTATTTGAAAAAAAGGATTTTTATAAATACTTATATATTCATAACATCATAAATGGGTATTTGATCCTATTTAAAACTAGACATAGTTGAATGTAACCCCATTCCAGTGTTGGTCTCCACATAGAGGTTCAAAACCTATATGTACTACAAACAAATAAATAATACGATTAAGTGGTTATTTTATTTTTCAAGAAATGTATTACTTAAATAAATATGACAGTGGGCATAAAGGATGAGTAGGTTCGCAAATACGTAGTAGTTTTTCACTGCATAAAGAAAAAAGAAAATATATAGTTATCATTTCAATTTAGTTGTGCGTCATTAGCATCAAGAAAACACTTCATTCAGGATTACTAGTTATGAACACTGATGGGACCATTTTATATAGAAAAACGTAGATCTATGACCTCAGTAAAACCGCGATACTAACTGTTTATTGAATAAAAAGTGGCACTGAGATCTCAAGGCCATATCATTATCGTTTAAGGACAGATTTAATGGTCATTCAATAAGCACGATCACTTAAATATTCTATCACATTGTGTAGAACAAGATTTGCAGAAAATCAATTAATTTTATCCTGATAATAATAATAATAATAATACAAAACAATTTTAATCATGGATTAACATAATCCGGACAACCATTAAAGAGCCCTAACTCATTGGACAAGTGTTTTGTCTTACTTGGAAATCGCAGTGAGATTATACTACACTGACAAATCAATCAGATCTCAGATAGATTTCAGGATTATTGTGTATGTTAGAAACAAGAATGATAAATTTACATACCCTTACTACTAATTTTACTGATATGATAATTCAACATTTACAAGATGTCAGAATGGTTAGCAAGATTACTAAATGTGATTTCGGACATAAAATTTTATGATAGAAAAGGCACAAAATCAGAAGATGAATTTAAAAAAAGTAAGGAATGTCAAAACAGAAGCAGTAAGTAGTATCTTTTTTAATCAAACTGGTAGATTTTCGGTATACTATGCGCTGGGAAAAAATGTTCTATAATTACAAAATATCTGCAACCCAAGGACTACTTTTTGGACAGATAATTGGAAAGTAGATATAGGTCCTCCAAAGTAAAAATCATAATATTTGGGACATTAGTTCATCACTCTAAACCCACTCTTGAACTTTGAAATTTTCTTCTATATACTCGATTAAGTGATGACTTTCTTGATTGGCAAACAGATATCTAGAAAATGAAGACAAGATTATTTGTAAAAATTCACCAGACTAATATGAAGTTTTTGTAATTTGATTCAGTCTTAATCTACGTAATAATTGTACTGAAAGCGAATAAATGACCTAGTTTGTGTACAACTGTTATCCCTTTTACACAAACCTTCCCATAAATATGAACACAATACGAACTCTCATTACTTTATAACAAAAGTCTAGTCAAAGTGACTTCAAAATGTTAGATGAATATATATATATATATATATATATATATATATATATATATATTTTTTCTTCCATTAATCACAAAATGTAAGAAAACACAAAACTGAACAACACATACATACGCAATAAACAAAACCATACCCCTCTAAAGATTATCTGATAATCCCATTTATTAGAGAAAAGTAAGTTCGTCTGGCAACAATCTAATTATTCCTTTTTTTTCTACACAACTAAACTTTTTTTCAATAAACTAATAGAACAGTGAATATGGATCACTTAGTCATCTCTTCAAATCTTATTTAGTTCTAGTTTCCAAGGTTGGAGCGGAGATAATGATTTAACTCTGTGATTCATCTTAACAATTAATGTAATATAGATGTACTAAATTATAGAGAAACATGTGATGTATGCGAAATTCATTGAAACCTTATGAAATTAATTGCAATCATTATGAAAATGTGTTTTTTTTATAATAGAATTCACATAAAATAGAATTTGATTGAGGTTATTCAGAACGTTTTCAATTTCAAATAAATATGTTGTATATAGCACTTTGGGCCATTTTTTCTGTTCAGTTAGTTAGTGAATGGTGTATTTTGAAGTTGGATTTCACAGCTTCGGTAGTTATACACAACTATCTTAAAGATTTGTTCGGCATAGTACAGTTCAACGTGACGGAAGAAAAACACAAAAATTGTAAAAATAAGAGCTTAAAATGAAATTTCTAGTGAAAACTACACTCAGATAAGTATCACTGAATCAATAAATAGATGATAAAATAGACTATAGTGCTAAATGCACTACACTTATTGAACAATGAAAACTTTGCCGTAATTTTGACAGTCACTATGCAACTATGGAAATACTTAATCCACCCATATTTAATTGATTGTATTATAAAAAGAACATACATTACATACGGATGTGATTTAATTCATACAAATTAACTGTGTTATCAGTGGTGTCTTTAAACACTGAAACTATGAAAAATCATAAAGGTTTTGCAACTTAAGGATTATCGTACACAACTTAATACTCATGATTAAGCGGATTGCTAACTCTTCTACCGGGAAATGCATCACAACTGAATACACAAACATTGTTATCCATTCTATTTAGTTGTGCCTATTTACTAATACTATTGTGAAGATATTTCTATACATACCTGGAGCAGATTGTGTTACATCTCTGAATGATATATATTTAACAGTTTCATTTCTTTTGTACAAAAATTAATCAAAGAAAAATTTATACGAAGTAATCATTTGTGGAAATATAAAAATACAGTTCTTTTTGAAAAAAAGAAAGTTGAAAGTATCTCTTTACTAATCAACATACAAATCAGTTCATTAGTACTGGTCTAGTTATATACATTGATAAATGTTTACATAATAATCTCAACAAGCTAAGAAATTTGAAATTATGATGAACTATAATATCTGATGTCAAATATATGAGAAAAACCACCGAGAAAAAATGAGCTTCACTTAAATAAAACCCTAGTGGTTTAGAGACTGACCATCAGTTTTTTTGCATTGACATAAGTTAAAATTAAGGCTAAATAAATTTCGATATTACTTCATAAAACATTTCCATCCTATACTTTGGCACAAAATTTCGATTGAAATCACATTTCATTTTCTGTTAGGTGTAATGTTACTATTCGGTTGTCTAACTATAAAAGGAGGAGGGTTGTGATTCGATCTTGTCACTAAATGGCTATAATTTACATACATATATTACTAAAAAGCTACATCTATTTAGTTATAAATATATTGACCATAAAATTCCACTGTTCCTACAAAAAACAACTTCACACAGATAGTTAATTTCAGACTATTGTATTTCAATATTAAACATATTAAACAGTACACTTACTAAAATCATAATTAACACACAGAATCAATCATTTTAGACTACAATATAACACAACTAATTAAAATTTATATAATTAAAACAGACAATAAATCATAATTATAATGTATTAATAGGGAAGAAAAAAAGAAGGAAAATGAGATAGTAAAAATAATAATGCAAATATAGGTAAATGACATACACAAAATGTGGATGACGATGATAAATGAAAAAAAACCGGTGGAAAACACGGATTCTTTCCAATTATTGATTGAATTGGAAAATATATTTATATACGGTAAAAAAAATAATCATATGACTCACTTGTTTATAAGGTGAAGGATCGTATGATAATAATAAACAAATAAATAAATGACTATATACTCTATGAATATACAAGTATATTTTTTTATAAATTTGAAGAAAATAAATGTAACCAGTATGATCAATAGGTACAACAAATACTTTGTGACGACGGACCACCGGTGAACTCGAGGAAGCTGTAAGAGGCTCAGAATGAGCCGAAGACGTTCCATCCAATCACCTTTCGGAAGAATATTTTAGAATTCTTACGTGTAGCTTCCCGATTGGATAATGCTAATAACCCCCTTTATGCGGATTGGAGGACTGTTATGATGATTTCGTCCTCACTAAAAACTATAAATACCCGACAATTTTGTACTATGATTGACAATTTTGGGAATAATATTCCTTTCATTAACCTTCTTATTGCGACTTGGAAGGGTTTTGGTGTTCTAGTGCTCGGTTATACGCGGTATATCAAGAAATAAACTTTCAAGATATAGCATACTTCTTTATTATTTAAAGTGAATAAAGTGGTTACTTCATCAGTAGAAGTAAATGGATATGATTGGTTATTGTGAAAATCCCGTTTTCTAAATTGGATAACTTCGAATGGATGGCTCGCTCATGAACAAGTAAAACACCAATATGAAATTCGGAAATCAATTCTATGGGATTATGCAATCCTATTGATCAATATGAATAGTTTTTAAATGCTCATAATGAACACAAATATGTTATGACATAATTAATTAATTATTTATTTATTTTAACACAGATATTGGTACAAGGAGGCACCAAATACATATGCGCCACACAAATCTCATTCGATATGTGTGAGGGCTGTGATACTGCCCGGGTGCCCAAACCGAAGCTATGACATAATTAAGTCTATATTTCATGGCAAATCGAGTAGATAAATTTATCGAACCATTAGAGAAAAAAGAAAGCAGGAGAACAATGCAAAACACTACCAGGATTATTAAACATGATCAAACATAATATTAAGGTATTCGAATAGAGAGTTCATATGATAACGTAACGAAAAACCTAGATCCTATAAATCAAAAAAGCTTGAAAAATATCCAGCTACATAAGTGGAGGTTATCGTGCTCAGTTGTATATTGTTGTAGGAAGAAATGGGTGCGCGGTTTGATAGTGAATAGGACAATGTACAGTACCTGAAATATTAATTCATATCCAAATAACAAGTCTTGTATAAGAGGAGAAGTAATTCAAGAAAGTCACTTTAAAGGACCACTAGATATGAACAAATAGAATTAATTTATGAAGAGTTAACTGCAAATAAAAATCTCGAATTAGTTCCGCTTACAATGTCAATTTTAGGAATAAAATAAAGGGATGTTTGATGATGTGGATAAAAAACGGTAGACCAAATCTAATATGTGAATGATAGTATTAAAGATCCAACTTCAATTCACCGACGGATAGTAGAGAAATACTAATAGCTAATGTTTGGTGTTCAAATAAGAAATTATTTCATCATTAATCCATTATTTCAACTTACAATTTGTAAGCCTCAGTTGAAATCAAGCACTATTCGCATTCCACATACGTGAAATCGCTCTCTATAGGGTGGATAATTTATCCGTAGAGTTTTCTTTGTTTGATGTGGATGCTAGATCCGTAGAAATCACTTCGTAAACGTATCACTTTCGCATTTTCAACATAGAAATTCGAACTTCTCATTTTCATGCCAAAATCCGCAAATGACCACATTCACATTCAGTTTATATTTCTCACTCGGAAGCACCTTAAATGTCATTGGTTGTTTTGCTCTTTTAGTAAGCTATTTTGTGAAGTTTATCAAGAACATTTTTGTACTGTATATGTATGTATGAGTTGAGTGCTTGTTCGTTCATGCTTCTCACTGCTTTTGTAACATTTCCCTCGACTGGATATGATCTTTTCCCTCTAGTTGTCAGAGCTGGAGCTCAATGGAATTGCTTAGCTTGTCCAGTTGTTGTTTTACTGACTTTTGTTTTGTCTGCCGGTTTTAGATGATATCGTAATTTCGTCAAACGTAGCATTGCTTTTCTAACCACCGTCATGAAGACAAGCTTAAAAGCGAAGCCAGCTATTTGTATTTCTCTACGATCTGTTGATCATTTTTAATTGGATCTTTTACTTCGAGAAATTTTGTATTTAAATTGAAAAGACGAAACCTATTTGTTGATTAGTATATTTGAATGAAATATTCTACTGAACGATTTGATCACATTAAAACACTTCAACTTGAGAACAACCAAATGCCAAATCGAATGTTGACAACCATTTTGAATTAGCTAGTGCGTGTAATATACCCTTACGTGACAATGAGAAAGAGTCATCTTTTGTGATTTTATTAAACTTTCAAAATTCGGTGTACGATCATATTATTAGGAGTTCCTTTGGACTAGACACATACAAAGCAAAGGGGTCAGATATAGGGTTTAGCAGTTCCAGTGTCGATCCAATGGAATACAGATCCGATGGGATGCGGATCGGTTTTATGCTTGATGAAAGTTCAACTGGCAGTAAACTCTCAACCATACGTACAGAACCAACCGATAAATAACTCTCAAACTAAAAATAGACTATAGTTTACTGTTACACACGTTACACTGCTCTCTCTCCTTGTCTTTCTTAAAACACCTTAAAATTTCAATAACAAGAGGTGAAATAAGAAATCTAACTGTCAAATATGAGTCTCATACGAAATTGAAAGACTAATCGCATAGAGCAAATATTATATAAACTAATACATGCAATGAAGGATAAACAGCTAGCTAAACTGTACGTTCAGTCGGCGGAAAAGTATTGTCCGGGCGAACCATTCTCTTTGTGTTAACCATAATCATGCAGCACCTAATAAACTTTGCAAACCAACGACATACTTCCGTGCTGGACTCTCTTTTTTCTAGAGGAGGACCATGAGGATTAGTACACTCATACATCGAAGTTCTATCGAGCAAATATGTAAACAGCCGTTTTGCTTGTATAAGAGCGCTATTCAGATATTCGAAACACCCAGCTGGTTAAGAAAAGAAATTCATCATCTTAAATAAAATGTTTATGAAGATTCTTCACCATTTACCCAGAGTTTTTAAGAATTATCAAATGCAACTCCCATGAATCATTTCCAAACAGTTTGAGAAATTTGTGTTAGATCAATTTATCTGAGGCATGAATTTATAACTACTTTAGAAAAAATTTATGAAACATACTGCAGAAATCTTACAAAATGCTAGTGAAGAAACTGACCTCAAGGAACAATTGTGAGTAATCACAAACTTTCAGTACTTAAGTTGTTAAGTTACCTTGTCGGGTAGACTATTCCAGAAGTTCTCGAATATTAGGTCTTTGATCTAAAGGTATTCGCACTCTATCCTGAAAGTTTTGCATTAGTCGCACAAGGTGGTGTAAAAAGAACTTATCTGTAGGTCTGTTAAATATATTGTTGGTTTAATTGAGTGACCGCGACGATTTTCCAACAACTTTAAGAACAGGACTTTTGTTGAAAACAGCAGTGACGTCCTCGTAATAAGACAAAACAGATGTTCAATGTTCTCTGGTTTCTATTGGTTCCCCACTTGATTCCAATCCGTTACTAAGGCCGACTTCAACGTAAACAATAATTTAGATCCGCCTAGGTCTTTTATAAACCTCTAATTTAGATTATCCCTAACTAATTTTATCTTAATACACCACAAAACTCCTAGTTGACGATCTGTCACTTTGGCTGATATTTTCAGTTAATGTGGACGAAATCCGATATTACGAATATATGTGTGATATTCAAGTTTTCGAAGGTATTATGTTAGGTCTGTTGTACCGTTCTTTCAATGTTTAAGAATGTTAAAGTCAAAGGCTTGATAAACTATTAATAAAATCAAAAATGTATTGGTCCTTTACGCATAAAATACAACGCCAGATGGATAGATTTTTACACTTTGTTTTTATCACTAATTGACATTTCACAAATACTGTGTTGTTTGTAATTTATGGTGATATAAGTAATCTCCTATCATGAATAGTCCTCATTCGTGGTTACTGTAAAATCGTTATCTTTTATTTCTACTAAACCGTGCAAGAATTATATTACGTTGATTTGAGGATATTTTTATCGTAAACCCATATAGTATGATATACCGATTCAAATTTAGCAGATAACAATGTATTTACTATCGATAAAATATGAGCAAAAGCTATCTGCGAATATTATCCTCAGTAATAAATGTGATTTAATTAAATACCTTGATATTCTTGCTAATGTTTATTAATTTAGTAAGTATATTTCTGTCTAAACAATAAAGCAATGGTGTCAACCGTTGTTTAGCCACCAGAAGTAATAAACTAGTTAATGCTTATCAAACTGACGTTAATTTTCCCATCGTTATGTAAGACGACTCAGTAATACGTCTCCAGAAGCCTATATGACATTGGACGAAGAACCTTCAAGTTTTACAGCTAATACAGTGACTTTAAACAATTGAGCTGGGTTTTAGTGGTTTACGTTTCGCACGCTAGTCGATTTTTAACGTAATTCAAACCTCATCCAATATCATCAACAGTGAAGTTACTATTTCCTCCTCAACTCGATCAAAAAATGAAAATGCATGATGCTTAATTCAATCAATAAACGAATAAATCATGTAATTTACGAGAATATTTCAAAATAACATACATACCTCCAGTGTCTCAGCGAAAGTAAACCATAGACGACCAACTTCGTCAACGGAAGACTCATCAAGCGTTAAACCAGACTCCTCATTCAGTTCTCGAAGTGCAGCAGCTTTTGGGTTCGCATCACTTAATTCGACTTTACCACCAAATCCGTTCCATCGTCCTTGTCCGAAACCACTCTGTTTTAAACCCAAAAGTAACCATGATTTATTGCAATCTGTGATCGATTCCTGTACTTTAATCTAGAAGGACAATTTTTAAAATGAAAATAATTCGTCGTTTACTTTTTTTGAAAAACTTTATCAAGCTCCTATCTTATTGTTTCGTTTCAAACTACTAAGCATTAATCAACAAACTGTAAAGAAATTTCGGTGGTTACTACAAACTTATGTAATCAAATAAGTATGGGTCCGGATTGATTCTTGTCAATTTATACAGAGAAAGATCTTTAAATTCGAAAGCAAGATATGGTATCAGTCCATAAAGTTACTGACTGTTGTTCAGAGCCATAGTGGTAGGTGAAGACTATCTGACTGAAGTCCATATGATTATTTAAAGACATTGGATGACACGACTCAGGATCGGTTGCAATGACACAAATGCATTATGACCAAGAAGTAACTCCATCTAGTTAGTAATTATTTATTCAATCACAAGTGCCAATAATTTGTTTCACATAGACTACTTTTAACAGTTTAGAACTGACTTCTTTCTTAAACTGGAGTTAGTATTTATTTCATACTCTCCCATAAATTTTGTGGTTAGAAAAAAGGGTGTAAAACCTTTCTTGTCAAACGGCTACAGGAATGCAGATACCATATCGAATTCGTTGCACATACAACATGCGAAAATATTTTTAAGAAACCGGCATTCACCAATTAGCAAGCAAAATAACAATTAATTACCCAATCATCAGTCTTAATGATGTCACCTAACCAATGAGATAAATATGTAAGTGTACAGTTTTCCACTAACGAGTTGTAGTCAATAAGCACTTTGTTTTTTGTCGTGCCTAACACTGACTGTCGACTTGTGTCCAAGAGTTCACTTATCTCAGTTCATAAACCAAAACGCCTATTTGCAAGTGTAATTTGGTCCATAAAGCGAACACTACATGTACAATTATTTAGGTTGCGAAACTTATCTTGCTTACAAGATGAATAGAATTCAGCCAATGTTATTTGTTTGAAGAATCAATTAAGGTCTCTGCTTGCTCTCAACTTTATCAATTCCATTTGAAGATAATGATTAGCGCCCCCTAGTTACAAAAAAACTGCAGCATTTATCACATTAGACTGTTGTCCAAATGCTTTGAAACCTTCAGATCGTCACAAAACAATTACTAGAAAGAATAATACTTAACGAGTGAGAATTAACGTAAACCGCCATCCCATGCATACGATGAAACACACCCCAACGGTCTTAATACCAAGCTCAATGTTTACCTAGAATAATATCAAATTATCTCACATCCGGCTGCTTTCACATACGCTTCTAATTGGTCTTGGAGGTCACAAGCGGTCCGCAGACAGTGGTTTAACAACTTCTGATCTAGGTTTACCTATGATGATAGCCCAATCAAATCTGACAACGCAAAACCAATACTATATAATTCAATATATATTGTTAAAACCAGAGTAAAAAAGGCATTGTGGGACATTTATTATTCATAAAGGAGAATGATAACAATTGAGTAGTAATTTACTTGACAGTTTGAAGAAAGGTTCTTTTCAGCTAGGAATTAAATGCATCAAAGATTTTAAAAAAGGTTTAAAGAGGAGACAAAATAAAATAGTTTGGTATTTCATTGATGTGGAGTCTGTGAACTAATTCAATTATTCACAAATGTGACATATCTATCAAAATATTTCCTTCATATTTATTATTTCATTTAAGTTGGTACAGAATGGTCGAAAAAATATTCTGCATCAAATACCATAACATTATCCGAAATGAAAGTAATAAATGCATTGAGGAGAGCAGAATAACCCAGAAAAAAACAACAACTTCAGACAGTTTTTCGCCTGTTTATACGTAAAATTCATCAGAAAAAGGAAAATAACATTCTGTATTTGAAACATATATGCACAAAAACAAGAGAATCTAACATGAAATTTCAATGAAAATGACAGTTTCTTTTCCCAATCAGTAAAAAAGGATTTTTAAGTCGGATAACTGAAATAACCGATTGGTAAATAATTGGAAAAAATAGATTAACTGCCTTTATATGTCAGCTTCATTTTTATTATTATTGGCATACATGTTATAGTTGTTCTTATACACATCATCAGATAGATAAAACACAGTAAACAGAATAAAACATGAAATAACAAAAAATAAGTATTATTTAAAATAAAGCTAGAAAGTATAAGGGAATATCAACGAACTATTAAGTAACTTGGTTAAACTAATAATGCTGAGATTACTTATGGTTTGTTTCGAAATAAATACTGCAAAGTTTCAGGGAGAAGTATTAATTTCAAACTCAACCGGTCCGGAGGTTTCGGGATGGATATCCATCAACATTGTAGGATGATGGGTATGCTAAACCAGAGATTGAAACAAAGTGAAAATTTACATGATTGACTTCCGACTTGTTAATACCAGGCTCGCCGTAGAACCTAAGTATCGCGTTATTAATTGATAAATATATAGGATTGCGTATATCATGTAATGTCGAACTACAAGGAAAAAACGCCATCACTGCTTTCAGTTCTTAATATAAACCTACCTTTATACTAATCAAGTGCCTGGAATTCACTTATTTAAACAATCCTTATTTTTTCTGATATTCATTAGCCAATTTTAACATTTTAATACCCCAACGAACTCAAGGATGACGACGTCACTCATCAAGCCAATAGTTTATATAAGTGGATATTTTAAGTAGATGTACCAAAGTAAACGGGTGAGTAGAGCACTTTGAGGAACTCGTGAATAGCCAGCTCCATTAAATCCACCGGACATCGAAGCAACACCTACAGACCTTCCTATAGCTGTCACTCCACCAACGATCGAAAAAATCAGCATGGCCATCAGACAATTCAAGAGTGGGAAAGCAGCAGGATCTGATAACATGACATCTGAGCACTGAAATAAAAAATAAAAGTAATTTCAAACGTGCTCCACATTCTATTCAGGAAGATTTGGGAGGAAGAACAAGTGCCGACAGACAGGAGAGAAGGATATCTCATTAAGATACCAAAGAAAGGAGATCTGGGCAAGTGTGAAAACTATAGAGGCATCACACTACTATCAATACCAGGAAAATGTTCGTGTTGTTGAACCGGATGAAAGATTCTGTAGGCGCCCAGCTTCCAGATCAACAGGCCAGATTCTATAAGGATCGGTCGTGTACAGATCAAATCGCGACAGTACGCATCATCACTGAACAATCAATTGAACGGAACTTATCACTATACATAAACTTCCTTGAAATTGAGAAAGCATTTGACAGCGTGGATAGGAAAAACTTTTTTGACACCATAGTGTAACTGAGAAAATCGTCAAAAACATACGGAATTCATACGACGGATTACATTGCAAAGCGGTGCACGGAGGACAGCTAACAGACGCATTTCAAGTAAGGACTGGAGTCAGACAAGGCTACCTACTCTACCCTTTTCTTTTTCTTCCGGTGGTTGACTGGATTATGAAGACCTCCAAATCTGAGGGAAGCACGGAATACAATGTACAGCTTCGATACAACTAGACGATTCGGACTTCGTAGATGACCTAGACCTTCCATCCCATACACAATAACAAATGCAGGTCAAAACAACCAGTGTAGTAGCAGCCTCTGCATCAGTACGCCTCAACATTCACAATGGAAAAAACAAGATCCTCAAATACAGCAGAGATCACTAATCCAATCACACTTGATCGAGAAGCTCTGGAAGATGTGAAAACTTTCACCTACATGAGCAGCTTCATCGATGAACAAGGAGGATCGAATGCTGACATGAAGGCGAGGATTGACAAAGCAAGGGCAGAATTCCTACAATTGAAGAACATATGCAACTCGAAACAAACTCAAACCAAGTCAGAATCTCCAATGCGAACGTCAACACAGTTCTACTATACGGAGCTGAAACTTGCAGAACTACCACAACCATCATCAAGAAGGTACAAGTATTTATAAATGGTTGTCTACGTGAGATACTCAATGTCCGTCGGCCGGATACCATCAGCAACAGCCTACAGTGGGAGAGAACAAACCAGCTTCCAGACCAAGAGGAAATTAAGAAAAGACGCTGCAAGTGGATAAGACATATATTGAGGAAATAACCAAACTACATCATGAGGCAATCTCTAACGTGGAATTCCGAAGGGAAACGGAAAAGAGAAAGACCAAAGAACACAGTGAGACACCAACTGGAGGCAGACATTAAGAGAATGGATAGCAACTGGAAACATCTGGAAACTATTGACCACAACAGAGTTGGATGGAGAATGATGGTGGGCGGACTATACTCCTCCATGAGGGTTAACAGGTGAAAGTAAGTAGGTAAATAAGAAGGTGAATACAACACTGGTAATAGTACTCTCTGAAGGTCAAGTTCACACATTAGATTTAATTAAGTTTGAAAAGTAACTTGGTTAACATTTATACAACTTTAATAAACAACAATTTTCAGGAGACTCTTAATACTTCACAAATATTCAAATCACCTACAAACGTCAGGAAAACAATAACTGAACAAGTAGAAACATATGACTGTCATGGAGAACCAACGAGACAAATTATGTAAATGTTTATTACACATTCGAAAATTTGTTGTTTTACACTACTCATAACACATTTACATGATAGACACCATCTTATCTTAACACAGTGCACGCAATGTCGAGTCACCTAGACTAGTGGCCACATCGCAACTTCGTCGATAGCATTCGATCTGCACTAAGAAGGACCTGGTAAAAATGACACTGATCACCACCCAGTGATCAATCAATTGTGAATACATCTCAGTCCTACAGGAGGTCAGTCGCAGCCCAGATAGCCCAGTAGTAACGTCTTTGAATGTGAAGCTGGATCACACGGGATGGAATTCGTCAGGGAGCACCAGTTCCCTCAAGATTACAGGTATACCTTGCTGACGAGTGCCAAATAGTAAGAAACCCAGATCCAGAGTTTCCTGGTGACCACCACCAACCACCATCTTATCCTAACACAATTAAGAAAAGAAGCTGGAAGTGGATAGGACATATGTTGTGGAAATAACCAAACTATATCATGGGGCAAGCGCTAACTTGGAATCCTGAAGTGAAACGATAAAGAGAAAGACCAAATAACATATTGAGACACGAACTGGAGGCAGACATTAAAAGAATGGACAGTATTGCCCACGACAGAGTTGGATGGAGAATGATGGTGAGCGGTCTATGCTCCTCCACGAGGGGCGACAGGCGTAAGCAAATAAGTAAGATGACATGATAATAACAACTCACGGTGAACTACAATTCGTAATTTCTTAAGATATGTTCTAAAACAGGTTCGTAGAAAATAAACCCCACAATTTTTCTATTCACTGATTTACTACTAAAAAGAAGTGAGTAGGTAGTAATATATATATATATATCGATGTCCGGTGGATTTAATGGAGCTGGCTATTCATGGGTTTCTCAAAGTTTTCTGCCCATCTTTTCATCTGTTCATGTATCTCAGCGATTGGCTTACCTTCTTTCTCCTTGAGCGGTCTCTGGTTTACTATAATACCCTGCCAGTTTCTTTGTTGTGTCATATATCTGTTCTATGTTTCCTTCTCTTGCAACGTTTTCCGCTGTCATTGCCAGGTCTTCCGCGTATTTCTGCTTGTCGGCTTTAATGCTCTTCTTCATTTGCTTGTTTGCTTTTGTTTATTCAGCCTGTATTGTGACTTTCGCTGTTGTTAACTGCCATCCTCTTGTTGTTCCTTTCCTGAATCTTGTCTACGGGTTTTGATAGAGATCCATTGCTCAGTTTTAAACTTGCTCAATTGACATTTTTATTCTTACTTAACTAGACTATGTAATTTTGCTTTGTTTTTTATTTTATATCCGTTAACTTACAAATCGATCGTCATATTTAAAGAAAATATTGCAATACATAATCAGGTTGGTCCACCATAATTTGTTTGGCATTGATTTCATTCTAAATTGTAAAACATAAATTGTTCTAGAACCAACGAGGAACTGATTGAGGGTAAGTACTTTTTCGCCCAACTTATGTGAGATCATATGATTTATATTAACACTGGATGGACGGAATAATGAATAATGTACGGTGTGCATGACCGACATTCACTTAGAATAATTACAAGTTGATTTAAATAGAGGCTAGTGTGATACACTCCACGACATTAACCGGTTTATATACACTTCATAGATAAACATTGTGTTATTTTTAAGCACAACAAGGATTATTAATATTACGATGACTTGAATGTTATGCAGGTTATAGTCCATTCGCATTACTACACGGTAGGTTATGAGAATATCAATTAACTCGCAAAATAAAATGCTAAAATGTACCCCCCCATGCACAATAATATGCTAGTTGCGCACCTGGTTGTTATTGCAACCAGTGATTCATATCAATAATTGTAGAAACCGATAAGAATATTCTTTTCCCATCTGTTATTATATTTATTTATTTATTTAAACACAAATATTGGTACAAAGTGGCACCGAATACATATACGTCACACAGGCCACTTGATTTTTGTGTAGGCTGTGATACTACTTGGGTGCCCAGACCGAAACAGGTGGTTTTCTTAGGGGGCCACACTCGGAGAATCGAACCTAAAAGTTTAATCCGCAAGACAGTGGAGCAACATCAGGAGATGCAGACCCACGGTAGCCGGTGACCAACAATTAGTTAATACCCCATTTGTCCCCACAGGATCCTGAAGCTCATGTGCATCACTAGTTTGGAATTAGGGTTTTCCAACTGACCTAGGTGGATCCTCCATATCTGCCAACCCGGTTAAAGCTTCGGAAACTCACTGTTCGTCCTCTCAATTTCGTAAACAGCACTCGTGCCGCGGAACGGCAGTGAGTAGGACTTCCCTGGCAATGGTTGTATGCACGTGGCCATGTGAGAGCATTTCGAGAGGAAGAGCTGACTCTCTCTACTATCGACCGTAGAGAGCATTTAGGAGCTTTTCCATTTGTGCCGTGTTATATGTACATAGTATCAAATATTTAACCAATAGTAGCTTGTTTAATGCTGATAAGAGGATGCAACATCGAAGGAAGGTAAATTTCACACCCACTAAAAAAAGAAATGCTTATACTGCGAGAAACATTGTTAAAAACATCGAAAATTCCCTCTGTTTACCCATCCACGAACATCGTTTTAAAGTTTAGCAACGCAATATATTTATTTTATTTACTTGAACACATAAATATTGGTACAAGAGGGCACCAAATATATATGCGCCACACAAAATAATGAGAATGGGGCGGGAGAAGAAAAAAAGAGGTAAAGAGCGTAAAAGAAAAAAAAGAACAATAACGACCAGATTAGTGTAAGGTAGTGTAATAATAATAATAATAATAATAACAATAATAATAATGGGAGGAATGGAAAGGTACAAGCAGAAGAAATCTTTCAGTTAAGGAAGATACAACCACTTTTCATGAAGAAAGTAAAAGAAAGTTACAGAAGGATTGCCACTGGTTTCTATTCGGAGCCATGTCTGATACCACCTCAAGCCACTGTGTTGCACCACCTCTAGAACTCCAACCCCGGAATCGCGAAGGACCAACAGAAACCAGCCCTCTGCAGCTTTCTTTTATACCACAACACCATGTCATACATTGAGCACCTCTCCGCTTTTTTCAACCAGTCCCAGCATCGGCAAATAATGCATAACATGGATTTTCTGGGACGACATTCGTAGAACATGTCCAAGCCACCGAAGGCAATGTTTCAAGATGGTGACACCAATTGGATTATCGTCTCTGTGCCCGAACACACGATGCCAAACCTCTGCATTAATAACATGGTGTTGCCACTGGATGTCAGCAATCCTTCGGAGACATGATGATCAAACACAGAGAGTCGTCTAACATCCTCAACCCGGAGAGGCCAGGTTCCACAAGCATAGAGCAGAACTGTTCTCACCGACGCGTTGTAGATCCGACCTTTCACAGCCAGACTGACATCAAGAAGGCGCCAAAGATGACCTAGATCGACATAAACCGCTCTACCTTTCACTATACGTGCATTGATCTCATCACTCATGCCAATAACAGCACTTATGTAGCTACCTAGATACACGAACTTCTCGACTACTTCTATCTGCTCACCATCCAGGGTGAGTACAGGATTAGAACCCTGTTATATCCGAGCGAAGATTAAATCACGAGTAACTCCTGAGACATATTAATTGACTAATATTATCTACATATTCTTATGGTGTAACTATTCAATAATTAGATTATGTCTATTTATATTCCTCTTATTATAAGCTTTATTTTGACCTATAATTTATTATTGTACGAATTACGGTTCTTAAGCTATGTTCAGTTTATTGACTATTGCCTCCCACGTTCACAGCCACACATGGCCAAATATTGTACAAATGTTATTTTCTATTTTATGGTACGTTGTGGTCTGTCTGGTTGATATATAAACCGAGTATGTCTGAAATAAATGATTCATATATGCAGAAGCTGGTATTGTGTTCCGGACTCAAGTGGACGGGCTAGACGGACATAGGACTAATAAGGACGCTAGACTGCTCATACCGATCGAGCGTCATTGGTTTGACACAATGCGAAGATTGTATAAGTCGTGTTTTGATTGGTGGATAAATCACGTGACAAAAGCTGGACTTAAAGTCATAACAATAACGATGTTGTAAAATTACAAAAATTCAGATTCATCCATTACAAAAAAGTACGTTGATGGAGAGTTAACCTCTCAACCAGAAATGTAATGGTTAGTCAATTATAATGCAAATTTAATTAAACTGTCAAGTGAAACAGTCGGATATGTGAACAATAACAAAATGCAATCAAAGTCATCAAAACATTGATTTGGTAGCATGAAGATGAATTACATCGATAGGCCTTGTCTATATATATTTTGTCTACTTGTAGAGAAATATATAATTTATGTTACGCAAAAACTGTACTTGAAGAAGCTGGCAATAAGTTAGATTAAAATGATAAATAATACCTGAGTTCTCAATACCCAGTTTATTTCTCGTGGATGACCATCGTCGGCCGTTAAATAAAAATTAACAGAACGGATAATTTGTTTAGTACATTTGCTAGTCAGTTTAAACTTTAGAAACAAAGTGCTCACAAATGCTCAGACATGATCACTGTCAATCATTAATCAGGCCATACGTAAACATGTATTTGGAGGTGAGAATTGATTAATCTGTGAGACAACTGTAGTTTTATCCCACTGACTACGAAATCACTTTTCAACGAAAACAAGAATCATAAACAGCTTCAAAATGTACAATTTGCAATGCGTAGTAGTACTCAAATTTTATTAGGACACATTTAGCAATGATTATCATTAGGACGATCCATAGGGTACGGCCTATCGACTTGCCAGACAAACATTTAAATAATAATCGTCTTCCAAGCGAGACTTAAATACAACAAGCAACTCTCCAAACGACATATTCAAAGCGAAAATTAGGAGCGATGAACTAATTGTATTTCTAAACAAAAATTGAAGGAAAGACGAATAAAGCAAAGAAATATTGTATCTGAACGATAAGGCTAAAATGTTTTAAATGTGCAGGAATGTACGGGATGTTCTTAATTTTGATTAATACGACAAGAATTGTATACTTAGGGGTCCACGCACAGCTAATGACAGTACACCGAGGATAACTCCAACCATATAAGTGGAATGAACGAACTTGTACATTTTACCATATAGGGAGTAAAATTTGAGCCAATTCAAATCATAAAGCGAAACATGTTGAAAAGCAGATCAACAAAAGTAAAAGTAAAGACAAGAGTAGAATCGTAAAACATCTGGATCGCTTACTTCAGATCCCGAATCGTCAATGACCAATGGAGAACCTGTGTTCAATTCTCTGGGTGTATATATGACTAACATGAGCGTATATAATTTCCGGTTGACCCATTGAGGGGAGAACGGACTATGTTCGCCTTTTGAAACGGACATCTACAAATAAATGTCATAAAAAATTGTAGCACGGAGCTAGCAAAACAATAGCGATTTAAAGCTACTTTCCTTATGGGGAATAGTCCAAGGTAAGGAATAACAATACACATCTAAACGCTATCATCCTTCAAATGACAAATGCCGTTCTGAAGATTACTGATATCTAACTTGCTTTAAGTGGTCTTTTCAGAGCTAACGTGTTTATTATCGATCCAGGTCCTATTAGGTAATTAATCTGGTAGATTTATTCATTTTACACTATAAATAATGTTCGGTAGGAAAACTGCATAGAATGCATAAAATAAATGTTTGACTGACAAGTTATACTAAAATATTAAGAACCCACACAACTGTTGGCATTGAAGTAATCAGTACATCATTAACTAATCATGTAGAAATGATGAAGTGTTCTAAGTAAGGAAAATTCGTTAATACTAAGGATGAATGTACATGTGAAGGTAAACGTAGAGATGACTCAGATAGTTATCGATAAACACGATATTTGAAAATAAAGTTTAACACACATTCCTAGTACGGATGACAATGACCAGAAGGAAACAATATGATCTTACTAACTAGTAACAATATTACGATTGGCATAAATTCACATAAACATTTACCAGGAAATTCCATATGTCGTGGGAAAATATGTTAGCTATTTAGTCTCTTTACTATTGCTTCCCATTCAGATGAATGACATTGTTTATTATTTAGGCATTAGTGATAGCAAGTCTTGGATTTCGGCGCGAAATTCATTTATCCCTACGACTAAATAGCATTTCGGCATAATAGCTTGGGTTAGTTCGTAATGCCAAAGCGACCAAAAAAGGCGAAATAAAGGATTCTCCCCTTCATGTCGCTCTGTTTTCAAAGTCGCTGAATTGTCTACTTTTCGCCTAAATACATGGTAAATAGTCTACTCACATAAATACACGCCGAACTGTCTACTTTTCGCTTTAGTACACACCGATTTATCTAATTTTGCTTCAACTTTTGACACACATTTGGTCTAACCCCAAACGTCTGTGCTCGCCATTATTTTTATATAACACACCACACGACAAGTGCAATCGACGTTAAAAGTGGTACGTGTTCAAAGAAATTTATTGAAAAGATAAAAACGTTATATTGTATAAGTAGTTGACAGATGCCAGGGCACCGATCGTTATGCATTGTAATTGCCAAGTCATATTGTAATTTGAAAAGATCTACAAAAGAAAGGACAGGTTATGTATTATTAATGTTTAGTAAAAACGAAGTCAAACATGAAAAATATTCCACTGTTTATGCATTTTCGTAACGCCTGTACGACTATTGAGAATCACAAAAATCTTGTGAATCCTGAAATTTAAGCACAATCATAAGCTGTTTCTTTCTTGGTGTCTACTATGACGTATTGTTACCTCTAAAGAGGTAAGGAAATGGTTAATGGTCATACCTCAGCACAAATTAAACAAAAGACATTCACATAACTGTAAGTAGCAATAGGAACAGTAACTAAATAATTGACTAGACCAGGTTTTCCATGTACTAATATCACATTATCCGACTGAAATGAAGTTATTTTAGTATTCTTAAGCATAATTGCTTGTTTGCGTGAAACAACACAACCGGTTATTCGTGTACTACCCAAGCAACCAATAAAAGGGGAATAAAGCGAACAAAAGCGTAAATAAAGAGGAAGTGTCGATTTTTCCTCCTTACATCGTGTATTTGGTGGGAATTTGTAGACAAATATACGGCCTGCTATTAAACGTAACTCAATTTCGTAAACGTGACAGTCGGCTTAGCGACAATTATTATGTCCACCATCTTGGTATGCAATGGTGCCCGGATTTCTTCGTTCTGTGCTTTTTCCGTTATTTGTTTTGTGTAGCTACAGAATTTAGTGTTTCAGTGTGCTAAAATGTAGAAGTTAATGTAATACTCTAAATGTTGGAGCAAAATTTTTCCTGATTTTGCTTTGTTTTCTGGGTTTTTGCTGCTGCTACTGAAGTCAATGTATTTCTTCAGTCAAGCTGGCTAGTCTTATGTTTTAAAATGGTAATCGGTTTTGTTTTGAACAGAGCAAGAACAAACATTGATGCAGAATAGTATGAATTCATAATATCTCGAGGTTTCTCGTCAGCTGCTTACAACCAAAAATGTGATAGAATTTTTACATTGAGATAGTGTGAAACAATTGACATAAATGAGTGTAAATAACTGGATTACAATAATAACTATATATATATATATATATATATATATATATATATATATGCTAGAACAGGTCAGAGGTTAAAAAAGGGAATTAATTTAGGGTGGGTGGTGTAATAGTTTAGTGAAGTTCATAAATTGTGTGATAATTTTAGCGATTTCCACCAGGTGGTGGAAATATGTGAATAAAATTTTGGTTTAAGAATTAGGTAATAGGGGAGGAGTATAAACATTTTAAAACAAATGAATGAATAAAATAACCCAAATAGCCAAAACACAAAAAACAGATTACCAGGGTAATGATAAGTTTATTAAAGTATCTTTGAATGCATAAGTCCGATTTAAGTTTTTTGATCGCAATGGCTTCAGCAAAACGGAGAGTGGTCGTACTTCTTTGTCTATTGATAATTTTAAAAGCATGCAGAATGTCGACAGTATGCCCAGTGTCAAGTAGATGCCGAGCTATTGCACTGTTGAAAGCCTTAGTCCCTCGCAGCCTCAAGTTCTTCGAAACATGCTCAGAAATGCGAATATGTACTCTTCTCTCAGTTCTTCCAATGTATGTGACATGGCACGTACATGTGAAGTGGTAAGTGCAGTTGGAGCTACTGAGGAAAGAGGACTTGTCGATTTTAGTTGGTTTCAGTGAGCAGTTCGTTTCCCATAACGTCGTCAGTTTGGCTGCCGTGTAGGCTACTTTCAAAGCGGAATTTATTCCGTGATTGATAATTCCGGTGACTTCATCTCCTTTGAAGCGCAAGTATAGGAAACAGGTTTTCTTTTCCAC
This sequence comes from Schistosoma haematobium, assembly GCF_000699445.3. Lineage (NCBI taxonomy): Eukaryota > Metazoa > Platyhelminthes > Trematoda > Strigeidida > Schistosomatidae > Schistosoma > Schistosoma haematobium. Next base: position 25,127,016 of record NC_067197.1, read on the forward strand.
TGTAACATGCTTAATCGGAGGGTTGGTATTAGCATATTTGTGGATGAATTTCTCCGGATATGCAATTTCACGTAGGCAATTTCTTCTTCAAGGTACTCCTTTGAGCAGATTTTGCGTGCGCGGTCAAAAAGGTTTCGTACAACACCCTTTTTATAACTCATAGGACAGAAGTTGTTATAATTGAAATAAACTTCACCCCAGGTATTTTTACGATGGATGTGTCTCTGTTTTGACTTGTTTTCTAGATATCCAAAGCCGAAGTTCGTTTTTCGAGCTAAAATAATTGTTGCTGCCGCCTGTGACTAACTGTCCGCATGTTCGTTTCTAACTGTCCTTTATGATGTTATCGGCAAAATGAAAGGAAACAATCTCCGGTTCTTAATTTTCTTCAGTATTATGAACAACAGTATCCCATCAACGAGTCAAACTAATACTGAGTGCCCAACAGTAGAGAATATCAGTAGTTTTCGAAAGGAATCAGACTTCCGACAACCATAGATGAAGTCACAGATGCTACCAATCTATTGCAGAGGGTTTGCTATATAAAATATGCCACGTAGCAGTAATAAAAGGGTTGTACTCATTACGTAGTGCGTTAAAGCAAGTGTGTGTATGTTTGCTGTTTTGGCCATAAAATGAAGCCAAAGGGTCATGATCAGGGAGTAAAAAGGTAATTAACTGTTAAGCTCACTTTTTTATAGATCATACTTCACCACTCACAAATTTGTGTCTTTTTACGGTATAATGTCAACCGGTACCTAATATGTTCACCTTTACGATGAAAAGTACCTGCAAATTTTCACCTTCATATTCGAATTATTTTTGGACAACCGTCTTCCAGTTTGAGCGCTTCGTACGCGCTGGGGGACTAGATTCCTACATTATTCGTAGTTCCAGCATAACTTTCTCACGCAGTAAGTTCAAAGTAGACACTAGTCTTTCTAAATAAGCCTGTTAAGCTAATATCCGTATTCTCTATTTCAGTTAATCGATGAAGACATGCACCACGTGCATCTGCTGTATACTGTCATTTTGCTCAAATTCTAACTGTTATATCTTCTTAAAAATAAAATCCCTATATGCAGCAAATACAGACTTATTTGTTTTGATGGAGATAGGGGGGTTCATGGGATTTTTAGCAGGATTGTAGTAATATTCTCACTAAAGAGCTAAGCGGGTGCGTAGACCAATGTAAGGCACTATACAGGGTGCCTTTGAGTTAATAGTGTTCCATTAGTGTAGGTGTTTTATTATTACTATTACTAGCTTATCATATGGCATTTGAATAAGAAGCTATGAGATTAGACGCAGGAACGGTTAGGATGTGTAACGCGTGCCCATCCATCAGCTGCCGTGACAACTCATGGTGGCTAGAATAAGTTGTGAGAGGACCCGAGTCTGTAGGTTTACCAAGAAAATGACGAAGATATGTACCAAATCACTTAAATTTACTACACATGAACTAGGTGCTGAGAAGCTCGTGTATCACAAGTTTCTTGCAACGATTAAGTAGATAAAACAAAGTAGCATTAGATTTGAAAATTTATTCAAGAACTTTCATCAAGAATCGAATATCAAACAAAGGTTTGAACGAAGTTCCCGTTTAAAAGTTGCATTGGTAATGTTAAGCTGCAGTTTTTGTTTTTTTCCAAACGAAAGGGTAAAAGAAGTAACTCAATAAGTACTGGAAGTGGTTGTGAGACTAAAATGGACATCCAGCATCCTTTTGATAATTTGCTGTTAGTTGGGTCTCTCGTAAACAGTTCCATAGGGCCATAGTTTTAAGGGCGAAACAGTTTTTAGGATCAGTGAAGGCTCACTCCTGTTGCGTTGGAATAAATAAATAACCAAATTGTATGTTTTTTAGCAGAATTTGTGCAGTTGTGATTTACCTTGAGTTCATGAATATTAGATCAGGTCATCTACTATTACTTGTGCAAAGCATAACATGGGCTTAATACCGTATCGCAATGCTTTTATTATTTTGCTTCAATTTAAGTATTCCCATGCATCTGCGTCTAGTTTAACAGGAAGACATACAAGCAGAGTTAGTGTCTGATAAACTAAAAGTCCCAGTTGTCAAAAACACTCTTAACATTTGTCCACAGCCAGTTGACACAGAACACTCAACTTCTAAAACTGTATACTGCTGTTTTGCGGGAAAATAAAAGCTCAGACGCTTAGCTATCCTGCTACCGATGTTATTGCTGGGGAAACTTTAATGACAGTGATCATGAAATATGATCAGTGATAGATGTACAGTCTAGAAATAAACACTAAACATACTTATCGCTATCTTATAATGTATGACAGCAACAGCATAAAAAGCACGTTTTTTCTTATTTTTATTCAGACTGATTTGAATCAGTACGCTCATTAGAAACAGGCAGCGCTACTTACTACACTGATCTGTTTAGTTACAGGCTTAACCCTGTGCATAGTTTAAAGCACATTGTAGAGGACGTTATAGAACATGGTAGTTTAGAGTCGTTCTCTGCCTTTCCTTTTGAATCATACATGAGGAAAATTAGGCGTTCAGTACACTGCGGATTTGCTGCGGCCAAACAAGCCGCACAGCGACATGCCGAAGAAGTTTACTTTCACAGTGTATTGGATCAAGATATGGCTGACAATGTCACTGAGCCTGAGGTAACTCATGATTCTTTCAAGAAAATCGTCAGTTACAGGAACTCAAAGCTATCAACCACAAGGCCGGACAATGTAGTTATCGCCAATGGTCGGCCAGGGTTCGTCACACAAATAGCTGATGGAGGCCGAATTAGGTTCCGGGCATTCCATAACCCTTCCGATCTATGTACCGACCCTTTTCCCTCCAGTAATATTAGTATGCTCAAGTGTTTTACCTTAAGCCACGAATGAACGTGGATAACACTGACAGATATACTTTGTAAGTGCATGTGTATGCGGACACAACACTATGAGGTTGGTGGTGATGATACGTCAGGTATCGATGAACTACTATATGAGTATTGATGAGGTAGGTACAACATGAAATGACAAATTCTATGATTACTTGAACGCAAAAATGACCGTCATTACACTGGGCGATACATTAGACTTACATGGTTACGTTGCGGATAAAATCACCCAATTTACGTACGTAGCACACTTGAAAATGCCGCTTCCTTTATTTACATTTTCATGAACCTCTACAAAATAACGTACGGTTTAATAAAAATGGAAGACAATCATCGTTAACACAAGTAAGAGGATGCAGACACATGGATTTTCCCTAGATGCTTATATCCTTACTTCGTTGGTCGTCTACTTAAATGTACCGAAATGCTAGGCGGCCATCACAAATAGCTTGATGATGTCACAGGTATTCAGTGTTTGACAACGCTTCTACCAGTAACACCTTCTAATATATTTCGTTCCCACCAAGAGAAATCAAAAGACAGAGTCGAGGAGATCGGAAGAGTATATTTGGCGATGACCAATATATCGGAATTCTCTGATCTAATCTGGCTAGCGATTGCGGTTGATGTTGAGCACGGCGTTACCACACGTGATCTGGTGCGGATGCCTGACCGAGCGCCTTCAGCTAGATGAGTCCACTAAAACATATGGTCAGCATCCAATGTCGAAAACTTAATGCTATTTATTTTGGGGATTTATTTACCGCTACAGATCACTCCCCCTAGTGGGGCAGTGACGACCCTAAGACGTGGCCAGCCAGAAGTTTAAACCCAACGAGTTTGTCGTTGGTAAACACTCTTCTGATAGCTTACTAAATTTAGCAGCGTCTGGTCGTCTTTCCTTACTATATGGGACGGAGGTACAACATAGTAAAAAAAGAAAATGTACAATGAAAATTTCGGATCCTCATAAACGTCATCGTTCTTTTCCAGCCGTCCTGGAAAAGAAAAAGAAAATGTAAGTGCATGTCGAAATACACTCGTATGTGCGTAAAAACACAATGTCGGCGGAAAAAATGGAAAATAAACTCATGAACACGTAATAGCATTAAAAAATTGTTTTTTTGTTTTGTTTTTTTTAAATAGAAATAAAAATATATAAGCATATTAAAATTGTTTTTTTTTAAAAATAATATAAAATGTCGAGAAGTGCCTTACGTGCAATAGTCGTTTAAATGTTCTGGAAATCTCACCCTTCTTCCAGAACGCGTCGTTTTAAGTTTATTTTCGGATACTGTCGAAGTATCATCGTGTGTGTTGGTTGTCGGATGAGGTATTGTAAGTGTCGGAGTCGTGTCGTTCGATTGTACCGAAGGAAAATCGACGTGGATAGGATTTCCTTCTAAATACGCTGCTTTTAAGCGATCGATGCTGATGCTATCGTTTGTTCCGTTCTTATCGACTATATAGTACTTAGATTCACGTTGAAGAACTTTGAAGGGTCCTTCGTATGCTGATTCGAATGGTCGTCGATGCGAGTCTCGACGAATGAAAACGTGTGTACTATATCGTAAGTCAGGTTGAACGAAAACATCAGTTGATTGAGGTCGAGTGAAAGCAGGTTTAACTGAACGCATTGCGTTTGTAAGCCTGTTCGTGTAGGAGGTTAGATCCATGTTCATTGAAGAGGATGAAGGATCCACGAATTCTCCTGGAAGTCGAAGTGTCGTTCCATAAACGAGTTGAGACGCAGTGTATCCAATGTCAGCTTTCACTGCATTGCGGATACCTAGTAAGACGAGTGGAAGAGCGTCGGTCCACTGTGAAACGTTTGCAGCTGATAGCGAAGCTTTCAGTTGTCGGTGAAAACGTTCTACCAACCCGTTTGCTTGTGGATGGTAGGCGGTCGTTCGGAAGCGAGTGATTCCTAAAAGTGTGGTCAGACGACGGAAAAGATCAGATTCAAACTGACGTCCGCGGTCTGTAGTGATGGTTGAAGGGCAACCGAAGTTTGCTACCCATCGTTCGACGAAGGTGCGGGCCACTGTTTCAGCAGTGATGTCCTTAATAGGTACTGCTTCTGGCCATCGAGTGAAACGGTCAACGCAGGTTAAGAGATAAGAGTATCCATTTGAATCTGGTAAAGGTCCTACCGAATCCAGATGAACATGGTCGAAACGGGCATCGGGAGTTTTAAACGAGCCTAATGGACATTTATTGTGTCTGATAACCTTAGATTTTTGGCAGCTTACACAGGAGCGTGCCCACTCCCTCACGTCTTTATTCATTCCAGGCCAGCAAAACCTTTCTGCTATAAGCTTGATGGTTGCACGAACACCTGGATGCGAAAGTTTGTGCAATGTGTTGAAGACATTGCGTCGATAATGTTTCGGCACGATTGGGCGATCCCTACCTGTAGATGTGTCACAAAGTAAGGTTTCTTTACCTGTTCCCATCTGTTTGATGCGTAGTTTAAGGGTTGTGGACGATAACTCGTGCTGAAGATCACTGTCTTCTTTTTAAAGCTCGGCGAGTTTAAGAAGGTCGATTCCTTGGAAACTGTTCAAGGAAGTTATACGAGATAAAGCGTCTGCAACTACATTGTTTGCTCCAGAGATGTGTTGAATATCTGAAGTAAACTGCGAAATGTAGTCCAGTTGTCGAGACTCACGAGGAGAGTACTTGTCAGAAGGAGAGCTTAACGAGAAAGTGAGCGGTTTATGGTCCGTGAAAAGAGTGAATTCACGACCTTCGATGTAGTGTTGGAAATGCCGTACAGCACAATACATAGCTAGGAGGTCCCTACCGAATGTGCTGTACCTCGATTCGGTGTCTAGCAACCTTCTAGAGAAAAATGCCAAGGGTTGCCAGGAGTTGTTAACCCATTGTTGTAAGACTCCTCCGATTGCTGAGTCGGATGCGTCTACTGCGATGCTAATGGGTGCTCGGGTGTCCTGATGTGCGAGCATTGTTGCTTTAGCGATCAGTTCCTTAACTGTGGAGAATGCTTTTCGTGCGGTGTCGTCCAAATTAATGGATTTCGCATTTCCACGAAGTTGGTCGGTCAGAGGTTTCATAAGTAATGCGCATTTGGGTATGAAACGTCTATAGAAACTTACCAGGCCGTTGAACGTGCGTAATTGCTTGACGGTGGTCGGTTCTGGGTAATCCAGAATGGCCGCCACTTTGGTCCTAAGAGGTCGAATGCCTTGAGCATCGATAGTGTGTCCCAGAAAGTCTAACGAGTCGGTTCCGAATTGGCATTTCTGAACGTTTACAGTAATGCCATGTTTTTGAAGTCGTTCGAAAACAAGATCCAGATGCTTGAGATGTGTTTCTCTGTCCGGACTTGCGATTAGACAGTCATCAACATACGCGTGTACGAAGTTGAGACCTCGAAAACGTCGTCTATGAATCTTTGGAATGTTTGAGCAGCATTCCTTAGACCGAAAGGCATTCGCAAAAATTCATAGAGTCCGAAAGGAGTTATGATAGCTGTTTTCGGTATGTCGTCAGTAGCCATAGGGATTTGGTTATACGCTTTAACCAAGTCGATTTTCGAAAAGACAGTTGTACCTTTCAAGGTAGCTGTCAAATCGTGAATGTGAGGCAACGGGTAACGATCGGGAATGGTTTTCGCGTTCAATCGCCGATAGTCACCAGTTGGACGCCAATCGTTGCTGTCCTTTTTAGGGACCATGTGCAACGGAGATGCATATGGGCTACTTGACGGTCGTATGATTCCTAAGTCCATCATGTGATCGAATTCGTTTTTCGCTAACCTTAGCTTTTCAGGAGCTAGTCGTCGTGCTTTAGAGAATACAGGTGGTCCTGTAGTCGTGATGTGATGTGTAACGTTGCTGGTTACACACGGTAGTTTCGGTTGAGTTTGTTGTATCCCAGGGTACTTATCGAGTAGTGGTTGATAGAGTGGGTCTATCATATGTTTAACTGTGACTGGGGATACTCTACAACCAGTAAAAGAAGTTACGCAAACGGACAAATTAGTGTTCCCGTCTACTAGCCTCCGTTTGCGCGTATCGATGATCAGATTGTGGTGTTGTAGAAGGTCCATACCAATGATTGGCATAGAAACATCTGCAACAACGAAAATCCAGTGAATGGGTTTGCGTAAACCCACGTTAAGGTAAACGTACCTTTTGCCATACGTAGCGATCGGTTTTCCGTTTGCCGCCTGTAAGTTTAGGGTCGATTCGTGAAGCCGGTCGTTAGGATTTGCTGGGAGAACGCTAACTTCTGCGCCAGTGTCGACGAGGTAGCGAACTCTCGTTGTCACATCTGTGACGAATAACAGACGGCTTTGTTCGCCGGCTACGGTTGCCGTTAACGCGTGCCGGCCTGGAAGTTTCCCGAATTGTTTTTCGAATCAGTCGGTTTCGTGTTGGGAAAATTGCAGGGTTTTCTGCAATTTCTGGAAAGCTTTCCATACTGGTTATGATACCAGCACCAGTCGGGGTTATCTGTCTCTCGTGGTCTAGGGACAGATCGCTTACGAGAAATGCTTCTACGTGGTGTGCGCGATCTCTTACGGTCGGTACGAAGACTAAGATAACGCGTGAGTGTGTGACATAAGTCGGTTATATCATTCTGAGTCGTGTGAGGCTTTTCTTTGACTGAAAATACCTCGGTAGTAGGTTTCGTAATTTCTAGAATGCGGTCGGCAGATGCAGCTAGCTCGTCTAAGCCGTTGTTCTGGAACGAGACCAGAACTGCTTGCACCTGTTGGGGAAGTTTTGACAAGAAGAGTTGTTTGAATAGACCTTCGTCGAAAGTTCTTAGGCCTATAACCTCTCTCATCCGTTGCAACATGTCCGTCGCAGAACCGTGTTGCAGGTCGATGTTATTGAAGAGTTGATCTAACCTTTGTCGATCGGTTAGATCTCCTCGTTTAAGAATCGAGCGTTTTAAGATTTCGTAAGGATCGGAAACATCACTAGTAAACATACTAGGTGTTACGTACCTGTTGAATTCGCGCGGTAGTGCCTTGACTACTGCGAGGAATTGTGCACGTGTGTCGATCACGCCGTGCTCGGAGAAGTCGGCTTCTGCGTAGCAAAACCAGGCTTCGATGTTGTCGGGCCAGAAAGGCATCAGTTGAAACGAAGGTGGGGACAAAGTCTTGAGCTTGAGTACTTTAGGTGTCTGTTCAGTCATGATGAAGTATGAAGTACGATAATGAACGAGGGGAAATATATATATATCCAAGAAAAAACACGAAAAAAAATCACAATGTTTAAAAAAAGTAAAAAATAAGGCAATGATATATAAAAATCCCAAAAAGGAACAGACTCACAGTTGCAATTAGGTGTACCAGATCACGTCGGGTTCACCAATGATGATGTCACAGGTATTCAGTGTTTGACAACGCTTCTACCAGTAACACCTTCTAATATATTTCGTTCCCACCAAGAGAAATCAAAAGACAGAGTCGAGGAGATCGGAAGAGTATATTTGGCGATGACCAATATATCGGAATTCTCTGATCTAATCTGGCTAGCGATTGCGGTTGATGTTGAGCACGGCGTTACCACACGTGATCTGGTGCGGATGCCTGACCGAGCGCCTTCAGCTAGATGAGTCCACTAAAACATATGGTCAGCATCCAATGTCGAAAACTTAATGCTATTTATTTTGGGGATTTATTTACCGCTACAAGCTTACATGATACAGTTAGAGGTCATAGACGTAGGGCAACTGTGGACTTGTCAAGCGTACTTGGCTGTCATAGATCAACCTATAACAGACCATGGAATAAAATACGAACAGCTTTCATGAAAAAACATAACTTGCTTTCGTTTAGTCAGTTTGTCAATAAAAGCACGATCAAATGTGGTTGAATTTAACAGTGACATTTTGAATTGATAGCAGTCAACACAGAAACTAATTGTAATGAGTTTCCATCAACTGTAACAGCATCTAGTAGCTACAACAATGAAAGGTTTTTGGATGACAATGTTACGTGCAATTGAAGATATAAATAAGTTAACATCTAGTTGCGTGGCAAGTACTCCCTCCGACTTTCTGTGTAAATGCCGTACATTAGACTTCCTACCAATATGGAAAACTAGGGAGTGTTGACAGTTTTTTCAATATTTAGGCCCCATAATTCTGCAACAAACTTTACCTCAACGTTTTTAATTTAATCTCAGGCGTTTAGCGTTATCGATTCATTTGCCAGCACATCCAAAATTACATAATAGCTCTGCAGAATCCGTCAGAATGGATTCACAGAATTTTCTTAAGGAATATTAATGGTGTTATGGGTCTAAAAACTTAGCATAATATGCATTTGCTGCAGCGCTTTCCTGACGATTTTCGTGTACATTGACCTTAAGATGGTTTCTCAGCATTCCCATTCGAGTCTTATGTGAGACAAATTAGGAAATCAGTGTAGCGGCAATGGTGCTGCTAGGAAAGCAGCTCAATGTCATGGGGAAAAATGTATTTCTGTGATAGGCTTCAAGCTAGCGTTCTAACTGATGTAAACACCTTGCCACTAAACACTGAAAACTCGAAGAGGTCAGTACAATAATCCTACTAACATTTTGTAGAGCTTCACTGAAATAAAAAGAAAGATTTCCTTACGTCTAATATCCTACATTTCGATTGATTGACAGTGTTATCTCGCCGATTACCAAGTAGGCGTGTTTACTTTTCAGATGTTATCTAACTAGTCCAACACAATTGGATATGTCGCCATCGAAGTCCGGATCTAGGCGTGTATGCAGCGCGTTGGCGTGTCCAACTGAGTTAAGTTTTTGAGATTTGAGACTGTATGCTGTACTGCAGAGCATATCGTCGGGGTATTTCAAACTTCGATGCCAACATGGTGCGGCTACTTTCGAAGTCTGGTGAAGAAAAATCGACATTGCCTCTTTGTTTACGCTTTCGTCGCCTTATTTCCTCTTTGCTCCGTTTGTCTGACTTCTATGGGGATAGTTTTCAGTACATCTGTAACCAAACTGATGTTTTTTCCGATTTATTAATCCTTATTTGGGGCATCGGATGTTTTAAAAAAACCTGTATGTAACACTGAAGGTTATAGTAATTGGACCACCAACAGTGCTGTTTACCGTAGTCGTTGCTGTTTAAACTACTTGAAAACAAGTCTGGCTTTTCCAGAAAACCCTATTTCATTGCTAAGTGAATCTTCCAAGAAATTACTTTTTAGTCATGATGCAACAAAATGATCAGAAAGTTAAAGACATCATACTTGAACTACTGAAACGTGAAATGCGATTTTCAAGACAATTCGGAAATTCAGCTTCGTGATCGCTTAGTTACTAAGATAAATATTGCAAATTTAGAGAGACCTATAGGTACATTATAGGAACAGAAGCATGTGTCAACTACGAGGCATTGGACAAGCCTGATTTCCAGTTAGTGAAAATTGCTAATGTTTTGTTTAGCCGTCGTGATGAACTATATCACTAATGTCGCTCAAGCTTGCGTTTGGTTAGTGGTGGTTCCCATTTTCAGTTATGAGGATTACTGGACACGAACTTCCTATACGAGGACTCTATCAATTGTTAATTAGAGATGATAATTCTTCACGCACGTTTTGTGAGTGGAAGAAAATTCTCATGTTTTACTTAAATATTTGTTAGCTGCGTGTGCTGAGTGCAGTGGATGTATGAAAATTCACCCTATAAAACTCTAAGTAGAGGGTGGTCCAGTCTTTCTTAAAAGACGAACAATTCCTCATGGTGTTCGTGAAGCAAGCATAGGACATTGAATGGTTTGCGTGCGAAAGGCATAATTAAACCGGTCCAGTCTTCAGCATGGGGTACTCCTTTTGTTTTTCCCTTGAAATCATAGAACGACCCCTAGAATCTGTGGTGACTACGGATAAACATTGAACACCCATTTGTTGGAGAAAACGTGCACGATGATGGGAGGTGAAGATATTGTTAATTGACTTCATGGTTCGAATGTTACGGTGAATCCAAATAAATGTTCGTTTTGTGCATCTAGTTTTGAATATCAGTGATGTCTTAATGACGGTAACGGTTTTAAACCGTATAAGAAACGACTAGCTTCACTGACAAATGCACCATCTCCGAAAAATTTAAAAGAATTATCTTCACTAGAGGGTGCTCTTCAATACTATTCTCATCCTATTCCTAATTCTTGTTGTCATGCTAAATATTTCTTTTAGCTCTTGACATCTGATTCATTAAAATGTTGTAAGGGACAACATCCAACCTTACGAAGTTGACTAAAGTTTCTTCAAAATGGTCGTTCTTCGAACTTACTATCCTATAATATATATTTTACTTATTACCGGTGGATCACCCGGGGGCATTGGTGCAGTTTAGAGACAGAAAGCTAGGTCAGTGATCTGTGTCTCACGCACGCTTACTGTTGCTGGACAAGTTTACTAGGAAATCCAGAGAGAGGAACTAGCTGTGTTTCTGGTCGCCAAATGACTTCATAAATATTGGTTTGGAGGAAAATTCTTCATTGTGAAGCTCGCGAGTTTATTTATCACACTAGAAAATCCTAAGCACATTCCTCAGCTGCCATGGTTCAATAGTGTGGTATTGCTCTGAGTGCTTATGAGCACACGACTTAGTGCAAAAGTGCCATACAGATACTACTTTTTGACAATATATCTTGTCAGTCGTTACAAGATAAAACCGTTAATACTGCAAACTACTTATTAGTGCAATTCTTACTGGTGAGCCGTGCAAATCTGATTAAGGGAACTCGTAGATACTTTGGATGTATACTCAGTGCTATATGAAAAGGATAGAACCTAATACTTAGAACTTCCGTCTATTTCCAAAGCGGTCTTATCAATGAGCTCAAAAGATTAGGTATCGAATAATCTTTAATTGATTGGCTAACTTCACATCTAAAAAGACAGACATTTAAGGTCGGGGTTATGGAATACCCTAGTGGGGCCCCCAGGGTCCAGTACTGGGACTTCTTCTTTTCTTGATTTATACAAACCATCTTCCACAACAGGTATCGTCAGACGTATTACATTTCGTTGATTACGTGAAACTTTGGAGAAAGAGACACGTAACAAAGAGGATATGCTGGCATATCAGGAGTATCTAACTCTACTTCATGTTTGAGCAGATGATAACAGACTTACCTTTGGCACTTCAAAGTGTAAAGCAGTCCATCTGAGACATGTTGCAGACTACAGGTATAACTTAGGCGACTGCCCTTTAGAAGTATCCCATGTTGAAAAAGACTTAGGAGTGCTGGTACCTTACGATTTATTGTCTTACGCTAACTGTTACAAAAATGCCTTTTGAGCAAACCTTGCACTGACAACATAGATGCGCAGTTTTAGCCAGTTTGACGGAGGAACTTCCTACATAATCCTCAACAGTTTCTTTCGTCCCTATTTAGAATACTGGAACATACTATTGCCTCCCACACTCCAGAAAAATAAGGACACTGTAATGTATCCAACGGCGGGTCACGAAATCAGTTCGGGGATTCAAGTTCGAGTCACATAAAGAGCGCCTCCAATCACTAAACCTTTATCCGTAAGAGTATAGGTGTCTTAGAAGTGAACTTACAACATCATTAACACTTCTGGACATCCCCTTATAAATCTAATTAAAACAATAAGTCCCTTTGATAAATTTCTACAATGTAATTAGAAGACCAAGATTATCATAACTATGTGATATATCAGCGCAATACATTTCGAAAAACCTGGTCACCCATATACTTGTTAAGAGCATTTATATATAAAAATAAAAGTTCAACTAGACTGGAAACGGGGTAAGAGGAGATAAGGATAATGATGAGAGTAATAGTAATAATGTGAACACAACTCGAAACCTAATCACTCTGGATAATAAGTCAATATTACCAGGGTAGGTTTAAGGTAAGAACGAACTGTTTTTGAACACACAAAGGGGGTTTGAATTTTCGTATAGCTAAGGCTTCAATAAACCTTAGTATAGGCCCTCTTACACTTTTATACAATACCACAAAAGCTGAGTTTAGATCAATCTTGTGACCTGTTTCAATTATGTGTTTAGCAATAGAGGATGATAGATGTTTATCCTCTGCTCTTATTGGGTCACCTGATTGTATTTTTTTTTGTAGCCATTTGGGTACATGTTCACATCCTAATGTTGAGATCACGATTGCTCCTCTCTATGTATGTGTGACCACACACACATTTAAATCGGTAAACACAGTGGGATGTGACGCAATCGTTTCCATGTCTTTTAGGCTTTAAATGAAGTATGCACCTTGTTCTTTCTTTGATGATGACCTTTGCTGCGCAATACGTTTTACTGATGACCGGTTAAAGTCATTGTTTCAATAAAAGGCTATTTGAATCACCTCTGAAGGGTAAAGTGATGTAGACAGGCTTTTTCTCTACCGAGGCTACAGTAGATCTCGCTGTACCATGGACTTTCCATCTACTTATGAATTTCAGAGGATAGCCATTTTCTATTAACGTTTTGTTTAACAACTTAACATCATCATCAATTGCGTCGTTTGTACAAATACGGTCGAGTCTGTTGAAAAGACATCTTATCAAACCACGTTTGTATTGCACAAGGCAATAACTATAATAACTAAGATATTGACCTGTCCACGTTGGTTTCCTAAAAATAAATCGCTTGACTGAGCCATCTTCTCGTCTACTCAGAAGTATATTTAGGAAGGGAAGCTGATCGTTCTACTCCTCTTCACATGAGAGACTAATATGGTTTTGGAGAGTGTTAAGTTTATTTAATAAACAGTACATATCCTCTTTTCTCTCACAAACAACTAAGATATCGTCCACATATCCCTTATAAAGTGAAATGTTTCCGATTAAGTCATCAGTCTGATTTTCAACATGTACCATGAACACATCTGCTAATAATGGTCCTAGTGGACTACCCATAGCAACTCCATCAATCTGACGAAAGTAATCACCTTCAAAAGTGAACTGAACTTTGTTAGTAAATAATAGGAGTAAATCTTCAGGAAGTTTTACAGGTACACGTGATTGAAGATTGTTTACAGATATGTAATCACATAATATATCAATGGTTTTTTTCAAAGGTACATTTGTATGACCATTTGTGTGACCAGATTGTTCGAAATGTATTGCGCTAATATATCACATAGTTCTGATAATCTTCGTCTTCTAATTACATTATTGAAATCTAATTAAGTTTATCTCCAACACAAACTTGAGGGGTAACACACAGAAACTGGAGATACAACACATCAGAACGGATTGTAGGCATACCTCTTACTCCTTAAGAGTTATCAAGTGTCAGAATTCGCTGCCGGCTGAGCTAGTTCAAGCGACTTCTCAGGAGTCCTTCAAGAGAAAACCTGACATATTCTTAAGGGCTAAGGATAGTTTCTTACTATTTAAGATGCCACAGGTATTCGGAGTTTGGCAACGCTTTAACTGGTAAAACCCTCTTTTATAAATCGTACCCACCAAGTGAAATCGAAAGACAGAAGCGAGGAGGCTCGAATATATATTTGATAGGCTATCAACTTATCGAGGATCGATTGATCTTGTAGCGTAGCGTCGAGTTGAGATTAACTGTGAACACCGCTACCAAGAAACACGTGCCAGATAAATCAGAAGGCGAGGATCGAACGTAACCAGATTTATTTCGTTGGCGATCTCGTGGTATTGAACGAATACGGAGATCGTGCCAAGGAATGGTACAAGCGAAAGCAGAAGAAAAGAGTACGTGCGAACAGTACCAAAAACCGCGGAACAATGATGGAAGGTAATGGAAGCACAAAATGGCTATAATTAGCACAGTTAAACAAAAGCACATTAAAACACACACCGGTACAGTTGGTTATAATAATAATTGTTTTTATTAAACCAGTCGTGTTCTCGTGATAAACGTGAGTCACTACAATCTAATCTAGCTAGCGGTTGCAGGGGATGTTGAGCACGGTGTTCCCACTCGTGATCTTGTACGGATGCATGACCGAGCGCCTTCATCTGGGTGAGCCCAATAAAACTAACGTGGTCAGCACCCATTGTCAAAAACTTACAGAGCTATTTATTTTGTGATTTATTTAACGCTACACTATGATTTTCCCGTTTCTTTTTTCTCTAGTATCGTTAATATACCTAGGTTACTGCCTGGAGGTACTTGTGATCCACAGCTGTTACACACAGAAGCCCGTAAAGCATAAGCTTCTTCTATTCCGTCCACAATCACTTGAACCATGTGAACCATTTATCATTAGGTCGCTCAAGGTCGTGGAAAGCGGTATGGTTGCCTCGATTTTGGTATTGCTTTTGTGCTGAGTGTTGTCTTTATCTTCCTTTGGTAAATGTAAGTACACTTCCTGCGCTTCATGTTTGGTCGTCTCGTCTTTTGAGTTTTTTTTCCAATCATCATGCTATTGTGCACGTTTCTATAGTACACAAAGTACCTTCTATCTAGACGCGAGCCGTTACGTGTAGTTTTTGCTCCTTCATTTTCCGTAGTCCAACTAGATTTGGGGTTGTAATGAAATTTGACTGTAGCTAGGTGAGTTTTTAATTTGGTATAGTCTCGCTCTGCAATTAACTCGTCAGTGAAGCTAAAAGCTAATTAACTGAGTTTTCAGTGATATTTGGTTAATATGAAGTATACACTCAGAATTCCAGGAGATGTTGGTTGTTCCGGAATATCATGAGACGTCAAAGTCAGACTAGTGACGTGATTTGTCAGGGATTAAGACTGTACCATGATTCTAGTATTCTTCAGTATAGTCCATCTCAGTTCGTCATGGAAACACCTAACCCTAACACCTATTCCCAATCCCTTCCTAGCATTTGTATTGACGTTTCTTGTCTAACATTGGTCCTGCTGAAAACTTAAGTTTACCTGACAATCCATGAAATAGCCAACAGAATAATGATGAAATAACACTAGTTTCGGATTGGTTATGAGTGTAGTAAATTGAATTATTGTCATTATTTTAAGATTCTAATTCATCTTTTTCTTTATCAAAGTATACCTCCCGTATGTAGTGCATATTTTTCCTTCCATGGATACTACGACTCATTTGATTTTCATTTCGTTAATTCCCGTTTTTGGTGCTGATGTGAACATAGCGTTTTAGATCGACCAAAATTTTTGCTATGCCCGACGTTGACCGAATGTAGGTGTAAAAAATCTTTTATATCATACACATTTTGTGCCTTATCTGCCCCCAAATACCCTGGTACGGCTGAGAGTGGGGAGAGTCCGCTCTCCCTCTCGAAATGCTCTCACATGGCCACGCGTATATAGCCTTTGCCAGAGAAGTCCTACTCATTGTCTTCTCGTGGCGGGGGTGTTGGTTACGAAAATGAGAGGACGAAAAGAGAATGTCCGGCGCTTTAACCGGGCCGGTGGACACGGTACGTTTATCTAGGGGAGTTGGAAAACCGTGATTCCCAACCAATGGTGCACATGGGCTCCAGTATCCTGAAGGAACAAATGGAGTATGAACCAACCGTTGGTCACCGGCTACCATGGGACTGCATCTCCTTAAGATGCTCCACTGCCTTGTGGATCAGACTTTCAGGTCGAAGGCTCCGGGTGTGGCCCCCTAAGAAAACCGTCTGCTTCGGTTTGGGCACCTAGGCAGTATCACAGCCCTCACACATATCAAATGAGATTTGTGTGGCTCATATGTATTTGGTGTTTCCTTGTACCAATATCTTTGTGTTAAAATAAATAAACAATAAAAACCTTATCTGATGTTCGCTAAGATTATTTCATTTCGTCTCTCTAAAGTAAGGAATTTACCCCTGAGTTACGTAATCTGATTTTTATGACATTTCCTTTTTAAATTAGGTACTTAACATTTTAGACTATGCCGTATCTAATGGATGAAGAAGTTTCTAGCGATGAATCCGTAAGTTATCAAATCGTGTGTAACCATTTTAGATCGAATGTAAAGATGTAGAGATTGAGTATGTTTGATTAACTTTAATGACAACGGGTAATCACTAGTTACGAAAATTTGTCCAAAAATACTACAGGACCACCGAGTTATGCATCTCTAGCTCAGAAAGATTCAGCAAAGTATGATACTATTTTACTGCCATAGTGTTACGATTTCAGGAAACCGAAAAATCCAGGTGATTTACATACGAGTAAAGGAAAGGTGTTGAATTATCTCCGGATACCGAAAGCTGTTGATTTCATGTCTCCAGATCTAACTGAATATGTTACAGAAACCCAAAGGGCAGGCCTAATTGCACAACTTAAAGCTAATAAAGACTAATCCTACGAAATTTCTTAATTTTTTCTCACAACACATGCTTAGCCTAAACAATAGATGTCTTAAAGTATATGTTAAAAAATAGTACATGTTGAATATAAGTATGTTTACCTTGCCGCGTTTTAACTGAACACATCCAAAATTCTGTAGATCTGTCAAACCATGTTTTTGTATGTTCACGAATATTCGATTAGATGATTCAGTATTAAACAATGATGTTCCCTGTTTTTTCACCACCTATGCGAATTATAAATTCCCGAATTTCTAGTTCTCGACTGGGTCCTTTTGGCACAAAAGTTTTCTTTAGAATTGGGAGGCTGATTTATCCATGCGTTCAGCTTTTTTTGTCAAAATATAAGATATCAGGACATACCCTTTGCCAATTTATACCATATGGCCATTGCTTTTCCTTGTCGTCTATATTCTAGTTGAATTATAAATAGCTATATAATACTGAACTCTTGTGACTTACAATTTACGTTTCAGAGACTTTGATGTAAAATATTGGTAGGTTTTTATCACACGGCAAAAAAACTGAAAAATCTCTTTACATCTATTCATATATATCCATCCACGATATAATGTTTCGTATAATATGTCACCGGTAAATGTCATATCAAATAAGTTAATGATATTATTTTGAAGTAACCATGAAAAACGTGATGATCATTAGAAGACATGAGGTTGAACGGTATGAAAGGTAGCCTATGCTCAGTGTGTTTCCAGCTAAAAATCCATAAAGTCACACACACTAGCAGATGGTAAGGTTCAAGGGTTGATTAGGATCAAAGTCATGAACTTAGCTTAATTTTATATCTCTTTTATGGAATTCAGTTCATTTTCTAGTTTTCAAAGTGTGTAAAATGCAGCTTTGTTTAAACGTGCCCAGTTTTTTACAGCGAAATTTGTATCTTACTTGTCGAAAACAAGTTTAGGAATTATCCTCTTTTGGCACGAACCTGGCAGTTAATTACACCCGGGCAGTATCACAATCCTCATTCAAATCAATGATAACTACGACTGGAAAATTCCTCTTACCCCCAAATGCCTTGGTACGGTCGAGGGTGGGGAGAGTCTGTCTCCTTTGCGAAATGCTCTCACATGGCCACGTGCATACAATCACTGCCAGGGAAGTCCTACTCACTGCCTTTTCGCGGTGGGCTGTTGTTTACGAAATTGAGAGGACGAACAGCGAATGCCCGGAGCTTTAGCCACCGGCTACCATGGGGCTGCATCTCCTTACGTTGCTCCACTGTCTTGTGGATCAGACCTTTAGGTCAAAGGCTCCAGGATGGACCCTGAGAAAGCCACTTGTTTCGGTTTGAGCGCACGGGCATTATCCCAGCCCTCACACAAATCAAATGACGACATGTGGCACATATCTACATGGAGCTTCTTTGTACCTATGTTTATGTTTTCAAATAAGAAGAAAAAAATAAAATAACTCGCTTCAACTCTCATTCAGTCCTACTATCCCCATTAACAGTAGGTAGTGTGCTGTTCGATTAGAAAGTTCTATCAAAAAGCGAATAAATCGGTGTGAGAAATGGTGTCTTTTCGTCATCTCTGCCTATGCTCCGACAGATTGCATCCAGAATGCGATCGAGGATGATTTTTACCACCAATTAACTGTTCTTCTACAGGAAGTGCATTCAACAGATTTTAATACTAGCCGGAGGCTTAAACTCTCAGGTCGGGTGTCTAGGAACAGAAGAAAGTCGTTTAGGTGACCGATGGGGATTTGTTGGTCCCAGGTTAGACAACGGGGACCGTTTACTGCAACTGTGCACAGACTACAACCTGTTCCTGGCTAGCATCAACTACCTATCTGGACTCGGATTATGCCCTTGTTTGCGCTAATCTTGCCTTTTTAGTGGCCAACAAATTCATCCTCCTAAACGGATTGTTGTCAGCAGATTGGTTGCAGCTTCTGTTGCAACTAAATATCAAACCGAGCTAGGTTTAAGGCTAGCTACCATTCCACCGAAAAGTATAGATGAGCAGTGGTTGCAATTGCACGATGCCACGAAAATGGTGAGTAAAGTCGCTTGCAGATTAGCGAAACGTCCCGCTCATGAGCATTGGGTTTCTTCAGACTCCTTACAACTCATCGAAGCCCATCGGTCTACTTCATGTGACCGCGAGTTTGATCATAAGCGAGGACTTACGTAATGGAATTGGGAAAAGCTTGCGTGAGGACTGAGAAGGTTTGTAGTCGGAGCATGCCAATGATTTGGATGCAGCGGCTTCATCTGTTAACTACCGGAGGCTCTTTCAACTTATCTGAGCCACTGGCAGCAAGAAGTCTCGTGTGAATGGAACATTCTGTGAAGATGACGGGATGTCAATCACTAACATCTATCGATCTAATAATTTCAAATGAATGTTATTGCAATGTCTATTTTTTTCAAGTCTTTGACCGACTTCTTATCATGAAGCATTAATTCGGGCCTTTATTATTCCCTACACAATTGGCACACTCGTCATCACACCTGTGCTGTTTACTTATTATGTTTGTTTTTGTAGTGTTTCGTTCTTGTCACTGACTCATAAACTGCCTTGGTCAGTTTAGTGTTTTCATATATTCCCATAAATCTCACTGTTTATCAAAGTAAAACCTGGTACTGTAATTGAATACAATACCGTCTGTCTATATGTTGTAATTTATAATGTGCGAGTTTTTAATACTATCATCTTGTTATAAACTAATAATGATAAACAAATAAAAACGCTAACATTTTTGAATCTAAATACTTGGTCATTGAGTAGATCAGCTGTATTAAAACATTTACTAGGAATACCAGATCTGTTATACAATCGTATATAGAATCAAAATAATGATTTATTCTGTTTATTTAATTATGTCTGGAAGACGAAAGATGCATTAAAAGATTTGACGTTATACCTAAAAAAATATGAAGTCAAATCTTCACGGGGATGAGATAATCATTTGTTGTTCATTTCAAGGAAACGACAATTTTCTTCGTTATAGTAAGATATAAAGTAGTAATAGTAGTTTCCATTCAGCTGATTCCTCTTTTTCTGCTTGTATAGTCATCATCTGTAATAATGGATATAAGACGATTTAGTTGCATTGTCAGCGAGCATAATAATTTGCTAATATGATTATATTATTAACATAAATATACAGGGAAAGAATCATTTTGTAAATGCAACATTAATAGCTTGTAGTTTCTTTTGTAATTAAGGCTGTGGTACATATTCATACTTATTGTCCGGTGTAATAATTAACAAATAGCCTTGTTTTGGACCTGTTAAAATAGTTGGTTGTGCATTTGTGAGAGATGAATACTGACAATTTTGTTGTGATGTGGATTGTTGAGTTAACTGTTGATCTGTTGTTAATGACGGCAATACAATAACAGCATTTGTGGGCGAGGCTGTCATAACCCGTGGATTCACCCCTGAGGTTGCTGGAAGGCCTATAAAAACCGAATTAGAATGTGGTATTTGAAAAACAAGTGGTGCTTTTCTACTGTTTTTATTATCCGTCGTTTGTTGATTCTCCGAGAAATTCAACATTTGTGAAGTAGGCATGATAACGATGGGATATTGAGGATTAGTATGAAGACAATTTGATATTTCTTGTAAAATCTATTTTTAAAATAAGAAAAAGGGAAAAAAGTTTTAAAATCTTATAGTGTCATTCACTAAGTAATATGATAGTTAAAATAAATCATTCGATAGTTAATTGCTTTAGTAACCTTAAAGCTAATTTCGAAGGAGTAATTCCTCATTATTTACTCATCTCTATTTGATTCTTACGGTTCCTAATTTTCTTAATGTTAGTTTATGAAAAGTTTTCAAAATTAATCCAACATACTTGGATACATTTTCGCAATAACAATGGAAATTTATTTGTTCAGCTTTAACTGAAGACTTATGTAGTAAAGATGTACCTACCATTATTTATTCTACAAATTTCTTTAGTACTTATAGCACTGATTATCATGGTGAGCTTAATATAAGGCTATTGTATTCCTATCAAGTATATTACCATGTTAATACCACAGGAAATATAAATGGTCCTACGACTCTAGTGAAACAACACTGGATCTTAGTCATATTCTCATACTGAACTTATATCTACTACTGGAAACGGGTACCGGAGGTTAATTCGTTCATCAGGATCAACAATGACCATCAGTGTTAATTCAGTAATTGAATTTAGAAACCGACGTGTAACAGTATGGTTGGATGTTATCCTGATTGTTTTTTATTTTCTTATGTCTACTAGATATGCATTACCTTAATTAACCATCAGTTTATTATTCAGACTGTTAAGAAAAAAAGCGAATATTACTACAAGGTCAGTTTGGGAAAGGATAGGAGTTGAAAATACTGTGGTTTGATGTTAAACAGCTACGCAGCTCCATCTGTCTGGTTGGAGCCAGCAAATGAATGATATCTGCGTATTCTAAGTTGAGTGCATGATAGCCATATGGTATGCCCAACTAAGAATCCCAGCTCCTAACTTTTATTCATCTCGGCTGTCCGTTTCCAACTTATTTTTACATTCGATCTATTACATCTCAGTTGAGATTAATGTATATCTTTACAGATACTGGCATAGGTAATAATCAGGCTGGATGTAGATTGGAATACTGAGTTGCTGGGAGCGAATTAAATTAACAGTTATCTTCAGGACTGCAAAAACTGTTATACCATCATAGACGAACCAGTTAAAACTAGTAGGATAGCTATAGATTTGGTGAGCAACTGCAATATAGTTATGAATGAAAACTGTTGTTCTTTTAAGTACACAGCCTGTCAAATAAATGTCCAACAATGTCCTATACATTCAGGAGTTATTGCTTGTTGGTTCCTGTCTCGTAATTCTATTATCTCGTTTTGTCACTCATCATGTTTGGGTGTTAATAATTTCTCTTTGCTTTCGATGTGGAAAATGGTCTTACAGAGACAATAAAGTAGCTGAAGACTTTGGATGTTGGGAATTATTGGGGATCTTTTAATCAACAGAAACGGAGAAGGATTACGATCAACGTGCCCTAAATTTCATAACGTTAGTATATTTATTAGACAAGCTACGTAAAATTGATGACCGCAGAATACAGTTATTGAGTTTGGTCATACAGTATTAGACTGTCGAAAGAAATCAACATTAGCAATCAGTTAGTCAACTGCCTAACATGAAACCAGTACCCCGGTACTTATATATAAGTTAATAGTTTGTCTTTGAGAACTCTAACAAACGTATCACCGTCAGTTCTTAATACACTCCAAAGACATATGGGATGAGATTTTATAATCTGTTAATGTGAAATAAAGTAGAAAACTCAAGTTAAGATTTCATTTTAACAATAAAAGTACAGTTTATTAATATAGAAATATGAACTTCACAGACTATACACGAAATTTACAAATTAAAGATAAATTAATCGGCTAGGCTTGATGGTAAAAATCTTGCTACCATTAGTTCTGTTCATTTACGATAAACATTGCTTGTTATATCAGGGCTTACCTTACTTAAGTAATCTCGTTTTTGTTCTGAGTTTGTAGTACTTTGAAGATACTCAGGGGTGGGAATTTTAGGTTTTTCTAATTTTCCCACCAGCTCTGTTGATGCTGATGCTTGGAGATTACTTGCTTCATAATCATTTGACTGATTCTGATTAGTAGATTCACGTAGAATAAATTGTGTTGGACTAACCGGAGTTGAATATGGAGCACCCAACGATCTGAGAAGTTTGTTTGGGGTATCTGTAAAAAGATGACAGTGGGAATATATTCATAAGTTAGTGTTACTTTGTCGTTTAGATCTTTTCTGAGTAAAGCTAGGAAATCGTTTGATGATAAATATTTGCAGTTCGACTCTTGGTAGTAAATTTCCAATCAGTAAGCCTGTCGTTGTCAAGCCAGGCATTATCATTTGTGTTAAGTTATGAAAACATAATATGATATGCTATCACATGGTCGTTTATAATGGACAATACTATCAGCTCAGTAAGTTGCGTTAATCGGGACAGAAAGGATCCCTATTTGGACTGTCAATATTAGATTGGAGATTAACAGTGGTCAATTAATTTACAAGCTAGAGTTTCGTTTTTCATTGCATAAAGATAAATGGAATTCAAAGAAGGAAATTTTGTTTTAGACGAAATCATCCATTTAACCTGTACATGAGTATAAAGTGCTCCAAGATTTCAAACATCAAAAGGACGTTGTCTAATGATCAAGGGGTTAAGGAAGTATTAAACTGTCAGTTAATTGAACTAATAAGGAAACTTCAATATGATTTACTGGCTTATTCAAAATGCATGTGGTTTTGGGGAAATGATTAATCTAGATTTCCAAATCAATATTTTTATTTACAGATTAAACAACCTATGTCTCCTGAATTAATATTGGAATTTTACTAAATTCTTCGGATGGGTAGCCAAATGTTTCTTTTAAAATATCATAGTTTTCTGGCTCTGTAGCTTGTTGACTCAAATTAATGTACTGACTTTTTTTTACTGTGTATCGTTTTTCGAAGTCGCTTTGTATACAGAATCTGGTAAATAATTAAATTCATTATTAAGCCATTATTCACCACTTAATATTCATAGAAAACGATTTTGTGTCGTGTTCTAGAGTTTAGATTATAGTCAAGTTTGCAAATTACTTATGCGTGAACTTACGAATTAAGGAAGTATTTGTTTTCAGTAATTCGAAATTTTTTTAGACTAGGACCTTACTCACTGACAGTATAGACCAGTTCATAGATACAACGAGAAGACAGATTAGAGAAAAAAATCTAGTGTTACTCAGTATTCATGCTTGGCTGTGAAACCTACACATTTCTAATTTACAAATGAAACTATTTAAGAGTATTTTGTTCAATTACTTACAAGTAGTTTAATCATTTGTAGCTCACCTCTTTTGCTTGCCAAGCCAAGTAAGTTCCTCTTCGTACAGTTTTTCCAATTTTATAGTCTGAGCTACATGTTTGGGAATAGTAAGGCAGTGTTCCGTTCCAATGAATGTCGTTAAGCCTAAATGTTATTCACTGTTTAAACAAGCCATTTATACTAAAGACAAATTACTTATATATGTATGTTTTCTTTCATGATCAATCATTTTAAGTTTCTGTATCTTAGATCTATCTTTTGAGTCCAAAGAGAATGAACCTAATGTTCTGTATGCTAACTTTGACAATAGTGTTTATCATAACATGGAAGATCAAACTACTGGGCTGTCAATACAGCGAAAAAGAATATTTTCTTAAAATTGGTCTCCAAGATGTATGTCTTCAAACGGAAATTAACTTTATTTCCAATGAGCTGTCAGAAATCAGTTTCCATTGAAGTATTTATTGGTTCGTGCTCCCATCTTCTGATATCGAATCAGCTTCAGCTCTCAGCAAATTATGGGTATCATAACAACAAATTTACCTTTAGCCAGACCTTTTACATAATATATTTCTCACGGACTTTGGTAATTTTGAATCACTTGATCAGCTTCATCTTGTCGTAATCTTTTGTTTTAAAAGAGCAGACATACTACTGTCATCAGTCCAATATCTTAGATTTATGCTTGACT
Source organism: Schistosoma haematobium (assembly GCF_000699445.3). Lineage (NCBI taxonomy): Eukaryota > Metazoa > Platyhelminthes > Trematoda > Strigeidida > Schistosomatidae > Schistosoma > Schistosoma haematobium. Next base: position 25,151,693 of record NC_067197.1, read on the forward strand.
AAGATGGAAAACACTGAGATAAAAAATACATGTATCATACAGAATTTGTCTCCACAAGGGTATATTTTATAACTAACGTTTTATGACCAATTTTAGACTATTTTTCTTACTTTATTATGTGATTATATTGCAACACAATAAATTTTAATTTCAATGGTTAAGATCATGAGTCAATTGAAGCTAGACCACCATGGAAAACCTGGATGCACTGGATGGCTGTTTCATCCTATTGTGGGACTCCTCAGCAGTGCGCATCTATGACCCCGCCCCCCCTGCGAGATTCAAACCCAGGACCTACTGGTTTCGCGCTCGAGCACTTAACCACTAGACCACTGAGCCGGCCGTCATCTAACGGTGTTAATGTCTAACTTCAACTAATCCACGTAATTGAGCGACACATCCACCATTGTCTTCAGTGAGTTACTACCTCACAACAGACCTGGTTGAACTCCACTGATGACTGCTTCTCACTAGAACTCCAGGATATACCTCGTGAATTGTCTTTAAGAGTAAAATAAACGTTTTACCAAAATATTTTTAGTTTTGCTTTTATAATATAATAAAATGATGAAGTTTAAAATGGAAATAAAAATAACCAAAAAAAGAAAACAAACTAACTTATACTTTTATTAAGCCAACAACGTTCATCTATCATAGTGTATGGAGAATAATTCATTTGTACATTTGGATTAATTGCTATTTGTGAAGTGGATAAAAATGAATTATGCCCAGGTTTATGATATAAAGAATATTGTGTTGGATTTGAAGTACACCAACATGTATTTTGTATTGGTTGATTTGATGATATACCAATTGTACTTGAACTCATTGGGTAACAGATATCATTACTATTATTGTCATTATTATCATCAATATTAATATGTTTATCAATAGAATGATAATGATCATTTTCCACCATGTCAGTAATCTCATTTATTCTATAATCTGAATTATTTTTTGTCAATATTATTGATGGTGATGTACTTAAAGAATTTTGTCCAGGTGATTGATACCATGTTCGTGGCCTATTTCTTGGTATACTTAGACTATTTGTATTGAATACAGTATCAGTGTTACTATCTTCAGATTCACTCATCACTTCTGACCAAATTGATTGTTCTGGTTTTTCAGTATAATTTAAACTTTCACTTAGTTTTGTATTGAAACTGTGATTTTTTGGTTCATTTTTAATTTCATGTCTTATTCGTTCAAGACCCATTACTCTTGGCAAAGAACTATCTGATGATGAACTCAGTGGTCTACGTCTCACGTAAATTGGTCTTTGAATGTGATAAAAAGAAAATTTATGGTGAAATATATATATATATATATATATATATATATATATATATATATATAGTAAGAAATTATTAATTGAATTTCATTATTATCACTGACTGAGGTTATCAATTGAACTACTTAAAAGAAGGGAGCAACATACTGAGATTTCATAGTATTTTGAAATTCCTTATCATTTATTCATACAGTTTAAGAAAGATCCTTTTTAGGTTAAACATGTATGTGTTTTTAAAAATCTATGTATCAAAGAATACGTACATTTATGTAATGCTTATTTCATGGTCCACGATTAGCAGAAGTAAAAGTCTAACTGAAAGAGCTCTATAAAGGTTTACTGTTATATCTAGAGCTTATATTCTGATATGACGCGTATAACTTGAGCACTTGAACGTTAGAACCTTTGCAAGTCACAATGAGAAGATAGAAGACTGTCAGGTATTTATAGTTTTTAGTAAAGACGAAATCATCATTATAGCTATCCAATCCGCACACTGGGGGTTATTAGCATTGTCCAATCGAGAAGCTACACCCAGAGGTTCTAGAATATTCTTCCAAAAATGGTTGGATGAAATATCCTCGGCTCTTTCTGAGCTTCTTAAGGCTTCCTCGAGTTTACCCGTGGACCGTCCTCATATATAATAATTTGTGACTATAGCGATCTCTAATTAGATGAGGTTGCAGATTGATGTAAGTATCACTAGAAAGAAATAACTGAATAAATCTTCTTTCTCCTCATTATCAGTTATTTTTTGCTAATTTTATTTTTCAGTGAAAACATTTCAGAATCAGTCATATCTTCACAAAATAAATATTCGAAAATAAGCTGATACATGTTTAAGCAATCCGTACTTACTGAAGATCAGCTGCTGGTGGAAAGAACACATAATCTGTATCGAGTTTTATTGCACTAAATCCCTTTGTTCTAATTAATTCGAGCATTTGACGAACTGTATGTTGTAGCGCTGTCAATATTTGTACACGAAAACCTGGACGATTACCAGCTTGTTCCCATGAATCAAACTGAAAATGAGATGTATGTAAAAGATTTAATATAAATTAGTCTATTGTACATGATGGCTGTATATTATTTTTTTGCAACATATTTGGAATAATTATCTTTTCATTGATCCATTGTTGTGGCATATTAAATTACTTAACGTAATCCTAATCATACGATTGAGTTATTGGTATCGAACGACTAAATTGGAAAGAAAAAAGAGTCCTAATCATTAACGCTTTAAAAATTCATTATTGTTATACTCGTTAGATTGCAAAATGTTATTCTTTGAGAGGTTTGAATTATAATCATTTTTCTTTATTTATACTTCATTTCAGAAACATTTATGTCATCCATTTGCACATGAAGCTACTCAGTGCATTATTATATTGGAGTATATACATGGTTGATTCTTTTATATTATTCGGCTTTTACATAGCTGATAGCTTATCTGTTAGTATTTTCTTGGACTTGAAGTAAGCTGTATAATATGTATACCTTTGCACGATACTTTTGACATGAAGATCATCAAGATTCCATAGATTGTTATCCTTAAAATAATACAATGAACATTTGCATCGTTGATCTTAAGTTTAATTCGAGAAGAAATAACACTCTGTACTGCCCGTGAGCTCAAACTGAAACAGGTGGTTTTCTTAGGGTTCACTCCTCGAGCCTTCGACCTGAAGGTCCAGTCCACAACGCAGTGCAGCAACGTTAAGAGATGCAGTCTCATGGTAGCCGGTTACCAATAATTGGTACCTACACCATTTGTTCCTTCAAGATCTTGGAGCCCACGTGCACCAGTAGTTTGGAATCAGGGTTTTCCAACTTCCATAGGTGTGTCCTCCGGCGAGACTATAATTTATGGACGAACCAATCAAGTTTAAGATAACAGGTCTCGGATTTTGGCGCGAAACTCACCCATCTATTTGGCTAAATAGAGTTTTGGCATTATAGTTGATGTCAGTTCGTGATGAAACCTTTAAGTGTAATTCCTAACCCTAACCATCAACTGTAAATCATAATTCTAATTCCTCACGCTGGTTTATAACCCTCGTTTGGTCTTAGTTATTGGGTGAACGCTCTCAAGGTTACTTCAGCGTCGCTAATGGCCGTACATACACACTAACCCTGTTAAAGCTCGGAACGTTCGCTGTTCGTCCTCTCAATTTCGTGAACAACAGCCCGCCGCGAGAAGGCAGTGAGTAGAACTTCCCTGGCGATGGTTATATACAAGTGGCTATGTGAGAGCATTTCGTGAATGAGAGTGGACTCTCCTCACCCTCGACCGTACTAGGAAATTTGGAGGGCAACACTCTGTATATAATTCAAAACCTTCGAAATAGCAATACATGAAAATGTATATTGTTATGTATATGTGTTACTAAGTATATAAGTATATGAAAACAGTTATCTGTTGTCCAACCAATCAAAATAGAATCACAGAAACTTTGTTTAGCTCAGGATAATGAGATCGTATTTCTTTCTAAGTTGAAAGTCGCTTCAACAAAGCACAAATGAACTATAGTCTTTTTTCCATCTTTTTATCACTTCTTTATAGGTTTACCAAAGAGCTACTTTAGGTCTTCAGAAATACACGTACGAAGTTAGTTTTTATTTGGAGGCTTATATTTAATTGAAATATTTTAACTTATATTTCTTAATAGAAATTCACTTGATTGCAAATTCCAACTATAGAATGATTTTTAAAATTTCAATTATAATAAGTCAAAAGTAATACAGTTACCTACTTACAACGCTGGTTCCTAGTGTTAGGTTATTGTAGAATGAAAAACGTTCACTACCAACACGATAGTTGAATATAAAATGTTAGGTCTTTTGTATGCTGGTAAGTGCATATTTTCATGAGTATGTTTTATGGTTTATTAGTTCATTTAGCAATTAAAACCTTAAAACTGAACTATTCTCCAAAAGCTGTCTAACTAACTAATTACAACTTCTGTCTTAAACCTTATATTTTTATCCAGCTAGTGTAAAAGAAAAGTGTTAGTGTAAAAACCAACAAGTTTCATACTATTCTTATAGTCTAGCTAACTCGATATAATCAAAAGTGAAATGCTGATTACGTTTAATGAATTCAGAAGCTATATACAGAATTAATCTCAAATGTTTAATGGAATGTATCTGGCTTTATAGATAAAATTAAAACAAAGGTAGGAAAAAATATTATGAAAAACATTAGTTATATCTCGTTTTCTTTTTTTGTTTTCTGCTCTATATTATAATTTAGTATTTGTAATGAAGGCTGTTTAAGCTAAACAACATTCATTATCTTTCAGTTATCATTTTGACAAGAAATGATTTTAATTAAAGATACTTCAGTAGACGATCTTATATATATTTTTTCTTGAATATAATACAGAAAAACAGAGAGATGATCATATTCATTATTATTACGTAATCAATAGGTAGTTGTTTAAATTAAAATGTTTCACCAGTTGAGATCATGAGTCAATTGAAGCTAGACCACCATGGAAAACCTGGAAGCACTGGATGGCTGTTTCATCCTATTGTGCGACTCCTCAGCAGTGCGCATCCATGACCCTGTCCCCTTGCGAGACTCGAACCCAGGACCTCTCAGTCTCGCCCCAGGCGCTTAACCAACTAGACCACTGAGCCGGCCGTCATCTAACGATGTTAATGTCTAACTTCGACTAATCCACGCAATTGAGCGACACATCCACCATTGTCTTCAGTGAGTTACTACCTCACAACAGACCTGGTTGAACTCCACTGATGACTGATTCTCACTAGAATTCCAGGATATATCTCTTGAAGCCAGTCCCACAATAGAACGAAACGGCCGTCCAGTGCTTCCAGGTTTTCCATGGTGGTCTAACTTCAATTGACTCATGATTTCAGTCAGGGTAAATTAAAATGTGACTGAAGTTTTCAAGTGTTTATTCTTTAAAGAGTGCAAAAACATCTTTGTATATTATCTAACAATAATAAGTAATTTTGATTCAGTTCCATTGTTTAGGTAACGAGATCATAATCATATTTACATTTATATTTTTATAAGGTAATAATAGATGAACTTTGGAAAGTATTCATTCAACTGAATAAAAATTTATTCTAACTAAAATTTCTACATAATGTAATCAATGTTCTTGAAAGTTCTCTATAACATTCCTAGAAAGATATTGATTAAATTTGGTAAATGTAATCATAAGCAAAAGGAATAAATAAATTTTTAAGAAAATTAAAGATATATCTTATTAGATTTTTAAGTTGATATAATTTAATACTCCAGTAGAACATAAAAGACTTTTGGATGTTACTAACTAAGAAGAAATTGATCGGTATATTTTAAATCACTTAAGTTTAAAAGTCATATGTACGCTGATTTGAATCTATGTATCTACCATTCGAGTTGTTCTGATTGTCGGTTGGGATAACTTTAATAGCCCGGGGTCTGACTCCAAGTAGATCGTATGAATGATTACTGTCATAATGTATATGTCGCCTATCCTCGTATATAATCATCGAATTAAATCGCGTTAGTCAGTAACGGAATTAGATAAGTCAAATAACGAGAATGGACTTTTGAATACATATATTTTGTATATGAAGTGAATGGAATAGAGCGAAGCGAAACGACGAGCAGTGGAAATGGCGGATAATTCAAATTCATTTAATCAAGCGTTGAACAATATTTATAGTCACACAAATTTAAGTTACAGGCATGTGATGAATAGGATAAGAAATGTGCACACATATGCGCTCATATAAAAACAGTCAAGATTGATAAGCGAATAATTAACAAGGTCAAAATATGACTAGAGTAGAATGAGTAGATTGGCCTGTCCGAAAGCCAGAATAAGATATATAAGTTTAACGTAATAACCAACACTACATGACAATATTTAACTCACTAACGTATTATACCACTAATTAAACTACATGCACAATGTGTTTAAAATACTTTCTGCTGTTTATGAAGAATTTTGAATGTAGCCTTAGAGTATGTACTAAAATGTAGGTGGATTTATCTTTGTGTCAAGTATGTGATTACAATAAGCTCAAGAAGACTATTCACAATGATATGTTTACGTTGAGTAATGTTATTTCATGCTATATTAGTTTACAGGAGAATTAGGTCTTGTGCAAGTTTATTATAACCCAGATAACACAAATGCTTCTTTTGATGCGTGTATTAGAACATGCAAGACACTAGTGGACAATTCCTATCATAACAATAAATTACTTTCGACAATTAGATCACTTGTAACCTATCCTGGTTACACGAACTAATTTTATGGACAACAGTAATATACAAGTATCATTACTAACGTTTGACCGCATAATTTCAAATAAACTAACCATTGGGTAGATTGTTAATGATAAAAATATCAATAATTTTATTGTTAATAGCAAAATACTCAACATTTAGTTCACTGTTTTTTCTTGAGAGATTTAAGTAAAAGAAATGGGACACTGATTTTCACTCACGCTTAAAACTTAGTTTCATGTTGAAATACCATTAGTATATTGCCATGTCCAATTTTATCACATTTACAAAATTTCCCTCTTTTTGAATTACAGTTAGTATCCAGGGTCAGTGTACGCAGTTTTTACTTGAAAATCCAGATTTTGTTATTTATTCAAATGATGTATGTGATGTAAAAAACCAAAGTATTAGAACATCTTTGCCGACTGAAAATTCATGGGTTTGAAAATGTACGGCGAATTGTTAATTTTTTATGAATAATATCTTAGATAAACACATATGTATTTACGATTTCAACTGAAATTATCCATAAATGCCTTAAGTGTATCTTAACTATGGAAGTTTATTGAGACTACTCTCATATAACCAATGAAAACTAGGAAGCATTGGAAAGCTTTCTCATTGTGGCATACTCTCTGGTGACTAAACTTGAAAGCTAATTCTCAGAGTTCTCTTTAGAAATTGTGATTAGTGAAGTTCAGCGATGTTAGATATTAGGTAGGTACCCGTCAAATCTATTGGTAGGTGATTGCGTAATTTCTCGGATTAATTACAATTAAACATGTTAATCACTGGGTGCTATTTCAGTTGTACGAGTGTTAAGCACTCCTTGCCAGACCTGAAGGTCCCCGGTTATATCCTCGGTGGGGTTGTGGATATTAAATGACGAAGATTCCCATATTAGGATGAAACAGCTGTTCAGTGCTTCCTAGTTTTCAATGACTGTATGAGATTCCTACATAGTATAAGTTCACTTATAGGTTAATTATTTTTTCGATTTCAGAATGAAGAATGAATACAAAAGTTAGTACATACATATTGGTTTTGATTTTAAAAACTACATAAAACTCCATCAAGATTTAAATGTGGCACATATATATATAATTATTATGAATCTTAGATAGATTTTACTTAACGTAATTATGGATGTATGATATGGAACAGTGAAACATAAAAACATTGATTTTAATCCTATTTAGATCTCTATAATATAACGCTAGAAGTTTACAACAGAATGAAAAATTTCAAGTCATCATCAAAACACTACCCTGGTTTCATTTCAGAATGATCTCAAATCTATTGATTTGATTCATGTACTTTAATTAAAATACTTGATTGTGGATTTTACTACTTAAATCAGTTAAATGCTCGTTCGCTTTAAAATCCACCAACTACATTTATTCATCTCATGTATGATTTAAATTTAAATCAAGCCTATTACAAAAAAAGAATATTAAGTTAACTTCATTCTATTTTTTATTGAGTATAAACTTACTCTTTCAGCTACTTTTGGTGTTTCGAAATCACTCATAGGTGGTCCTTGACTAGTTAATGGACAGCTAAATCCCAATCTAAGCCCAGTTAATGGTATATGGTGTGAATGTCTTCCATGCTTTCTAGCATTGTCAGGTGGACTTAAACTTGGTAATTGAGTTTGGAATGTGACATAAATACGTGGTTCACTGAGTTTACATTCTTTGCCTTGACATTGATTAGATTTTGAATCTGTCGTACGATTATGGTTTGGAGTATTTGATCGACATGAACAGCGATGAGTTACTGATGTGATTCGTACAACAAATCTATCTCTGTGATGACTTCGCATCCAAGGACGCTCTTGCTAATAATATAATAAATAAAAACATAAAATTAGTATATAACTAGTAAAATTAGATATAATATTACCATCGTTTCTGTTTTGCTGTTTGGCTTAATTACTGACTGGATTTTAGCTATAAAGATTGAATAAATGATCTAAAATGTCGCCCTGGTAACTATTAATATTCATTATGAATGACAGACTGTAATTCTAACTTGATTTTATTAATATCCGTTGACAGAATGTCTCTCTGAATTTTCATTTGGTTTTAGAGAACGCACTGTAACTGTTAAAGCGTAATGCCTTGAATAGATTAAAAGATACAGACTACTTCAGCTTTCCTAATGAGTTTTTGCTGCTGAAATATACTGTTTAGAATTCGCAAACTTATTAGCTAAACCATAGTAGCATAGACAGAAATATTCTGTTGCATTAGTTGAGAGAAATCTGATCTAGGTAATAAAAAGTATGTAGGTTTTAGCAATTTCTAGTCAGCCATGGTTTGTAGTATGTTTTGTTATTACATGGAACTCGTATCTGAGTTCTAACGTTAACAGCCACCTATGTTTTCGAGCTAAACGTTCGCTAAAATTTCATTTTCCTTCATGCAGAATGAATGTTGAATACTCAACTCATAATTTCACAACATTTTATAATATTTTCCTTTAACTTTAGTAAGTTTTGATTAAGTCATTTAATCAAATTGTTATTAGGAAAACTAATATCTATTGAGTTTTTTTGTCTACCCTGAACTAAGATTCATAACATGTTTATCGCCGATTGTTTTATTACAGTTTTAAAAGTATTATAGATTGTCATATTTTGTGCTTTATTGATCTCTGAATACGATTATATTTACTCACTAACTAAAGTGTCAAGATAAGTGATCAAGGAGTCAAGTCTAATGAATAACGCGTTAAGTGTTTGAGGCAAAAGGTACTAGGTGTAGGCATCAACTCTGAAATGTGTGTACATCCATCTTAAGAGTCTCAAATGAGATGAAACGCACCAACTCTATCCCACTGCTAGCCATAAACCATCTATACTATTCTTAACAAACGTGTTACTTAACATACATTTTACTTCACTATTTCGTTAACTTAGAACGATGGTATCTGAAAAGCTGTGAGGAAACTTACAGTTAATAGAAAGCAAGTACCTGTACTTATCGAAATTGATCTCTGAAGATATGATTTTATTTATAATCATTAAAGGCCTCAAAATAGGACAATAAATTTGGTCATTCCAACAAGTTTTTGGTGTTTTTATAACTGATGTTATCCTATTTTTTTTAACAGCAACCATGTTTATTCTTTATTATTTACTTGGTTTACTAACTGATAAATATGAGACCGAATTGATATTAAAAAGAAATCCAGTTTATACGCCACATACTACTGGGTACCATGAATATTTTAAACTCACTAAAACATTACCGTCAGTGATGACTAACCGAATCTAAGTTATCTCAATAACGGATACTGGATTTAAACTTAGTCTTTTGACTGTATTTTCGAGTCGATCTGAATCACATGAAAGTATTGTTTTATTCAACATCCCTCTTTCGATTGTTATCATCTATCTTCTAATGAATCTTTATTTTTTAAAAAAACTTACATTTAATAATCTTGATACATTAGTCACTTGTCTTGAATATCCTATATTGGCATTAACAGCTTGATTTACATTATTATATGAACCAGGATTTGACCATAGGTTATGGTTAGTTTTAACAGTCTCATGTGTTGGTTCCATTTCATACGAATTTAATTTTCCAACTTCCATTTTTGAATTTTGATTTACATTTTCTACATTTCCTGTCATTGTATTATCTTGAATTTTTACTATAGGTGTATTCGTTGGTCTGTTAGTCGACTGTATATATGACATTGAGTTACTTGGCAGTTTAATATTTTGTTGTGTGTTTGTATCATCTGTCCATACAGACTCTGTTTTTATTTCTGGGACTGTATTCTCTGGAATGAAATTGCTACTACTATTTATACTAGGTATGTGTTCATTATTATTATTACTATTATTATTATTATTATTATTATTATTATGTTGTTGTTGTTGTTGATAGGACTGATGTAATTGTTTAGTTAATTGTTGAATAACTGAACTCCAAACATTGTTTGATCCATCCGGTTTAATTGGTAATTGTAGAAGTTGAGTTAGTAAACTTAAATTATGTAAATTTGCATTTTGAGAATTACCGTTTTGAATAATCGACTGTAATAATTGAATAATTTCTTGATTATTTTGACTTATCCCTGTTATCGATTGTGTTTGATGTGACATAGGGAGAGAAGTGTCCGAGTATTTAGGGAATGATATATTTGAACCACAAGGAGACTGTTGAAAATATAAGGAGAACGGTAATAATGGTATGATTATAACCAACTAATTCGAGGATTTTATTCAGAATTACTTAATCATGATTAGGACTCAATTCTTACGTGACCATTTAAAAAGTTGACAGGTATCTTTACAAAGTACGTGTACAATTATTATTGGTCATGCGGTATATTTAACTCATAGTAATATCTATGGGGATTTGTGGAGATTGTAGTATTATCACAGTTGAAATCACGAGTCGATCTAAGCTAGGCGACCATTGAAATCCTGAAAGCACTGGCCGACCGTCTTGTCTTAGTAAGGAACTCCTTAGCAGTACGTATCCACGATCCCACAAGAGGGACTTGAACCCAGGACCTTCGGTTTTACGCACAAATGCTTAACCTCTAGACCACCAGATCGGCATCCAGAGGTATTAATATTTAACTTCAATCAAACCATGATCTTGTGCAACCATTCATTCATTGCCTGAAGTGGACAACTGTCTCACACCCGATACGGACTGAACTCTACTAGTAATGAATTTTCACTTGAACTCCAGTTGTTACATATTGAAGCTAGTAACTGGTGAGCAGATGATCGTTATCAGCCCAAGGATTTGTGAAAATCGTGGCATTTTTACACTTGAAATCATGAGTTTTTATTATTGTTAACTAACAATAAATAAAAAATAAAAACGATATTGAGTACATTAAAGATAATAGTTTGCAAAACTCTTTTCTCTGTCATATTTATCTTAAAATGGATATTATCCATGTTATTTCATTTTCTATAGACCAGTGTTGCTTGTTTTATATTTCCATAGTTTAAATTACGAACTGATATTAGCTAGGAGGCACTGAACGACCGTTGCGTCTCAAAGTGAGACTTCCAAGCAGTGTATATCTACGATCCCGCATCCAGGAACCGAACCAAGAACCTTTAGTCTTGCTCACGAACACTTTACCTCCAAATCACCTAGATATCAGAATAGATAATTTTAGATTTTACTTATGTTACTATGTATAATACCGTATGTCTGTTATTGGAAAAAGTACGAAATCTGATGAAACAAAACTTAGTTTGTGTTGTAAGCATTTTGAAATCTCTGAAATAACCAATTGTGTTTGTGAGATGTTTTGAAAAGATTTCTTTACAAATACTAAACGATGAACATTCATTCTCTATGAATTTCTAACTGATATAATTTAGATCTAAGCAAGTTTAACTGAAATAGAACAATAAATTAATAAAATAATGATAATATCAAGTAGAAACGAAGTAGATATGATACTGTTTATGATAACTTTACATTTAAAACTCTAACAACTAAGTGTTTATTTAGAGAATGATTAATGATAGATAGTTCAATACGAAGTTATTTTCCTTATTGGCTATTAAGAAAATAAGTATTGACAACAAAGACAATAATTTGATTAGTAGAATGATTAAAAATCCTCAATGAAAAAATGTGAATGTGTACAATTAAAGTACATGCATATGTTCATTCACAAAATAACATAATTCTACTTTTAATTCAATACTATACACTGAACACTTTTAATTATTAGGTAGCAGTGGAATCCAGGACGCGAGTTTCGTCCTGTTTGGGACTCGTCAGCTGGATGTACCTCCGAGTTGATGTTCACTCTGGGACTCGAACCTAAGACCATTCGCGTCAAACGCCATTGCATTATCCACTCAGCTACTGAGTTCTGATAGCCACTTGCTTGTGGAATGGGGTGAATTTAAATTCATTTGGTATTGTTTGGCTTGTATCTTCCCATTGAGGTTTAAGACTGCAATTGATCAGTCTGCTATCGGCATATGTGTCCTGGATTCCACTGCCAGACACTATCCATCATTGCTTACAAAAAGCTTGTGAATTAAGGCAATATCGAGGCATACTCACAGTATTCACAATGCCAATAACAGACTGATCAATTGCAGTCTTAAACCTCAATGGGAAGATACAAGCCAAATAATACCAAGTGAACTTTTAATTATTATTACTGAACTATTACAATTGTTTATTCTTTTTAACCGTTATACTTTAATATCTGTTCAATTAATTAAACAATGAATTTAATCGTTAATTGAACATTTTTCTAATTATTTCAATGTTACCTTTATGCCGAATTGCTAGTGATTTAATGATCATGTCTATATGTATCTTGAATTATGACTAAGCTATAGCATTAGCCTACTGAAACTAAACTAAATTGGAATAGATTTTTTTAATTATGTATATGTAGAAAATTGTATACACAGTTTAACATTTATCATTAACATCTTTAGACTAAGACGTTTCTAGTGAATAAATAGTATATTACAATATTCAATTGAACAAATATACTTTTGAAGATGTTTCGTAGAAAATTAAAGAAAAAAACACTAGTCATACTAAATTCACCAGGTGTTGTTTGCTTGTATCTTCCCATTGTTGTTTAGGATTGCAATCTATCAATCTCTTGTTGGTTAATGTGCATCCTGTGCGGATTGTCTTGATATTACCTTAAGTTACAAGCTTTATAAGCAAAGATGGATAGTGGTTAACAGTGGAATCCAGGACTCATGTTTTGTCTTATTTAGGACTAATCAGCTGGATGTATCCGCATCTCAAAATTGATGTTCACTCTAGGACTCGAACCCAATACCGTTCGTTTCAAACACCAACGAGTCCTGGAGTGAATTTCAACTCTGAGATGCGAACACATCCATCTGACGAATCCCAAATAGGACGAGACGCGCGTCCTGGATTAAACTGCTAGCCACTATCCATCTTTGCTTATAAAACTAATCATACTAGTTGGTTAAAGAATCGCTTTTAAATGGATACTTGTAACATGAAGTAACTCTATTTTTACGGTGACTGTTTAAACATATAGTTTAGTTAAAACTCTGGTTTACAAAATATGATCAGTTTACATATTGCAATGTTTAATATGTACCTGGTAATCCTATAAAATGGAAAATATTAATACAATAGATTTCATAATTTATGCAAGTGTTTAGATGTGTTCAACTAATTAGGTGCCACTATTTTGAATGAATACCAAGTTATCTGCTATATATTTATATGACAACTCTCATATATCGTTTAATAAAAAATATCTCAGATTTAGCCATTTTTTGTTACTCACACTTACATTATGCATAGTTCATGATAGGTACCCATAAAATAAGTATTTTAGTGTATATTTTAAATGTAAAATGGTTCCAAAGGAAATAAATGGTAAAAAACCCTAATCCCAGTACTGCTGATTAGTAATAATAATAGTATTGGTGTTGTGAACGAGAACTCAAGTGGGGACAACCAACTGTATTTTGATACAAAATTATAGGGTTCTTTCGTCAAACGTGGAAACCATACGTTCAATACTTCACTTGCAAATCCTACATCATTTATCTTAAAGTTACTCTTTGTTCCCGTTCTCTTCGATTCAATTATCCCAACATTCTGCTGCCAGGTTTTCCATTTCCGATTCGTGTTACATACTACTTATAACGACATAAGTAGCAAACATCAAATTCGCCCCTCTTTAAACGGTCGCTCTTGAGGTTGCTCTGCTCTCAATGCCACTTTCTTCTTTGCTGCAGTCTGTGACACGCTCCCGTCAAAATGTCAATTTCTCCGGTGCTGACCTTCGTAGCTCGGTCGACCTACCGAGTTATCGAAATTCTTTTCCAACCAGCAGCCACACTTCCCTGTAGTAGTAGCGATAGTAATAGTTTTATTATTATGAACAGTGAAGGATGGAATAATAGATGAATTAGATTATAGGGAAGACCATAAAAAGGAAGGAGATAAGTAGGTCGTAGAAAAATCTAAAGATTTCCGTTTTCCTTGATGTTTTAGTTTATATGCTTGTTTGATCTGTTATGTACATATGTATATATGCATATGAATAGGCAACAATTCTAATAATATTTAACTTAAAACAATTATGATTATATTTGTGTAGTTGTGTATTTTTAGAAAAATAAAACAACTAAAGTAACCAAATGTTTTATCAGATGAAAATGTGATGGAATATATTAACACTAGATAGACCAATGTACCATCTATGAATAGATTAAAGTAAATGTTTATTCAGTAAACTTAAAAACGGCTTAAATTGACAAGATGAACTTGAATTTAAAGACAATAGATAGGAAAGATATGATAAAAGCAAGTACTTAAGATCTGATGAATTTATATTTATATTCAGGGTTTAACTAATCAAAGCAGTTCCTGTAATTTACAGACATGAATTATGAGATACTACTATGTATATTCACACATATTAAGGATCATAATGACAAACAGGGTTAGGAGTTCCGTCAGACATGAAAATAAAAGGTTTGGTATTAGTTACTGTTTAATGATCAGGCAATATGGCCCAGTCTTAAGTAGGAGATCAGTTTATTGACTATGATTCGAATGAGTATTCTTTTGTTCGAGGTTGAGTCTATGGATTTATGCCTACTATTATTAAATATAGGAGCTATATAGAAATTCTTTTTCTTCAGTGTTACAGTTCTTAAATATTTTATAGGATTCCACATCAATTAGGATTCTGAAAACACAACTAAGAAAGAGATTAGTTACTTTTAATTTAAAGTAGAAGGTACGTGATTGACAAGTAAGTAAGAGAACTTTCCTTAGTTGATATACTGATGCGGATATATTATTGGACGACAAGTCATTAGTTTTCAAATTGCTGTAGCGACATTGTTTTGAAACAAAGTGTATGGATTATTCATGATATTTTAGTCAAAGTCTTGTACTTTTACATCAGAAACTGTTATATTCTTTATAGTAATGAAACTCCTTGTTTATTACCATTATCTAACATTCATTGAGTGAATAAAAACAAGGGAAAATTGAGTCATTCATTTGTATAAATTTGATAGAGTTATATTTTATTTTGTGTTTTAACAAAAAATTCATTTAAACTATCCAAGCTTACTTGTTACAACTTGTACACTGTTTCTGGCTAAGTATAGATAGGTGGTGAAAACGTTTTCTCTTGTTTCACTGAATTTTGGGAATAGATGATGCAATTTAAATAAAATTATTTTACAGTTGAATTAACAAGTCGATTGAAGTTATACCACTATTGAATGGAATTCATAACTTTACATTAACTTCATTGACTACAAGAAAGCATTTGATAGCGTGAACAGGACAACACTATGAAGGCTTCTTCGACACTATGGCATGCCTGAGAAGATACGAAATTCCTGTGATGGATTAAACTGCAAAATCGTGCATGGAGGACAGTTGACAAAGTCGTTCTAAGTAAAGACCGGTGTCAGGCAAGGTTGCTTACTCTCACCCTTTCTCTTTATGTGTGGGGAGAAGCACGAGATACAGTGGACAGCTAGCATGCAGCTGGACGATCTAGACTTCGCAGATGATCTGGCCCTTCTATCCCAAACGTAACAACAAATGCAGGAGAAGACGAACAGTGTAGCAGCAGCCTCAGCAGCAGTAGGTCTCAACATACACAAAGGAAAAAGCAAGATTTTCCGATACAACACAGCGTACACCAATCCAATCACACTTGACGAAGGGCCTTTGAAGACATAAAAACCTTTAAATATTTGGGCAGCATCATTGATGAACATGGTGGATCTGATGAAGCTGTGAAGGCGCGGCTCGACAAAGCAAGAGCAGCATATTTACAACTGAAGAACATCTGGAACTCAAAACAACTGTCAACCAACGTCAAGGTCAGGATTTTTAATACAAATGTCAAGACAGTTCTACTGTATGGGACGGAAATTTGGAGAACTATGAAAGCCATCATCCAGAAGATACAGGTGTTTATTAACAGTTCTCTACACAAAATACTTTGGATTCATAGGCCAGATACTATTAGCAGCAACCTACTTTGGGAGAGAACAAATCAGCTTCCAGCGAAGGAAGAAGTCAGGAAGAAGCGATGGAACTGGATAGAACATACATTGAGGAATGCACCGAACTGCGTCACAAGGCAAGCCCTCACATGAAATCCTCAAGGCCAAAGGAGAAGAAGAAGTACAACGAACACAATACACCGAGAAATGGAGACAAACATGAAAAGAATAAACAACAATTGTACAGAAGTAGAAATGAAGGCCCATGACAGAGTGAGTTGGAGAATGCTGGTCGGCGGCCTATGCTCCACTGGGAGTAACAGGCGTAAGTACGTAAGTAATTAACTATTTAAAACCTGAAAACACTGGATGACCGTTTCGTCCTGGTATGGGACTCCTTAGCTGTACTTATCCACGATCCTACACGCGGCACACAACTCAGGACCTTGAGTCTCTAGTGAACGCTTAACCTCCAAATTACTGAGCCGACATTCAACTGTGTTATCGTCTAACTTCAATTAATCTATGTTCTTGTACAACCGTTAATCCATTTTCTGAGGTGGATAACTATCACCCGACACTCATTGAACTCTACTACATGAGTATTTATGTAAACAACAGTTCAATCTCAAAGTAGCAAAAAATAAATATGTACGTTACTTTTATATTTTATAAATCAAGTGTTATGCTTGGTTTTCTTGCAAACATCAGTCTGTTTTATTTCCAATTTTATTCCACTTGTATTTTTAATATTCACTGTCATTAGAAATTAATATTTCAATATCGAATTAATGATTAAGCTTAGATAATCCAAAAATTGATTTCATTGACATCCATTCATCATTCAACAAAAGTTGTCTGAAATTTTCAGAACTTAATATAGTCTTTTTTCCCAACAAAGTTACTCTTTATTCGCCAATAATTTACTTGATAACTTCCATGATAAGTTGGAATTTCGGTAAACAACTGTATTGTTTATATACATTGAAAATTAGTTGTAATATTCAAAGTATTTAATTGTATATAAATAAATTTACTGTTTGGATAGTGTGAATTATAAACAGTACATACTATTGGGATTTATATCTTTTCAAAAAATGATACAGCTCATAATTATGTACTCAGTGTAATAGACGCTTATAATCAAATTTATCAATATTGATGAACAAGTCTTTTTGTAGGCATAAATTTAGTTCAAATCTATCTCTATAATAACTGCTTTAAAAATGCGTAATAACCTCGACATTCTTTATTCATTAATTGTCTTGAATGAATATGAGATGTCAAGATGGCATCAGTTATCAAACAAATAACGAATAATCACACTGCTAGAAACATACTATCATATTTACTTCAATTTCTGTTAAATATACTGAAAGATGAATACCGTAACCACTTTTTTCCTGTTATTCCAATATCTATGCATTGAATAGTACACAGAATATTTATATGTTCAATCTAGAAGGAGACAACTTTCTAAAATTTTCAATTTACAGAATAATGAATAAAAACTTTCGTCTAAATTTTATCGAATAGTTTCATAGTATTTTGGCGCCAAGTTGATGTGAGACATTAAAGAGGAAGAATTTATTTGTAAAATCTCAGTGAAAGGATTTGAAGTAAAATCCAATGTTTCGCCTGGCAACCTGGTCCAAGCTTTTTCAAGGAAACATGATAGTCTATAGATAATTTTAATCTATATGTTAAACCCAATTTTGATCAAGATTTCTTCATCATAAAGTATGTATATACTTTTATCATTTAAATAATTAATACTATTGCTTTTCATGTTGTAAATAGTTGAAGAGAATTCGCAAATTAGATGAATTAATCTTATTCTCCTAAGATCGTTATTTCTACTTTATTCAAATAAAATGGCAGTTGGACTTGATTTATTCAATAATTGAAAGCATAATATCTCAGCTCTTTTGTTTAATACAATGTATGTTAAATTGATCTATGTAAAGCACTTAGTTTCAAGAAGTAGGAACATTGAAATAGCTCAATACAGTATATATAATTCCTCAAAAAAACATTCTGAACGCCCCTTTAGGCTATTTTTACAATAAAACTTGAACAAAATATGCCAGCATACATGAGAAACCATACACACCAATCCTAGTTTATTAAAAATTTATTAATGTAAACTATTGTAAGTTGAAATTTCGTTTATCAAGTAATCTTGTCCTTAAAATAAACAGTCTAGATTTGAGAATATCCAATTCATATTGCGCGAAGTGATTTATTTTGAATGACTGACGTGAATATGGTTAAACTATTCATAATTGCTTTTGATAGTGAACGGATTTTTAAAATATTCATTAGTTAACTACATGAGAGTCTAATTATGTCTAGTTAATGGTTGATAAGTAAATGAATAAATGGATAAAAAATTTGTATAGATGTCTAGTGTATTATACTTCAGCTAAACAATGATTGAGAAACATATATTAGTGAACAGCTGTTTTGTGTTGGTTTAGGATATTGCAACAATACGCATCCACATTCTTATCATGGATTGGGACAAATACCTCTAGGCATTGCCGCAAGGCAATTACATTTAAATCATGAAGTCCCTTACTCATTGGTTAAAATTTTTGATTTCACTTCATTCATCATATAATACAAACATTATCCTTCAACATCAATTATATTTGCTTCACATCCAATTTGAATGAACTGAATGTTCATGATTTCTCTCTAATACTTCTGAAATTTCGGAATCTAATTATGGTCCTGTGTTTCAAATTAGATTCTTGGCATTATCATGGAGATGTATTGGTGACCAGTCTCAGGCTAGAATGAAATAGATAGTCAGTACTTTCTGGCTTCCAAGGACTTTTCTAGTTAAGGCCAGTCGATAAGGTAAACTATTTTCCAGTAAATTAACCTTTGTTACGGCTTACCTTTAATCTGTCTTGTTGACCTTTTAATTTTCATATAAAAATGTCTTAACAAGTATATATGTGATCAAATTAATCGAAATATATTGCGCAAATATATCACATAATTCTGATACAAACTTTGTCTTCTCATAGCATTATCGAGATTAACCTTTCGTTAGTTAAATAATTTACCACACTATAGTTTAAAATAATCACTGAGTATCTACAATCTAGTTCGTCAAAGTACTCTTTGTATCTAAACCATTAATGTGAACAATAATGAAATAGTAGAATGATAATTCGTGTTCTGCTTACACATTAGTTATAATCTTATGAAATTTAGAAACAGTCGTTAGATTGCCAGTATTATTAGGTAAGTTATAAAAGCACTTTATAATTATTTTGAAATGTCCTTCTAACCTAAATTATCTTACTAATAACCTTGATATTTCTATAGACTAACTGGTACATTCTACTGAGTTCTTTCAATACCTTTGTTTTTATTAATGAAATAAAATGTTAATCTTAACTAACTTCCCTGTTCAATGTATAATGCATTGATACTTTATTAGTTCTACGCCCCTTTTTAATAACTTAAGGTAAATAGATGTCACGCAGCCTTAATGGATAATTCTTATTGATGTTCTTTCAAGACTATTCATTGTTTAGATTTCCTAAATCTGTTGTGGTCTCAATTAAATTGATCATCAATTCATTTAAAAGAGATCACTGAATTTTTGTTGTTGTTGTTTAACCAGGAATTTTAAATTGACCCCGAATTGTGAAAAGAAAATTTAGTAAAATATTTAACATTACTCTACAGTGATTAATTGACTTTTAAAGAGAAAAGAGAAATGGATATAAGCTTCACAATACTGATGAGATTTTTTATGAATTAAGTAGAAAACGTTTTCAGCATTCATATTTTCTTCCGAGTAATTAACATCAAAAAATCAATTAATTAAAGGGATATAATTATTTTAAACTATAAGTAAAGATAAGGTAATAAATGACATTTTAACCTTGAACATTAGGTAATATATAATTTCGGCTCAAGGTCACTGTATTTAAACTTCTTAAAAATGTTCTCGACTATTCCCAGTTCATTGATTAAAATTTTAAATTTGATATTTTCAATAGACAATGAAACTTATAAAGAATACAGTGGTATTGAGTGCTGTTAGAGGTATGAGGGCGGTTATCACTTCCCGGTTGCCCACACCGTGGAAGGGTTCTTCTGGAGGTACCTGAAAAGGAAATTGGACTAGAGGTGGTCTTAGTGACCTGAGAGCGTGACCACAGTGCCCAATGGACAACTGCTTGAGGTCGGTCACACACGACCTTTTTATGAGTAATCTTTGTGTTAGCTCCGTACTTGTTGAGACCTTAACACCGGAGACAGACATCCGTGGGTTATGGCGAGGTGTGCATTCTTAAAGTCGACTGTTTCTAACTCCACCCCTCCTTGTGGGAAGGCAGCGTCGCTGTCATGCTGGTTGTCTGAAGGAAACACCTTACTGCTGCCACACCTCTGTACAGTCAGCAGTACGACTTCGCCTTCGGACCTTGGGTTTGTTGCTTTTAGTCTTACCGCTCTTCAAGTGACCTGTCTGATATGGTAGGACTTTGAGGAACGGTTGTTCCAGCCAGTATAGCTCAGTTGCTTCATCACGATAGGTAAGCCCGACCACCACGTCAAGGTAGCAACAACGGTCGGGAACTTAAAAAGAAATTATTAACAAACTACAATAAATGAAAAATATTATCTCAAGACTAATTGATTTTAGATTCATCGATGGGGGTCCTATATATATATATATATATATATATATATATATATAACATGCTAACCATAAACATTTTCTCAATAACCAAGATATAGTTGGTTAGCAACACTTTGTATAGCTACCAGTCATGTTATTTCACCTTCCAAACTAAAATAGGTATCGAAAAGCTTGAATCATATTTTGATGATTTAAAAATACTAGGTGTTTGTTTAATTCCCTATAGACAAAATTATTCAATAATGCTCATCAACAAAATAATTATTAATTGTCACTAACTGTTTAACAACGAATATAGTATTTTTGTTTTATTTTAGTTACTAAGCTTACTCAATGTTAAATAATGATGAGAAAAATATTAATAATTTGTTGTTTGAATAATAGAAACATATCGAAATGTTAAAATTTCATAGAATTATTCACTTGGTATTGTTTGGCTTGTATATTCCCGTTGAGGTTTAAGACTGCAATTGATCAGTCTGTTCATAGAATTATGTATAGACGTTTCATATTAGATTTTAATTTGACTTTCAAGAAATTATTAATTTTAAAATGAAAAGAGGTAGGTATAAATCTCCCTTATACAAACATGTATATGCTAAGATTATTATTATTATGAACGTAGCAACTATTTGAAATGGGTGCACCATTTAGAAACTTGTTAAATAATCAATAACATACAGATATTTTTTAGTGGACATGTTACACGATTTATACTGATTTATTTACTTAATTGATTTAGTTGTTATGTTTAATGCTTCATAGTTATGATAGTTGTTTATTAGATAGTTTATTTTTCAAAGTAAACATAATTAATTTACTGGTGTATATAAGAAAAAGTGAATTTATATATAGTTGAAATATCCTACTCAAAATATATCAGTAGTAGAAAAGATAAGCTTTGTTAAAATTATTAAAGCAGATTTTCTAAACTTTACTTAGTGAGGAAAATTTATATAAGAAATTTATTTTATGTAGATGGTAATTAAAAAAACCTGTATGTTTTATTGGAAAATAGCTTACTGACTTAGTTACACCCGTTGCTCCTCGTGCAGGAGCATAGGCCGCCTACCAGCACTCTCTATTCAACTCTGTCCTTTCCAGTTGTTATTCATCCTTTTCATATCTGCTTCTGTTTCCCAACGTAATGTGTTCTTTGCCCTTTCTCTTTTCCGCTTGCCTCGAGGATTCCAATTCAGGGCTTGCCCCGTGATGCAGTTTGATGATTTCCTCAATATATGTCCTATCCAATTCCAGCGTCTTTTCTTAGTTCCCCATTCACCTGAAAGTCGGTTTGTTCTCTCCCACAGTATGTTTTTGCTGATGGTATTCAGTCAACGGATATTGAGTATCTTTCGTAGATAACTACTAATAAATACTAGTACCTTCTTGATGATGGTTGTAGTAGTTCTCTAAGTTTCATCTCTGTACAGTAAAAATGTCTTGACGTTTGTATTGAAAATTATGACTTTGATATCGGTTGATAGCTGTTTGGAGTTTCAAATGTTTTCCAATGGTAGGAATGCTCTCTATGCTTTACCAGTCCTCGCCTTTACGTCTGCATCTGATCCTCTTTGTTCACCGATGATGCCTGTCAAGTACTTGAAAATAGACTCTAATTATATTTAACGTTCTACAGATTTTAATTGTAGTTCATGAGTTAAGTCTGTCTAGCAATGTCAAATGTCTTCATCTAAGAAAATCACAATTATTCAATGTGAGCATTTAATAGTAGTGATTTTAATAATTCCAGTTAACCTTAGGTTTTCATTTTCATCTAAACCATGTCATTAGTTGATAATTACCTAACTTTCGAAGTAAATAACTTCATTGGTTAAAAGTTATTGGAAAAAATTGAGGAAAAATCAACTCTTAAGATTATGGTTATTATTTAGGCTGGTAACGAGAGAGGTATAATCAATAAATTGTCGGCAACGTCAGTCATTTGAACATGGCATATACTGATAAATACTGTTTTAATGAGCTTACTTATAAAAACGACTCAGTAAATTGGCGGCCTGTTTGAATATCTGGGCTATCTGTTCCTTCCATTTAGATATTTCAATTTTTGTTAGTTTTAACACATCATTATATCTATTAGTTGTGTAACCTAGTCAAGCACGTTTATGAAAAGCTTACGACCTAACGCTGTGCAAGTTCCAAAAATGTACATTGTGGAAGCTGGTTATATGCATTAAAAAAAAGAATGAACATTATTCAAATGTTGAGTTTTGAACTACTAATATCTAACTGTCAATCAATCAATATTTATCATCCCGATCAATCAAGAAATAAGAAAAGGAAACTTGTTGAAATACTTTATTCTGAGAATTCATTATTGTACCATAAATATAATATTGAATAAAGCCGGTAATAATAATACTACTACTAATCATAATATTAGTAATATATTTTTCGGAATAATAGTTGGACATTGAGTCGTTTGTACACCTGGATGTGTTCTCCCAAATTCTAATCTTCTGAATTCTTCATGTCCATTATTTTCTTTCCAAATATATTTCACTGTATTATACTCCTTGAATAACATTTTCAAATACTAATGTTTCCGATTACTGCTTATACTCTTACTACCTCTACCACTACGGAATTTTAGTCGACAACTGCATCGCTGTGATAATGTGGTATGTCAACTCGAACTGATGTAAGTACGTACGAAGTTCTACGTTGTTACTGACTGACGGATACCTGAATGACCAGATCATTATTTTCATTTCACTGAAGTGAAAGTAACAAGTTCATTTACTCAATTATGATAATTATGTTTAATATTCAGAATGAGTTTTGTGGAGATTTTTATTAAATTTCACAGGTTGAAATCATGAGTCAGTTGAAGCTAGACCACCATTGAAAACCTGAAAACCTGCTCACTAGTGACTGACTTCAGGAGAACCTTCTGGAGTTCTAGTGAGAAGCCGTCACCAGTGGAGTTCAACCAGGTCTGTTGTGAGATATCAGCTCACTGAAGACATTGGTGTTCGATGGCGCAACTTCGTGGATTGGTTGAAGTTAGACATTAACACCGTTGGATGCCGGCCCGCTCAGTGGTCTAATGGTTAAGTGCTCGCGCGCGAAGCCAGTAGGTCCTGGGTTCGAATCCCGCAGGGAGCGGGTTCGTGGATGCGCACTGCTGGGGAGTCCCATACTAGGACGAAACGGCCATCCAGTGCTTCCAGGTTTTCAATGGTGGTCTAGCTTCAACTGACTCATGATTTCAACCTGTGAAGTTTAATATTCAATTTCATTTAATGTTATATCAATAATTTTTCTTTGGCTATAAATATAATAAACATTTGGTTTATACTGTTATATTTTTTGTTAGATATTTGATATCATTGAAACTATAGAAACAAATTATATCACAGAAATTTTATTCAAATACTCGATCTTTACTTTTCATATTTATGAATATGAATGTTTGGTTATTTTATACATGGTTAATAGTAACTGACACATAGACCTTGACCTAAAACTAGTAAATATTTTATAGACTTCATGAAATTCAATAACTTCACAGAAGTATCATTTCTAATAACTGTCAAAAAAGTCAATATTGAACTATTCCATGTTTGGTTGTTTTAATTTTTCTTGAATATCTCAACCAAATCATTTTAAAAGAACAATATTGAGGCAATCGAATCTCGCGGGGTGCGGAATCGTGGATGCGCACTGCTGAGGAGTCCCATACTAGGACGAAACGGTTGTTCAGTGCTTCCAGCTTTTTCATAGTGGCCTAGCTTCAATTCATTCATGATTTCAATCTGTGAAATTTTTAAAATTTCCACAAACCCACTCTGACAATTGAATGCTATTAAACAGGTTGTACCTGACAACGAATTGTTATTTCGCCGCTATTTGTCTTATTATTTAAGGATATAACATTTATTTTGTTTTGTGTATTTCTGTGTCAATTACTTTAGGCTATTTATGGTAAACTAGGCTTTAGTTACTTATTGATATTTCTAACCTATAGATTACATTGAGTCTTTTGTAGTTAAGTCAAACAATATGAGAAAAAAAATTATAAAAGGAAGTTAGAAGAGAAAATTGATTAATAAGCAGCTTAGCCGTTTGTTCTAACCAATAATAGTGAATGATTATTTATTTGTAGCAGCGCTTTGTTTTGAGTGACTATTGTTACTGTTATGTTTGATTTCTTGTTCATTAGGTAGTAAAAAGAATGTACAACAATCATTTTTCAAATCCACCACGTCTAAACTTATGTTGGTGATGATCGTGTTAGTGTTTGCTTAAATAAATACAAATAAGGTAAACTGTACATATTAGCCATTAAGTACCTGAGGGGATGAAAAGAAGACCAAGTTTCTCGAAATATGTAATGGAATTTCCTTCATGATCAGTATTCAGACTGTCATTTTTATATCAAATGATATTTTGCTGTAAAGTTTTGTAAATTAAAAATGCTATGGAACTTCTAAAATTTTCAATATTCTGTTATGTAATGTGAAGTTATATTCACGTGAAGTAGTTTACTCATAGTGATAATAAAATTGCTGATATTTAAAAATCTGACTTAGATACAAGGTGATCAAAATTCATTTACTAAGCAATCATTTCACTTTTCAGTAATGTGGGACAAGGGTTCTGATTTCAGCTTTTTTTAAAAAAATTATGTTTTGTTTATTTTTTATGTATTAGATGTGTTCAATTTTAGTGACCCAGTATCTGACTCCAGTTACATCATACGTTTGATTCTTATTGAAATATACATATGTAAAATTATCGACTTGACTCGACTTGGTGAATAACGGAATTAAATAAGCCAAATATGAAGATGGATTTTTGAATGCGTATATTTTGTACACTCATTGATTTGAGCAGACAATCAGAGGAATGAAACGAAGAGAGCGAAACGAAATGACGCGCAGTGGAAAATGGCATATGAGCCATCTCCATTTAATCAAGCGTTAATCGATATTTATAGTCAAACAAAAATAAGTTACAGGCATGCGATGAATAGGATAACAAGGACACACATACGCTCACATAACGATAGGTAAGATTGATAGGTGAATAGTTAACAAGGTCGAAATATGACTCAAGATGAATGAATAAACTGACCCGTACCGAAGCTAGTATAAGTTATATGGGCTTAACCGAAGCTATACATTCTTTATCCGAATTGAACACTTTTTAGTGACGTTTCGTTTCAATAATTTTGAAGAATATATGTTGAATATTTTACCTCAAAAAATATCTTTAAATACTTAAAAGATTTCTCAGGTTATATGGAAAGAATAGGTTAATTCCTATTGTCAAGAATCTAAATCAAAAATATTTAAGATGATGGATTAAAGAATTTTATTATTAAAAGATCATTTTTGTGGAGATTGTAGTAACTTAATAGTTGAGTTCACGAGTCCATTAAAGCTAGACCACCATGGAAAACCTGGAAGCATTGCTGGTTTAGCTTTAACTGATTTATGAACTCAACGATTAAGGATTTTAACCTAAACATAGTTTATACCACTAATTGAATTTACTCTAACAGAATAACAATTAGGTAAGCAAAAAACAGTTTCTTGAAAAAGCAGTCAGAAATTGATCAATAAATATAGCTTATTTTGATATACTGCTTTGCAACGTCATTCAATTATTCAGTGATTCTAGATCATGATGTTTAATCTGTAACTGCGTGGAATTGGGCTGCTTCAAAAGATTAAAGAAACAATAAACGATAACGGCTTGCTAAATACAATAAATATGATATATTAGCTGTTGCGGTAAATGGAAGAAAATCCAGTATAATTTTCATTGTAATATACGATTATATATTAAGTATAATTTTTTATCCTAATTCATACGTAATTGAATTACATTTCAAATATAATGTAAATCTGAATGAAAATTTCTTAAGACGAATTCAGACATTAGGTACTTATGTATAAGCTACGCTCGAAGTGCAGAAGCTAGTGATGTTATTCGTATGCCCAAGCCGAGTAAGTGAGGCAGAGTTTGAACCTGCAATTTAATCATTAACCCACCGATCTATAGACCGAATATTCCTAAAACTCTTTGTCTTAAATGGGTAAACCATATCATTAGTTTGATCGCTTATCATCTTTTGAATACAAAATAAGTATAAGACTGTGATACTACAACATTTGAGGTTCATTTCCTAGACAGTGTACGAATTACGTGAAGCTGAATAACCTGTACTTCAATTATTTCCTCTCTTTCTGCTTTTGAGTGTTTGCAGTATTTTAAAGCAATTGACTGACAAATCAATGAGTAAAAATGTTAATTTACGCCTATACCTCTAGCAAACTTTTTAAACTAGTCTGTAATAGTTGTAAATACTGTTGTTATCGATAATACCAATGATTATGTAGATTTCTAATTTATTCAAAGTGGTATCCAGAATAGTATACATTTGAAAGTGTTTAAAGTTATCTATGGAGTGTTAGATAATATTGTGTGAAATGGAAAAAGGCTTTATATTTTAAAAGGTTGAACGGTACATTCAAATAAGTTTAGAATATATTTCAAACAAATCCATATTATAATTTTACATACAAATGGAATTTGTCATTTATGTTGTATATCTTATATACACACTGTCATTCACGTACACAAAATAAAAGTACATCACATATCGTCAAATATAACCTAAGTGACATAACATTAACATGTTATATTTTGTTCAAATATATTCACTGATAATATTATTTTCAAGGGTATTAGCTATTAAATGATACATCTACTACCTGTAAATGGTGATTATACAACCCAAATAACTTTTGAGTATTCATTCTTTTAGATTTAGATTTTATAGACTTATACCTTTTCATTACAACCATCAGTCAATGTCTAGAACTCTGAAATCTATTCCAAAAATCGAAGGATATAGTTTTATGTTAATAGATAGTCTATTTCTTCTAATAAAATTGGTGAATACATAGTGTGTAATGTGTAAATCGCTAACAAGTTACTAATTTTCGAGGATTTAGTAAACCCATGACGTATTCAGTCAATCAGACTAAAAAACCTGACTTATAACTAGGGGCTAATTAATCTTTATTCTCCATACGTTTTATCCCAATGTCTTGTAAAGATCAGATAAGGAATTGTTTTTTACGCTAAAATTCTGAATCTTCAGTTATTATTTTTAATCAGAGTTGAAATCAAATCAAGTTAGATATGTTGAAGAGCGTATTGATTCTCTGTAAGAATATTTGTAGTCATCCATAAATTTCAATAAATTTACTTGTTTAAACTCCGTGTATAATCAATAATGTGGTATTCGTTGAGATTATCTACTGAGAAACCACTGAGAAGCAAAAGAGGTTAGTCAATTGTTTTCACTTTGTTCTCAGAAGTGACTAAACTTCATCACACAGGGAAGCAAACTTAATGCCCTTGAATTAAATTATAAATGGTCATAATATCTGTTTAGTTCTCCTTGATTTTCAATAGAACTCCAGCTTATAGCACTGTGTGTTTAACTAATAATACTTTCAAATTAAGCAAATATCTATATATACATAACCAAAACATGAGTGATAAAACATTAGAAATTGTTATTGCTAAACTATGAGCTGATCAATATATTGAATCCCTTCAAGAATACAACTTACTACATAACTGAGACGACAATGATTTTCAGTTATATTGCGGTTTTCAATTGTATTAGCCTATTGTCTTGTATAATAACAACAAATCAAGGGATATAAATACTTAGACAAAGTCAATTTCTTTTTGATCAATAATTCGTTTAATGTTTATTGTAATATTAATTAGGAAAACAAAATTATTCATTTGATATATGCATTACTTTGTATCCCTTTTCCT
This sequence comes from Schistosoma haematobium, assembly GCF_000699445.3. Taxonomy (NCBI): domain Eukaryota; kingdom Metazoa; phylum Platyhelminthes; class Trematoda; order Strigeidida; family Schistosomatidae; genus Schistosoma; species Schistosoma haematobium. The sequence continues at coordinate 25,180,743 of NC_067197.1, forward strand.
TATTTCGTCTCTATAGTTCCCTTGATTTTCATAGTATTGATCATTTACTTTTATATAAATTTTGAGAAAAGTAATTTTTTTGTTTGTTTTACATTCTTATTTCTGATTGGTTGTTTCATTCAGATTGATTTCGTTTTATCAATTTTTAATTTGTGAAAATGTTTTTTTCCCCTGAATATTCATTTTTGTAACATTCACTTTTAACTAAGCATCGCATTATATTTTACTGGGTATATTGGGGTGTTTATTCTTTAATAAACAAAAATGAAGTAATAATATCTATCTATTGCTTATGTTTAAAGGGAACATGAAATGAGTTTGATTTATCAAGAAGAAAATAAAAACTATTACTATTAGGTAGTTACTACTTATTGTATTTCAGTCAATATCATATTCCTTCATATTTGTGGATTATGGTTGAATAAAAAAACATGAATTAGACTTCCAAGAATGAATGAATATATATATTCTAATGATTATAAGTTGTATAGAACTGATGTTTTACAGAATGATTAATTCTTAGGTAGGGTATAAATAATGTACAAATCCTATTCACTTAATTCCTTGACTTTTAAGTGATTTTTTAATCAGTCGTATGTTTATACTTTATGTTTTATGCATAAATGTATCATTCATACATGAATAAATATGGTTTGTTGGTTCAATTCAATTCAACATTGATATATTTTGAAAGGAGAGGCTTTCATGAGAAATTTGCTTGCTTGAGAATGTAATGGCTTTGCTTCATTAATTGATCACTTCGATAACCGTCATAATATAAATTTTCAATGGTGTTTGAAATCAGAAGGCGAATAAAAGTGGCAAGTACAGTTTATTAGCTGATAGCGCAGATCATAAAGCTACAAGCACATCGAGCATACTTGAAGCAGAGAGGCGAATAAGTATATACGGACAATTCCATAAGTAAATTTATAGTCAAATTGCATAAGAGCACAGCAAGACAAAGCAAGAACTAAAAATAGGATTTGAGTACATATAAACATGTGGAGGGGGATGGATCATCGAGTGATATTTAAACAATCAACATTTTAGCTAGAGGCTGTCATGTGATCTAGTATTCATAATAGTGCAAAGAAATATGTGAATTGTTACTGTTCTAATAACATGGTCTGTTAAGTAAGTTAATAAAAGGGCTTAATCGAAATCGGTTGTGGGATAGTTACTATAAAAAGTTGTCGATAGACCACGTAGAATTATTGTAGATTGTCTAATTGTCAAAATTGTATTCATTATATGGCAAACCAAAAAGAGAATCATATTAAATCTACAACCTTCCATAACAGGATCCTGGTATATAAAATAATATTTTTCCGAACAGTTAAAAGAATAGTATGATCTGTTTTAGTCTTAACAATCAGTAGAAGATCTAATGAATATTTAAAATTCTGACAGCAAAAAAATGTTAAATTGACATAAAATAGAGTAGAGTTGTTAATAAACCAATAATCAATTGTTAAGTCTTTGATGAATTGAAAGCAATTGAAATATGAGATGGAAATCAAAACAATATGTGTGGTGTGTGCTACTTATATTGACATAAGTAGTAGATGATGTTATTCGTGAATAGAATGTCTGGCAGCAGAGAGACAAGAGGATCGAACAATAACAAGTCCTGTAATTTTGTATCGAACACATTCAATTGTCCACACTTGTGTTCTGTTCACTTCATATGTTTTATGAGTGTCATACTTTGAGAATAATCGTTCGTTCAAAAACATAGAATATTTTAAAATCTTTATTTAAATGCTTCATATTATAGTTTAAATAACTGGTCATTATTTCATAAATCAAGGATTAGAACAAAAAGAGTAAGACTTTTTTGTATCTGCATGTAAATTCTACTATAATCTCAATGAAAATGACATTTCATAAACATTCAGATATGCTTAGAAACATGCCAAATCCCTATTATACGGTTGTTTCATTTGAAAGTGAAATTTCAAATGAACATATTTGTTAACAGTTAAAAGTTAAATTAAATATTTGTGTTTTACCATATATTAGTCGTAAAGATGAATACTATTTTCTATTCAACATTTATATGATAACAGAGTGTTTCACGAATAAAAAGCTTAGTGTTTAAAGGCAGTCAAAGTAACATAGAATATAATCTAGAAGTTAAACGTTTGAAGAAAAACAACTAAACATCCTGTCATAAATAGTGTGCCATATGAATTATTTATTAATCTCTTATTCATTATAACGTTATATTGTCCTACTATCTTCTTTTCTTATCAAATAATCTTTGAATAATGACAATGGTATGTTTAGTACTTAAAACAATTCATAATTCGTAAGATGAACTGCTTGTTTCAATCTATAGTGAAATTTAAATCAAAGAAAAGTATCTTAGTCAAATTAACTGTTGAATGTGATCAAGACTTTGATAATATTGATAATGTTATATAAAGTTTGATTCTGAAATAAGATTGTTTATTCGAATAAAGCATAATGAGTTCTAAGCATTCTCATATTTTTACATAAAAAAACTAGGTTCTTAATAGTTGAATTCATGAGTCAATTAAAGTTAGACTACCATGGAAAACCTGGGAGTACTAGACGGCCATTTCATCCTAGTATGGATCTCTTCAGCAGTGCGCATCCACGATCCCGCCTCGCAAGATTCGAGCTTAGGACCTATCAGTCTTCCGTGCAAACGCTTAGACTTTAAATCACTGAGCCGACATCCAATGGTGTTAATATCTAAGTTTAAACAATCCACGATTTTGTTTTACAATTATTTAAATTTTATGATATCAATTATACAGTTCAATTAATGAATATCATATTAAAGAAGTTAAGTACCAAATAGATGCCTGTGAAAAGAATTATCTTATTGAAAAAATGTTAACCTCTCAAAGTAGTTTTTTAATAAGATTTATGAAATCCCTAACAACAAAAAAATGCCATTAGCTTATTTGAACATCATATTCAGATGAAGTGATTTGTTTAACAGTGAACAACAATCTAACTTAATCGATTCTTGAATTCAAATTATATTGTTTTGATGTTCGATTGAAACGCTTAAATTAAGATGACTGTATTACTGTCAACATTTACAATAAACTGGATTATTCAAAAAAACATTGGTCACTTTTTAAAATTTGTTTATAGAAAGTATTTTACTAGTATAGGGGTTGTGGAGATTATTAATTTTTTGATTGAGATCCTGAACCGATTGATGTTAGACCACCTTTGGAAACCTGGAAGCACTGGACGGCCGTTTCGTCCTATTGTGAGACTACTCAGCAGTGCGCATCGACGATCTCGCCCACGTGATTCGAACCCAGTGCCTTCAGTCTAGCGCGCGAACGCTTAAACTACTTGACCACTGGGCCGGTATCCAATGGTGATAGTGTATTTTTATTTTATTAAAAAAGGTAAAAAACAAACTTAAATTCCTACATTGGTTGAGAATACTTCATTGGCTTTTTTAACATTGCTGACCTACAATATTTATCAATGATAATCAATAAATGTTTCATATAAACTAAAGAAAGAAAAGAGAGGTGATGAGGGTAAACAAATTCTGAACTCAGGAATAATAATTAAATTAATAGGCTAATTATGAAAATTACTCTATTTTATATACCTATTGAATGGGTGTATTTGAAATGTAACACAGATAGAATATTGTTGTCAATACAATTGTAAGAAATGTGATTATATACATAAGGACATATCACAACTAATCAGTTAAATACCCGTTAGAAACTAATAATACGGTTAAAAATCTATGTCTATAATACAATCTAACCAAAAATGTAAAATTTATGAAAACTTCAAAATTTCTAAAGTCATCTAGATTAAGCATGTTAGTGAGGACATTAAAGTATGATTTAATTGACAAATTTATATGTAACTTTTGAAGTACATTGATTACAATTAAAGTAAATCAGAATATGTATAATATTCATGGTTGATTGATCACTAATTGGTGATCCTTTTTATTCTTTTCTGATTCTTTAAATATTGATCGTGATCTATTTTAGTCAAGTCGAAATACAGCCATCAGTTTAGGTGACTCAACTGTGTTAATATGTTCAGTGGTTGATGATAGTCAACAGAAAATCTTCGATGCTAATTGGAATTTATCAAAAATAATTATCTGTTATATTAATTCACACACAGCTATTTTTTGAAATTCAGTCCTGAATGTCCCTGTTCACAGTGTTTTATTGTAAACTAGTCAATGAACATCATCATGTATTTAAGTGATCTCTTTGTTTTGATATATATCCAGCTGAAACAATACATGATGGCTATCAAATAAAGTAATCAAATCTATGGAGTTGCGTTAGACTTAATCCATAAGAACTTCTCTGCTCAACTTTAATAGAATTTAGAGTCGTTCCTAAAGAATGTCAAACATTACATTTAAAGTTTATTCGTATATAAATTCTAGGAATAGTGATCAAGATTTTTAAGAAAAATTTACTTAGTTTTTTTAGTAGTGTCGTATAAAAACTTCAGTGTAATCTTGATGTTTGTCATTAAGCCTCAAAACATTCAAATTAACGACAACAGTATACCCCTTGGAGGCTCGGAAATAACCTACATTAATTGATTGTGTTTCGTGTGTAATAACCACATTTGATGGACAGCAAATTAGAGTAAATTCATGGCACAAACATGGACTGTGATTTTAACAAAAACCCATAATGACAAGAATGTGAAGGCTTATACACAAACGCTCTGCTTACTTAGTTGAGGCATACAGGGTTCAGTCTTCAAGTATATCATGATCTACACTTTTCAACACTCACAAGTGATCTAGAAAATCACATTCACCATAGGATTATTTCACTATAATAAATAATAAATATCAGTATTCAACTATTAAGTAAGATATCTTGATTACTAACTGTAAATTTATTGAGGTAACCAAATATTTATTTTTTAAGCTCTCACAAATAAACAAAATCAAGAATTCTCTTGTTTCGGTTTGATGAAATCGATTACGCAGTGAGTTATTAGACGACCTACTGTGGAACTGATATCATAACATTAACTAAATAGTGTTTGGTAAACATTCAGGAAGTTTTATTGAAATCAGTGAATAATAATGTCTCTCCGCCTCATTGCCTTATGCTAATCTGCTATGATATGGTTTCAAGAAAAAAGCTCAGATTTTACACCGTTATTCCAAGACAGTTCTAGTTAATTACTGTGAATGTTCATAATTTGTGAGCTACGCATATGAGTGAATTGTTTAGTAATGACTTAGTACATTTTTATTGATTTTGTAAATAAATAACCTGAAAAGTAATGTAACTATGGTCAAAATAGTGATTAGTTCACGTCTCTTTAGTTGTTTCAGCAAAATATTTCATTTTTGTTCCACTAAAAAACATCAACATTATTTCTCGAATAAATAATCACAAGGGATTGATCATTTTATCATACTCTTCATTATTCAAAGTAATCGCCAAAGATGTTTATTGCCATGATGAAGAGTATTACCATAAAACATGAACAGACTTTCTGAAGGTTAAAATGATTGAACTGAATGTTCTTTCATATACTTTACAAGTTTATTTACATTGTAATCAGTAATAAAGTTAGCTAGAAAATCCCTAATTCTATTTAGACTTTCTACTCCAGCTTTCATTTAAGTAGACGAAAGCCATAGATAGTACCACAGAATGATGATTCATGCGTCATTTGTCTAATTGATAATGTGACGATATAAAACAAAATTATCGTAAATACATTAAATATTTGAACGAAATGTTATTTTTAAAAGGCTATTCGGGACCATAATCCTGATGTTCAAAAATATTGACAACTATTATATGACTTTTTAACGTTGACTAGAGCTTGTTGTTTGATAGAGTAAGAATTACTCTTTAAACAATTAGTAATTTAGTTCGAGTAGGAAAAACATCCATTTAATTTTTTTATTTTAGAAGCATTTACCTGAGAACCGGAAAGATGTTTACCTTCGTTAATGCTCACACTTCTACCAGTGTATCCAATTGTCCGACGGTCAGATGAACCTAAAGGAGTATAAAAAACAAAGAATTTAACGTTATGAAAACACGCTTTGTTATTCAATGAGGTTACTGGAAAACAATGTGAAATTATGACAAAATTAGTGAATTGATTTTGAATTTGAGACTACTCAGGAGTACGTGCACAAGACTAAGTACTCGATCATATTTGAGACTTTCAGATATTTGTTTCAGTTGTGCTGTAGTAAAACTTTGACTATTTACACCAGTTAATCAAGTTGTACTTACATAAATGCGTACATAAAAATCCTTTCTCAAAATATTTGAGGTACTCAGGAAAATTAACTAATGAATCTTACAAATTAAAGCATAATCATTTCCAGGGTAGGTTTATAGTCATACTGTGTAAATCGGTTTGATATATCCATCTAATGAGTCTAAAATAGAATGAAACTAATGTCACATATTCGTTTACTAGCTATAATCCAAATAATATACAAACAATTGAAAAAGAAAAGAAAAACTTCAGTTCATCTTATAGATGGTTTTATTAAATTAATAACATAATATCACAGATTGAAATCATGAGTCAATTGAAGCTAGACTACCATGGAAAACCTGGAAGCACTGGATGGCCGTTTCGTCCTAGTATGAGACTCCTCATCAGTGCGCATCCACGATCCCGCACCCCGCGAAACTCGAACCCAGGACTTATTAGTCGCGCGCGCGGACGCTTAATCACTGAGCGGGCCGGCATCCAACGGTGTTAATGTCCAACTTCAACCAATCCACGAAATCGCGCCACCGTATACGATTGTCTTCAGTGAGCTGATATCTCACAACAGACCTGGTTGAACTCCAGTAGTCACGGCTTCTCACTAGAACACCAGGAACTGCCCCTTGAAGTCAGTCATCAGTGAACAGATGAGTATTGTCGGAAGGGGTTTGTGGAGATTTTAGAAATTTCACTCATGATTTCAATCCGTGAAATTTCTAATATCTCCACTAACCCCTTCTGATAATAATAACGTAATTGTTTATAATAACACGAAATAAGTAGTATATTGTCGTATATCTAATATCACAATTATTTCTTATTTATTTACTTTTATCACTGTTTATCTCATTCTTCAATTTATTTATAATTGACTTTCATTGTAACCATTCAAATAATAAACCATCATTTCTTAGAAACAAATAAATAAATAATTCAAAAATGTTTACTCAATAATTCTCTATAAAACCTTTCTCTCATTTTTCTAATTTATTGATGCTTTTAAATGATTTACAATGAAAAAAAGAATATCATACAATGTATATATATATGTAATAAGTTGGTAACATTGATCTATTTTTTTGTAATGTTTCCGATATAGGTAAAAGATATTCTCATATAAACCAATTCTTGTTTTAACTGTAATATTTTCTTTCTTATAAACAATGTTTTCTTTTTAAACAATAATATGATATATGAATTATGATAAATTGATGTGAGTTTGTTTATCAATCGACTTACTTTTGTAGTGTCGGTTATATTATGTTAAGCCCTATATACCTTATTCTAGCTTTCGGACAGCCCATTCTATATTCATTCTACTTGAGTCACATTCTGACCTTGTTATTTATTCGCTTATCAATCTTGACCGTTTTTTTATATAAGCGCGTAAGTGTATGTACATTTCTTATCCCATTACTCACCACATATCTGTAACGTACTTTTGTGTAACTATAAATATTGATTAACGCTTGGTTAAATGGGAGTTGGCTTACCAGCCATCTCCACTCTGCGTTCTTTTCTCTTCTTTCTATTCCATTCGCTTTATATACAATATATATGTATTCACAAGTCCATTCTCGTTATTCGATTTATTCAATTCCGTTATTGACTAACGCTATTAAAGTCGATGATTATATACGAGGATAGGCGATAACAAACATTCATTATGATCTACTTGGAGTCAGAACTCGGGCCACTAAACTTTCATTCAACTATAAAGTTTTTTTTGTAAATTTGTTTATATTGTTTATAGTATCTAAGAGTTAATGTAGTTTGTTTTAATGAAACTAATCTAACAAGATTTATTAGATAAATGTTTAAAAATAAAGTGATGTAAAAAAACGAATAGTTAGTGATTGTTAAGATATGAATTATGGATTCGAACAAGTGAAGTAACACTTTAATGTAATGCTAAGAGATGTTAAAGTTATGATAAAAAGTATCATGTTCTCAATAACTACTAAGTAGTTGGTGTTGGTTGATAGGAAACCCATAAATGTAGGTTTCATGCTAATTGAATTTTGTTAACAAGATATGCCCATAATTGTGAGAGAACTGATATTCTTTTGTAGAATTCAAACCCATTTCATAATAACATTTGAAAACTTCGATAAACTCATTCTACTTTTTCGTTTTCTTTTTTGTCTATCACTGTATACATGATGATTCAAAATAGTTCAAATGAAGATAAACAAATATGCATTACATGTTAGTTTTAACAGAGTATACCAATTTTCATACAAGTTTTAAAACAGGTACATTCAAATGACAAAAAATGCTTATGCATTTTATAAAAAGTTAACATTTTGAAAGATCAAACAATCTAGAAAGATCACTTTCAAACTAGTTTCTTAATGTAGGAATTACAATGAATATATTCAGTGTATTCAGATTAAACACTAAACAAATGAAAATTAAAGTCTATTCTTTGAAATTTTAATCGCAAACAAGAATCAGTAATTAATTTTAAGTTGTTTAGAAATTGAGCTGAATGATGAATATCTTAACATTTTTTCTTTGTAAAGTTCATTACAATACGGTAGATTTAATGTCAACTTATGGATCCTTTTTTTGTATTTTTCTGAAACATTCGCTGTCATAACATCGTATTCTTCAATATTTTAGGAAACATCACTTCGCTAGATTTAGAGAGAAAAAAAAACATCGAAATTATTTTATTTTAACTAAGGAATCATTAGTTGTTTTACTAAATCTATAATCATCCCTATAGAGTTTTGAAGATTGTTGAGTCTTGACTGAGATTATACTAGAACGAAACTTCCGTCCAGTACTTTCGGATTTGAGATGGTGGAGATTTGTAGCTCAGGTGGATGATTTTGGTGGAGTTTTGTTCTCTGAGCTGGATGGTTTGGTCGTGAAGCTTTCATCGTTCTTCTGAACGACATCATCAGCACAAACTTCAGATAGAAGTGAAGTGTTTGAATTTCTCCATATGTGTCTCAAAGCTTGTTCTGTGCACCTCGACGTTGATTGGTTCTTATTGACCTTAAATTTGTCGTTGTTTACTTCTTTGTTTTGGTTGTGTCTCCCATTGTTTTGATTGTTGTTCTTATGTTTGTGCATGATTTTTCTGATTGGTTGATAAATTGGATTGAGTTCAATATGCTTGTTGATTGCTGATTGACCTGAGTGCCACGCTTCTAAAAATTCTCTGGTGTTTTTGGAGTTTCCTCTGTCTAAGATTTCCACATTTTTCCAATCGAATGAGTGTCCGCAGTTGTCCATGTGTATTGATATAAGTGAAGAGATATCATGCCGTTTGACTGCTAATTGATGTTCATGTAGGCGAAGGTGAAGGGGGCATCCGCTTTGTCCGATGTAGTGTTTTTCGCAGTCGGATTTTCAATGATAGTCTAACATTGATCCATTCATAATTTCAATCAAATTCATAATTATAGTCTTCTTTTCAAACTAATTAAATTTTAAATCATAATATAAGCTGTCAACTACAATGACTTCACGGTGACATTCCTTTGCAAAAATCATTCTTCCTACTTTATTTATCTTTTTTTAAATTTATTTTCCCTTTTGTCTCTTTTCTTTTATGCTAATGTGTTATGTTCAGTGTGTTACTGTTATGTTTTCAAATATCATTATTGATTTTGTGTTTATTTCTCAGCTCTAGCATTTACTTTATCATTACTTAGAGATACTTAATGATTTTAGTGAGAATTCTGTAAATTTAATTTTAAAAAGTTTTAAATAATGGTGTTTGGGCTATAATGTCATTTTAATAGTTGAGATCATGAGTCAATTGAAGCTACATCACCTTGGAAAACCAGTGCTTCCAGGTTTTCCATGGTGGTCTAGCTTCAATTAATTCATGATCTCAACTACTGAAGTTACTATAATATCCACAAAAACCACTTCTGACACTAAAATGTAATTACTTATAAAAAATAATCATAGAATAGAATATATCTGTTTGATTTTTCAGTGGTTCGTGTTTTATCTCTTCATTTCAATCTACTTCAAACCGATCGAACATGTTAATTGTTGTGAATTAGATGAATATACAAACAATGTTTTTCCTTGAAGTAATGATAAATATTTTATATCTAGCAGTTATTTGATGATACAACAACAACTACTACAAATACTAATAATACTACTACTACTACAAGTTATATAGCTAAACATAGTGGTATAGTTTTTCTAATGTCAAACTTATTATAGCACATGAAATATCAAATAATTTCTTTCAACTGTCAGTAACATGAACTTAAAACAATTTTCACATGCTACCAAACGAATTGAATACCTTTAACCCCTATTTATCACAAAATAGGGTTGATAGTTACATTTTGTGTTTAAATATAATCATTCTAACAAAATATAAGACAGGATGTACTAAACGAAGTTACGGAGTTCTTTCATAATATATGAAAATCATATATTAAATATTTCATTCGTAAATCTTTCATCAATTGTTCTTCACTTTCTGTATGATTCTTCCAGTTTACAAGTTTTTTCCCTATTTTCCTTTCTACTTTCTTCAACTCGATTCTCTAAGCTTTCTGCTGCCATGCATTCTACTTATGATTTGTGCTGCATACTACTTAGGTCGAAAGTCATAAGTAGCATACATCATAAGAATAGCGTATATATACATCCATCATATTCTTATATTTCTATTTGATTATTTATTTAAAGCACAGTTTGGTCTAACACTTCACTATGTTATTATATTTTAGGAATTGAATTACCATTTGAAATTTCATTTTTCTGGAAATTGTTTAAATGAGTAATAAATACATAACATTATTATCAGAAGGGGTTTTATGGAGATTGTAGTAATTTTAATGGGTCAGATCATGAGTCAATTGAAGTTGAACCACCATGGGAAACCTGGAATCACTGGACAGCCGTTTCGTCTTATTGCGGGACTCCTCAGAAGTGCGCATCCACGATCCCGCCTCGTGGGATTCGAACCTAGGGTCTATCGGTCTCGCGCGCGAGCGCTTAAACATTAGATCACCGAACCGGTGTTCAATGGTGATAATGTCTAAATTCAACCGATAAACGAAATCGAGAGACATATCCACCATTGTCCTCAGTGAGTTAATATCTCACAACTGACCCGGTTGAACTCTACTGGTCACTACTTCTCACTAGAACTCCAGGAAATATCTTTCAAAGCCAGTCACTAGTGAGCATATGTTGAAGAGTCCTACAGTAGAACGAAACGGCCGTCCAATGTTTCCAGGTTTTTCATGGTGGTTTAGCTTCAATTAATTCATGATTTCAACTATTGAAATTACATGACATTATATAAGGAAATATTTAATGAAACTATATTTAGTTCACTAAATAAAACAAACAATTTATTTCTTTGTAAATTGGAATACTCGAGTTTAGAAATGATCGATGATTGTTTGATTCTGTAGTGAAACTAATACCATATATATAACCCAGTGAGTACAAAAAATAGATGAATAGTCGACATTCTTCAACCTTGTGTCTATTTAGATTTTTTAAAAAAGAAATAGCGTTTCATCAGATGGACATATTTCAATAACAGAATGAATAAATTAAATTGTATACCTAATAAATATGAACGTGTTTTTATATGACAATTGATTTTATATCAGTGTACGCTCATATGTTGATGAAGAAACGATAGCGATATATAGTAGGTTACTCGATAGATTACAACAAATATTTCGATAATCTAATATATAAGAGAGCTGGCTATGATCGTAAATCACAAACAGTATTTCACAAATATTCGATAATAAACACTTAATAATTTTACACTTTGAAAACTCGATTCGTATACGCATGAATTTTCGAGGATCACTGTAGACATTTATTGCTTCTTGAACAAGTTACATATACGAATTCACGAAATGCAAGAAAATTCATCCAGTTTTTAATTAAATGTAAGACTATGAAATATATTGCTTGGATTTTAATAACCGAACACATGGTAACATTATCTTGCATAATCAAATCGTGTTATTGATATAATTATAATAATTATCACATGCAAACACTACATGAGTGAAATTTAAGTGTGACACTGTTAATCAAATGACTTGAATGCTATTTATATTAGAAAAGCTTGAACTAGATTGTTAGGGGGAACGTTGAATTTACTTCAAATTCATTGGCTGAGATTTTACAAATACATTCTTCCTCTTTAATGTCTCATATCAAGTCGACGCTTAAATACTATGAAACTATTCGATTAAATTTAGACAAAAGTTCTTATATAAAACTGCCTTCAGTCTCGCGCGCGAACGCTTAATCTACTGGACCACTGAGCCAGCATCTAATGGTGTTAATGTCTAACCTCAACCAACCCACGAAATTGTACGATCATCTTCCACTGTACTGAGGTAGACACCTGTTTCAACCAGACAGGGATTAGCTTCACTGGTCACGGCTTCTCACCAGAACTCCGAGAATTTTCTCACAAAGCTAGACACTAGTGAGCACATGGTAATTATCAGTTTAGGGGTTTTGGAGATTGTTAAGTTTTTGATTGAGATCATGAACCGATTGATGTTAGACCACCGTTGGAAAACTGGAAGCACTGGACGGCCGTTTCGTCCCATTGTGGGACTACTCAGCAGAGCGCATCCACGATCTCGCAAGCGGGATTTGAACCAAGGCCCTTCAGTCTCGCAAGCGAACGCTTAACCTACTGGACCACTGAGCCTCTGAGGAGTCCTACAACAGGACGAAACGGCCGTCCAGTGCTTCCGGGTTTTCAGTGGTGGGCTAACATCAATCGGTTCATGATCTCAATCAAAAACTTAACAATCTCCAAAACCCCTAAACTGATATATACTTCTGTGTCTGTTTATCGAAAATACATCTGAAACAGTTTATCTTTTGTTTGATGAGAATAATAGTTACTACGTTCATGAGATATTATCAAATATCAGAATAATAATGACATCATGATTCGGCTTTTTAGATACTTTATAACGTTTGACTGTATATTTAGTATAAAAGGTATTTAGACCAATAATAATATTTGTTGAGAGAGATAAACAATTCAATTAAACTACGTATATACCCAGTTATATAATAATTTTTGTGTGTATACTTAGGAAGGATTATACTTTTAAATACAATTTATACAATTTTTTCCTCAAAAATAGACTGAACGAAAAATATACAATTAACTGTTTATGAGGTGTCAGAAATAAATTTAAACTAAACACTAGGAAACATCCTATATGAAGCAATCCTTTTGGATGCTTATTTAAAAATACTAGTAAAAGATAACAAACCTTAGGATACTCAAACTTTGGCAATCTATCATTTAATTTTAATTACAAAAAGAATGATTCGTATTATGGTGTTAATTGTTTAGGATATAAAAATGTCACGGATATTCAGGGTATAACAAGGATTTTCCCCGTAATACCTTTATAATCGAATGATCTCAAACATAATCAAATCAAATGTCAGAAATGTGAGAGTTCAAAAATGTATTCGGCAGATAGTTGATGTATTGAGAAGTATATAATCTAAGCTGATTAGTTGTTGCAAGGAATGTGTAGTACAGAGTACCCAATGATGATTTGATGCAGATGCATGACTGAGCTCTTTCAGCTAGGGTGTGTTCAGTAATACACTAATTAGATCAACATCAATATCGGAGACTTACAAAATTATTTATTTTGAGAATTTACTTACTTTATACTCATAAATTGCAGTTATTGAGGTTAAATCTTTCCATCGAAAACAACAAGAGTATTTACCTAATGAATGTCAATACCGAAGTGCCCGCTGAATATTTCTTGATGGGTTGTTGAGTTATATTCTGGTGTAACGTCAAGCCTAAATTATAAGATAATTAAATCTTAATTCCTTATCTGCTATCTGATCAAGTTGTTTTACACTAATGTATATATATTTATATTTGTGCAAACCATTTTTTACGAAATTTATTATTTATATATTTTGTTTATATTATATTACATTTATCATTTTCATAAATAGGAAATACGGTGTTTACATTGAGAATGTAATAAATCCTATCCATCTGATATGTATATACTAACTATACTTGAAAAATATGTATTTACTCTTTGAATATTATAAATAAGCAATCATTATGTTTATCATGTATAAATTTAATCAGAAATATATAAACCATTGGTTTTGTTTACCGATAAATGATATAAACTCAAACTACATTAAATAATCTATATTTTCTATGATCAGTCATTTCTAGACAGTAGGCTATCTTTCTGATGCTTTCCCCTTCATTGACTTTTCAACATATGACATAATTGTATTTATTGACTTGTGAATAAATGTATCATCTGACAGACACTTAATTGGTTCTGGGATAATATTCTATGATAGTATCTCATATAAATGCTAACAAATTAGATGTTGTATTGTTTCAGTTCTTTTATCGATTTTAGTTGCAGACAACTTAACCAATGGATAACTGAACATCTTCCCATGTGGTTTTATAAGTGTCAGACTAAAAAAATACGTAGCTCTATTTTGTCACAGCTAGTAGACAGGAGTAATATAATATGTAAAACTAGGTCATTTCAAGTTTTCTATGGTATAGCTTTATCGTTCCCTAAAAGAATTTGATCCTATTTACATATAGCAGATAGTATAGCGGAGCATATAATCCCAGTTATAACTTGATACAAAAAAAACAAATAAACATAGTACACATAAAAAATAAATGCACTTTATACACATAAGTAATTCTAAAGTAGTATGGTAAATTATTTTGATTCATTAAATTTTGAAAGTTCAGTCATTATGAGATTACAATTTGTGACCTGAATTAAATTGTCTAAAACGAATCGTTTCAAACAATTATTGAATTAAATTTATCATTGAAAAATGAAAACAACTAATCAAATGTTTATGAACTTCTATAATATTTTAATGATATAAGCATTCTAAGATGAAAAAAACATACATTAATTAAACTAAATTAGACAAATAAGTGAGTTGTAAAACGAAAAAAAATGTTTTTCCATTATTTGCTAAAACCATTTCAAAACTATGAATAGCTATTAGGTGTATGCACGTTGCTGAGGAGTCTCACAATAGGACGAAACAGCAGTCCAGTGCTTCCAGGTTTTCCATGATGGTCTAGCTTCAACTGACTCATGATTTCAACTATTGAAACTACTAGGTAATTTTCTAAAATGTGTTTACATTTCTAACGAAATAAAATGGATAATTACTTGAGTATATGTAGAATAATATAGTCACAGTTGATTATAATACAAAATAAGAAAAGGAATGTCACATATAATAAAAAAACAGTAATACTAAAAGTGGTTTTTGGAGATGGTTATATTTCGTAGACAGAAACACAAGGTTATAAAGCTAAAAAACTGAGATGAATTAGGCATCCATCACATCCAAGAAAATAATTCCTCAGAAGAACGCGTTCATAGATTCACTTCTGGGGTGGCAAAAACTCTTCATATATTGAGGCTGGAAACTAACATACTGACCACTGAGTGGTGTACATAAGTTTACGTGTTTAAATAAAATACAAGCTAGGATTATGATTGAAAACCAGATTATATTCAAACATTTATTATTACATCAATCAACTCACGCACACAATACACTATACTCATTTATTTATTACCATATCAATAAACCTAGTCATCTCCACATTTGTACAAACACATATTCATCTCATCCACCTAACACACACTTATCTAACTCACTCTGTCTCTCACTGTCAAACTCATTCACTCACTCACTCACTCTCAAACCCATTCTCCACAAACTCAGATCAACGTCTCATCAACAAACACAGAAACACCAGTACACATTAACAATCCTGAGAATAACACACAATAAACAAATGTGATGCATTGATCAACATGATAATAGCTATTCTAATCAATTCAAATTTATATCACTCTTCGGTTAATAAGCAATATAGTTTGACTGTAAACAGATAAAACTGTAGAGTCTGTGTGAATTCCAGTTAACGTTCATTGAATACAAATTACATTCAATTAGACTAGATTTCACTCAATGTATCTTCATCCTCTCTTCATCCTTCATGCTACTTCCTGTTTCAATCAAGTGACTATGGATAGTTGATTATGTCCATCATGAATATGTGTGTTTGTTAGAGCGTGATTGTGAGTGGGAGTGCGAGTGGGTCAGAGATCTCATCATCTGTATAATTTGTATGAATAAATGTGGTTGACAGTATTTGACTGAACGAATTTCCATCTTGTATGGTTGAGAAACCATTTGTAAATTCATTTAATAACTTATTGTGTTGCATTTTGAGTGGGAAAATGATATTTAGTTCTTTATTCTCACAGAAAGTATTATTCATATGCAGTATAGACTTTTATGTGAAGAATTTAATCGATCAATTGTGTTTCAGTACACACTCTTTTTGTCACAAATTTATTATCTTGTTTATATCCTAACCCTTCCTAATAGACTGTTCAACGTTATAAATCAAAAGGAGGGGAATAATTTCTTTCCAACTAAACAACAATTGATTTTAAGTTTTCAATAATGAATTGCTTTCCTTTGATTTTTATTAGTGCATATGTAATTTACGAAATATTAATCATAATCTATTTAATGTATTTTAATTGATTTAATAAGCATTTCATATAGACTTTAGCACTCCAGTTTGCCAAATAAATAAATGTATCTTATTTATCAGAAGGGGTTTTGTGGAGATTTTAGAAATTTCAATAGAACCTGGAATCACTGGACAGCCGTTTCGTTCTATTGTGGAACTCCTCAGAAGTGCGCATCCACGACTGCACCTCGCGGGATTCGAACCCAGGATCTATCAGTCTTGCGTGCGAGCGCTTAACCAATCCAATCTAACATCGAACAATAATCATCTGCTCACTAGTGACTGACTTCAGGAGGCATTTCCTGGAGTTCTAGTGAGAAGTAATGACCAATGGAGTTCAACCAGGTCTGTTGTGAGATTCCAACTCACTGAAGACAATGGTATACGGTGGCGCGATTTCGTGGATTGGTTGAACTTAGACATTAATACCGTTGGATGCCGGCCAGCTCAGTGGTCTGGTGGTTAGGCGTTCGCGCGCGAGACTGTTAGCTCCTGTGTTCAAGTCCCGCGGGGGGCGGGATCGTGGGTGTACACTGCTGAGTTCCACAATAGAACGAAACGGCCGTCCAGTGCTTCCAGGTTTTTCATGGTGGTCTAGCTTCAATTGACTCATGATTTTAACTAATATTATTTTATTTACTTCATCTTTAGACGTTTATTGAAATCTATTTCTATTTTGTATAACGTTACTAAGATAATGATTCCTAATTCATAGTTCTATCAAGTTTCAATATATATATATATGTATAGGTCAAATGAAATATTCTTTGTACTTTGAATCATATATTGACCAAAGCTTTCATGAACAATAAGAATGACTTATTTTAATAAAGAATGATACATTAAAATTCGATGAAAGATTCCAATACATGTAATTTAGCTAAGTCAATATCAAATGATTGATTCAAAACACCGATAACAATTTTATTAAACATTAATAAAACAATACTGAACTAGTACATTTCAATTTTCATTACAACTAAATTTTATAATAATTAAAAGGTTACTAATCATTTTCTAGGAAATTATATAAAGTGCAGAACTAGTGATTCAATTGTAAATGTTCATACGTTCATGAATTGTTCTAATAAATGAAACATTCATGTGACCTATTCCATATTACAATCTAGAGTCACTTGAATAATATTAACTACAGAACTGATAAGTTTATTCTCATGATCTAGTCAAGTTATATAATTTGTAAACTAATCATGCCAATAAATTTAAACAAATTATGTAAACTTTTAATATCCGAGTGTGTAATATATGCGTCTTTAGCCATGTGATTGATTTTACCGGGTGTAAAGTTAAATTTGCAAAAAGAACTGTTTAGTTATTCCAAATTTCTTTGTCAAAACATCAATGAACAGTTTTTTTTAAAAAAAGAAAGGAAATGGAAACACATTTTCGTGCATAATAAAAGTCACTTTGAAGTGTTACTTTTATTTTTAGAATAAATTGAGTCTTTATAAACATTCAGAGTGTGATAGTCGGCGTTTAGACATAAGGTAATTTCTAAAATATGGACATAAACTAGACCCTTTTTTCCTGTTTCATTTGCTTTTTAAAGTATGAAACCGAAACAGGTAAATAATAGACATGTAAGTGGTTTTAAACATTTAACTTTGGAGTGATAATAAAATTTCCTGATGTTTCATCACTTATTTTAAGCCGCTTCTTCAATGAATAAATACATAAACAAATTTAGTTAATCCAAGTTTAAATAGTTTAAAAGAATAAAGTAGAAAAAATGTTTAGTACAATTAAGAAAAGACAAGTTTGAATAAGTCAATGTCATGTTACTCCCGTCAAGGTGATTTTTATCAGACATAATAGTTCATTTTTGCATAGTTTAATGATTGTGAAAAATGGGATTGTTGTAGTGTGAAAATGTAGAGTTAAATTTGAACATATTACAATAGTAAAAAATATGAACAGAATTGAGCATGCTATCTTGAATAAACGGTTAAATTTTGGATGGATGTGAGGGCTTCTTTTCTATTGAAACGATTAGTATTTAACAATATTCGGAAAGCTTCAGCTATTCGCCTTACTTTGTAGCTTCATTAAATTATGTCACTATTTTAAAAATTAACAATCTAATTTTTATTTTAATTTGTAATCATAAAGTCAAACCTTGGTAATAATATCTATCGAGTAGTTTCATAAATGTTTGTCAAGCTCTTACGCAACATTTTCTTTTCGCTTATCTAAAAATATAACTGATCATTTAAGCTGATTACTACATCGATCCTCCTTTATCGTTCGGAATCCTTTTGTGTTACGATATCCATGATAGTGTTATGATCTGTATTGTAGATCGGTTGTAAGACAATTTGTTATGCTGCCTACCAGTCAAACACTGGTTTCACAACAATTCGGAGACAGTTAACAAAAGGTGTAGTTATGAAAAGGAAAACGTTCTTTGAAGAGATTCTTTATTTATGTTGCAAACGTTTATCAAACAGCGAAAAATTTGATAGTTCTGTATCTCTATGACATTGAGATTCTGATCACTTAGGTTGGTACAATTGGTTGACTACAGATTAATGACCAATTCTATGTTTATATAACCTCTTTTAGAGCTGGTAGAATCCTATAGATCAAGTTGTAATGTAACCATTAGTTTGAACAACTCGATATTCTACACACTGTGTTGTGGTGTTAAGTAGTTAGAGAAAGTCACTACTCAATGGTCATTCAGCAGTAAATATCTTAGTCCTATAGAAGGTTAGTTGGCATACTGATATCTTTAGCAATGAAGCTAGGTGACACAGAATCGAATCAATCAGGGAACATAGGTTCCCTCAAGATTGCAAGCACTCCGTGCTAACAAGTGCCTAAGCGTTCTTGCTGAATAACTTTAATGACTTAATCTCTCAACCAGGTTATATCAAGAGACCTTTTCCTAGGTAACTAATGAGAAAAAGGTTTTCAGTCATGGAGATATTAGATGTGAAGTCTTAATAAACTGAATAAAAACTATGGTTATTACTTCAAAGATCTTGAGGAAATTTAAAATAAAGTGAATACCACTTAACTTTTTCATTTAGTACACGTTCATTCCACAGGGGGCTTTTTGAGGGCAAAACTCTTTCATATATCAAAGGAAAAGTGGGACCATCTGTATTAGTCACAAAATTTTTAATAGAAATACTGGTTATAAGTGACAATATGGAATCCAATCCTAACTTGTTCAAACCACCGTCAAAGGTGATTTGAATCTAATTGATCATCTTAAATATCATGTGTATTTGAGTTTACAGAAATAATTTCTATTACGTACTTACTGTTTGATGTTTGTGATTTAAATAATTTAAATCCTTAATTGCTATTTTATTTCTTGCATTTCGACGAAACTAAAGTTAATACTAGTTTCACAAGATTTTCAACTCGTTAATTCATATTATCCAGTATGTTTGTAGTAAAATCTGAATTAGAAAATCATTTCTTATTACCAGATTTTCTAAAATTCTGTATGCTTGACTGACTAGTTCATTTCCTGAACAAAACAATTTTGAACTTGTCATAATTACTATTTACAAATATTATTACATATCTGATATATGATTTCAACAGTGAGACTATCCTGGATATGTCATTTTATTATATACAGTAAGCTGTAAGTCTACGCAAAATACTTCGGATCGATTGGCCAGACACTATCAGCAACAACCTATTGTGGGAGAGAACAAAACAGATTTCAGCAGGAGAAAAAATCAGGAAGAAGTGGTGGAACTGGATAGGACACATATTGAGGAATGCACCGAACTGTGTCACAAGGCAAGTTCTCACCTGAAACCCTCGAAGCAAAAGGAGAGAAGGGAAACCAAAGAACATATTACGTCGAGAAATGGAAACAGACATGAGAAAAATGAACAAAAATTGTATAGCAGTAGAAAGGAAGGCCCAGGACAGTGTTCGTTGGAGAATGCTGACCGGTGACCTATGCTCCATTGGTAGTAACAGGCGTTAGTACATAAGTAAGTATGTAATAAGTCGTACACTATGTTCTGGCGTCTAAAAAAATACATGACACCTAGTTAAAACAAGAATTATAACAATTGTTTTAACTTCCTTAGAATAAAAGTAGAAATAAGTAAGAAACAATCAAATATTTTTTACTAAGTGAAATATTTAGTTTTTCTCTGTTAAAAAATAAAAAAACCAAAAATATTCTTTTGTTTTAAATTTCACACCATAAAACCTATTAGAAAATATATTATCAGTTTAGGGGTTGTGGAGATTGTTAAGTTTTTGATTGAGATCATGAACCGATTAATGTTAGACCACCATTGAAAACCTGGAAGCACTGGACGGCCGTTTCATCCTATTGTGGAACTCCTCAGTAGTGCGCATCCACGATCCCGCTCGCATGATTCGAACCCAGGTTCGTCAGTCTCGCGCGCGAACGCTTAACCCAGTGCAACACTGGCTCAGTGTCTGCCTCAGTACAATGGGAGATGGTCGCGCAACTTCGTGGATTGGTTGGGGTTCTCGCACGTGAGAACGAAGATCCTAGGTTCGAATTTCGCCATCGGGATCGTGAATGCGCACTACTAAGGAGTCCCACGATAGGATGAAACAGCCGTTCAGTGCTTCCAGGTTTTCAATGCTGGTCTAACATCAATCGGTTCCTGATCTCAATAAAAAAAAAGTATTGATCATATTTTAAAATGAATCCTATAAAATTCATTTTAGATTAGATGGAATTAGTTAATTGTTTTTGTTTTTAAACTAATCGGCTTAAGTAACCATGTATGTTTTATTTAATTTCACCTCATTTTAATATGTATGTTTTTCTTAAGAAAGTAAACATAAAATATTGATCTGTTCTATTCAAATAAGAGTAAAACCCATGAACACATATAGATAATGTATAAACGAATAAAACATTGTCTAAGTTAGATTCAATAATGTATTTATGTAAATATAAGATAAAACATTCTGTGTAATAAACGTATCCAATTTATTGTAATATGTTTCTTACGAAGAAAAACGCTTTTTTTAATTTTACCGCATATATGACGTAATAAAATAAATAGGGTTTCCTAAATGATAAAGAAATGTCTAGTTATGTACCAACCGACTGAATGATAAAAAATAACAGTCTTTAAGATAAGACAGTTAATAAGATAAACAATATTAGTAAACATTCAGTAATCTTACGAAATATCAGTCGGTTATCATTTATGACTAGAATTTTAATTGTTTTTCTATAGTCTTGTAGTTAAATGGAGTTAGGATTTAAATGAAATGACACAAAGAATGAGAACTGAAACACAAGTGATTGATTGAATTCTTCACATAAAATCTATACTGAATAGCTCGTAAACTGCTCATAAACTATATGTCTTGAAATGCTTTCTGTAAGAATATTGATTTGAATATCGTTTTCTCACTAGAAATTCAACATAGTTAACTAATTATCAAATGAATTTACAAATGATTTCTCAACCATACAAGATGGAAATTCGTTCAGTCAAATACTGTCAACCACATTTATTCATACAAATTATACAGATGATGAGATCTCTGACCCACTCGCACTCCCACTCACAATCACGCTCCAACAAACACACATATTCATGATGGACATAATCAACTATCCATAGTCACTTGATTGAAACAGGAAGTAGCATGAAGGATGAAGAGAGGATGAAGATACATTGAGTGAAATCTAGTCTAATTGAATGTAATTTGTATTCAATGAACGTTAACTGGAATTCACACAGACTCTACAGTTTTATCTGTTTACAGTCAAACTATATTGCTTATTAACCGAAGAGTGATATAAATTTGAATTGATTAGAATAGCTATTATCATGTTGATCAATGCATCACATTTGTTTATTGTGTGTTATTCTCAGGATTGTTAATGTGTACTGGTGTTTCTGTGTTTGTTGATGAGACGTTGATCTGAGTTTGTGGAGAATGGGTTTGAGAGTGAGTGAGTGAGTGAGAGAGAGAGAGAGAGAGAGAGGAGTGAGTGAGTGAGTGAGTGAGTGAGTGAGTGAGTGAGTGAGTGAGTGAGTGAGTGAGTGAGTGAGTGAGTGAGTGAGTGAGTGAGTGAGTGAGTGAGTGAGTGAGTGAGTGAGTGAGTGAGTGAGTGAGTGAGTGAGTGAGTGAGTGAGGGTGATTGAGAGAGATAGAGAGAGTGAGTTAGATAAGTGTGTGTTAGGGAGACGAGATGAATAGATCCGGATAGAAATGTGTAGATGACTAGGTTTATTGATATGGTATTAAATAAGTGAGCATAGTGTATTGTGTGTGTGAGTTAACTGATTTAATAATGAATGTTTAAATGTAATCCGATTTTCCTCTTCTTTAATCAATAACCTAAGCTTTATGCGTATGTATTGGAAACATCATCAAATATGTTTGTTTTTTTTTAGTTTGGAACGTGTGAATATATATACAATTTAATTCATAATGGAACATTTTCATTGTATAAAACAGAGACAAATGAACATAGTTGAAACTTATCATTTGTTATAGGACGTTTTATCTAGTTTCATATGCCAGTGTATAAATCACATTAGATGTTTTACAATGTTTACAATGTTTAATATTTTTCACTAATGAGGGTTTATAACACCAACCATCCAAGTAATTAATTAACACACTATTCATGTAGTCTACATAAAAGTGTATGCCTATTGATACACCTTTTCATACTTTTTATCTTAAACATTTAGGCAAAAGTCATTTTCTCCGTATATAAATGAAACAATTTGTGTTCCATTTTGAAAGTTCTTATACTGATTCATACCTATGAATAAATAATTTCATTGTAATTTATGGTATGTCATCGCATAGTCACTGCATGAATAATAAATCATTCTGAATCAGGCCATTTTCTGTCTGATTGTCTATTTGACCAATAACACTTCATTGAAAATCTAACGATCAAAAGATAACTCAATTATTGTTAGATTGATAGACTGTTTACCATTACACACTAAATATTTTTTAAAATATGTATTCAAGTGGATAAGGTCAAGTAGATCTACTTTCAGTTGAGACTTATTTATAATTATGTAAATATTTATTTAATATTAATGTCCATTTGTTAGTTGACCGATATAATCCTCAAAAATATGTTTATATGACAAACTCAATATATCCATGAATTATTATTATTTAATATAAACATTAATATAAACATCTACTGGGATCACCGGGTAAGTAATATTGAGGTTAGATGCAGAGTATCTGGGAATGATGATAAATTAGTTGGTGAGGCTGTAAATCTTCATCAACTGAAATAGTTGGGCCATGTGTTACGTGTGCCTGAATACCGATTACCATGACGCGCAATGATGATTAGTGTTGGGGATGGTTGGAAGAAAGTTAGGTGCGACCAGATCAAAACGTGGCATCAGTCCCTGAAGTCGCTAACTTCTAGTCTGGTAGATGTAGACTACTTGGTTGGGGTTTGCGTGACTATCGTAACCAATGGTTGGAGACCCTGTGTGACATGGCTCAGGATCGACCACAATGGCGTCGGTGTATACACTCGTTGTCTTCCTTTAAACTGTGAGGTTAAAATTTCTTTATATCTTTTTTTCTACCAACTAGTTCTTTCTTCTTGTTCTATATCCTTATGCACAATATATATTACTACCATTGAATTAGCTACTTCTATGAATTCGATGTTCATCTTGTTGTGCTAATGGGGTATGGCAACTTGGACGGATGCACATATGTGCCTGGTCCTACGTTGTAGCTGACTAACCGGGTATAAACATTTTAAATTCACTGAAAACTGTCTTAATAAATTTCACTATCACAATAAATTGTCAACTCATATAGGCCATTAGATTTCGTTTTGATCTCATTTAAGTGTTCATAATAAATATTGAGGTTCCTAATTTTTACATGACTGAACCAGATCTTCAGATGTGTGATAATTTGTTTTATTTATTTGTACGATATGCGTGGTCTTAACGATGAGTTCTATATTAACAAGACTTATTAGTAGTGTGTTTACTCAGTCCAAGTTAATTTCATTTGACTAAGCCCTAAGAAACTTTTTCGTATTTGGAATAATAAACGTTTCGATCGATATTTCCTCCATAAAAAAAAATATCGAAAATTATCGAATATTTTTACTCTTTTAAAACTGTCCATATATATCAGTGAAATGTTCGCATTTCTCACTTTAACGTGAAGGTATATTTCATTAGAAAGTGAATAATATAGACATTTATAACATGGAAAATATTTCTGCTTATCCGTCTGGAGCCCCTCTGGGGCTACTGCCGGTCCCAAGCCCTGATAAAGAATGAGGGTTGAGCATGGAGTTAGCGACCTCATCCCGTAGACAACTAACTCTCTAAAAAACGCTAACCAGAAACAATTATCACAGGTATATGTTTACTAGCTTGTGAAAATTGTCTAACTTGTAGCCAATATCATTCTGACAGTAAATAAAAATCAGACAGCACTTTACAACTATTTTCTTAGCGCAGTACTCTCTGAAGTTCAACCTTGTTAAACGTTGAACTCAGGATATTTAGGGATTTTATTGAATGCATTAAATCTAAACCAATGAATTGGTATTCACTAGTTAATATTATCGGCTGTAAATAATTTTGCTATAAACGCTAACTACAATTCATTAGTATCAATGAAACTAGTCTCTATTGTATGATCAAGAGAAAAATTATCAGAGAAATTATGACAATTAGAGTTCAACCATTTCGATTGCGAGATGAATATCATAGAATGTAATAAGAATAATGACACTATATTTATTCATACATATCCACTTAATACTAAGTATACGGAATAATAATTCTATTATGTAATAGAATCAATAAATAACATTTGACAAACATAATGATCCATTATTGTCTATTCATTTTGGCTTCATACATCAATTTGATGCATGATATTTACTCATTATTCATTATAGTTCACTAATCATTCTAACGCACACATAGTTAAAATTGTGTCAAGTTTTTAATCATATTTTTTGTTTTATTAAGTAACAACAACGACAACAACAACAAAAATGCAAATCTCATAGTATGAATTGTACAATTTGATTTCATTGATTACACTTTTTTTATATTCAATATAGATCATTCAATGTAAACAACAGGGATTATTTAAATAATACAATCATTCGATAACATTTTCTCAATACAATGAACTTCATGTGATTTATAAAGTACATAATAACCCTATTTAAAGCATAGAACTCATTGTATAAATAAGTGAATACATGTAAAATATCTTAATACATTTGTTGAAAGTCAATAGCTGTCATGTTTAATAGTTGTAGAAAAAAACGAAAAAAAATCACAACAAACCCACTTCTTTTGAACATCATGTGTATAAACTTTTCACTTCCATGAAATTAGTAACATTCAATTTAGATTCGTTAAATTATTCAATCTGTACTACTGAATATCAGTAGTTTGTTTTCTTATACTAAAATTTTTGATTAAATGTAAATAATAATTTTGTTCTTAAATATTTTGATACGATTATGGTGTTTTTAAATTTTTGTAGTTTTATTTTTTGTTACTTTAAATTTCTTCTGCTTAATTTAAAAGCTAACTAGTTACTGATTGAATTAGTTACTTATAAAAGACCGTAGTTGTTCATCGTTTTTCATTGTCCAATAAATTAGCGGTCTTCAACACTTTACAGAAATTTTGCGTTCACCTAATGGTTGACCGCTTTTTAATGTCATAAAATAAACATGGGAGATTTTATTTCATACCATGGTTTTTGATTCGGTGTTTTGGGGTTGGTTACAATGATGTAATCAATGCATACAGCTGCAGACAACTGGAGGTGTTGGAACTAAGATCGAAAAAGTACATTTACCCTTCAATGTCACAATTTATTGATGATGACCATATTCGTAAAGCGATCATTTATGCATATGTATGCACGTCTTTATTTCCTATCCTACATCAAATTGAACAGGTTATTAATACTAAGTAGTTTTCAAAGTGCCCAAAAATGTTCGTTTGTCATGGTCATGTTAATCAATATGTATTATCTATGATCTCCTCATTAGTTGCCAAGTTAAAAGTTTTAGTTTAAAACCATAAACCTGTCTCACTCTTTATGTTTGATTTTCACAATCATCACTGGCTGAACAATGAAGATTATATCTGGTGTTCTAAATGTTAGTAAATTCAAATACTTTGGTGATATTCATACTTTAGAAAATTATGTCACTCGAATTAACACTAGTTTTTCGCTGATTTTTAACACACTACACAGTTTACATGAGAATGTTAAAGTTCACAGTTACCAATGAAAAATCAGTAATCAGGTTGGGTTTTCTACAGTTTAATGTTTAGTGAAACATCAGTTAACATTCTCATACTCTACCATTTCACCACACTTGATATCTTATTAATAAAAATGATTAATTTGCTCATGCAGCACTGTGTAATTAGAAAAAATCCAATATTACAGTTGGAATCCGTAAACTAAGTTTCGTCTTCCTTATTTAGTTATTCATAAACTTAATATTACAACTTATAAAAAGTGTCAGGAGGTTTTTGAGGATATCATAGTAATCTCAATGGTTGAGATCATGAGTCGATTGAAGCTAGACCACCATGAACCACCGTCCAGTACTTCCAGGTTTTTTATAGTGGTCTAGCTTCAATTGACTCATGATCACAACTATTGAAATTATAAAATGTGCATGAGCTCATTTAAGATCATCTATGAGCACTTCATGAATTCTAGCTTCGATTGATTAAATTTAAAATGTGATAAACAATACATGAAGTAATGCTACATTATATCATTCAAATAATCAACGAAGTCGTCTAAGTTAAGTAATGCATTTTTTTCAGTAGATTACATTATTTACCTACTTAAAAATATCTCAAATGTTTAGTTTTGATAAAGTTTTATTCTTATTCTTCTGGTATTTCATACTGTACACAATAATATTTTACCAAAAATATGACGAATATGTAACTGAGATAAGTCAATATTTTTTAGTAAACTTAGATATTTTGATAGTTGAATTCATGAAATTAGACATTAACATCGTTAAATGCTAGCCCAGTGGTCTAGAGGTTAAGCATTCACACGTAAGACCGAAGGCCTTGTGTTTGATTCCCACATGTGGAATCGCGGATGCTCACTGTTGAGAAGTATCACACTAGGACGAAACGATAGTCCAGTGCTTTCAGCTTTTCTAGCTTAAATTGATTCATCAACTTAACTATTAAGATTACTATAATTTCTACAAACCCCCATACTAATAATAAACTTATATATTGTTATATTCCAGTTGTCTGATTGATAAAACATTACTTGTATAACAATCTTTATTATTTTACAAGTATTTTAGAAATTTCTCAAATGATAAATCCTGTTACATTAACCTACATTTACTTACTTCTACAGGAATTTAACTAGTCTTAGTACTTTTCTGTTTGAATAAATGATTTTTGACATGATTCAATGAATCAAATTAGTTAAAATAAAATAAATGTTCATACGGATATTGGTCAATATTAAACAAGATTGTTGAACAGAACGTCAGAATTATTTAAATTTCAGTTACTGGAAGACTTTCATATATAAATGTCCTATATAAATTATGTGTTAGTCTAAATTTCTATTTTTTTTGCATAAGTTATATTGAAAGTAATCACAATGCAAAGAAACCCTATAACTTTAAACCAACATAGAATATATAAACAAAATATCTTAACTGAATCTTTAAACTAAGTTCTGTTCACGGCAACTAATCAAAATATTTGTTTCCGAAAAGAGTTAATTTTGATGAAATGAATAATTTATAGATTATTCGAAAAGATAAAGGAAATCACATGATTCTAGTAACCAATTATTTTTTAATCAAAACATTTTGCTTAGTAACATAACTTTGTATCTAATTAATTAATTAATTTAAATCATGTAAATGACCCTATATATTATAAACAAACCACTTGGTTTAATGACTTATTGAACGATTTATGTGATATGCTCATGTTTTCCCCAAAAAAATTCAGTTGTCTATAGTTTTTCTTTTAACGGTATTTCTTTTATTATTATTTTGAAGATATAAATTTAGATTTTCGTTTGCCTTGAAACATGTAAATTAGTTCCATCCTGGTTATTCATTTTCTAGGGACATTTTAATTTATACCAATTTATGAAATAGGGTTATTTGTTGTCATGCTTTAGATTTACAAAAATGCAAATGAATGTACATAATAGTTTATATACTTTGTAGGCTTGATTGTTTAGCTTTGGTAAACTATGGTAACATGGAAAAAATCTATCCTTGTTTCACTTGAAAGACTGCATGATTAGAAAGCTAAATTTGGATGTTATATAATCGAAATTGTTTAAGAAATTATGATGTTAGACTGATTCTACGAACAAGTGTTGTATTTACACGAGTTTAGGCTTTAATAAATAAAATAATAATACCGTGGTAAACAGCATAGTAAGAAATGACAAGTGTGATTATAACTCCTACGAAAACTGTGATAGTATACCTTTACAAAACACAATGATTTTATCTTGATATTTTTGCTAATAATATTTACTGGTTTTAGTGGAACTGAATTCTGATTGTTGTTACCTGAGAATATAATTATGTGGTAAGAAAAAATGTTTTTGTAATAATATTTTGGGTACCGAACGACTCCACTCAGTTAAATAATACAAATGATCTAGTTACTAGAATGTTAACTTGGTATTATTAAGATCCAAAATTCTTATTTTTCATGTCTAAACTTAGGTATCCATTATATTAGCTCATTAATATTGGTTGTTTGAATCTTCCGATTGATGTTTAGGACTATAATTAATCAGTTTATTTTGGCATATGTTCATTGAACAGCTTACATAAGTGAATTAAAATTCATCTGGTTATAAAAGCCAGTAACTAACTGAACTCAATAGCTAAATGGAGGACACGATGGCGTTTGAAGCTAATGATACTGAGTTTTGAGTCCCAAAATGAACGTCATCTCTGGGATGCAGTAAAAGTCTTCTGTGGAATCTCAAATAGGACAAACTGCTCACTCTGGATCTTACTACTATCCGCTGTCCATCTCTGCTTATCATCCATAAAATTATCTCACATAGACCGTTAATTCGTGAGGACGGCCCACGAGTGAACTCGAGAAAGCTCTAAGAAGCTCAGAATGATCAAAGATATTCCATTTAATCATCCTTTGGAAGAATGTTCCAGAATCTCTACATGTAGCTTCCTTTTTGGACAAATGCCCAAAACTCCTGTATGTGGATCGGATGACTATAATCATGATTTTGTTTTTACTAAAAACTATAAATATCTGAGTGTTTTGTACCGAACTTGATACTATTTAGAATAGCATTTCTTTCACTTATCTTCTATCTTATCATATGCAACTTAGAGGGTTCTATCGTTCCAGTGAACAAATTGTACCCGATTTATTAAAAATCTAAGCTCTAGATATAAAATAATTTTAATTAAAAATATAATCCTTTATTCCATAGTTTAATGGTTAAGAATGAAAGATAACATATAGGAAGTACATTTTTAGTTGATAATCAATATTCAATCAATAAAAGTTCCCATAACATAAAACTTTTTTTCCAAAAAAGAAATAAATTTTAATTTAATTTCATAATTTAAAAAAAAGACGAAGTGAAAATAATTTAATTAATAATAATTTGATATTTTAGGGACATTAGCCTATATATATATATATACGGATATATACGAATATATACGGATATATATGGATATAAATGGATATATATGGATATATATGGATAATAATCAAGTTGGTATTCTATTATGTTCTGAAAAATTACACACAAAACTAATTAACTATGACATTTTGATTAGATTATGTAAAACACTTAAATATACTAAGTCAAAAATAGATTATGGATAGATATGCAAAAAGATAAAATGATCTTAAGAGTTTTATACTGATAATTTAGAAACAGTGAACTATGTATAGAAAGATTAAATGTTGTTTTCTTTTTGAATGTAGGATCTAGTGCAATTAGGTAGTAAAAGCAAAATTCATTAAATTCATATCGTCACAATTACATGAACATGAAAGGATGTACAATGAGATTTATTAGTTTTTATTGTAGTTTATGAGATATTTATGAAATTTCTATGATCTCCATGT
Source organism: Schistosoma haematobium (assembly GCF_000699445.3). Taxonomy (NCBI): domain Eukaryota; kingdom Metazoa; phylum Platyhelminthes; class Trematoda; order Strigeidida; family Schistosomatidae; genus Schistosoma; species Schistosoma haematobium. Next base: position 25,211,724 of record NC_067197.1, read on the forward strand.
GCACAATTAATAAGAATAAAAAAACATGGTGATTATTAAATCTTTCAAATTACACTTAGATGTATAGTAACTATTTCTTTTTGTTTTGTACACTTGACAATTTGTTCAATCATGTTTTATAATGATTTGAATCTTCTATTGATATTAAGGACTAGAATGGACGGTTTCCTTTTAGGTATACCTATTTGGGAGTCATCAACTGGACGTGTTTACATCTTAGTGCTTATGAACAACTCAAGACATAATACAGATACCTTTCTTCTAAAACATCCAGAGAGTTATTTGTCGAGATACTGAATCCAGATAGACATCAACTTGTGTATTCAATCATATCAATGATAAACATTATTTTCAAATTTTAATTTTATCTTTTATTCTTCAATGATCACTAATAGTGATTTATACAGATTATTGGCAAAGCTTTATTCTACATTGTATAGACGTAGTACCTGTTTATGTACACATAATCAATATATTTAAAGATAAGCTGTAAAGAGTACATTAATATATGTATAATTTCATTATTTTTACTACCCTTTCACTCATTCCTAATTTTTCACACTTGAAGCTAATACTAAATTCAAATACTTCTACTTTTAATTCTAATCATTTGGGTAAAATCTGGTGCATGGATTTTTTTTATATTTTACCTCAGTTTTGAGATGAACATATGGACTGATTGATCAGTTGGTGACATTGTTATATTTTGTAACCTAGTTTTTAAAGAAGACCTTTGAATCAACATTTGTAATTCCTAAACTTAGTGTAATTTCTTTGATTTTATAGATTCAGTTAACTGTAAAGTACAAATTTATCTTATTAATTGAATTCATGAGTAAATCTGGGCCAGACCACCATTGAAAACTCAGAAACACTGAACGTCCGTTTCGTTGTACTATGGGACTCCCCAACAGTGATCATTCACAATCCTGTACTGGGGACTTGAACCCAGGATGAAACGGCGTCCAGTGCTTTCAGGTTTTCAATGGTGGTCTATCTTATATCGACTCATCAATTCAACTACTAAAATTACTTCAATCTCTGCAAACCCCCATTCTGATAATAAATTTATTTGATTGAAGCTAGTACCGATACAGTGATGACTGTTGTATAAATAAAGTTAGCCAAAAAATGTAACTCTATTTACTTATTACACATTATGACCTTACAAGTGTACATAAGACGACCGCAATCACCATTACCATAATTTTTTGATGAAACTTTACAAAACATGAAATGTGAAAACGAAATACTTTTTTGAACAGATATGTTTGATTTTAAGTAAAACGGTAAGTTAAAATAATGCTTTCTTACCACTCCTAGAAGTTGTTGTTCCACTAAAGTTTTCATCTGCCTGACTTGGAGATTTATGCATAATTTGTGAATTCAACAGAATAGTTTCCATTAAATTTTTTATAGTGTTATTACTTGTGCTATTCTGAACTTGTGATTGTTTTTGTTTTTCAAGCAGTAAATTTTGAATTTTAGGATCTTGAAGTTGTAACTGCATAAAATTACGATATAATGTATCATGAGTAGATAATGAACCTTGTGTTTCATTGTTATTTGTTGCATTTTCTAAAACAGGCGATTTCATATGTAATGCAATCTGAGCTAAACTTTTGGCAATCTCGCCCAGTTCAGGATGTTGAGATTCAAGAAGTTGTAAGTCTGTTTCCATTTGATTGGAAGTGTTATCCGGATTCTTGTTCATGAGTTAATGTATGAATAATAAGTTTTATTAAGATATCAATATATATATGCAATATTTAATCTCCAAAAGTATATGGCTGGTAATAAGTAAATAAACAACTTAATCCGACCTTTGTTTTCGTTGAGGACATTAAGTGAATAAATTAAAATTAGCCAGTTACATGTAAGGTAATATAGCAACCTTGATTCTGTATTTTGATTGGCTTTTAACAACGGAGTGATAGCAATTGGTTTATATGTAACATATTTTAATAAATAATAAACATCACGCATTTCATGAGGAATAATAATAATAAGGAGATTTTGGTTATATATTGTGTAAAGTAATTGTTAGTGGGAATTATTTTAATGTAGTATGAATCAGTACCTAATAAAGTAACGGCGAATCTGAGGAAAATAGAGCCAACATTATAAATATTCTTTTACTGAATAATAAAATAGAAAGTCATTTTACTAATTCAGTTACTTTCACATTATAGTTAGTTGTTAATCATATTTCAAACTGATAGAATGGCTGAATGACATGGTTTTGTAATGACATGATACGGTAGTTAACAACTCAACTCAACTCTAAATATCATAAAGTTTCAAATTTCAACTTATCATCTTTGTTTCAATGTATATAAAAAGAAATGAACAAAGTTAAATCTCTCAAATTATCGTTCTTTGTTCGTTCTATTAGTATTTATAGTGTATTATTAGAAGACATTCAGAGTGGGAATTGTACACTGATGATGACATGATATTGTTATAGTTTTGTACTTCGTATTTGCTATTCAAAAATTATTTTTCCATATACTGCTTTATCAGAAACAAAGCCTATTATTTATCCGAATTTATAAAGAGTAATTACTTTTCTGTTTTTATTAATTTCTATCAGAATGACTTAACCATCTTCAACTGATTAAGATGAGTTGGTGATAGCAAAGGGTATCTCTTAAGGAATAAAATAGACGTTAACAAAATTCGTAATGATCATATCATTTCTTCTCAATTTCACCACTTTTATAGAAAATTAGTTGTACAATATATTCTGTGAATAATATTCGTCTATTTTTAAAGTTTAATAATAAGTTGGCTGGATGTGCTCTATTTTACTTATCATTGAATTACGTGAATAAAATTTAAGTACATTGATGTGGTCTAATATCACTTCATTTATACCACTTTGCATTATTCACTGAGGTAAGTCGTCCTAGGGGAGTTTCGAGTGTGGTTGGTTATCTTAAATCAATATATGTCACAGTTTTTTGGATTCGTGTCTAAATACATTAATAAGTTGTTGGGTTTTTTTTTCCTGAAAAGGAAAACAATTGATTTTCTAAGAATTCTTTATAATACTATTTACAAAAGCTAATCACTTGTTGATGTTTGAAGATAATGAATCATAGAGAATCGTAAGGTTTTCGTCAACGGCTAAAGGGGTTAATTAAATAAAAATGCATTTTGTTAATTAATTTCATTTCTGCTTGCATTAATAGCTGTTATTATTTCATTAGTTAAACCCGTGAATTATAGAGGTCAAAAATTAAAATTATGGTCGTCTCCATGATAGTCTATGAAAATTTTGAGTGACGACATACATCCATTTAATTTTGAAGTGAAAGTTAAGTTCAAGTTACGAACAAAAACGTTACATGTATTTCCATGTGCCATTTCTGTTTAAAGTATGGATTACCGGCTGAACGTTAGTGGATGAGAACTGCTGACGAATCTAAGACAAAACAGACGTCTAGTGTTTCCAAGTTTTCGATGGTGGCTTGGATTTAGTTGATTAAATGTTTAAATTATGAAAGAATGTTTCAGAATTGCTACCATTGTATAAACTAATAAAGAAGTATGTAAGAAGACTACTGTATTAAATCCTAAAACAATTCCCAGCTAAGTTGACATAGTAACATGATTTTCACTGTTATTACACTTGTCAGTCCATAAACTCGATAACCCCAATACATATTATATGCTAGCTGGTAGTTTAAGATATATCTACTAAGAGTATTATGAGATTTACCACTAAGTTGATAGAGCTAAAAAAAGTGAATTGATAAATTCAGACATATTGCACTTTAGGAAGATGGTTAACGAATGGGATGCGGAATTAAACATATTAAGTAATCTGAATTTCAGTGTGAAGTAGTTTCTCAGTAAGGACATTATGTATTTTCATAAAACTGTCTAAATTTGAAGTGATTATATTTTACAAGGCAACTGAGAAATTCGATAATTTTGTTGTTTGATTATATTTTCCTTGAAAAAGCTTGGACCAGATTGCCAGGCGAAACGTTGGATTTACTTAAAATTCATTCGCTGAGATTTTGCAAATATATTCTTCTTTTTAATGTCTCAAATGAACTCGGCGCCCAAATATTGTGAAACTATTCGTTTAAATTTAGACGAAAGTTCTTATTAATTCAGTGGTATGTTTCTTGAAAAACCCATGTAACATTAATTCATTGATGTTTTTCCTAGTTGTGTAAACACAATTCTGAACAGTTCACAATTAGAATAAAACAGCTATTTAGTAAATTCAGGCTTTTAAGCATTTTCAAGATAATATCAATCTCCAACGTTAAACAAATTAACTAGTCTCAAACGTTTAACTTTATAATAAAATCAGTTATTTACAGGGTTGATAAGCTTTTTTTTCAATAAGAGTTAAGTTTAGGTAACAAATGAAACTATGTTGTAGATCTACAAAACATCACATTTGAACTTTTATCCTTATCATTGTTTCTACAAATCAAATTAAGTTAATATCAAGAAAAACTATTTTTCTTTTTAAAAAAATTGTAATTAGCTACAAATAACATCTACATATTTCCAAAGGTGTTATATCATGTTACAACTTGTCTGTTGAATGCTACTTGTTATATTTGGTCGTCGCTGATTATTGCGTCGGAAACGCTTATCACTTATACTCGAAACGAGGGACCTTGGCAATTCCTATGACACGAAAGTAAAAACACAAAGACTGATATAAGTGATGATTTATTAACCCCAAAACACGACGACGACGACTCGAGTAGAAAATACACTCATTTATATATTGATTGTACACACAATTAGATTAATAATTAAGATGAAATCACATATATGAAAAATACTCAGTTATAACAAATCACATATTGAGCATAGTTCATGTCAATGGAATACACGAATATCGCATATTATACAGAGTAGAATATCATACGAGAAAAGGAAACAAATACTACATTGAGTAATCATTACATTGAATCAAAGCGGAAGTAATGTTGAATAAAAATCATAATGAGTAAATCAGTCAAATTTTGAATTATCTTCCCATCATCTCACCTCACCTTCTTTTTTTGAAGACTCAAAATTTAGATCCTGACTTCATATTTTTCTGACTTTATCCCCCTTCCCCCACAAAATAATGTCGAGTTTTCATATTCCCAAGTTACAGTTAGTGTGACTCTTTTAAAAACATATTTCGCGCATTGAATAGAGTCCACTAGAATTGACTAGATGGTGAGAATCAACGACGTTTGATATGAGACCACTAAGGTTTGATTCTTTTGAAACATTTTAGTCAAATTTCTTGAAAATCATACGGCGAAACAAAACCGAATACTACACCGAATGATCATTACAGTGAATCAAAACGTAAGTAATACTGAGCAAAACTCATATGGAGTAAATCAATCGGATTTTGACTTTTCTTTCCATCATAGCATATCATAACAATAAATTAAAGTTCATTATGTAACCAATGATGGATCGTCCTGTGCGTAACGAAACGCGCTTCCTGGATTCCACTGCTAGCCACTATCCATGATTGTTTACAAAAAGCTTGTGAATTAAGGCAATATTGAGGCATACGCACAGTATGCACATATGCTAATAACAGACTGATCAAGTGCAGTCTTAAACCTCATTGGGAAGATACAAGCCAAACACAATACCAAGTGAATTTAAAGTTCATTATATACATAATAGTTCTAGAAAGAAAATGATGTAATTTCTTGTTTTTAGTGTTTTATCAGTTTACTTTCTAACTTGAATAACAAATTTTTTTTTCTTTTTTTACATTCATTACTGAATGATGTAAAAATGTTTTTTTCTTTTTTCTTTTTGATCGTGGAATTTTATTCTACCGTAATTTTTTCTCTTTTTTAATGTTTCAATTCAATTCTTAATCACAATTGAACTGAATAGTGATTGTGTTGGTTTTTTTTGTGGCTAATTAAAACAAGAATAACAGTATGATTATTATATAATCAACTTTTACTTTTTAATATGAAAGTTAATTAACTTTTTTTTCTTTGTACTAATTTATGTTCATCATCAATGAAGCAATGAGTAAATGTTAATTTTACAATTAGATTATATAGGCGAAACATCTTAAGGCTATGAAAAATTAATGAATTTTATACATTATGAATAAAACATCTTAAAAATAATGATTTATAGTTCTGTGTTTCATGTATATCAGATTCTTCTTAAGGCAGATTGAATTCTGTCAAACAAGTTGCTATGTGACTAATAGTCTAGGTTGCTCAACATTACTTACACTCGGTTGAGATTTTAGATAGTGATTAGAGATAGCCAACCTAATACGTTATGCCTAGGTTTTATGGTACTTGCCACTGGTTAACACAAGACATTGGACGCTACGTATCGGTCGATTAATCGTAATTACATATCAGTCCTACAAAAGGTTAGTTGCGGCCCGAATAACTCAATGGTAGAGTCTCTGACTGTGAAACTGCTAGGCACAGCATTGAATTCACCAGTGTATCATCTCCCTTGAGATTACGGATACATTCTGTTAATTAGTGATAAATAGCACGAAAAATATGTCCAGAATTTCTTGTCGACCACTTCCAACCACCATCTTATTTCTGTGATATACATTTTATTGATTTAAAAGTGTAAAGAAAACGACAGGGAACTGTTGAAGTACAGTATATTTGTCTTTAGCAGTATTATATTGGTTTTAATCAATTAAACTTACTTCGATGTGTAAATATGTATGTATTTTTGTTTGTAAATTTAAATATCAGTTTTCAATAGTTAATAATATTATTGTTTAAAGCAATTAGTCCCTTTTAATAATGTAATAAGAAGACGAAGATTATCAGGACTATGTGTTCTCACCTATATGTTTTCACCTTAAACCGACCCTGATAATATTGGCTTATTATCCAGAGTGATTAGGTTTCAAATTGTGTTCACATTATTATTATTAACCTTGTCTCCTCTTACCCCATTTCCAGCCTAGTTGACCTTTTATTTTTAATGTATAAATGCTCTTACCAAGTATATGTGTGATCAGATTGTCCGAAATGTATTGCGCTAATATATCACATAGTTCTGATAGTCTTATTATTATTATACTATCGAAATATTATTGTTATTTGGATGTGTTCCTAAAATAAGTATGTCTGTGTATATATTTTCGGAGGATTTACATCTCTATTTTCCTTATCCATTAATCCATTATAATTACTCTCTCATCGTTTCCTCATAATTATTAATTAGCTATTGTTACGACAGTTAATTATTGTGTTCCTCATATTCACCGAATGAAAGAATATCTTTCCCATCCACATAATATCTTAATCATCATCGTTAGATCTTTACATAACCAAATTTTTTATAAATTGATAATTCTGAACAATTAATCAATGGGTTAGTTATATTCTATTCTAGTTGACAATTAGCGTCCATGTATAATCTATTCGACTTGCTGAATATTTTTTTCTGACACTTGGAAATATTCTCGATTAACGTTTATATGATCTGATAATCAACTTTTTTCATTTTGTATTTTTAATTTAACCTTCTCATTGATGTTTAGGACGGCAATTAATCAGTGTCTTATTGGTGATTACGCTTACTGTTCGGATTGCCTCGATATTTCCTTAAGTCACAAGCATTATAAGCAAAGATGGAGGGCGGCTAGCAGTGAAGTCCAAGACATGAGTTTCGTTTTATTTGGGACTTGCTAGATGGATGTATCTGCATCCACTACTAGCCACCATCCATCTTTGCTTATATACTCCAATTAACTATAAATATAGTTGTACAGCTTAAGTAAATAATGTTATTGAAACAAGAACTTTCTTCAATAAATTATTTACATTTTTTGTTCAATGACTTAAAGTGTTTCTCTTGTTATTAAAAATTTCGAAGTTGAAATTAGACAAGGAACAATACTAATGAGAGGTCAAAGCGGATAATTTTTTTAAAATGATATCACATATATCTATACGACTCTATTTATCATTACCGAACTCATATATTAATGACTGGAATCTAGATTGGTTTTATTTTATAAGCAGATTGTCTGATAAGTTTAAGCATTAAAAGGAAAACAATATGTATTGATTTATAAAGTATTTATTTATTTGAACACATAAATATTGGTACAAAGGAGCGCACAATACATATGCGCCACATAAATCATCCGATTTGTATGAGGGCTGTGATACTGCCCAGGTGCTCAGATAGAAGCAGGTGGTTTTCTTAGGGAGCCTTCAACCTAAAGGTCTGATCCACAACGCAGTGGAGCAACGTCAGGAGACGAAGTCCTATGGGTGCCAGTGACCAACAATAGGTTCATACCTGAAGCCCATGTGCACCATTAGTTTGGAATTAGTGTTTTCCAAATCCGTGTCCACTAACGCAGTTAGAGCGCTGGACGTTTGCTTTTCGTCTTCTCAATTTCGTAAACAACTGCTCACCCCTAGAAGGCAGTAAGTAGAATTTCCGTGGCGGTAGTTGTATGTACGTGGCCATGTAGAAGCATTTCGGGAAGGAGAGTGGACTCTTCTCACCCTCGGTCGTACCAGGGCATTTCTGGGTCAATTTATAAGGCATAGAAAATATTACCTTCTCTTAAAGACTAAAACTGTAGAAGGTAATCGACCCGTAACTGATATTCTTTAGTTTAAATCAGCAGTATTCCGTAATTGCAGAGTTTTATAAAAAACGACACAGATTCATGGCTATAGGTCTTTTGGTGTTTCAGGAAGAACATGTAATGAAAGTTTTAAATACATTCTCCTATAAAGTTTGACAAATATATTTTTCAGTATAGGGGTTGTGGAGATTATTAAGTTTTTGATTGAGATCATGAACCGATTGATGTTAGACCACCGTTGGAAACCTGGAAGCACTGGAAGGCCGTTTCATCCTATTGTGAGACTACTCAGCAGTGCGCATACACGATCCCGCTCGCGGAATTCGAACCCAGTGCCTTCAGTCTCGCGCGCGAACGCTTAACCTACTGGACCACTGAGCTGGTATCCAATGGTGTTAATATCTAACGTCAACCACTCCAAGAACTTGCGCGAACATCTTCCATTGTACTGAGGTAGATACCTGTCTCTACTTGACACGGATTAGCTTCAGGTTTCCAGCGGTGGTCTAACACCAAAAGGTTCATGGTCTCAATCAAAAAATTATATTTTTCATGTATTTAATGAAATTCACTAATTTCACTCACTAAATATGAAACTTTTTAAAAGAAATAGGTTTCTGCAATATAGACAATTTCTAATTCATGTAAACATTTTAATTAAAGGCAATGTATTATGAATCTTAAGTATTATAAAAGATAAATATCGAGGCAGTCCGCACAGGATGCACATATGCCAACAAGAGACTGATCAACTGCAGTACTAAATAACAATGAGAAGTTACAAGTAAACAACACCAAGTGAATATAAATATTGATCTGTTTAGAGTTGATCAAATTCGTAGAAATAGCATAATAATAAATGTTGAAATGAATGATAGTATTAGATATTATTTATACACCGTCAATAGTATAGCATTATTAGTAGTACATTATCATTATAATTGTTAAATAAAACTGACTACATAATAGAATGAAATGAAAATGCTGATGATAATAATAATAATAATGGGAAAAATAATAGCGATAAATGAACCAAGTAACTGTGACATTTACGTAGGTGATTTTAACCATTTGCAAACATAAGAAATAGGGAATATTTGTATGAGATATATTCAGGTGTTTGAACATATGTCGATAGATAAGATGAAATATAAAAATATAGAGAATAATATCTTAACATTGAATCAAAATACAGTTAAATAATTCATTCTATATTTTTATTACAAAAGTTGATAGAGTGTATATTATTCTGGTTAGCATTATCTTTTAATAAGGTTGTTTCCTAAGGGATGAGATTATTAACCCTATGCACAACCCAACTTTTCTTACCTAGGCATAAGACCGGCAGTAACACTAGAAGAACTACAGGTGGAGTATGCATATATATATATATATATAGTGGAAATGTATGACAAAAGATTGTATCGAGATAATTTATCAAAGATGCATATAGGGAAACAGAGAATAACCAACTTCAGTCCTCAAAATCAATAATGGAAATTTAAAAACCCTATTTTTATAGTCATCGAATAGGTTATTGGTCGCTTGAACTCAGTAGCTCTGTAGATAACATATTGGAGATTGAAATGAAAGGTATTTGATTCAATTGTCGATGTAAACATCAAGACATAGATACAAATATATCCGGTTGATGAACTCAAAATAGTGAGAAACATGTGTTCGGTAACTGGACGGATATGAAATATATGGAAAAATCTAAATTATCTTCAACATTGAATAACATGGAAAATTACCGAGTCCTTACGTTTACTTAATACATATCAAAGGGAAAACTATATCGAGATTTCATCTGTTTGACCTGTAGCCAGTTTACACCATATAAAATGGGTAAGTACGAATAGTAAACAACTTCGCTCTTGATAATCTGACATGTGAATTTGATTTCTGATACTTATATTAAGTATACAATATGTACATAAGTAAGGCTAAACAATAAACTATTCATCACTATTCAGTTTGAGCAGAAAGCATTCGAAAGTTATTACATCGATTAATTTTTTTTAGATTAGTGCCATAGTGTTACAGGGGAGTAGTTCTCATTAAAGTATCAAAGTTATCTGTTTTCCATGGAAAACTTGATAGTATTTAAAAGTCGTCAATACAAATTGATCACTATTGGATAGTCGATTGCAAGCGTTATCATATCTTCAATCAATGAATTTTAGCTAATTATCATTTCAGCAGTATAACAATAAAACAAATTGTGCTTGTCAGTTAAGTACTTCATGATACTTGTATTATATCTTCTACAATATTAATAATAAATTAAATAACGCTTTGAATTCATTGTTTCACATGAACGATAAACTACACAAATTCACATTTCTACAAATCTATAAAACTTAACAAAACAAGGTCAAACTTATGGTTAAAAGTGTTCCGTTTTGTAACTCATGTGACTATATCAGTTAAGTAATAGGTCACTTGTTATTTAGTGTAAAACATGAAAAATTTATTAAGAAAATTAAATAACTCATTAATAATTAGCTACTTGTTTATCACTTTCAATCGTACAGTAAATTCAATAATAATTGATCATTGATAAAATCGAGAATCCACTTTAGTTATACAACTATAATCAATGAAAATCAGCCATGTCCGATGTAAAGCAACTACTCAACAGCGGCAGTGAAAGAAAAATTGTTAAATGTTATATGCATACATAAACCATCTGATAGCTGCTTAGTGGTCAAAGTTTTCACGTTCTCTACAAGACTTAATTATCCTTAGTCCGATCGTATATGAATCAATAAATTAGCACTGGTTAGAAATCTCCTACTAGGATCAAATATTTTTCCAACCCTTTCTAGCTCTTAATGATTTTCTAATTAAACCCAGTTGTTGATGTAAATTCTGAAATTTAACAGTGTCCACAAACCTCTTACAATAATAACTAAGCAAAATGTGAACATATAATTAAGATGGAGTTTTGTTATCTAAGCTGGATGGTTTGGTTGTGGAGCTATCATCGTTCTTCTGAACGATATCATCAGCATAAACTTCAGATAGAACTAAGATTATACAAAATACCATGAAATGAAAGCGCAATAATCAGAGACGGGTTTTATGAAATTTATAGTAATTTAATAGTTGAATTCATGAGTCCATTGAAGCTAGACCACCATAAAGAACCTGAGAGCAATGGACGGCCATTTCCTAGTATGAGACTCCTCAGCAGTGTGCGTACATGATCCCGTCTCGCGAGATTCGATCCCAGGATTTATCAGCCCAATAATTACTCACTATGAATAATACAAACTAATTCAACATAAAATTAAATAATCACTGTTCAAGTTAGATGTTTTCATTTTTCTATCATTTAATCTTGACATTTCAGGTAATGTTTAACTAGATTCGTAAAAAAGAAAAGAAGGAATCTCTTGAATTTTAATATCGTATAATTAATGACGACATTTTTATAAAAGTAAATGTATAAACTATTTCGTTTGTATTTGAGAGAACCACAATAAATTTTTTTTAAAGAAAAAGTAGATTGACTTGTACACGAGTTTAGATTTATAATTTGAACTTATTGTGATGTAACATGGTAAAGAAGAATCTTACGTTTATAAGTCTTTGGTATTTCTTTCTTTTAAATCTTCATTTAGTATCAGCAAATGTACTGATCTTATTTAGTTAATTTTTCTTCTTTGTTATAATATACAACTAAATGGTTAAAATAAATGAATATTTCAATAGAATTACACATAAAATACTCACTTCTTTAATGTTGAATATATATCGTATTAGATATGGTGTGAAGTATTGTTTTAAATCCTGGATAGTAAATGAGACAAATCAAACTTAAAGGATGTGAATGATTGACTGTTACAAGCAGCAAATGTTTTAAAGAAAATAAGAACGAATGAATAAGATGTGCTGATCTTTTAGTGGCCTTCGGTATATTTGAATTCATTTGGATAGTACGAATGATTGTCATCGAGTTATTGGAAAATACATACTGACTACCTTCGTGTATATGTGACTCGTAAATGTGCTCCATTGTCTAGCTCGGATCACTATATAATTCGTGTTCTACCTAAAGTATATGGAAAGTATGGGAAGAGTACACTCCTACATTAAACCAAGAAAGTAAAATGTAGGAACTACTCAAAAGAAAATATCCGAAATCTAAAAAAACATGTTTCATACGAATAACTGGGAATTATTTACAGATGAATCACTGGAAATTACTACTGATGTTATCACTTATTACCTTAAATTCTGTTTTGATATTTGTTGTCCCACTGAAACCATCATTGTAAGTTTTGATTGACTTACATCTTCACAACTAAGACGACTACGGAGGGTGAAAGGAAGAATGTACAAGGAAAAGAACTCTAATAAAGTTCGTAAGCTAAATGGTCTGATAAACCTAGAGATTAGACGTCTCAACTCTATGTTTACTAAAAAAAACTCTTGTCTTGCAAAAACTCTTCAAGTATGTGGAAACTCTTTAAAGAACTTACAGGCGACAGACAGATTAGGAGCGATAACCAGCTGAATGTTCGTGATTTAAATAAGTCTTTTGTACGTCAGTCATTTGATGTAGTGCTCCCTATATCCAGAGGTTTAATGAGTAGCTGTGTTCCTAGTTTCACTGAAAGTGATGTCCGAAGATGTCTCCAGTCACTTAATTCATCCCGATGTTTAGGATCTGATGGTATCCTAAACCTCCTTTTTAAAAAATGTGCTGACGTCCTATGTTATCCATTCACGAATATCTTTAACAGATCCTTCTCATCTAATCTCATACCGAAAGTGTGGAGAAAGATGAAGATAATCCCTGTACCCAAGAAAGCATATAGTGATAAGAATGCAAAGTTTAGACCTATTGCAATAACTACACCCTTCCTCAAAACAATGGAAAAATTATCAATACTTCCACTTCAGCCTGCGATAAAAGAGCATATTGATCCGTATCAGTTTGCTTACAGATGCACAGGAAGCACCTTAGATGCTGTCGCTGTTCTGCATCACAATATAGTGTTCAACTTAGAAAAGGGTAAGAAGCATATTCGATGCGCTTTTCTGGACTATACTTCAGCTTTTGACTCTATGCCAAGACAACAGTTACTTAACAAGTTAATCAGCGTCAACAGTGACAGCTCGATAACCAACTGGCTATGTCCTACCTCTCTGGAAGGGAACAGTACACTGTGTTTGGAGGAAAGTGTTCAGAGTCTCTGCTGTCTCATGAAGGTGTACCACAAGGAGCTGTTCTTTCACCTCTTCTCTTCTCATTTTTTCTGCTTGATCTGCCATCTTCCACAGAAAACACTTTTTTGAAATATGCGGATGATCTCACTGTGTGTATGCCTATCTCTTCCTCTTTACATCCCATAGAAATGAATGAGTTTTTGTCTCGTATTGATTGTTGGTCTGTTGTCAATGGTCTCATACTTAATCCATCTAAATGTTAAGCATTTGATTGAGATCATGAACTGATTGATGTTAGACCATCACAATTGAAAACCTGGAAGCACTGGACGGCCGTTTCGTCCTATTGTGGGACTCCTCAACAGTGCTCATCCACGATCCCGCGAGCGGGATTCGAGCTGTTAACTTTAGCATGAGACATGAACAGAATCTAAACATCGCTTTGAAATCCCATAATGCTTGTGCTATTGGAGACTTTTTGATAAATACAATGTTGAAGGTCAATTATCTTGGTGTCACCTTTTCCTCTGATCTCTCTTGGTGTTCCCAAGTTAATTGTTATCGAAGATGGTTTTCTGTCTGACTTATTACATAAAGAGATTGCATGCTCTTGGGATTACTCGTCATTTACTCTTACAATTTGTCAATTCTTGCATATTACCTATTATTCTTTACTGTTCTCCATTATTCTTTCCCGTGCTTTTGAGAAAAAACCTTGCTGTATTGCGGAGAGTGCTGAAGGCAGTTAGCAGGTGTGTGGTGAATCTTTCGAGGTAATAATTAATATAGTTGTGGATAGACATCTAAAGTCATGCAGACTTCTGGCAGGTGTTATTTTATCAAATACTAACCATACCCTTCACTCTTATCTTTCTCCTTGTATATCTTCTAGTAGGACGAGACGTAATTACATTAAAATCCATGCACGCAAGCAAAAGTATAAAAGTTCTATCATACCTTATGTTGCAAATATGCTCTTTGACGAACAAGTTATTAGAGTTAACTTAGTTAATAACCTGCATTCTTAACATGTCTCTAATCTGGAAATTTGTTCAGTCTTTCAGATTTTTTTAACCTTCTTACTGTCTTTTTCGTCTTTGTTTTCTTTTAAAAAATAAACTTGTTGAAATACCTTGTGCTGAGAATTTTATATCGTACCAAAATGCAATATTGAATAAAGCCATTAAAAAAAATATTAATAATCGTCAACTTCAATCACGTTGGTGAATAACGGAATTAAATAAGTCAAATAACGAGAATAGATTTTTGAATACGTATATTTCATACAATAGTTGATCTGAAGGCGAAGCAAAACTAAATGGCACGCGAAGGAGAAGGCGACTGACTTAACTTGATTTAACTAGGTATTAATCGAAATTTACAGTCAGACAAAAATAAGTTACAGATATGTGATGAATAAGATAAAAAAATGTACACACGTGCCCTTAAATAAAAGCAGTCTATATTGATAAACGAATAATTGACGAGATAAAAATGTGGCTTGAGAAGAATGAATAGATTGATTGGTCCAGAGGCTAGAATAACCTATGTGAGCTTGACATTGTTTTAGCTCCTATACTTTTCTGTAGGATCTATGTTCACTTGTCATACTCATGATAACACTATGTTTAAATGATGTATATCTGTTTCATGGAGCACTACAGTCAAAGTCTTTCGTAGGTCATAATTACGATGATTTAACATGGCGTTTCCATGATGCTCCGTTCTCCAAGTTAATTTCTATTAAAAAACTGAAGAAGTCTTGGATCGTTCATGAGTAAACAATGCAGCATAAGGAATACAACAATAATGAAGTCAACTAAATATGATATTAAACTTCTCGTTTGTTTCTACCTACTGAATAAAAACTATCTAGTTTTAGCTTTGGTTGAACTGGATCATGTTAGGTTTGGTACTGTATAGACAACACAAGTTATTATATGTTAGACTGCTGTAAGAAATAAACAAGTAGTTTATAACCCTAAAAATAATCTTAGTTACTATGACATAATATGCAAAGTTTACCTTAAAATTTTTTAAAATTTCAAAACAGTAACTCAGAATTTTCCCTTTAAAATAGAATTCATTTCCTTCTGTTCATGAATGAATAAATCTTATAAATATGTACTTATAATATTAATATAAACTAAAACTGTTATAAATACTATTAATCTACCTATCCAGAACATCTGTCTACCAACACCAAAGTCACAATTTTCAATACAAATATCAACACTGTTCTACTGTATGGGACAGAAACTTGGAGAACTACAAAAGCCATCATCCAAATGATACAACTGTTTATTTACAACTGTCTACGCAAAATACTTCGGATCTGTTGGCCAGACACTATCAGCACCAACCTACTCTGGGAGAGAAGAAATCAGATCCCAGCAGAGGAGAAAAATCAGGAGGAAGTGCTGGAAGTGGATAGGACACATATTGAGGAATGCACCGAACTGTGTCACAAGGCAAGTCCTCACCTGAAACCCTCAAGGCGAAAGGAGATGTGGGAGACCAAAGAACACATTACGTCGAGAAATGGAGACAGACATGAGAAGAATGAGCAACAGTTGTATAGAAGTAGAAATGAAGGCCCATGATAGGATGTGTTGGAGAATGGTGGTCGGCGGCCCATGTCCCGCTGGAGGTAACAGAAGTAAGGCTAAGGCTAATCTTTCTATAAATAAATTAACAATTAAGCTAATATGAAACTTCAGTATAAAAATACATTATTAAGTAAATCCAAGTTTTCTTTTATACTTTATTTTAATAGAAAACCATGAATTAAATTTCCGAAATAAAATTTGAAAGAAACTCTATAAATTTTTAAAATTAAAAAAATTTCATTAGGGGTTAATTGTCCACTGAGTTTTATATCTAGAGTCCAATTGTGATACAAACTTATTTGTGTTTGAATCTTACAGAATAATTTATGTTCTTAAATGTATATAGTATACACCTTGCAGACAGATTCTTAGCTGGGTTAATAATTAGATCTAGGATTTCTTGCTTATCCTCTCTAATTAACTAGTTTCGTAAGTTTCATTAAATCGGTAGTTTCTGTTAGATTAGTAATATTTTAAAAAGCTATTTGTTAAGTACACACACTTGATAAAGAGAAGTAGTAAATCAGTTAACTAAACACGGAACGAAAATTCAGGCTAAGTAACTATTTTCATCAAATATTAATTTAATCATAACAAAACATACTGTGTCGTTAGAGAATTTCTATGCTAATCTTTTTATTGTTAATCACTCTATTTATATAACTGATTATGTACTTAATAATTTCTGTTTATCCTGTCCTTATTCTAAGCCTTTCAGTTATATTCGATCAACTAAAATGTTATCATACGTGAAGTGTTATCTATTTATGAATACGGCCTACACGTAATTTTTATTTTCCGGTTTTTATTCAGTTCATTGACTTAATTAAACCATTGAATCTGAGTCTCGTATTTTCTGCATTTATTATTTAGAGTAGTAAGTAGTAATTTCTGGCTGTTTTTGTTTCTAAATCCAACCATATCAAGTGAATTTTATTGAAAAATTTATTCCTTCCGGGTATAATTTAAATTTACTATGTAGATTCAACCAGAGAATACTGGTGAGCGGTTTATGTTCCTCTATGAGGGGTGACAGGCGTAAGTAAGTAACGTAGATTTGACAGTAATGTTTTCATAAAAAAGTTTACAAATGAACATTGAGTTCTTCTGTAAAAATATTCTGATTCGCTCGAATTGTTTTGTTAAAGTTTTTACTTAAAATAAAAATGTTATTGATGATGAGACCCTGATTTCCCACATATCACCTCAATCGTTGTCTCATTTTCAACAGTTCAAGTCGTTATTACTTTTTTTCCTACAAATAATAAAGGAAAGGATTGAAACCCTTAATAATACCATACAAAGTGACGCAGAATATATTTGAGATATTGGCAACCATCCTTGTATAGTAACAAATAATGAATAACAAAAAAATGTAGGTAATATTTATTCTAGGGAAATCTGGTTGATTTGGTACAGATAAAAATATAATTGTAATTCAAATGTTGAACAGAATATAGTGCTATTGTGATGGCTGGTAGTATGTCAAGTCATATGGACTATTCTAGTTTCTGGGCAGATCAATTTATTCATTCTTCTCAAGCCACATTTTGATCTTGTCAATTATTCACTTATTAACCATGACTGTTTTTATATGATCGTACGTGTATTAATTGCTTACCCTATTTATTACGTGTCTGTAAATTATTTTTGCTTAACTATAAATATTAAGTCACGTTTGATTAAAACGAGTCGACTCACTCACCTTCTTCACCGCGCGTCATTTCTCTTCGTTTCTCTGATCGTCTGTCCGGATCGACAATTGTACGTATTCCAAAATCTATTCTCTTATTTGACTTATTTAATCACATTATTCATCAACGCGATTTAAATCTGTTATTATATGCAAGGGTAGCCGGAATGTATATTTTGATAGCAATCATCATACCATCTAAGTAGAGTCAGATAGAGTATCACTAAACTAGTTCATTTTGTACTTGTTACTTGAGCAACAATGAAATGATCTTCATCTACATAACTCAAGTTCTACTCGTATACTTGAATAAATTCTTGAACATACTACCTAGCAGAAGGTACTTCAAATATTTACATTCAAATACGAATTTATGTCGAAAATGTTTATTACAATACAGCTTTTTTTAGGATACATATGAAGACCAGCTAAGTTGTATGTTTAAATTATCGCCAAAATGTTTACGTGATTTCACCATGGAGGTTAATGAGTTAAATTGTGAAGTTTTTCTATCAATTTTATATTGATCGAAAAGACTAATTTTATATTACAGACGTTCCTCATTGAAACTGTTTAATTAATAAATTAGTGTAGTAAATATTCTTCAATGGTTAGAAAGTAGTCAGATAACCTGACTGGATAAAAATCATGTCATCGTCTGGTAGAATTTTATTTTGTGTGATCAAGATTATTCGTATCAAATCAATAACCAGTGGTATAGGGTGAGAAAAACTGTAAAATTAAACAAGGATTTATTGTGTTAGTTCCAACCAAGATAGAGTTCTGGATAAGCACATGATGAGTCACAAACTTGGACTCATTGGTTTGAGATGGTTCTTCAATTGACGTAACTCCATGACAAATTACTATTTCTTTTCCACAAACTCAATATTAAGCGTAAATTCTATGTGTATTGTAAATCTAAGCTAGTTTAGATTCGTTTTTTATCAAGTGAATTCGTTAAACAATCAAAAACGTGTTATCGGGAATGGGAGATGATAATAAATTCGTCATTGAAGCTGTTATTTTTCTTTGTATAATCAATATATTGTACACAATCATGGTATTTCAGCATTACATCATTGTGCCACCTGAATTAGTTCTATTCATAAAGTATAGTTTTGTAACTAAGTTGTCAATCATACTAAACATGATAACCGAATTCTTAGTATTAATGTAAATAGTTGCACGAAATAACTTTTTGTGTTCTACAGTAAATGATGAAATATGTTAGAAGTATATGTACTATGTTACAAAAAACTCTTCTTATTGAAAAGTACAATAGAATGCTTTTCCTCTCCAATATTCATATCTTTTATTGATAGTTCCTAGTCTAAATTTTTGAATTATTCTTAAAGGCAAATACTAGGTGGTTGTTAATATAATCTTAGGAAATCAAATTAATCTCATTTAGTATTGTTTACTTATATCTTCCCATTGTCGCTTAGGGCAGTGATTGATCAGTCTCTTATTGACATATGTGCATCCCATGCAGATTGTCTCGATATTGCCTTATGCCACAAGTATTATAAACAAAGATAGTTAGTGGCTAGCAGTGGAATCCAGGACGTGCATTTCGTCCCATTTGAAACTCGTTAGCTGGATGTACCCAGAGTTGATGTCCTGAATTCCACTGCTAGCCATCATCCATCTTTGCTTAGACATCAAATTAAGCTTTAGATTCCCTATTACTTAAGGCAACTTAATCAAGGGCAGTAGAATTTATTAAGTTTTTATAAGAGTAATTTGTAAGACATTTGCCAAACACACTAAACAATTTATTAAAATGTCAAAATATATTATTTTCATAAATTTATATGTGAAAATGAATCCAAATATTATAATACTCCTAAACCTTATCCTCTGATTGTTTATAAATGTAATCTAAACAATAACATTATACATTTTCTGAAAATATGCACTGTGGTTCATAATAAAAAGGTTTAACAATCAGATTAGTACTTACACGCTTTCATTATACTTACTTACATACTTACTTACTTACGTATGTTATTCCCGATGGAGCATAGGCCGCCAACCACCATTCTCCAACACATCCTATCATGGGCCTTCATTTCTACTTCTATACAACTGTTGCTCATTCTTCTCATGTCTGTCTCCATTTCTCGACGTAATGTGTTCTTTGGTCTCCCACATCTCCTTTCGCCTTGAGGGTTTCAGGTGAGGACTTGCCTTGTGACACAGTTCGGTGCATTCCTCAATATGTGTCCTATCCACTTCCAGCACTTCCTCCTGATTTTTCTCCTCTGCTGGGATCTGATTTCTTCTCTCCCAGAGTAGGTTGGTGCTGATAGTGTCTGGCCAACAGATCCGAAGTATTTTGCGTAGACAGTTGTAAATAAACAGTTGTATCATTTGGATGATGGCTTTTGTAGTTCTCCAAGTTTCTGTCCCATACAGTAGAACAGTGTTGATATTTGTATTGAAAATTGTGACTTTGGTGTTGGTTGACAGTTGTTTTGAGTTCCAGATGTTCTCCTGTTTTATATATGCTACTCTTGCTTTGCCGGTCAGCGCTTTCATTATATAATGATGAAAATAAAATGAAAACACTTAGGTTCTTGTCAAGACCAAGATTTCGATAGTGTAACTTTAATTAGAATAGTAAATCATTTTCTGAATTCATATATTAATTTACTTATAAAGTTTGCACAATTAAAATTTCATGTTCCTTTAGTTAATATAAAGAGGAATTTGTATTTGTTTATTAGTTTCTAAATTCTATCAAGTATACAAGTTAATTTTGGTTAGATAATCTAATTCACATATTATTAATTGGATTCAGTTAAGGAAACGAATTCGAAAATTATAAAAATCGTAAGAAAATTTAACCTGGATGGTGGTTAGAGGTAGTCGATGGGAAACTCTGGATCCGGGTTTCGTGCTACTTGGTACTCGTCAGAAAGGAGTACCTGTAATCTTGTGGTAACTGGTGATCCCTGGCGGATTCGACCCCGTGTAACACAGCTTCACAGTCAGAGAGCTATCCGAGCCGCGACTGACCTGCTGTAGGACTGAGGTGTAATCACAATTGATTGATCACTGGATGGTGATCAATGTTATGTGTGTCAATTCCTTATTAGTGCAGATCAAATGCTATCGACTAAGTTGCAATGTGACCACTAGTCTATTTGACTCGACACTGCAACTACCTCTAACGACCATCTAATCTCAACATAGTGCACGCAGTGTTGAGTCACAAAGACTGGTGGCTACATTGCAACTTGGTCGATAGCATTCGATTAGCACTAATAAGGAATTGACACACATGACATTGATCACCACCCAGTTATCAATCAATTGTGAAAATTTAACCACATAACTA
Organism: Schistosoma haematobium; assembly: GCF_000699445.3. NCBI lineage: Eukaryota > Metazoa > Platyhelminthes > Trematoda > Strigeidida > Schistosomatidae > Schistosoma > Schistosoma haematobium. The sequence continues at coordinate 25,233,152 of NC_067197.1, forward strand.
TAAACAAAGTAAGTCATTTACTGCCTACAAAACTTTGATAAAAAAATTATCTTAAGAGTATTTTTCTATAAACAATCGCATGCTGTTCACTCTAGTGAATAATCAGGAAGTCTGTCATACTAGATCGAACTCACACAAACTTCCTTCATCATCAAAGTTCGAGAAGTTAAATTGTCACTTATGGTTGTTCCCAATTCCACTGAATAGAATACAAACTATGCTTATAAGAATAGTGCTTTCTTAGTATCTTTTTTGTTTGAAAAGAACAGTAACCTTTCGATGGTTAGATAAATTTCTTCGTTTCAATACGCCGATTGCTACCGGTATTTTGGCTTTGATTAAGTTCTACTTGGTTACAGTATCATAAAGAGTAAAAAACATTTTGTATTACTTTCATCTGCACTTTTTCGATTATTACAATCATATATATTTGCTGACTGTTTCTTTTCAGGTTAATAGTTTACCCACATTTTATTGCTTAATAAATTCCATACCAACTTTAAGGCAGAATCGGGACCCCTAGAAAATCATTATGCTGCAGAGAAAATATACACTGGGTCAATTGGTTGTTTGGATGATAAGTGCACGTTATTGATCGAAACATGGTTTTCATTTTTAACGTATGAGATATACACCAATAGGGGTTTAATTTTCCAAGGGACAAATATATATATATATATATATATATAAGTATACATACGGTTTATTCGGTACTCACTCACTATCGATCTTTACACTCGAGTAGCCAGTTGAGCTTGTGTGTAGATAGATTTTGTTTTAGTATCAATTCTTGGATGCCCCACATCTCAATATGAATAGCATATCGTACAATGGATTTAAATCTTGATCAGTAAGTTGATTTATACGAATTAGTTGGATGATTATAAAATAAAGATATGAAGATTAATTCCAAAAAGGATGAGGTAATATGTATCAATCACAGGAGTAGTTAACAATACATTACCTAGAAAACATTATTTCCAAGAATAAAAAGACAAAAGATTTGAAAGTAATTTTAAAATTTAGTTTGGAAACAATTACAAACTGTAATCTAGCAGCTGCTAAAGTTTTTAAAGTTATGGCCATTTCACAGAGCTTTGAAATACTTTGATAAACATTTATTTTGTTTACCGTTTCACTATAATACTGAGTTCATGGAAATAAATAGGATCTTGCAAAGAATTCTGGCTACTTGAACACGTGTGGGTAGCAAGTTATTGATAGGCTTCTTTAAACGCTTTCATAACGAGCTAATAAAACACTTGAAATTTTTCTTATCTTGATGATTGTATTCTTAAATTAACTAGTAATTTTGGTGTTGACAGGTCTTATGTTTTTTCCCTCCAAATCTAATTTTCTCCTAGGTCTTCACAAAAGATTCGAAAAATGCAACCGAATAAGCTCTTAATTGGATCATGTTTTTCCCATAGAATCGTTAAAGATCGTAACGTTCTATCCCGAACAATTTGAATCAGCCTCATTAATGAAAACTTTCAAGAGGAGGCTGGAACTTGAATGATACTATTGTGATTAATATGGGTCAACTGATCTACTATGTTTATTTTTTAAAACTATAGACCACCCAGTAATGATATAACTTACAAACGTAGCTAATGAGTATTTACAAGAGAACTTAAATCTATTCATTATATGATTTCTTATAATACACTGATTAATAAACATATTTTTAAAATCTCTTCAGTAATATTACCTGAATAAATAAACAAATTAATAATATTTTAAGCATTATATAACGATGAACGTACCCTTTGAAATGCTGGGATATAAGGTATAAACATAACCGTATGATTAAAGTTCGAGATAAAAAAATGTATTCCAAATATAAGGTTCATTATGAATTTGTTTATATTTAAACCCAATCAAAACACAGTTGAATTAAAATTAAAAGTACTCAGATTTCACTTCTTCATGAGAATCTGTTAATTCTTACCGACGTCCTGAATTAGTTATCGCTGGACTACAACTTAGAGACGCAATGAATGTATACTTGAGCAAACTTCATTTTTCTTGCTGAAAAGTAAGTAAAGTTGATAATCTATTCAGTTTGATCTTGTTTATTCGAAAGAAGAATTTTAAGAAATGGATGAACAGTTGCTGTATAAAAATGTTTATGAAACTGTTGCTAAAGAGAAATTCTCTCAAGTGATAATCGCAAGGCTTTTATGACTTAATAGTTACTATCCTGTCATCTTACTTACTTACGTTTGTTACCCCTCATGGATGAACATTGGCCGCCCACCAGCATCCTCCATCCAACACTGTCCTGGACAATCCTATCCAGTTGCTATTCATCATTTTCATATCTCCTTCTGATTCCCGGCGCAGTGTGTTCTTTGACCCCCTTCTTTTCCGTTTCACTTAAGAATTCCAAGTTAGGGTTTGCCTCGTGATGCAGTTTGATGACTCCTCAATACATATCCTATCCACTCCCAGCATCTTTTCTTAATTTTCTATCCAGCTGAAAGTTGGTTTGTTCTCTCCTACAGTATGTTGTTGTCGATAGTGTCCGATCAACGAATATTGAGTATTTCGCGTAGACAATTGTTTAGAATTTTCTTGACGTTCATATTGAAAATTCTGGCTTTGTTATTGATTGATAGTTGTTTTGAGCTTCACATGTTCTTCAGTGGTAGGAATGCTGTCTATACTTCGCCAATCCTTGCTTTTACGTTTGCATCCGACCCTCCTCCTTCATTAATGCTGCTACTCAGGTATGTGAAAGTCTCCACATCTTCCAGAGTTTCTCCATCAAGTGTGATTGAGCTAGTGTTCTCCCTGTTGTATTTGAGGGCCTTGCGTTTTCCCTAGTGTACGTTGAGGCCTACTGATGCAGAGACTGCTACTACACGGGTTGTTTTGACCTGCATTTGTTGCTGTATATAGGATAGGAGGGCGAAGTCATCTGCGAAGCCTCAATCGTCTAGTCGCATCCAACTTGTCCATTGTATTCTGTGCTTCCCGCCAGATATGGAAGTCTTCATAATTCAGTCAACCACTAGAAGTAAGAGGAAGGGGGAGAGTAATCAGCCTTGTCTGGCTCCAGTCCTTGCTTGGAATACGTACGTCAGCGGTGTAGTTCGTCGTATGAATTCTGTATGATATTGATGACTTTCTCATGTACACCATAGTGTCGAAGAAGATCTTATTTCATGTCATCTACCGTTCAAAAATAAAATTATTTGACTTTATAGATGATAATATGTTTAAAACTGAAACGTTCTTCAAAATTTACTCAGTACGTTTTACAGAATGGAGTAGGTCTCATACACATAGTTCCCTTTATTATCGTAAAGAGAGTAAGAACAAAGATTGGTGCAGAATAATATGAATTTATTTTATTTCTTTGGGTTCTCATCAGCTGCTTACAACCTAAAATATTTGAAAATCAACGTTATTACGGATATTGACATACTTATAGATAAGAGGGTGATTAAGGATGAATAAATGTATCATGGTGTAGCGAAGATTCCGATAGAGTTAATGAAGTCATAAAATTTTGTCTCGAATAAATAAAGTTTGGGAGGGAAAGTTCCAGAGCATTGAAATAGTGATTAGAACTCATGATAATAGATTGATGGTAATACAGAAAAATATGAATTGCAATCAGTCAGTTATGTATGATGTAATTTAAACTTCAGAAAGAGTTTTAATAATGACGCAATAAATAAATAAAAAGAGGGGTTATTGTTACCATGGTAAAGAAAAATTCATTACTTCATTAGGAGTAACAGGCGTAAGTAAGTAAGTAAGTAAGTCGTTGTCCTGCATTTAATTTGTATATCTACATGATCCCTGAATTGAAATAATCGACTAGCGGTGACTATTGACCTTGCATCTCGTTGTCACGACCAGAGATTTGGTCAGAGGGAAATACTTCATGGAATATCGAGTATGTCAAAACTAAATCACAGAGGTAGAGGATTTTCGTCGCTGATAATATAGTGAGGCATATAAATAAAGATTTCCTTACATAGGTCCAGACACTATATCCAAGCAACTATTGTAATATTCTTGTTCTTTCGCGAATAAATTTACATTTGTCACATCTCTACAACTTTGAATAATCCGTTCCCATTTTTTGGAATGATAAATTGTATTATGAAAAAATGTTGACAAAATCAACTGACGCCAGTTTGATCATAAAATCTAATGGTCAAACAAGGGACTTGTGTATGCAAATTTCCTATTCAGTTTCTTATCAATAACTACATATTTTAGCTTGTTTGTTGAACAATTTTTGTAAATTTCCATTTTGGCCACTTTCGGAACATAAAATAAATGGTTGAAAGAAAAGAAAATCAGGAGTGAAGAAAAGACCACTCGAAGTAAAATAACATCAAATACATAAGTGTTGAGTTTTTTTTGCAGAAATCGAATTATTAGAAAACTTTACAACGATTTCTTAATTTCACTAAAATGTTATAAACATTAAGATTTATGTTTTACCATCTTTGTTACCATGCAGATTGTATGTGAATAGAAGATCAAAAGTGACTAAACTTTCTAAAAACAAATTACCCTTGCGGTAGATTGATCATTGCTTTTCACTTTATAAAAAGTTTCTTAGTTTGCATTTGATTACTTGTAATTAAAAAACTGAAACAGCAACCGATCTCTTCAAGCAAATGTATGTATCGGTCAAAAGGATATTGACTAATTTAATTTAATAACAACTAACTAATTACTACGGAATCGAGCTATTGTTGGGACGGCTTTCAAGAACTAAAACGGAGCCTCTAGAGGCCCTTAAAGAGCCAAATAATTACCATTCAATCAGAGGAGCTTTCTGGAATATAAACGTGGCACGCTACTATTGGACAGTAGCATGACATGCCTCTTTGCGGATTGGCTGAATTATAATGTTGATATAACAAACGCTAATATCTATTAATACCCATGATTTTCTGTACATTTTGATTCTTACCCAACAAGCACTTTTCTAGTCATTTGTCTCCTGATTTGCAACTGTGAGGGTTCTATACATTTGAGTGCTATAATTGTATACCGTATTCTGCATTAATCATGTAGCAGAGTTAGCAGTCATCATCGATTGGAAAAAACAATTGATATATTTCCTGTGTAGGATAATCTGTAAATTATCACTAAAACTTTACTTGCAATAAGAAATATGCACTGTCAGTAAGCCATCAAAATTTGGATAGTTAACTACAGTTAGAAGGATCCAGCAACTTTTCTGGATGATTGGTGATAAAAATATTATTGTAACTGTATATATATACCTTGAGTTTCATAAAGTGAGATCAGATTTACTGGTGTTTCAATAAGGTCTAAATTTTCTGGATTTGGTATTTTGTGCTATTATGTTACTTGCTATTAAATGACAATAGTTCGTTTCACTTGAAGTTATCGATGATGAGATTCCTTCTAACTGTTTGTAATCTCGGTTATTTTAAAGTTAGATTCGTATAAAATATATAAACAATTTTCTAGCTTGCAAATATCAAGATGAATAAATTGTCACTATGGTGTGAATAAATTATGTTTAGTAGAATGTATAAAACGTTACCAAATAAACAGATAAATTTGGAGTTATGCTAATTTTGCAATTATATTGTTTAGGATTATCATCTTTCGAGAACAAAACTCATTCTTGGTCATAGATGAATAGTTAGAGTCACATAATAACTAAATGCAAATGATATGAAATGCATGATAATTGTTAGGAATACGCCTACACTAATTGACCTTTGAAACATCGCTGTAACTTCCTCCTACGCAAATAACCTCGAGTGCATTAACGCCTACATAAATTTTATCTGCTTATAGACCAAGAATTTCAATACTCGGAAACCAAATCAAGTACCTTGTAACATCTTACTGACCCATAATTTTTGTGTTATTCTAGCTTCATATATATAATTAGGACAACAGCCCACCATATCTAACATATCTTCATTGCTACAAAACTAGAACATCTATGATACCAACAGACTGATAGTGAACTGTAAGTTCTAAACTTCAAAAGATGTCTAAACGATTAATTAGTCAAATAAAAGCTTACAGTTATGATAATACGAAAGCATCATAAATCAACTTTTTAATAAATTCATATGAGAAATATACAAAGTGATTAACTAAAAATATAGCTTACAAAGTTATAAAATTCATTCCTTTATCCGTGAAGTCGTTTACATGTGATGTTCATGAGACTAATACCTACTTGTTAAACATGGAAAGGAGTATCTGTGAGTCAATTTAAAGCAAAGGAAATGTCCAGATATAATTCATCAGCCACAATGGCTAATGGACTGTTCTTTTGTGTTCTGATAAATTATCTAATGTGAGGTCATCTTTAATCCGAAATCGTTCGAGATTTATGACTACTTACCCAGATTAACAAAACGGTCGTTTCTAATAAACTTTCATACTATAATATCACGAGAATAAAATGTTATATCATGTGGGAGACCGAGAAGTGTCAATTGCTCAAATATCTCTGAAAACAAACGACAATCTTTCACTTTGAAATTTTAAATAAAGCAGATAGTTGTAGTCAATAGGTTTAATTTCAAGAAGGGGTCATCAACTACGACTAAATGATTTACTATTCCTAATTTGTTATGAATTGATTGCTGACAGTCATGATCACTTATAGCCCCTTTTGGTTTGTTCATACATAACTGTTATTTTTAATTTAATGATGCTATGTGATATGCATATATATAAATCACATCTGTTTGAAATAAAGATATCACAGAGGCTGGTTGTTACTTCTGAACCCAAAACACGGCATAGAGAGGACGCTGTGGACAAATTAGAAGCTTAGTGGTCATCTCGGGACCAATGGTCAGATTAGAGACATTATACTACAGAGTAAATAATAGACTAAATTAAAATCAGGATTCCGATTGGTGACTTTGCACATGATGTCGGTCAGCGGTCATTAAGACATAACACCAACAATAAAATGAAGAGATAAATTTTCACATAGAATATTATCGTATTTATTATGGAACACAACATGGTTTAATCATCATAATATAATATAAATGCACAAATAATCTAAAGTGCTTACAATGAGTGGAATAAAAGTCTAACTATTAAAATATTACGGTATCTTAGTGTATTTTGTACATCTATGAATTTATAATTATATTTGATAGTTTCTGTATTTATGATATATTGTGGTAAATATTTTATCCCATTACGTATGATTTAATAACTATAGCCAGTAAAATATATATTATAAACTCGGTTGCCATGGTAACAAAATATTTGTTGCTGAGTGTATCACATCATTAAAAGTAACAGTAATTAACTGTCAATCTAATTCTGAACAAAATACACCTCATTGTAAACTCACATATCTCTTTTTTTAAAACTTCGATATTATTTTTTCATAGTTATTTATTTTAAATTTTACAAAATTATTTCATGCATGAAAATGATGTTTACATTGAAGATATCAATAATCATTACCTGAAACTTTCTAACCCTATTTGCTTTAAAAAGTTTCCAGTTTTTACAGAACAATTCTAAGCTTCTTGAAAAAAGGCGAGAAATAATATTGTCGAGATAAAACAGTGGTTGAAGGTAATCAACGGGAAAGTTTGGACCTATGTTTCGTACTACTTGGCACTTGTCGGCAAGGTGTACCTGTGATCTCTAGGCAACTGATTCTCTCTGACGGATTCGACCCCATGTCACCCAGGTTCACAGTCAGCGTCATTACCGCTGGGCTATCCGAGCCGCGACGGACCTCCTGTAGAACTAAGATGTATTTACAATTGATTGATCACTGGGTGGTGATCAATGTCATAGTGCACGCAATGTCGAGTCACCAAGACTAGTGACCACATTGAAACTTGGTCTATAGGATTTGATTTGCGCTAAGAAGGACCTGACACACATGACATTGATCACCACCTAATGATCAACCAATTGTCTATAATAAAGTCATCATTCTAATCTTGATGATTTCATTTAAAATAAACTTCTGTGATCAATACGAATCTTGGTAATATTCTCTAAATGGTTTACATAAGCCATGGAGTATAAATGCAAACTGTACTATAATGCCTTATGGCAACTGAATAGTCCATAAAATATGAAGGATTTGATTGGAACTTAAATCAATAAATAGTTTTACTTCACTGTACATGTATAAATTAAATTATACAATTCTACATGAACTATTTGGCCTTAAATGAAATGGATTATTTTCAAACAATGTTAAAAAGTTAATCAAATGTTTTTTAAATATGGTGCATGAATATAAATATATAAGGGAAATGACTAAATAATTGGATGCCGGCTAAGTGGCCTAAAGGTTAAGCGTTCGCGCGCGAGACCGATAGGTCCCGGGTTCGAATCTCACGAGGCGGGATCGTGGACGCGCACTGCTGAGGAGTCCCACAATAGGACGAAATGGCCGCCCAGTGTTTCCAGATTTCTCACGGTGGTCTAGCTTCAATTGACTCATGATTTGTGTGTATTGAAATGGCTACCAATGTTTAAGAAAAAATATCTGTTATTTGTGAAACAACAAATTTCGGTGAACGTGAAAAATGCCACATTGTTAAATAAAGAAAGCAAAAATATAACAAAATACATAGATTATCATAGATTGTTAGTATGAACAGATTTATAAACAATGTGACATCCAAATTTACAGTGGTCTTTCATATAGCTTTGAAGTCAGTTAGTGATTATCGGTTTGACATTTGGTCGAACACATTACTAGGTGAAGTTAAATATTCAGGTTAAGTTACGTAGATGTGAATTCGAGTGATCCTTTGATAACTATATATATTTCTAACATCTCATAACCATAGTATAGAAACTAAGAATAACTAAAAGCACCAGTGGACACTGAATCCTAGTTCTATTTTTTCCACTTAACTATCTATTATCTTTTAAAATGTGTTTTGTTAAGTATCGAATATCATAAGCCGAATAACTTTGTTGACATGTTAACTACTTTTGTAGAATCAAACTTCAAGCCCAACCTTTCTGTGTTTTATAAATAGTCACATTTTGAAATAGTTAAATAAATGTTTCTATAATAAAAAAAGATTTAAAATACTACTCACAAAAATTTCCTTTGTATACTGAATTGTTCATTTTAGTTTTCTAAGCACTGTCTTATCTATTTTGGGTGTGTCACTTGGGAGAAAATCTTAAAAAAATCATTTCCTCTATTGAAGAGAAAAAGTTAAACAAAATTTGCCTAGTAAACTTATGTTTGAAACTGGTTATTATCTGTAAAACAAATAGCTTTTAATGAAAAAATAATAATCTTGGCATTCACATGGTAACAATCAATTTTCGCCACAGAAACGTATTATATTATAATTTTAAAAAAAAGAAAAGATCAATATGAGCCAATAAGAAAAGGATTTTACCGAGTTAATAATTCTTCGACAATTGTGATTGTAACATAAAATTTGAACAGTAATTAAAAAAAGTAAACTATTTGACAAAGATTCAATAACCAATTCTGGTTAATTCAATTAAGTTTATTTTATGAATTAGAAATATGAAATAACTGAAGTAAATAGAAATCTCTGGACCAAGATACAGCTTTTTTTATTTTATGTTAATAATGACTGAATAACTTATCGCAGCATTGAAAATGTAACATGAAGTACACTTAAACTAATTTTATAATGTTTTGAACAGGTCATTCTCACATTTATCAATGTAGGAATCCTTTGTGTTAGAGTAACCAACATTCTTTTGACGTGAATTATAGGATTTGTGACTTAGCGTGTACCAATTCATGACACTGCTAGTTACTAAGTAATCAATCAATATGAATATCTCAGCCACACACATAATTTGTTGTGGTCCAAATACTTTACTGATAACGGCTCAAATTGTCAAGCTGGTTGATACAAGTTCAAATCATATGATAAGCAAATGTCTTTCTGACGAATATAAAATTGATCGACACTAAGGCTAAGAGCTTTCTGTTGACTGCCTCTAAACATAAATATGATATCTAGTGAATTAGACCAGTGGACATATTGCAGCTTGGTCGATAGAATTTAACCAAAATTCGCGACTAGGCAATTATAAAATTGGTAACTGCTCAGCGACCAATCAGTATATGTTGTCATTTTATAGTCAGTGATATAGATAGAACAATCAATCCGAAAACAACTCGTCATATTCAAAATGTCTATAGATTAATAAAATATGGTTTTATTATGCTGATTTGTCATTCAAATTCAATTACATTTAGACGTATATATTGACTAATCAAATAAACAGCTACGTAATATACATGTACTGAAGTATAAGCATGTTAACCTAAGATGGATTATATTGTACGTGTACAAATGTAAAGACTAGTTATTGTAGTGATAAATATTGACTGATTTTATCACATATTGTAAAACGTACATGTAAGTATATTAGACAATGTGTACACCTTGAAAAGAAGAAATGAGATCGATAGTGGCATTAATTACTTTCAGTATTCACGCATATGCAAATTAAACAAATTGCTAATTATTCAACTATATTATTTAATATATGCATATTATGATAAGAAAATACATGTGAAAGGTCTCATTTCGTTGAATAGTTAATTTATTTTACTTAATAACGTAAAGATGGGACAAATTAAACTTTTTAGTGTGTGGTAAAAACGAGCATGAAATATTATGTAACCTCGGATGACGTAGAAAAATACAATCATATTTGCAACGAAGAACTACAGAAAACATCATATAATTTAACAATTGTCCCTAAAATACCATTCAAAACGTATTAAAACGAAGTCTGTGACTTTGAATAACATGGATTGATGCTGTAGTTTTACGTTACCGCCATAGTACATCGGGAAAAGTGTAACGAATCACGAAAGGTTACAAAATTAAAACTTTCTACAAAATAACAAATACTTCAAAACATCTTAATTCGAATAAAGTAAAAAACCGTTTTATATATTTACAGAATCGTGTTTAAAGGTTAAGTCCGACTAGAATGCCAGCAAATCCCAGCTCAGCAGTTTGGAAGTCAATTGTGACTGTAATCTCTGGGTTTTTCTTTTCCAATTTTAGGGTCGCTGATGTGCACTGCTGAGGAGTCCTACACTATAATAGAACACCTGTTCAGTGCTTTCAGATTTTCGTAGGTTGTTTTCTTTATATCCATTCGTCATTTCAATAGAATTAGGAAAAGACGATGGAAATGGATAGAACATACAATACGCAAATCATCAAACGAAATCATGAGGCGATCCCTAATTTGGAATCATAAAATGATAAAATAGGAAGACTAAAGAACATATTACGTCGGGAAATAGAAGCAGATATGAAGATAAACAACAACTGGAAAGGATTGCTGAGAACAGGGTTGGATGGAGTGCTGGTGGGCGGCCTATGCTCCCCCATGAGGAGTAACAGGCGTAAGTAATTTAAGTATTACAGATATATCAATATTTTGTTGAAATTATCAAGTCTCACCTTAATAATGATGCTTTTTAGACTAGATTTTTTTTTATAAGTGGTTAAAACATGCGATTAAGCTTGATTTGCAAATCTATGGTCGGAGACAGAGAAAGTGATCTTAGAAAACACCAAAATAATTCTACTTCTCATAATGATTCTTGCTTCATGATAACGTCAAAATATTTTTATAATTCATTTTAATATTATCTTTAAAATGGTGGAAAAAAAATTTACAACTCAGATGGATTTCTTTGGTGATTCCAAGTTCTTGGAGCAAGACGATCTATCTGTCATGATTTCATTATCGATATGGACAGCATGAAATTCATTTTGTAATTAAACATTATCTCAAAGACCTGAATAACACCAAACTAATGTAATATGTAAATTAAATGTACCCGTATATGAAGAAATATCTTTCTCATAAGTGTTAAATATACCACAAGATATATATTTATAATTTTGTTATAAACGATAGAATAATATAAACATCGTAAAACAGTGATTGTTAATACTAAAGAATGAACAGACGAAATCTATCCATTGCATTACATGGGTAATATTTAAAAAAGGTGTAAACGTTTTTGAATTTTAAGAAAAGAACAACTGTGTTTACAAATTTTTGTTAAACAAAAAAAAAGTAGAAAAGAAAATAAGACAAGAAAAACAAACAGAATTAATTATCATAGCGAATAGAAATGAAATCGAAGAAAAAAATAAACAAAATTTAACCTCATGATGATGCTGATGATGATTAGGAGGAGGAGGATGAGGAAGAAGAAGAAGAAGAAGAAGATGAACAAAAGCAATCGTTCAGTAACTGAGACAACTGTCAATTAAAATATAATAATTATGTACAAAGATCATATTGAATAAAAAAAGGAATATTGGTTTTAATGAATTATTTGCAACAATATTTATATTCGTAGAAAGAAAAAAACATACATACAAAATGATTGACAATTCAGAATGAACGATAAAAAACATTTTATAAATACAGAATACTGAATAGATCATTATCTGAGTATGATTTTTCTTTCCTTTTCTTTGGTTCTTTTTACTTTCTTTCCGAATTTTTTGAGATTCATTTTGATGATAAAATACTTCGTTTTGAACGTTGAAGAATAATAATTAATTGTTCTTTGGCTTTATCTAATGCTATGTCATTGAATTGATCTTCAAATCCATTAATTATACGATTAATTTGAGGATTATGTGGAAAGTGGTGAACGCTTATGATAGGAAAACAGAGAAAATACAAACAAAAAGGAATTTTATGGTGTAAATGCTTCTTTTAAAATGAAATCAATATTTTATCGAGGTATTATATATATATATATATATATATATATATATATATATATATATATATGTATATATGTATATATACTATTATATTGAATCAAAGCAAATAAATTAGAAACATACGCATAATTTGTACTCAAATTTAAGTAGACCAAGTTTTATTATTACAATTTATTTATATAATATATCCTTGTGGGCCAGGGTAATTTTACATTGGTTTTCAGGAGAACCAGACACCATCCGGACTTTCACGTAAAAACCCAAACAGTACAGTTCAATCCCGCTTCACATGAGAACCAGACATCGTATAGGCTTTAACGCTACAATCTGAATAGTACAGCTCAATCCTGTGGTGCAACCACACAGGTATCAAGCACTTTGGTGGCCCATTCACACCATTCATATACACATTCACATCACATGTATAATTATTCCGATCAATGATCGCGTGAATCAATTATGCACAGCACGAACAAGCCAAAGTTGACCTATTCCGCTTACACGACAGTCAAACTCGTTAATGTTAGCAATGGCGACATGCCTGACAATGTCCCAATGACAATGGCCCTCGGGAACACTGAAAAGCAACCACTAGTATGAATGAAATCAGTTAACCAGCAAACAAATTTTGTGCATGAACAGTCAGCAAAACTTGCCAAACCATCCACAATAACAATGGCGAACCTCCAGCCTCATATGAGACCTTCAGCTCTATATAGCCATATAGCTTATACTGCATACAACACATGTATAGGGTAGTAAGCGAAATAGCCCAGCCTGAAGCGTTAGGGCTTAAATAACGCTTAAAACCCACTTTCTGACGTCGGAATACTATAATTAAACCGCCAAGATCATTTTTATCGCATTTGCGAAATTTTCATTTTTCCGACTTTTCAAACCCTGGAGTTAGGGGTAGTATCCCTTTTATTATTATCAACTGCTTAATTTGAAGCATAACTTAGAAAGAACTGAGCTTAACTGATCAAATCACATGTTTACCAAATGTAAACTACCCTTTGTTTAGTCGGTGAAACTATTACTGAATTTATTACAACAAGTTACGCTGCTTTAAATTCACCTGGAGATGTTTTAGGGTAACTACCGGTACGAAGCCAAGGTTGAATATAGAGTTAGCAACCTTGTCCCGTAGACAAAAATCATACTAAAAAATGCCAACCGGAAAAAATCCTGTATAGGATTTAAACTCTGTTCAGGGATTTGAAAGATCTCGTATGAATGTGTTATGCTATCTTATGATGTAAGCAGAGATTTTCAGAAACCATAAGGTCGACAGCTCTCCTGGCAGCAAGATAAATAATTAACATAGGTAAGTGGAGTGTCCGCATATTGTGGAACACTGAGAGAGCCATTCAAGTAGCTGCAAGAATATGAAGATACAACCTGCGGATCCTTAAAAATAAATGAATCCCATTAAATCCAAACTGAATAGAAAAGATTGACTTAAAAAGCAATGCTGTAGTAAACCTTGTGACAAAGAAAAAACACAAGGAGTTGCACTAATAATCTCTAAAGAATCATGGAGCACACCTACAGAATTTTAATCTTGTGGCTTCAGTATTATCAAACGAACCTTCGAAACAAAGAAAGGGATTAAAATGAATACCCATCAATGACAGCTGTGGAGACGATAAAGATCGGTTTTATACGAGGCTGCAGTTGATTGTTAAGAGATGTCCTGAAAATGAACTGATTATCCTGTTGGGAGACCTAAACAACAAGACTGGAATGGAAAATACCGAGTATGAAGATATAACTGGATGCAGCAATGACAGCGGAAAAAGCGGCTAGAGAATGAGACAACCATGTGATGGAACACAGCAGCTCTCAGGAAAACATATTAAACCAGATTGACCCATCAAAGATATAGACCGGGACCAGGCAGCATACAAGCTGAAACACTGTAATCAGACATAGAGCTAACTGCAAAGATGCCTCACATTCTCTTCGGAAATATTTAGGAGGTAGAGCAAGTATCGGCAAACTAGAAAAAGGATACCTCATCAAGAAACCAGAGAAAGAAGATCCTATCTAGTGTCAGAATTACAAAGACATCGTACTAGTGTCATTAGTAGGCAAATTATTGCTGAATCATTTTGAACTTTTATTACCCAGTGTAAAATTCACTGAGCTATTCAAATATATAAATGATTTTCTGTTAAATAACGATATTTTCTGCTTTCAGTTCATGGTTAAATAATAATTTCTTCTGCATATTACGCCTTCTTTTAACCACCTGAAACTTATCTTCATGTCATTGACTTACTGTATCACGTCTCCACTAGTCGAAAAGAGTAGATCATTCAAATAACGTAGTATAAATTCTGCTTTATTTTGTATATTTTCATAAGCTACTTACAAAGTTTATCGAACTAATCAAATGTCTGGATTGGATCTGATAATCGTAACAATATATATTATAATGTTTTAAATCACAATATTATCCTTCAATACATTCAAAGAACATGATTAGTTCCTGTGATCTTGTAGGTATGTGATTTTCATTAACAGCTGCTATCTTTGTTTTTTTAATTTTTAAAGAGATTTTAATCCTAATATCCAATACTAATTCGGGATTTGTAATTGTTTCTGGTAGTGATTAGATTCAGTGTGATAACGTTTAGTTTTTACAGATCTGTTAAAATTATTTGTGCTGTGAAAGTTAACTCACCATTTAATCGTCATCTGATTAACAAATTAATTATTTTTCCCTATTGAACAACTAAATACGAGCACGAATTTTTATATTAAATGATTTACTATACTTTCCCTTCTAATATGAAAATCAGACACTTGTATGTGAAATATAAAAGTGAAACTTCTTTGAGAAGTTTTCATAGAAAAAAACTATTTCGTCATACGTATAAAAATTACTTTGAATGATAACTGTAATGTATGTTTTATATTCAAGAAAATACAGTTGAATTCTATCATATGAGAGTCTTTCGGATAATTACGCAACAATCAGTTTAATCGAATTAATCACTCTACATCAACTTCATTTACTACGAAAAGCATTTGATAGCGTAGACAGAACAACACTATGGAAGCTTCTTCGACAATACGGCGTGCCTCAGAAGATAGTCAATATCATACAGAATTCCTATGATGGGTTAAACTGCAAAATTGTGCATGGAGGACAATTGACAAACTCGTTCGAAGTAAAGATCGGTGTTAGGCAAGGTTGCTTACTCTCACCCTTTCTCTTTCTCCTGGTGATCGAATGGATCATGAAGACGAGATACAGTGGACATCTAGGATCCATTTGGACAATTTAGACTTCACAGATGATCTGGCCCTCCTATCGCAAACGCAACAACAAATGCAGGAGATGATCAGTGTAGCAGCAGCCTCAGCAGCAGTAGGTCTCAATATACACGAAGAGAAAAGCAAGATCCTCCTATACAACACAGCATGCACCAATCCAGTCACAATTGACAGAGAAAATTTCGAAGATGTAAAAGCCTTTACATATCTGGACAGCATCATCGACGGACAGGGTGGATCTGATGCAGATGTGAAAGCGCGGGTCGGCAAAGCAAGAGCAGCATATTTACAACTGAAGAACATCTGGAACTCAAAACAACTGTCAACCAACTCCAAAGTCACAATTTTCAATACAAATATCAACACAGTTCTACTGTATGGGACGGAAACTTGGAGAACTACGAAAGCCATCATCCAGATGATAGAGGTGTTTATTAACAGCTGTCTACACAAAATACTTCGGATCCATTGACGAGACGCTATCAGCAACAACCTTGAGGAAAGCACCTAACTGCCTTACAAGGCAGGCTGTCGTTTGAAATCCTCAAGGCCAGAGGAGAAGAGGGAGACCAAAGAACACATTACGTCGAGAAATGCAGACGGACATAAGAATGAACAACAATTGTATAGAAGTAGAAATGCAGGCCCATGACAGAGTGGGTTGGAGAATGCTGGTCGGCGGCATATGCTCCATCGGGAGTAACAGACGTAAGTAAGTAAGTAAACAACTATATGAGTCTTTGCATATTTAAATATCTCAGTTGAACATACGTTATTTTTCAAGAGAATGTTATTCTTGGGATATAGTCTTTCATCAGATGGTGCAATCATCCGGTTGCAAACAGCGAAATGAGTGCTTAGTGTTTTGAGTTATCAATTACATTAAATACTACCCTACTGTTACATTCAAATATATTCTGTGAAGGACACAAATTTCAGCTAACGAAAATATGCACTATCTACTACGAAAGAGTAAAATGATTAATTTTTCTTAAGAATTCGCTTACTTTTCAACAGATCCTTCTTTTCGTTTTATAAAATAACCAAGTACCATATAGTGTTTCCAACACCTCCAAACATTAATCATGTCAGTCGAATTTGCATTCAGTGATGTAGTTATCATTTTAAGTGGTTTAAACACTTGGTGGGAAGAATCATCATGTTCTCTGATAGATTCAATATCATGTTCTATTTTATCATTTTTAGACAAGGTTGTTGTTGGTGAAGTTGACAGGTGAATTGGATTGCCAATATGTAGATGAATTAGTTGTTGAAATATTAATCCTAAATAGGGCAAACACGGTAATGCAGATGTTTCTAAGTCTCGTCGATATTCACCGAAATTCGGAGGTTTCATATAGGATGAAAAACCAGCAACCAACTGAAAATTTTAGAGTTGAAGCAATATGGGGTATTTTTAAGTGAAATCAAAAGTACTACTCTAACCTAATAAGTAGCATGTAAATATAATTCATATATGTGTTTCTTATGCCACTGTAAAGTAATTCACTTTTCCAGATAGTTGAAACACAGTGGTTGGATAAATTCTACTAATTAAATTTGTCTATCAACGTTTCAACAGTACTTAATAAGTTATGGTACTTCATTGTTCGTTATCGCCATACAAATTTATGAGTCAACTATTGTCCCTTATTCAGATTCAAATAGGAACAACCACTTCATATTAGATCCTCTTTTATTTGAAGAGTGAATAATGGTGAAACCAATAGTCGGTTTACCGAGTTCCTAATTACATTTAACATACCATTAATGTTAATTTTTAATACGTTATACCCGGTTCAGGGTTTAAACAAACTCACATAATCTATCCAAGTATATTCGAAAAACAGCTACTGTATTTGCAGAGTTGGTTCATGAAATTATTGGTTGTGATGGTTTACACTACTTCATATTCTGCAAGATTTGAATTTGACTGTATTGTCTTCAAATGCTAAATGCTAATTGTTGTTAATTGATTTGCCTAATTACTATTTGTTAACTAATTATGTATAAAAGATAAATTTATGTCCAAAACTGTTTCTGCCTACGTGTTTAATCTCATGTTTAACAACGTTTACATTTTAAAAATCGGTGAGACCATAATTTATGGACGGACGTTTAGCAATGCTAAAATAACCTTGAGAATACTCACCTACTTACCAGAGTTAAATGATAGTTATAAAAAATTGCAGTTAGACATCAGGCTTAGAAATTGAATTCAATGTTTTGTTCACAAATTAACATCAGCCATAATGCTAAAATGCTATTTAGCCAAATGCATGAATACATTTTGCATTAAAATCTAAGACCTGTTATCTTAAATTTGATTGGTTCTTGCATAAATTTTAGTCTCGCTTAAAAGTCCATTGTAAATTTAAACTCACTTGTTTTGATTTCTTAGAAAGGAGACATTCAGGTAATTCTTGGATAGCCAACAATAATGCAAGGAATGAACTAAAATTGTGTAATTGCTTTAGATGCTAAAAAGTTTAAATAAATTTTAGAAAAAAATGAATTTAAGTGGTATAAGATACTATAGGAAAATCACTTAGTCCGAATTCGAAAAATAGTATCATTAGATATCTTGATGAATGTCTCATCCGATAATGATTGATTGAGGTCCATGATATAAAATGGACAATGATGTATACACTATCGACTGGGAATGCTATTTTCTGTATACAACTTTCAAACACAAGCTAGTTAACTGGTATTGCTTCCCTTATACACTTACAGTTCAGCATGAACTTTGTTTTGAAAATGCCTTATGTAGTTGGGTTGTCACATTTTGGTTAAAATTCATGACGATGATATACAAATAGTATATTCAAATATCGAATTGATAATTTGTTAGTTGGAAAAAACCATTCAAATAGTGTTCGTGATCAATAGCTCTATTAGTTTAATAAAACCATAGGCTTTCTTTAATAAACTGACTTTCACCAAAATTCAGTTAAAAGAAATTCTTTTCTCGATCTACTATTTAAGTAGATTTTGAGATTTTATTATCGTCATGTTAGAACAGTCAGATCATTAAACATTTCTCGGTTAATGATTGCTCGGTCTAATATTTTCCGATTATTCTTTCTGGCATTAAACACATTTATTCTTCAAGAAGTGTAGTGTTGATGAATGAAAAATAAATTATGTTAACAGTTAAATACCCTCTTGAAATACTTTCAGATTATACATAAAACTAGTTCCTTTCAGTAAAAATTAATAAGTGCCTTATTCTCTGTGAAAACACTTCAAACAGTTCATGATGATACATATTTTCGTATTGTCTAGAAACGACATTTCATATTATTCAAGATTTTCCAGCATGGTGTATCTGTTTATACAGGTATTTGAATTCACCACTTATCTCGTAAAATGCTATTAGGTTATCCACTATGATAAGTAGTCAGGATAGCCACCAAATTATTCAACAGTTCTTAGCTTTTCTAGAGGTTTTCATTCTACCACTTGTTAATATTCACTGTTGACAGTTACTAAAAAATATTATAAACTTCCAGTTACAATCTTTATCAAAACATCCACTAGAAAAGTCACTATATCAACAATGGATGACAGGATTCAGCCCTATATACCAACCATAAAAAATTACAAGCTCGGAACAATAATGATAAAGTTCCAACGATTATAGTAACAATCTAAGATGCATTCTGAAAAATAAATCAGTGATCGTAAACTATTGGGCTTTAGTTGCCAAGTGTTTACAATCAAAACTATAACTAACCTTTAAGATTTCGCATAGTTTCTGTAACATAATATTGACAGCAACAATTTTCTTTGTTAAAATACTTTTATGGTGTATTAATGAATTTGATTTTATAAAATCTTCATTTGTAGATTTGACATTGTTTGTTAATTCTACATCAGATTGTGAATCATATTCTCTATTGTTTAATTTGTTTTTATTTTTAATATTTGGAACAATTAGAGAACATGTATGACGACTACGTAAATTATCAAACAATGATTTACCACTTGCACTTTTTATTTGATGATTTGATAAATTTACTAAAGAATATTTTTCAACTATTTTTGGCGCTATGATAAGTAGCATTCCTTTAGCCCAACGTGTTATTTGATTGAAATGTTCAACACATCTACCTAAAGTTTGAGCTTCACCTTTTTCTAAATGTTGAATATCTAGTAGTTCATGAAACTGAAATGTTCAAAAAGAATGTACAAATTCAGTTTTCAGTAACCATGTTAACATTGAACTAAACAAGTTAATAAAAATTTTGAAATAACTCAAATATTTATCGCTTTATGCATGTAAATCAATAACAGAAAACAATACGTGAATACTGAGTAATTTGAAGTTAAAACTTCTTGACCAATATTAAGTTCACTAATGAATGAGATATTAAGCTAGTCTAGTAACTAGGTGTTTATTTCATTTCAGTAACAGATTGTTCGCATAATGTTACAAAACAGTATTGCTGTGGTGTGGATTACTTATATCCACATAAGTAGTATATAATTGTGGTCGGGCATAGAATGTATTTCAGTAGAAGGTCGATGAGGAAAGAACGGGAACGGAACGCAATAGGTATGAAAACACGTGAACAATGAAATCTGAGACAATGGGTTGATGCTTGCAACAGCAACAGTCAAGTTTGGGATGATGGATTGATATTTTGTTGTGGCTTTATGACCCACTAGTTATCACCACCAATATTAATACGACTTATTCGCCTTTGTACTGTACTAAATCTATGATGTTCGTTCGGTCTGATCAGCCTAGCTCCCTATTGGTCCGTTGCTCGTCTAGCCCGTCCAGCTGAGTTCAGAATGCCAACAACAGCCTCCACTATGCGAATCATTTATTTCAGACATACTGGGTTTATTTACCAAACAGATCGCGACGCAGCATAAAATAGGAAATAACACTAGTACAAAATATTAGCTAAAAGTGACTGTGAACGTGGGAGGCATTAATCAATAAACTGAACATAGCTTAGGAACAGTAAATCGTACAATACTAACATATAGGTCAAAATAAAGCTTCAGTCAGTCAGTAACAACGTAGAACTTCGTACGTAGGCACATCAGTTCGAGTTGCCACACCAGATTTGCACAGAGATGCAGTGGTAGAAGTTCAAACCCTGGAAATCTAGACTAGGAAAGTGTTATCTCTAAGAGTACGTCGACCACAAAGTTGAACAAGAATGGAGAGAGTGGACAGCCCTGACGAACACCACTTGAGGTAATCAATTCTGATGACAGTTCGCTATAAGCTCTCACTCTATCAGTTGTGTTCGAGTAGAGAGCCTTTATAAGGTTAATGTACTTCTTTGGTACTCCTTTCAGTGACAAACACTGCCATAGAACCTTAGGAGGAAGCCTGCTGTCCTATTTGGCACAGTGTTCGGACGTTAAACGTTCCTACGTGTAGTTTAGAGCGTGGTTTCAGGAGACCAGAAATAGCGTTCCGTGTACTCCAGTCGTTTGCCCTAGCGGTGCGAGGTGAGAAAAAGGACGTGAAAAGGGTTAGTCGTGGAGATAAGAGAGGTATTAGGTGTAGGGAGGGTTTGAATGTGACCAACTTGGTTTCGTGTGCTGTTACGGGTATGAGGGCTGGTGCCACTTCCGGCTGCCCATACCGTGGAAGGGTATTTCTTGAGGAACCTGAAAAGGAAATTGGATTAGTGTTGGTCTTAATGACCTGGGAGCGTGACCGCAGAGCCCAAAGGACAACTGCTTGAGGCCGGTCGCGCACGGCGTTTTTGTGGGAAGTTTCTGACGTGTTAGCTCCGTTCTTCAAAGGGCCTTACCGCCGGAGACGGAAATCCGTGAGGTGAGGTAAGGTGTGACATTTTTAGGGTCGACCTGTTCTAACCCCACCCCTCCTTGTGGGAAGGCAGAATCGCTGCAGATGCTGGTTGTCTGGAGGAAACACCTTACTGCTGTCACACCCCTCTACAGTCAGCAGTACGACTTCGCCCTCAGACCTTGAGTTGCTGCTTTTAGTATTACTGGTGTGGTTGAACCTACAGGAACATATGTTCCAGCCAATATAGCTTGGTTGGGTCATCACGATAGGCAAGCTTGACCACCACGTCAAGGTGACAGCTTCGGTCGGGCAAAATAAAGCTTATAACAAGGGGAATATAGATATACATATTCTAGTTACTGAATATGTATACCATAAGAATATATAAACAATATTAGTCCATTAATAGGTCTCAGACGTTAATCGTAATGTAATCTTCACTAGGATATAACACATATGGTTCTCAAATTTTATTGAGATGCTCTGTAATTCTGTGCTCAAATACATTCGATTGTCCCTACTGGTGTTCTTGTTCACTACATTACTACATCTCCATCCATTATTTCTATATTCATAATTATATTCGTAATTCATTCCTCAATACACCGATCTAGCTTCTGATTGCGTATAATTAACTCTTCAGTAATGTTTATAAGATTAATATGTACACTTTTCAGCAGATTAAGTTTAAACAAATAAACGGTACCGGTTACGATGAATAATACGATCTTATGAATTGAATGATATGATTATATTTATAAAATAAACGTTAAAAATCTCGTCTTATTATTTATAATTTGGTTTACTAATTATGGAAGACATAAATGATTCATTTTGTGCGTGTGTGTGTGTGTGGAATTAAGCTTAGCCTTGAAATATTTCATTATTTCAAGATATCATGGAGATTCTATCCCTTAAATATACTACTCACATCAATTTGAGCGAATTTTTCTTCTTCAATTTGAGTTATTTCTTCTGCAATTAATCGTGCATCACATTCAAGGAATTCGTTAGCTCTACAAGAATATTGCATAAAAATATTTAAAAAATGCACAACAATTAAAAGATATCAGATGGGGTTTGTGGATATTATAGTAATTTCAATGGCTAAGATCATGAGTCAGTTGAAGCCAGACCACCATAGAATATCTGGAAGTTAAACATTAACACCGTTGGATGTCAGCCGGCTCAGTGGTCTAGTGGTTAAGTGCGCGAAACCAGTAGGTACTGGGTTCGAATCTCGTAGGGTGAGAGGTCGTGGGTGAGCACTGCTGAGGAGTCCCACAATAGGACGGAACGGCCGTCCAGTGCTTCCAGGTTTTCCATGGTGGTCTAGCTTTAACTGACTCATGATATTAACCATTTAAATTAAAAGATACTTAAAAGAAACTTTTGGAGTGACTATAGAATACTTCTTAACACTGTGTTGCTTCATCAGAGGCATAACAAATTTAAACATTAGTTGATATAATGAAAAAAATAGAACAGAATGTCATTACTTCGTTTCATAGTCATTTTGTTAAAAATTCCTCTTCAATACAAGAGCAATTAATAATTTAAATCCAATATGTTGTTTACATGATAATATTGACATATCTGATGGAAAAAAACAATTAAGTACATATGGAATTGATAATTAATTCTGATCTGAACTTACCAAAGAAATGATACTGTAGTGGACATGGCTTGGTGGGGATAACTAATCTACCATCCAATCTAAAATTACAGATTTCCTTTGTAAAATGTGAAAAACTATACATCAAATACTTTATTTGCAAATATTCAGTCGATTGTCCTAAACTCCGTTGTTCCTTCATTGACATTACGATTAGTCTCTGTTAACATTCCCGTTCTCTGCAATTCGATCTTCTCAATCTCCTTTTGGTGTTAAATACTACTTATGTCGATAGACAATAAGTAGCATATACCACAATAAGTTTTGTAAAAACTAGTATACCTAAGGCATTTGAAGTTAAAGTCAATAACGAAACTGACATATGTGATCTGATTTTGAATCAATTGTATGTTATATATATTGTGCACACGAAGAATGTTTTGTCAAAGAATAATACATCGTTTTGTTAACTTTGTAGAACTTTCATGAGAAAGGTTCTCAAAGATTCTAAATATTCCAGTTTTGCATTATTTGGCATCAAATGAAATAATGAGTGTTTAAATTCATTTTATACCCGAATACATTACTTTGTGTTAAAAGAAGCATATAACAATACGTTCATCACAACATACCTAAATGTTCATCTGAATATGAAAAGCTATTTACTTTAATAGAGTTTCAGTAAATCACGCTAAACTCAAGTGAAGGGCTATCGTGAATCAAAGTTTATTTTAAACCAACTAATGTCTCTGTATTGCCTTACTTTCATTCCTTTTGCAATCTTAAGTTATCTTTTGTTTAACCCATTTTTTCTGTATCGATAGTCCTGACTCATCCAATGGGTTACCTGTCAATGAAATGTGTACGATGTAAATATTCTAAATGTTGCCAATTTCATTTTTTGTGAGTTAATGTAAATTGTAAGAACTAGATAGAAAATTTAGTCGTTAATATATTCTATATTTCAGAGACTGAACCTCGAGATCATCGTGACTGTGAATATGATATTAATTTGTTTATTCAGCGATTGTGCTCCACATTAGATCGTTAGATTAACTTAAGTCATTGATATTCAGCCTTTTTGATGTTTTAGTAAGCATTATAGACAAATCAGTACAAAATGACCCGATGACGTGAGTTAAAATGTTCATTTGGAACAAGAGTTAGTGAATATAGAAAATCCAATTTTACAATTTAATGGACGATACAGGTGTAGTCTACTGTCCGGGATGTCATCACACAGCTGGATGGAGATCTGAATGCATAGATTCAATGTCACTTATATTGTTTGTTCTTTTTCAACTGAATAATGGTGGTAAATTTTTATTGCTCTCATAGTCTAATTTTGTTCATTACAAGGAAATCATTCATATATATAACATACCTTACTATGGCATCTTCTTCAGGTTCACAAATGCACATTTTACTATCTGTATTTACCAAAGGTGAATAAAGTACAGAATCATGATTGTTTATTTCATCTAAATTTGTATTATTTTGTCCAGTTAATGAATTATTGATAACTAACGGCTGTTTTGACCATAAATTATTTGACTCAGTTTTATTTAGCGTTGGATTTCTTATCGTCGAAATGTAATCAACACTGTCATTATTTATATTGTTTAATTTGTTTGAATAATTTGTTAATTTATGTTTTGATGATAGAATTGGTAGTTTTTCTAGTAATCGATCAGCAAGAACACGATGTGGTTCATCTGAAATTTGATTATCGTTATGTATTTGTTCATTTGTAATTAGTTGATTATCATACATAAGAAGACGTGCAAATCGATTAAGCTTGAGAATTAATGAAGCAGTCAATTGTTTTGAATGAATATCTTTAGCCTACAATAAATAATCAAGGGAAAAATATGTTAACAGAAATCCAATAACATTTTAATGTGGTTATATCCTAGTTTTAATATTTGCATATGTCTTGAAACCATTGAAGTATTCTGATAATATGTATCATCATTTTTGTATGAACAAGAATGTGGTTTCCAGTATACTAGATCATTCAAAAATTTAACATGACTCGTATGTAAGTTCACAATATATTCATAAAATGTTTTGATTGCGATTTGCAGACCAGGATAAAAAACACAATACAGTAAGAGAAAAGCATAAAATAGGATGGAAAAGAAAGTTAATTGACTAAAACTGGTTACCCCTCAATGAGGGGTAACAGGCGTAAGTAAGTAAATGGGTAATGCAAATCATGTACCAATTATAAAAATTTCATAAAATAAAATGAGTTCATATTATTTAGTGAAATTGTTGTTTCAAGTTTTTGGTTCAGGTTGATGAAGTGAACTAAACGTTCAGTTTGAATCACGCTAAACATAGGGAGACTAATTTGGGATGTTTTAAAGAACATCCTTTCCCAATAGTTTTCTTCAACGAGTCTAACAATATCTTCATTATATTCCAGGTCAACTAGGTCACGTCAACCAAAGATTGGAAAACTTTCTATTAACGCCCTAATATGTTTGGTCCTACCTTTCCCCCTCCTTAGACATACATTTAATTTTGGTAGTTCAAATTACAAACGGGTCTTAGTTTAACTAACACTAAAAACTAGGAGTATCTCCTAATCGTTCGTTATTAAAAATCACCGTAGACGGTCCAAAATCACAGATTCCTAATCGATGAAACTAAACACAAGGTAACTGAAAACAATTAATGTCCCAAAGTTTCTTTATTCAGTGGTAGTTATATTCTAACTGCTCAACTGAGCGAACTTATTTAGAAAAACTATCATTACTTAAATATTACTAACTGACTTATAATTCGAAGCTACACTGTTGTTCAGATAATAAAACAACGTCATCTCTGAACTTCGAAGATCAATTGAAAGACGTGGTCTATCTAACGTCTCTTCATCATGATATGAAATATAAAAGCTGCTCAACATATACATATGATTGATAAAATTTATTAAAAATCAGGAATCATCGGATAACTGTATTTTTCTTTTCATTGGACTTAGCAGCACGTTTCAATGACTTATTCAGGGATCACAAATAAGACTCTCTGATTTCATAGTGTGTTAAAAAAATTTTATCTATAAATTCCAGTTCAATAATATATAGTATCAGGTGCATGTCTTAACAATTAAAAGTCTTGTATTCTATCCTTGAAGGGTTTATCAGTTAACACTTATAAATGATTGTCTAGTGTGTTGAAAAGGCTATTTAATGGAATCTCAATTTATGAAGAAAACCACTTATAAACTAGAAACCTCTCAATCAAAATATCATTAAATGTTCACATCATGTTTAGTTTGCCTAGATCAATTTATTGATTGTTAAATATTTTATTTAATACCATATGTTTTGTAGTAGGGATGAATTCACAGTTAAAACACACATTATGTTTCAATTAATTCTCCACTAATATTTATTTATCAGGTTAGTATCTAAATTGAATGTGAAAAAACATTGTTTTTTTCTGAAGTAGTTAGTTTCTATCTTCGTCAGCTAGGTCTATAAAACTGATCTTGGTTCTTTTTCACAATTTTTTTCATTACATAACATACTTAATGTACGAATACCAATGGAATTTTATTCCATTTCTCGAAAAAGTTCATGAAGAAGAAAATATGTAAAACAACTATGATGTCTCCGTTTGAATTGAACACTAATTATATTTATAAAAGCTCTACAGTTTATCAAGTGGTTTACAAGTGCAATTAATCAGTTAAAATAAATCTAAAACGAAAAAAAAAACTTGGAAAATTTTTGAACTTGAAAAAGCAATGCTCCAGGAATCTTAATAATCTGACTTATTTTATGTATTAGTGTGGCCCTTCATTTTGATGCTAATTAGATCGCACGATGATGTTATCGACGGGTTCATCACTTTTTAGTGGACCTTGTATCTGATTTCAATTGGATCGTATGAATCATTTTTGTTGAAATATATATCACGGCTACCCTCTTATATAGTCATCGACTGTAATTACGTTAGTGAATAACGGAATAAGTCAAATACGAGAATGAAATTTTGAATACGGATATTATGTGCATTTATTAATCTGAACAGATAATCAGGAAAACGAGGCAAATGAAGCGGAGAGGAGAGAGCGAAGAGAAAGAAAATTTCACACATTGAAGAAGGCGAGTGAGTCAACTCGATTTAACCAGGCGTGACTTGACATTTATAGTCAGAGAAGAATAGGTTACAGATGTTGTGAGTAGGGTAAAAGATTAACACATACGCTTATACAAAAACAGTCAAGGTTAATAAGTAAATAATTGACAAGCTCAAAATGTGACTCAAGAAGAATAAAAAACTGGACTATGTGGAAGCTAGAATAACTTATGTGGGCTTGATATAGTGTGGTGTGTGCTACTGATGTCGACAGATATAAGTATTATGTATCACCAATCGAAAGTGGGACGATTGGAAGCAGAAGATTGAGAAAGTCAAAGAGAAGAAAACGAGAATAGGGAGTGATTGGTATGGAAACGAAAGTACAACATAGTCTGAATATTTTGCAAATCAAGTATTTTGATATGGTTCTTAGATTTCACCAAGATATTCTGTAATGTTGTTGGTTGTCCCCATCTATGTTCTTGTTCACTACAATAGTATCAGCCACTACAATGTTATCGAAGTTAATTATTGACAATTCTTGAGATAGGCTAACAAAACGTTTACATTCAAACACCGAATACTATATATATATATACTTATGTATTTATTAAAATAAATCAAAATAAACTTACAATACTAACTAAATAATCTGCAGCAGCTAAAGCGTCAATCCAATCACTACTTTGACAACCCGGTTCAACAGGAGCATATGCAACATAGATTTGGATTAAACGTTCAATTATTTTATCAGGACTTGTAAATGTTGGATAAGTTAAACGAATCACATCAGGAAATAAATAATCTGGATGACTAGCTAAAAGTAAATCATAATTATGAATAATATTTAAATACATGAAAGTTAATATTACGTTTTAAACAATTTAATTATATTAGTTTAATAAATTAAATTGACTAAGAATATAAAGTACAAGGAAGTCTATATTACTGAATGACAATACATATGGCTTTTTAATTTAACTCTTATTTAAAACAATCAATCCTTTTGACAAGTTTCCTTAATACAATTCTGATAATCTTTATCTTTTCATTGCATTATGGAAATTAACCGTTATTAAAGAATGAACATACAATAGCTGAAGGATTTACTAGTAGTTCTGGCTTTAAAAGATAGTGTATGAATTTAGTGGATAGTTATTGACGGTAAATAATTAACACAATCTGTTCATGTGTATGATGAGGATCATGATGATTGTATGTGTGGTATTCACAGCTGAAATCTGAACCGTTCCTTAATTTTATAATATGTATGTTTTAATCTAATAAGTATGTTTTTTTTAAGAGTATTATGAATAAACTGTTTTTTAGGTAGCATACCTAGGGAAAACGGTCTAAATAATAAGCATTACATTTATCTGTTATTGAAGATGTCCGCCGACTTTTATTCCTGATGCCACGAGGAAACCTTGAACTAGACTTAGTACAAGCTGAAACTCATCGGAAAGCCGTACCTGCAGATTTAGGGTTCGAATCCCACATGAAGCTTTAGTTCCCTCAAAGTCACATATGACAGTTGCTGGCGAGTACTAACTAGCACGAAACCTAGGTCTGTAGTTTTCTCCTGACTAGTTAAAGCCACCTGAAATCTAAAAATAGTGTGGTCGATGTCGAGTCATGTAGATTAGAAGACACATTGAGACTTGATGCACAAACTTTGATCAGCACCAATGGACCAGAAAAGGATGACATTAGTCGCTAGTGTGTTGCCAACCAATTTTTTTGTCGATATTTGATTACTTAAATAATTTAATGGACCCAACTTGATTAGATCATAAATTGAAAAACGATTTCGCGAAGCATGTTTAAAATATGCAAGAGTAATTAATCGAACAATTCACCTCAGTGCTAATCAAAAATAGTGAAAATTTAATATTTCCCATGTAAACACTTGTTGGTAATGGTAGTCTTTCCTTAATTGCCACAATTTCATTTTCAGTTTGTAATTATCTATATTTTAAGACATTTATGAAGATCTCTGAATTCTCATACATTTTATCACGCACTGAGCTTGGTTCAGTAACCACTGAAGAATAAGAATCACTGGGAAGCTGTTTCTCCCTAGTTATCTACCGCAGACAATGGAAGATGGTTCAGACACGCACATGAATTTAAAGTATTTGAAAATGCATTTTCTTTCCATACACTGAAGACGCGCATCTATACAGAATTCTAGATACACGATAGATGGTAATGTGTTTAGTACTAATATTAGAGTCATAATGCATTAGTGGAAAACTACAAATCATGAAAAATCCTTTTTAGAAGATAAGTATACAGATTTTTTGGCCTAAAGGCAAGTCCTTAACTCCATATGTAGTTGTTTGATTTTATCTTGTCAATAAGTCTTTTTATTATCTGAACATAACATTCCCGGTCTTCGTCACTAGACGAAATGAAAACACTTGGAAATAGAAAACGACAGTGAATATTAAACTGTAGTTTTAAGTGACATTTTGACTTTTTGCGGAAAAACTAGGTTCTATTATTTTCAATTTTATTTGTTGATGTTCTTCTTTAACTGTGCAAACAAAATATTTATGTTGATTTAAATAACCGTTATTGGTACTTCCTTAAGACCTATATTGTTTATTTTATTTTGCTCACTTCGTTACTGATAGGAGAAAAAGTAGTAAAAACCAAAATGTAATCACGTTAACAGCTATTCGTTTAAACAACATATTACGATGATTCAGTACAATCATTAACTCCGCCTGTAGCTCTTATAGGGTTGCTGCCGGTCCCAAGCCCGGGTAAAGGAGGAGGGTTGGGCATGGGGTTAGCGTCCCCATCCCGTAGAAAACTAACTCGCTAAAAAAAACGCTTACCAGAAAAAATAATCCAAACCATTTTAACTCTGCTCTGGGAGTTAGAAGGTCTTCATTTAGAAGAATTATGACGCTTCATGGTGAAAGCCGAGTTCCTTCGGAAGCCACGAGGCCGATGCTCCTTCTAACAACCAGAACAAAAATTTTTATAGGTACATGGAACGTTCGAACAATGTGGGAAACCGGGAAGACCAGTCAAATATCAATGGAAATGAGGAGATACAACTTAGCAGTACTGGGAATCAGCGAAACCCACTGGACCCAAGCTGGACAGAAAAAGCTAGCTACGGGAGAGATGCTGCTATACTCCGGTCACGAAGAGGACAATGCTCCACACACTCAGGGAGTCGCTCCTATGCTGTCCAAAGTAGCACGAAATGCACTTGTAGGATGGGAATCTCACGGATCCAGAATCATCAAAGCATCATTCAAAACAAAGAAGGAGGGGATCTTAATGAATATTATCCAATGTTATGCACCCACCAATGATAGCAACGACGAAATTAAAGATCAGTTCTACGAGCGGCTGCAGTCAATCATTGAGAAATGCCCAAGAAAGGACCTAACTATTCTGCTGGGAGATCTAAATGCCAAAGTCGGAATAGACAACACTGGATATGAAGATATTATGGGACGACATGGACTGGGAGAAAGAAACGAAAATGGAGAAAGATTTGCAAATCTATGTGCATTCAACAAATTGGTCATAGGAGGCACAATATTTCCACACAAGCGTATACACAAGGCTACATGGATCTCACCGGACCACACTACAGAGAACCAAATAGATCATATTTGCATCAACAAAAAATTCCGAAGGACAATGGAAGATGTGAGAACCAGGAGAGGTGCTGACGTAGCTTCAGATCACCACCTAGTTGTAGCCAATTTGAAACTGAAGCTAAAAAAGAACTGGACAAGTGGACAAACAGCAATACAAAGGTTCAATACAGCCTTCCTTCGAGATACTGTCAAACTCAATGAATTCAAGATAGCTCTCAACAACAGATTCCAAGCCTTACAAGATCTACTGAAGGAAGAAGAAACTACTATGGAGGACAACTGGAAAAGCATCAAGGAAGCATTAACTTCAACGTGTCAAGAGGTTCTCGGTCTAAAGAAATACCATCATAAGGAATGGATCTCTACAGAAACACTGGACAAGATCAAAGAAAGGAAGAACAAGAAGGAAGCAGTAAACAACAGCCGAACACGAGCAGAGAAAGTCCAAGCACAAGCTGAATACATAGAAGCAAACAAACAAGTGGAGAGGAGCATTAGAGCCAACAAGAAGAAATACGTGGAAGAACTAGCAACGACGGCAGAAAAAGCTGCTAGAGAAGGAAATATGAAACAGCTTTACGATACAACGAAGAAACTATCAGGGAAATACAGTAAACCAGAGAGGCCGGTCAAAGACAAAGAAGGCAAGCCAATCACCGAAATTCAACAACAGCGGAACAGATGGGTAGAATACTTCGAGGAACTCCTGAATAGGCCAGCTCCAATGAATCCACCGGACATCGAAGCAGCACACATAGATCTTCCTATAGATGTCAATCCACCAACTACGGAAGAAATTAGAATGGCCGTCAGACAAATCAAAAACGGGAAAGCAACAGGACCCGACAACATACCAGCTGAAGCACTGAAATCAGACATCGAAGCAACCACAAGCATGCTTTATCTTCTATTCAAAAAGATTTGGGAGGAGGAACAAGTGCCGATGGACAGGGAAGAAGGACACCTCGTCAAGATTCCAAAGAAAGGAGATCTGAGCAAATGTGAAAACTACAGAGGCATAACACTACTGTCAATACCAGGGAAAGTCTTCAACAGATTGTTGCTGAACCGGATGAAGTTTGCAGTAGACGCCCAACTTCGAGATCAACAAGCTGGATTCCGTAAGGATCGGTCGTGCACAGACCAAATTGCAACACTACGGATCATCGTCGAACAATCAGTTGAGTGGAACTCATCACTATACATCAAATTCATTGATTATGGAAAGGCATTCGACAGTGTAGATAGGAAGACATTATGGAAACTTCTTCGACACCACGGAGTTCCTGAGAAGATTGTCAATATTATCCGGAACTCATACGACGGACTACAGTGCAAAGTAGTGCATGGAGGACAGCTGACAGATGCATTCCAAGTAAGGACCGGAGTCAGACAAGGCTGTTTACTCTCTCCCTTCCTCTTTCTTCTGGTGGTCGACTGGATTATGAAGACCTCAACATCTGAAGGAAAACACGGAATACAATGGACAGCTCAGAATCAATTAGACGATTTGGACTTCGCAGATGACCTAGCCCTCCTATCACGTACACACGAACAGATGCAGATGAAGACAGCCAGTGTAGCAGCAGTCTCTGCATCAGTAGGCCTCAGCATACACAAAGGGAAAACTAAGGTCCTCAAATTCAAAGCGGAGAACAGCAATCCAATCACACTTGATGGCGAAACTCTGGAAGATGTAGAGTCCTTCACATACCTGGGAAGCATCATCGATGAACAAGGAGGATCCGATGCAGACGTAAAGGCGAGGGTCGGCAAAGCAAGGGTCGCATTCCTACAATTGAAGAACATATGGAACTCAAAACAACTTTCAACCAATATCGAAGTAAGAATCTTCAATACGAACGTCAAGCCAGTTCTACTGTATGGAGCTGAAACTTGGAGAACTACAACAACCACAATCAAGAAAGTACAAGTATTTATAAATAACTGTCTACGCAAGATACTCAACATCCATTGGCCGGATACCATCAGCAATAGCCTTCTGTGGGAGAGAACAAACCAACTTCCAGCTGAAGAGGAAATCAGGAAAAGACGATGGAAATGGATAGGACATACATTATAAAAATCGTCAAACTGCATCACGAGGCAAGCCCTAACTTGGAATCCTGAAGGGAAGCGAAAAAGAGGAAGGCCAAAGAACACATTGCGTCGGATAATAGAAGCAGATATGAAAAGAATGAATTACAACTGGATGGAGCTAGAAAGGATTGCCCAGGACAGGGTTGGATGGAGAATGCTGGTGAGTGGCCTATGCTCCTTCACGAGGAGTAACAGGCGTAAGTAAGTAAGTAAGGTACAATCATTAGATAAAGATCGATTTCTACTGTACCTGGACCCATCTGTAGAGGTTCTGTACTCAGACGTTTGCTAATTTTTGTGGTCATTCTCAGGGGATCTTGGAAACAGATTTGTTAGTTATGCAGATAATAATTTTTTAGTTTGTGATATTACGTTGTTTGAAATAGGTAAATTTTTCGCACATGAGAGTCATAACTTAATCATCTAGTTATTTAGCGAAAACCAAATTAATGTTTCGTGTTGATGTAGCAATGGTACAAAATATGATATCTATTGATTTGCTCTACATTTCATGATAAACTGAAGGATCTATGTATCTAAATACCCCATAATTTGTGCTTAGACCACTCCTGAAACAACATTTTGCAAATAAAGCAACAAAAATGTGCTTTAATTTCTTCATAGATCGATGAAAGCGTTCATAATACTCTGCGTTTAGTGTCTTTATCAAACAGAGTTACATCTCCGGTATGTTTTTAACCGATGACGAAGTCTGAAGAATCATATGAAAGGGAAACTCAGGAAAATCTGTTTGACATGATGGTTTTCTGTGTATATGACAAACGGAATCATGCATACGAGCCTGGATTTTAACAACTCTAAATGATAACGAAGACAAATTCTTTTTTCTAGTATCATTGATATTGAAAATCCCTTTGATTACCCTATTCTTCTATAATTACAGTGAAAAACTGATTTTCTCTCATGAAACAGTCAGTATTACAGTAAACTACCGTGAACCACAGCGTTTTGTGTATGAGATGCAGCGACGATCAATTCTCATATTTCTTTGTACTATAATAATGATCACCATTTTGTCTGTGTAAACGTGTATGCTTGATCACATGACAGTCTATTCATATACCTCTCCAGCCTAAATATCGCTTGATGAATCATTCTCTTTCCCATGGTCTGTATGTACTTAAATCCTATTATTAGCCTTTGCCTTGTCTCGCTGCGCCTTATTCCATTTGACTTAAAATTTGCCTCTGTAACTGTTCGCATACACACACATCCGCCTCTGCTTCAAATTCGCTCGATATACTTATAAATTTGGTGTGTGTTATCGGCTAATAAACTCTAGATGCTACTTCTTGTTGCCTTCTTATTTCAAACACCATTGAGGTTTATATAATAAAGGTTACGAAGGTAATTAATTAAAGGAGCAAAGCCACTACAAAGTCACCAAGATGAATAAACCAATTCCTTTCTAACCTTTGACCTTTCTATTACGAGTATATTTTCGTATGTTAGAGATCATTATTTTATTTCGATTTGAATTAACTGTATCATTCGTGATTTTGAAATTGGAATAGAATCACATTATTTTTTTATTTTGCACGTCTATAAACTTGGAAGCGCTATCCATTAGAACAAATCATGGAAATATATTACTGAGCAGTCAGCTTTCCAATTACCACAATTTACTTTGCATTAATCGGCAATCTATGGATCAAATCTTTATCATTGAAGATTTTGGTAATAAGTTATGAGAACTATTTTTAGATATAAATTGATAATACTCCATTAAAATTTTCCACGCAAATAACAAAATTATTTTTACAGCGAGACTATAATTTATGGACGAACCAATCAGATATAAGATAACGCGTCTTGAGTTTTGGCGCGAAATTCATTTGCCAATTTGGCCAAGTAGCGTTTTGACATCAAAGCTGATGTCAATTCGTGATGAAAACCCTAAATCTAATTTCTAACCTTAATCATCAACTGTAAATCATAATTCTTATTCTACACACTGGTTTATAATCCTCATTTAGTCCTAGTTATTAGGTGGACACTTACATGGTCACTTTGGCGTCGTTCAAAGGCCATCCATAACTTATAGTCTCACCAAAATCTGAATGAAAAAATCCAAGTCTTCGTAAGTTTCAAATTCAATATTAATTCGATAAAAATATGAGCATAAAACACAGTCTAGAACAGTTTTATATCACCAAATCGTTTACATACTTAATTACCATTCGTTTGAAAGATCCCGACATGTAAATTAGTTTGTATAAGTATTCGATATTTTAAAAAAAATTGAATGTGAAACTCAGTAAATCATACATCATCTAAACATAATATAATACATGGTGTTGAATAACGTATCGTTGTCCTTGATAATAAAACCATTCAAGTGTTTTCAAAACAAAAGAAACTAGCCACATGAAAGACCATTAGGAACAGTACTGTTTAGATCGTTTTTTGATTAATGATATAAATTGGCCTCCTTGTTTGACATTGAATTAATTTATGCTGTCTTACGATTATTTTTTGGTTTTGAATAATAATTTTCACAATTAAGTTTTAGTAAAAGTTTTGTCAAATCTGTTTTTTTTGTTTTCCCTTTTTACAATTTAAGCATATGTATTCTGTTAAATAAGCATAGATTATGTGAAGACAAATTTTGTAAAACTAAAGTGTATTGAAACAAACAACAATTGGATAGAACTAGAAAGGTAGGTCCAAGACAGAGTGGGTTGGAGAATGCTGGTCAGTGGCTTATGCTCCATTGGGAGTAACAGGCATAAGTAAGTAATTTATTTAGTAAGTGAAATGTATTGATCCGAATTTATATTGTTTGTAGATATTATACACGATGGTTTATTAATAAGATAAAATACGCTACAATTAGGCAAGCCTATGTTAAGTTGATGACTAATCTTGTTGTAAAGATGGAAGAACTAAGGGAATTACAATAAACATTAAGATGCATTAAATCTACAGTCCTGAATAATATGAAACTGGATGTGATACATACTATTTAATCGTATTAGTATGTTCTTGCATTAGTATCATGGATATTAGAAAGATGTTTGAAGTCATTAACTGAAATGAAGCCTTAAATATCTGACAAAGTATTTATCTGTAATAAACAGTTTATAGCTTTAACATTTAAATGGCCACTAAGTACTTATCGGTACTTATAGTCGATGTTTATTATTTCGTTTACAAAGTATCAATGTTTACATATCATTTGGTACTAAATGCAATAAAATTTAGTAGAAGATTCATTTCTGATGTAAACTTTAGGCTAACGTAATAATCACCTATTCTTTCATATAATTTATTTCAACAGATAGAATAAATAAGCTTTCTAAATCATTATTTGTTGAAACAATGAATAATTTAGATTTGAGAACGTAAAACATACTTGGTATAGGCATCTGTAATAAATTCAATGCATATATAAGCAATCCATCAAGTGTTCCACCGCGTATCGTAGGTTCTGGTACGCTCACAGACTAAAAATATTATGAAAATAGTGAAAATATGTTATTTATTATGAGTTTAGTGTTCTGTTGACGGGAATTAAATCACTTTACACTCAGTGGTATTAGAAAACTATTGAAATTAAGTACATTATTTTAAAGCTTGAAAGTTAATAGAAATTGCGTTGAGTCTATCAAGTTGCGATTGAAACACCTATTTGCTGATAGTAATAGGCGTAAATTGTATTATATTTTATGCACTTTCTTTAACCTTTTAATTTCTATTTAACGATAGACGAATGAACATCGGGTTTTCATGGATTATTGAAACTTAAATATTTTAAGTACATGTTCAACTAAAATTAATTATTCATGTGAAATGTTTCTTCCTGTATGGGTTTTCACATACACAGATAAATTGATAAACATAATAGAAAACGATCTATGTGTCTTCATTCTGTTCGAATTTTTGGTGATGCGTGGATTTCGTTATTTCAAGTTTGATAAACACATAGATCTATATAAGAGGTTTAATCGATCAATTTAAGCTTTTATCTCAAATATATTTCAATCGACGTGGCCGATTCTATTTACTGCGTATTTAGTATTTCTTGTTTTTATTTAATTGGACAGAAATTGTGAAAACTGTGATACTGTTTTGTTCATACAAGCTTACTAGAACAAGAATATATGAACAAACCATTTTCTCTGATGATGATGATGATAAATATACCAAATAAAGAAGGCTGTCTAGTTTATCTGCTCTTCATCTTAAAAGCCTATGTGACTTCGAATTGTATTTCACTTCTTTTGATCTTATTTCCTGATTAATCGCATATTACAATGAAGTGATTCATTTTTCAAATACATTGAATAGAATATATGATTTGATAAGATTGAATTGGATTAATACGGTGCAATTATGCTACTTAAACAGACTATGAAAACTAATTACTTTGTTTAGTAACTACATTTCGTTTAAATACATATTTCATACTTTTGAAGAACTGTTATCCTTTTAGGATTGTTGAAATACTATTTATTATCAAAGTATCCTTAGTACAAAACACTGCGGCTTTGAGTAGAAAAGCAGTTTCATATATAGGTTACTCAACACTAGTCATCTGAACTCATCTATTATTTTGATGTGACTGATGTTCTATGTCATTCGAAACATTATCATTCAGTGTCATAACTAGAAACGTTACCATTAAGCTACAACAGGAAAGATTGACTGAGGTGTTTATAGTAATTAATCATTTAGCAGTTTCCATGATTTTACTATTTAGATCTTAGTGATAAATAAATCTTCATATTTTTCTATTATTAATAATATTATGTCCCAAAACCCTTCATCAACTTTGTATAACTTTGTATGGGTTTTCAGAAATTTAATCGATACTAAGGCTTGGAAAAAATAAGTTACTGATGAGTGCATAATTAATTTCGAAAGTGGTTCACCAATATGAAGATTGTGGATAAACCACCACATTTGCTTAAAAATACATTTCACTTACCGACGGTGAATGTTTTGGTGTATTTGTTTTTGTAGGAGTATTGCTATTATTATCCTTATAAATGGGATTGAATATTAACTGTGATTCAGGATCTTTTGTTCTCAATGACGCTGGGCACCATGAGTTTGCTGTTACCAGAACACGAGTATCATCAAGGTTATTAGATTTAGTCAAAATATTTTGTTTAACATCATCATTATCGTGTGGATCACGTATAGGTTTACCCAACAGAATTGTTGCAGCAGCCGCGGATGGACAAATCGATTGTAACAATTGTAGGCGATCATTTGAACACTGAATAAACTTTGCAGATGTTGACTGAATATTATCGTCTGGTTTCATTTCATATCTGGTAATATTTCATGACACATATATAATGAGTAAATACCATTTTTATGATCGTTAGAAAATGATAGAACAAGCAAAGAATTGTGTTAATTCGGTCAATATTCCACCATGACTGTATGGTAACTTTAAAGATTATTACGAGGTAACGATCAAGTATTGATAATGAGGTAACGAACAATACGTAGATGGTACTATAATTAGTAAATTTAATTTAATGTAGTAAAAAGTCATAAATCCATTTGAAAAATTTCAGCACAAAATCTGAAGTTTTATAACGGTATTGTTTAACAATACACACTTGCATTGCAAACGTTGAAAGATATATGAAAACAATTGTTGCCACAGCGATTATCTCTCACTAATCTGAATCAAAACTAATCTCGACCCATTGTATTATTTACAGAGGTTTTATTCACGAGGTGATCTATTCTGGTTAAGAGAGCCACGTGTACCTGAATTTCTCTTTACATACAAACATTCTAATATACTTGGGTTTTTTCGAACAAAATAGAATGATCGAAAGAAACGTTCCATTTTTGAAGTATACACTTTTAGGTTTCTCAGCGCTTTAAATCCTGATAGATTGTAAGTCTTAAGAATTGTCATGGGAATAAAAAAGCAAGTGATATGTATAGCTAGTCAGTTAATAGAAAACTTAAGTAAGAAACCAAACTGCAATATTTGAAAAGCTGAAAAATAGTCTATCCAGAGAAATAAACTGGTCACAGCATGCTGTAAAAGTCACAGAACACTCAGCAATTTAATATGACTGAACTAAAAAACATTGTTAAAACCACTGATCCTGATATACGTATATACTGCGTTTTGCACACACATACACATGATCAAAATGCTTCGAATTTTAACATAGACATTTCCAATTTTATTTTCACTCATGATTAATTTAGTTCAATCTAACCCGATATGAATAATGTAAAAAATAAAGGCTCTTGTAAACATAAGATGGTGGCTGGAGGTAGTCAACAGGAAACCCTGGATCCAGGTTTCTTGCTATTTGCCACTCGTCAGCTAGGTGTACCTGGAATCTTGAGGGAACTGGTGCTCTCTGATAGATTCGATCCCATGTCACCCAGCTTTACAGTCAGAGACGTTACCACTGGGCTTCTGTAGACAGTAATCTCGTAAACACTCACATAGAGATGAATTATATAATCGTGGACTAGATTTATTCCCAGCAGATAAGGTAAGAAAGTCAGGTAATATCTGTCACCTCAGAAATGAGAGGTTCAATCAACATATCAATACTAATATCGAGAGTATAAAAAGTTCTGGAGCATTAAAAAAAAGAAAATATTGTACCATAATTTTTCCTTTAGTTTCTAAAGAGAAACACTAACAACAAAATGGAATAAATCACCAGTAGGTCATCTAAATCTATAAAACATTTCTCCCCCTAACAACAAACAGGTCACAATAACCCCGTTTTATTTTACTAATTTGTATCATTCAAAAGTATTCAGTTAATGTAATCAATATTGAATTTCTTATATACCAATGTGAAACTGTCATTATTTCACAAAATAAACCCATATAAACAAAATCAATAATTTCGAGTATTATACTTCATGAATGATAAATGAGATATGTTTCTATTTTTAGCATGAAACAATCAATTCTAGTGGTTAATGTTTGTTTCAGTTCAATCGAGCATGTACTATGTTTTTTTTAGAAATTTCACTTGATAAAACCGTGAAGGTATTTGATTGAATTGGGTTGGTCCCTTTTTATTAAAACAATTGATTTTGTTTATTTTTTCAATGAGAATTGAATTTGAGATCATATCAATAATCAATTGTTAGTATCTCTTGAAAATCCTAATGTTTATTGAAGATTATATATTTGTAGTTGATTTAAATAATCCGTAAACCTATTGTCGTTTATTACCAAAAATCACAGTATATTAAAAAGGGTGTTGGAATACAGAACAAGTGTTTTGTTCTGTTTTAGACTCTTCATCTTGATGTTCTTTTTTGTCTTAATAACTAGTGTTCACTGAGGGGCTCGGACCCAGTACTTTGCGCTTCAAATGATAATACCTTGTTCACTTAACTACTGAATTCATATTGTTGATCACCCGTTGTTAGTTATATTTCGCACAGGATTCACATTTTTCAACTAAGATTAACCAAATTTCAACGGGATAATCTAAACCATTAAAAATAGATTAAAAGTCATAGTAGTTCTTGTAATCAGCTTGCTGAATTATCGAAAGATAATGACTTGATTAAATTAAGAGGATAATGTTGTAAAAAGTCATGTGAGTATATTCAAGAGAGTTAGGTTCATCAATAGAGTCTAAAATAAAAGTTTTTTAGTCATAACAACCTTTGACAACAACGTTAAGCGTGTAACATATGTCAGCTCAAAATGTCAAAAAATCGGTAAATTACTTGGTTAACTGTTCACTATCAAATAAAAATGGATCAGTAAGATGTATTGGAGTCGAGCTAAAGGTATGTTCCTCTTGTTCACACCCTTTACCTTGGAGATCTTGATCTAGTCCACTTAGAGTATCTCCTTTCTTCTTTTCGCCGCTTCGATTAAGCTGATTACAAAAAGGAAAGAAGAATATTTTTGATGAAAGTGACGAATAACGGTAATGTTAATATTATTTATTAACTACTATGTACTGTCATAATCTTTCTCACCAGTGACCATAAGAGAAAATTGAATATGATCCAACTGCTATTGAATACCATGGTAAAACAATTTCATTTGAAGAATCTTGGAGATATCAAGTGACAGAATTATTACATATTGACCAAATGGGATGTTATGAATACAGTAGACTAACATGTGGGTTGCTTACATATGATTTAAATCCCGATTTCCTTGAGAAAGACAGATATATTGTCCACTGACTGTTATAACTAATTACTGAATACTTTATATGAATACATATTTCTTATTTATAGTACTTAGATTAATTGCCAATATATAAAACGAATCACTTAATTTTTTATTCAATCCCTATACTATTTTAGTGGCTGTGCTTCGTTAATCAATCACCCTCGTAACCGTTACGATTTAATCCTCAACAGTGTTGGAAATCAGAAGGTAAAGATAAGCAGCGACTACAGTTTTTTAGCACATAACTCAGACCACAAAGCAGAGAGGCAAATGAGTGAGTCAGCGAACCGAGTATAGTGTTAAATGTACATGTATATATATATAGGGAAATGAATGGATCATCGAATCAATTAGGCAGCTAATAAAAAAGCTAGTAGAATGAATATATGCATAGGCGGTAAGCAATGTTCAAGCATACACATTTCATACAAGCACAACAATGATAAATGTACAATAAGTTGTTATAGTAAGGATGACTTTGTCCGCTAAATAAGTTTACAAAATGGCATGACTGAGTTGAATGAGAACAAACTCAATCGCACTTGAGTTGCTATAATAGCTCCACCCTGCAAACAAAGATATATGGTAAAAATGTCTGTGTTTGCACAAAGAATAGTAACCTGAATAGAGTAGTTACAGTCGTTTGAAGCAATGGGATTATACATAATTAGGATGAAGCTAGTGTGTGCTGTGCATTTGGTTCGTGCCTGTCCGTGAGGTTATGTAAAATAAAACTCAGGAACAGAAGGAATATGGTATCGTTTTTTTCTTAAAAAAATTATACATATAAGCGTAAAGGTTCATAAGATATGCTGAGTTTTATAGTGTATAACATGAGCTTAATAATCCATATGTATACAGCGAAGTGGAAGAGTTATGAATAATATTTAAAGTAGCAGAAAATTATCAATAGAAAGTTATAGCGACACAGCGTTGAGGCCATCTTACTCTGCGGCCAGATCTTGTTGTTACCGGCGTTTCGTTTTTTTGCTGCGTTAGCGTCGTTGATTCTTGAGACTCGTGTTTCGTTGGTGTGACCATCTTCGAGGAGTTTGTACTTGTTGATTGAATATCACTATCGATGAGAACTGCTTTCACTCAATCGATGCTGATTACATCTGAGTTCCCAGCTTTTTCTAAGGTAGGCGTTTTATCTGTCCTCGCTATCACTTCAAATGAGCCACCGTAACTCGGTTGTATAGGTAGTTGTACTTTATCTCTTCTAATGAATACGTGAGTGCTGTTATGTAGTCCCTGTGGTCTGGGAGGTGTTATTTTTAAATCGTTCATGTGTTTTCTCGGGCGTTGTACATAGTTGGTTACATCAGCCGGAACACATTTACTTGAAGTGAAGATTTCTCCGGGTAACCGTACAGTACTTCCGTATACCAACTCGGCTGGGCAACATCTCATGTCCTGTTTAATTGTTGCTCTTAGAGCTAACATTACTAGCGTAAGCTTATTGGTCCAATCGTTGTTAACAATGACGGATTTAAGGTACACTTTTAATTGCCTATGTAGGCGTTCGACCATTCCGTTTGACATTGGATGGTAAGACGTCGTACGAATTCGTTTAATACCGAGGAGTTCTGTAAGCTGTTCAGAGAGTCAACTTTCGAATTGTGCTCCTCTATCAGTTGTGATAATCGTTGATAAGCCGTAGTAAGAAATCCAATTTCAACTAGGGTTTTGGCTACCGATTCGGCTGAGGTGTCTTTTTTCAGTACTGCTACCGGCCATCGTGTAAACCTGTCGATGCATGTAAAGACATATTTGTATCCATTCGAAACAGGCAGTGGTCTTACAATATCGATGTGTTTATGTTCAAATCTAGTATCTGGGTGTGAAAATGGACCCACTGCGGAGCTAGTAT
Organism: Schistosoma haematobium; assembly: GCF_000699445.3. Taxonomy (NCBI): domain Eukaryota; kingdom Metazoa; phylum Platyhelminthes; class Trematoda; order Strigeidida; family Schistosomatidae; genus Schistosoma; species Schistosoma haematobium. The sequence continues at coordinate 25,276,450 of NC_067197.1, forward strand.
GACGATGTACTTTGACTTCTTGACACTTCATGCATGCTTGCGTCCAATTACGCACATCGTGATTCATGTTTGTCCATACGAATCGTTCACTGATCAGCTTTATCGTGGCTTTTATTCCTGGATGCGACATGTTGTGCATACTCTCAAATATTTTGTGTCGCAGTGATTTCAGGATAAATGGTTGCGGTCGGCCTGTCGATATATCTCACATTACTTTCGTGTTACCGAACCGCACTTCTTCGAACACTAATGATGTCGTACCATCGGATCTGAGCTTATTTAATTCAATGTCTCTCTATTTAAACTTTGCCAGATCGTTATAATCAATTCCACTTGCAATAAGTGTGTTTATCGTTGCTCTTGACAGTGCGTCAGCCACGTCGTTTTCTTGTCCTTTAGTGTATCGTATATCGGAGGTGAACTGTGAAATGAACTCCAACTGTCGGATCTCCTTCGGGGAATAATTGTCGTGCTTTGCGCTTAATGCTTTCGTAAGTGGTTTGTGGTCTGTGTAAACGGTAAAATGTATGCCTCCCACCATATGACGAAAATGTTTTATTTCTAAGTAAATTGCTAGCAGTTCTCTTCCGAAAGTACTATATATTGTTTGTGTCGGATTCAGTCTTTTCGAAAAAAAATGAGAGCGGTTCCCATGTGCTCTATAGTAATTGTTGTAAAACGGCTCCTACCGCCACATACGATGCGTCCGTCACGATAGCTAATGGTGTTTCGCTCTTTTGTCTAGTAAGTGTCGTTTCTTTGTTTAGTGCTTTTTTGGCGTGCTCGAATGCTTGTATCGCCTCTGGTGACAAGTGGAATGTTCGTGCGTGTCCCCGTAACGCATCCGTTAATGGTTGCAGTATTGCCGCACAATGCGGAATAAATCGTCTGTAATAATTCACTAACCCGGGAAATCGTCGTAACTTCTTCCATGAGTCGGGTAGCGGATAATTTCTGATGGCGTCGACTTCTGTTGCTATTGATGTAATGCCTTGAGAAGTTACAATGTGACCTAGGAACTGTAAAGATTCTCTTCCAAATTCACACTTCTCAATGTTTATGGAAATGCCATGTTCTCGCAGTCGCATGAATCATTGTCGTAGCTGTTGTATATGCTCGTCCATAGTGGCGCTTGCTACTAGTAAATCATCGATATATGCGTATACTCCAGGTAAACCTCTGATGACCTGGTCGATAAACCGTTGAAAGGTTTGCGCTGCGTTTGTCAGCCCGAAAGGCATGCGCAGAAATTCATATAGCCCAAATGGGGTCGTTACCGCTGTCTTTGGTATGTCTTGTGGAGCAACAGGAATGTGATATTATGCTCTAATTAAGTCGATCTTCGAGAAGACAGTAGCTTCCTCTATACTGTAGGTAAAATCGTGGATATGCGGTACAGGATATCTATCAGCTACTGTTTTCTTGTTGAGTGCTCGGTAGTCTCCACATGGCCTAACTTCTCCATTCTTTTTCAGGGCCATACGTAATGGGGATGCCTTACAATGCCCAGCCTCATCAACTTGTCGAATTTTTGTTTTGCAATTGCTAGTCTTTTGGGGTCTAACCTTCTTGGCCTTGCATTAATTGGTGGCCCATTCGTTACGATGTGGTGCCGAATGGAGTGTTTGAGATTCGCCTTATTGTACATTACTTTCACAAGTTCGGGAAATTCCTTTGACATTAATTTATATGGATCACCGCGGCTTTTATCTATCATTAGATTCATGGAAACGGCTTCTGTAAGTGTTCCTCTTATCGAAGTGGTGTGACTACCATTTATAAGTCTGTGACGCCTCGAGTCTACTAGTAGATCGAAGTCACATAGGAAATCGATGCCTATTATGGGCACTGATACATCTTCTATGACAAAGTCCCAGCGGTACGAAGCGCCTCGTCCGAAATCTAAAGACAACTTTCGTTTGCCGTATTTTTTGATATCGGATTTGTTCGCTGCTCCGAGTACTAGTGATGCATTAACGTTTCTTCTCTCTTCGCTTACTGGAGGTACTACGCTGATTTTCGCTCCAGTATCAACTAAGAATTGCGCACCAGTGGTTCGGTCTTGTATATAAAACAGGCGACCATTTGCAGGCATTATGTTCGTTGATGCCGTCGCCATTGACAATCGTGGGTAACGCTTACCTGTTATGCTAAATCTACAAGGTTGTAAACACTTCCTAGCTCTATAGCCGTACATTTGATGATACCAGCATATCAAGGGAACTGTGAGCCGTCTAGAAGCTGATCGATTTCAGTCGCGCGAACGATCTCGTGATGATCTTCGTGGCCTTCCGCTCTGTGTTAATTCTGTGAGCTTGCGGCACAAAACATTTACCTCTTTCTGTAGAGTACTAATTCTATCATCTATCGTCACGCAGTGTAACGGAGGGCTTGTTTGCTTGGTTGTTTCGTATATTCTACCGGCTATTTTTGCTATGTCTGTATCGGCATCCGTATCCCCGAGGGCTAGGGTCTGCTGTACATTTGACGGAAGTCGGTGGAGCCATAGTTGATAAAACAAGTTATTGTCTATTTGCCTGTCGCCCAGCAGACTTTTCATATACGTTTTTAGCTGTTACGGAATTCTATCCCCTAGCTAGGCCTGACTAGGAAGCTGCTCAACAGCTTATTGGTCACTTAGAGAGAGAGAGTTTTAATTGCTGATTGCTTTAGCACGTCGTATGGCTTTTCAGTGTCTGGTTTCACTAACGCCTCTCGTACGCTCTCTGATACTTCATCTGGAAGGAGTTTGCTTGTGAGGCCGAATCTATCTCTTTGTAAGTTAATGCAGTTAGTCTGGAAATAACTTTCAAGTCTAATAAACCAAAGCTTTGGGTCGGTGACTTTAAAAGAGGGGACAGGAAGATTAAGAGACCTCACGGACGGAGCTCGCTGTAAACTTGACACAGTGTTTTCGGAAGACATGTTCATAAAAAATTTAAATAGTACATGAATATAATGTAACTGTCATAAAGAAAAATGGACGGACAAAAACAATGATAGTAACAAATGGTACAATTTATAACATAGAACAGACTTACTAAATTGCACCAATATATCAATTGTTTGTGAATAATCGTTACTTATTATGATTTTTATCGTTACGTTCAATAATGTTTGTGAAATAATGTACGTGTAATTAAAATAGTAATATAGTAAATCCACAGTTATGATTATAGTCTATGTGATAATCCAAATTGAGACGAAGTGCGGTGAATTTTCGGAATTTGACTATATCGTCGAAAGTCGTTTCCTGTTCGCACGTCGAGGTTACGAGTTCTGTAGTGGCTGTGCTTCGTTAATCAATCACCCTCGTAACCGTTACGATTTAATCCTCAACAGTGTTGGAAATCAGAAGGTAAAGATAAGCAGCGACTACAGTTTTTTAGCACATAACTCAGACCACAAAGCAGAGAGGCAAATGAGTGAGTCAGCGAACCGAGTATAGTGTTAAATGTACATGTATATATATATAGGGAAATGAATGGATCATCGAATCAATTAGGCAGCTAATAAAAAAGCTAGTAGAATGAATATATGCATAGGCGGTAAGCAATGTTCAAGCATACACATTTCATACAAGCACAACAATGATAAATGTACAATAAGTTGTTATAGTAAGGATGACTTTGTCCGCTAAATAAGTTTACAAAAAGGGCTTAACCGGGTTAAATGAGAGCAAACTAAGTAGATTATGAATAAGTCGTTTTTCTTCTTCAAGAGTGTGATTAGAACAGATAATTTCGGTTCTTTGGGCCAAGCATTTGAATAATTTTCTCTTATGTTTTAATGAGATAAAGCTCAAAATATGTGTGCATTGACTTTGTGTAGTTAGTTTCTCATTAACACTTTTTGATGTTCCACCAGGTCTTATCATCAATTCAAAATTCATTTATCTTGGTGGTGAAACAGACATCTAGGAAAAGACTAGATAATTTTCAAGCTATAACATGAAGTGGTTGGAGTTGGAAATACGAACTACTAAATTTCCAATCTGTGTTTTAGAGAAGATAATTGCTCTCCGTATGATCTGAAGGTTTAAGATCAGAAATCTGTTAGGTTTGACTTAAGGGACTAAACAACTGTCTATGGATTTCATAATTTTAAGTTCTCCAGATGAAGTTACTCCATGAAATGAATGAAAAATTAAATAAAGTACTAAATATTCCTCTAAAGAAGTTAAATTTTACACTGGAAAAACTAATAAAACTTAACGAATAGAATTAGAATATTTAGCTTACATAAAATATACATACCTGACGAACTAGTCTTGTTTGTTGTACATAAGTACTCCTATGCAATGCTTTACCACTAGCTGAACTATGTTGTGTAAATCTTTGCAAACAAGCAACTGTACGACCACGGACATAAGCTCCTTGAAATTTTTCTATATTTTCTAAACCAACTTCTTCATGATGCCATTCGGGTGCAGTAGGAACAACGGTACCATTTAAATTTGAATTATTCTCAATAGACGAATTCAAAAATACAGGTAAACGTGGATCTAAAACTGGCTGTTGATCATCCCAAACACCAAATTTATACATGTAACCCATTACTAAATTTAAAATATATTAGTATAAAGTAAAGAAAATTGATCATTCTATATTTACTGAGAAATTAGTTTAGTACTTAACGTTTAATTTAACCTATCACTGAATTATAAACTACAATATTACTTGAGTTAAGGTTAACTAATTAGATATGTTCCATTTGTACACTCTAAACTTTAAACATTACGACTACACGGTTACTGCTTCAGTGAACTTATGCTTTGTTTTATATTGGCAAAAAATAATTTGTTCTAAATTAAACTAATAACGTGAGTATATTATGCTTAGGTTAGACTAACCATTAATCGGTAGCTTTCATATATTATTATGTCATATGAGATGCCAAAAGTGTATTTATTTATGTTGTTCATGATCAACGGACATTTATTAGGAGTTACTTAATTTGGCAACTCGATTATTTGTTATTTCTATAATTAATAAGCTGTTATAATTTATATAAAATTGGACATAAGAATAATATACTGTGACCTTGTAGGAGACTTATCAGCCAATGAGGAAACACTCCATAGTTATAAACGAATTATCAATAAATAGTAATAAAATAACAGTGCAAAAACTCCTTTAATCTTAACGTTTACTACTCACATGCCAAGTTATTATTTTTAGTAAGGGTAAAAGGTCAAGTTTACATATCAGGAGTCGGGATAGTATTTTGAGTTAGAGTTATCACACCACTGAGTTCTCGTCACTAATTGACATCGGTTGTGGATTGGACTTACGAATTAGTACTGAGGTTTTCATCACGTACTGATATCAGTTATAATCCAATGTTTTACCATCCTTCTGTTTGCCAACTTAAAAAAAAACTTAGGGTCGAGATTTAGAGGAAGAGTTAGAAAGGAAGAATATTATCTAGCATCACTAAATATTCTTTATAACTCATTGAATCACATTAAGCACTATAACAAACAATTTGCCTTGTGAGCACATGCTTTTTTATTTTAGTTTGAGCACTATCTAAAATTCACGTTCTGGTTGACTGATTCCTACTACTCTAAAAATTAATTCTTGTCAATTTTCATCTAATTAATAATAGTATACAAGTTATCTATTATTACACTTAAAATTTTGCACAAAATGTACAAACGATTATCTTAATTCTGATTGGTTAACTCAAGGCCATCAGAATATCATACTTGTAAATTCATATATTTTGTGCAAGTAAATATTCGTTCAAAAATAAATTTGCTTGTTAATCTCATTTAATGTAAATCTAATTCATAAATTAATTTATATTATTCATGTTGTGAAATGTTCAAAATTTTAATTAAAATTCGTTGCCTACTGTGATATAGGATTACTTATACTAGTACATATACACAAAACATAATTCCAAATGATTGTGATCATTAAGCTAAACAATTTGATGTATGTCCAATAGAAAAAGAGGTGGAATTTAATAATTGAATTCATGAGTCAATTAAAACTAGACCACCATGAAAAACCTGGAAGCGCTAGATGGTTGTTTCGTTCTTGTATAGGACGGTTTATAAATTTAGGCATCAGTTAAAATATTGTTAAAATTTATTTTTAAGCTAATCTGTATGCTGTACTATTTATGTACAATTAACTCCACCTGTAGCTCTTCTAGACTTACTACCGGTCTCAAGCCCGGCTAAAAAAGGAGGGTTGGGCATGGGATTAGCGACCCCATCCCATAGAGAACTAACTCGCTAAAAATACGCCAACCAGGAAAAATAATTTGAACCATTTAAACTCTGACCTGGGAGTTAGAAGGTCTTCATTTAGAAGAACTATGACACCTACTGATGAATGCCAAGTTCCTTTGGAACTCACGAGTCCACCTCATCAAGATTCCAAAGAAAGGAGATCTGAGCAAATGTAAAAACTACAGAGGCATCACACTACTATCAGTAACAGGGAAAGTCTTTAACAGAGTGTCGCTGAACCGGATGAAAGATGCAGTAGACGCCCAACTTCGAGATCAACAAGCTGGATTCCGTAAGGATCGATCGTGCACAGACCAAATTGCAACACTACGGATCATCGTCGAACAATCAGTTGAGTGGAACTCGTCACTATACATCAAATTCATTGATTATGAAAGGGCATTTGACAGTGTGGATAAGAGGACGTTATGGAAACTTCTTCGACACTATGGAGTTCCTGAGAAGATTGTCAATATTATCCGGAACTCATACGACGGACTACAATGCAAAGTCGTGCATGGAGGACAGCTGCCAGATGCATTCCAAGTAAGGACCGGAGTCAGACAAGGCTGTCTACTCTCTCCCTTCCTCTTTCTTCTGGTGGTTGACTGGATTATGAGGACCTCGACATCTGAAGGAAAACAACCACCATCAAGAAGGTACAAGTGTTTATAAATAGCTGTCTACGCAAGATACTTAATATCCGTTGACTGGATACCATCAACAACAGCCTACTGTGGGAGAGAACAAACCAACTTCCAGCTGAAGAGGAAATTAGGAAAAGACGATGGAAATGGATAGGACATACATTACGCAAATCGTCAAACTGCATTACGAGACAAGCCTTAACTTAGAATGCTGAAGGGAAGCGGAAAAGAAGGAAGGCCAAAGAACACATTACGTCGGAAAATAGAAGCAGATATAAAAAGGATGAATAACAACTGGAAGGAGTTGGAAAGGATTGCCCAGGACAGGGTTGGATGGAGAATGCTGGTGAACGGCCTATGTTTCTTCACAAGGAATAACAGGTGTAAGTATGTAGGTAAGTAAGTAAAGTGTTTTCATAGTCAGTTTGTTTTTTTTATTATTGCCATCATATTACAAATTATATTTTATCATGTTATTAGAATAGTTGTAAACGATTTTTTCTATCGATTTCATTTCATACCTCTTTCCAATCTTAACTGCAATCACTTTTTTGCTATGATCCAGGTTTATACCTACCACTTATCGGAATTAATGTGACGACTGATGCAAGTTTTGTCTAAAAAGAAATTTAGATTTAAGCACTTTGGTTAGTTACCATAAACAACAAATTTTGTTTTTCAAAGCCTAAATATAAAATAAAATAAACAACTTCATGTTTGTAAACAAAATTTATTGCATGAAGAAATTTACTTTGCTGTGATTTTAGCTCAATGAGTTCGTGATTGTTTTTAATATCCTTGTCTTGTTTTGAAGTGTCTACTAATAAATCATTATTGATCGATGTACGTAATTTATTGAGTTGATTAGCTGATTCCGTTTCTTTAGACCTTCCTGGTATTGATTTAACCAAACTTCGTGTATTTTGAATGCCAGTAGATAGAGAACGTTTAAGTGAGTTGGATAGACTGCGGACTATTTTTCGTGCTCTGGAACTAGATCTATTTACTTCAGATAGATTTGCATTTAAATGTTCCATATTATCTGTTTGTTGAGTTAAAGCAATTGGATTAATAGTATCAATTAATTTGGATGAAACTTCAGTTGAAGTTGCACATTGTGAACAACTTGAATTTTCAGTGTGCTTATAATTAATCATACTACCATTAAGAGACCTTACAACAATTGCTGGTGAGAGGCATGGTTCATCATTTTGTGTTTTATTTTTTGTATGTAAGACTGTGAGATCTAGACCAGGTCGACTTATTACTTGTCCATTAGGTGAACTAGTTGACTTAGTTGTGGACTGTTCATTTGAAACCATACTTGATACTTGTTCGTCATAATGCGGAGATCTATACTCATATTGATTTTTACTTGGTAGTCGAATTTCTGTATCAGTACTACTTCCAGGAAGAAAAAACACCTACGGAAATAAATAGAGTAAAATCTCTTGGTTATAGGGTTAAATTACACATGAATGATTGAGAAATTTTGATTTTTAAAATCTGTCACATGTGCATAATAATGCTAATTTTCTATGATGCGTAACATTTTGTAATGGTTTGAGTTTTACACTTGATATTGAACACAAAAATTTATCGGTCTTCTTTTGTGTATGTGAATTCGTAGCTGATTGCCTCTATATTGTCGTTAAGTCACATTGTTTTAATGGTAACATAAAGACAGTCAGCTCAGAATGAGGATTCATCAAAAATTTATTGATGAAATGTAGTCCTTAATATCAACGGGAAGAGCTAATCCATTACAAAAATTAATTTATTTCAATCTCACAATGTAGGTGATGTCTGCAGTCAAGCAAAAGATAATGTGGTTTATGTTACTTAGGCTTGCAGATATAGGTCGTATGTAACATCAGCCGGAAGTGGGATGTTTGCGATCGAAATTAAGCGGAGAGAGAAGGAAACTGAAAGTAATCTAGATGAAAACACGAATGAAGGAGCAAGGAAACTTGTAAGAGACAACTTAAAGACGATGTGTAAATGATATATTTAATGTCTGATTTTCACAATTAACTATATCATTATGTGATTGTGCTTCCAGAAAAACTTGATATTCCGCACCTGTGTTCCCGTTCACTATGTACTAGGCTTTGGTGAGAATAAGAATGTAAGCACCAATCAGTAGATACATTTAGTTGATGACTACTATGTGGAACGAAATCAGTTTGCTGGATTTCACTGCCAGCTACAATCTAACTTAAAAAGCAATATTTATGAAAGTATTTGTCATGCAGAAAGGTAATTATAAGATCTGACTTTTTCATATTACAACTGATTTCATATGGATCAAAAATGATTCATTTTATCAAAATATTATTTCTAAAACTCAAAAGCCACCGTATTTGCTAACAATCTGGTGTTTACGGTCATTGTGCAACACAGACTTATTCGTGGTGAGTAAAGTTATTCTACTACATTCCAATTCCTAAGGTATCCCTTTGTCAGATTATCGTAGTAGTAAACTTGAAGCATGTAATAACAAAATGAACTGTATCATTATATCATATATCATTAATTGGTGACGTCATTTGTAAATCTAATTTCAATGTATTATGAGATTAAAATCAGAAAAATACTACTCTCCAGTAACGACAGATTCTCATAAATAAATAAAAAAGAAATTCGTTGTAGCTAAATAATCTGAAAGGTAAATCTAGATATACTGAATTGGTGAATTCGAATTGGAACAAAAAGATAATGTAGAAAATTTGTAGCTCAGGTGGATGATTCACGTAGAGTTTTATTCTGTGAGCTGTATGGTTTAGTTGTGGAGCTTTCTGATAATGTTGTTCAGAAGAACAATGACAACTCCATGACCAAACCATCCACCTCAGAGAATAAAACTCCACGTAAACAAAAAGATAACATTTGTGAATTGAAATCAATCATAAGTTCATGAGGTTAACGAATGTTTGTAAGACAAAAATTTATCATTAACAGAATCTAATCAGTGAAGAGTTAATAAAACTAATGAAAACTATATTACAAACACCATGAAATAAATACTTAGTCTTATCTGAGTCAATATATATTGGTCTCATGATGTGAACCTTTTTATTACTAACAAATTAGTTATGAAACTACGTATTAGTTTAAACAAATAATTCTCCTTTTTAACATCAAATAGTATAAGAGACTATTACAGACCAATACAAGCTGTTTAGTAATTACTGTCTTTCTATTTACTATCAATGAGAGATACAATTTTAATGTATAAAACTATATTAACGTAGATTATACGAAGCAATTAAATAAAGTAACGTAAACAACCCCGTATCCAACGACAAGTAATAACGATAACCATAATAAATAAATAACTCTATCAGTACTGTCAAAATCAAAAGTTAATTTTCCCTAATACAACTTACATCTCTTGTTGTTTTTCTTTCTAAGACAATACGCCTTTGATAAACCTGTCTGTAACGCTTTCCATTAATAATAAATTCTTCAGAAACTTGTTCTTCTCTTGGACAACTTAAACTACTATTAATTGATGGTGAAATAAATTTAGAAAGGGAATTTTCATTCATTTTTTTTCGGTCTATCAACATACTACCAAAACGATTTAATTTAAATTGATCAATTTTATCATTTCCATCAGTTTGTTCATCTATATTATCATCTTCATTATGATAATCATCATCAATGTTCAATGTCGACCATCTGGAGTCGGGTGAATTGTGTTGCTGATACTGATTGTCAGATGGAAGATTTATGCTACCGTATTTTGTATCATAGTTTCTTGTCTATTTTGATGAAAAGTTAGAAAAAAGACAAAATACAAGAACAATAAATATGCACTTTAAAAACTAAACTGAGATTTCTTTTATCTGAAAAGACATGGCTACTTAATAGCTTGATAATATTTAAATCTGATAAATAAATGCGCACAAAATAAACCATCAAGTTGGTAGTTATTACTTTAGACTAACAGTTTGTGTGATGCAAAAATTTGTCCCTCAACCTTTAGGTTAAAGTTAACATCCGCGAATAGAATTCAACATGATTTTAAGATTGTTTATATTAGTAGTCACCGTTCAAGTTCCAATATATGTCCATAAATAGTAAGATTTAAATTCTTGATGTTAGTCAATTATGAAAAGAACAGAAGTTCTTCACCGGATCTCACCAATAGCCATCGTGCAAAGATAATCACTCTGTAGATGCGGACAGTACTATATACTCTGTAAAGTAACTTTTATACCAACAAAGTTTTATCAAATGCTGTCCTGAATATCGGAAGCTTTCCACTCAAAAAGAAATAGATATCCCATTTGTAGATTACGTTTATCACAGATTGATCGCAATAAGGATACCACTGAAAACCAGAGAGTGCTAGACAGCTGTTTTGTCAAAACATAAGAATATTCATCAGCCCCTTATAGCCTATAAATTAAAAACCTACCATACTTCTTCATCTAAAAAGATATCCTATTTATTAGACAAGCGATGACTTTTGTATCAAGTAACTAGTAATAACTTGCTTATTGAACCAATGTTTGCTTTATTCGAATGTCAGTATACATATCACCAATGAACTGAATATATACTTAGCTGATGAACCCACAACAAGATGAAACACATTCCATTGCTAGTCACTACTGAAATATGATATAACAGGTGTATAATTTATTTTAAATCTGTAATCCAAAAATAAGTTTTAAATGTTTTAATCTTTAATAGTTTGTTTAACTTTCAAATTATTTTATTTTTTAAAAGTTAAGAAATTTTTATTCATTTATATAGGTAGATACAAAAAGGATCAAATTTCATAATGAAATTAATCTAATTTTATGATTTAATTTAACAATAGTGTATTTAGAATCATTTATTGATTCGATAACTTGATGAGAAACATATCGATTTTATTATTACTATTCTATTTTTAATGAAATATGATTGAATTAGTTACCATGTTAACAATGTAAATTATCGACTGCATAGAAGTAATAATTTGTTTATTAAAAAAAAGAAGGTAGATTACAAATCTATTCATAATTATAATGTATTAAATGAATTTCAATTTTGTGTAGAATTTGTTGTAATGAATCAATATATTTAATTGGCGCCATGTTAGCAATTAAATGATGATATTTGAAATGGTTGAAAAATGGTATATATAAATTTTGGTATATGATGAATCTTAGTATATAGATGTTGTTTGAACTATTAATGTGAATCATTTAAAGAATGGAATGAAATACATTTATTTGATTGTTTTATTCTATTTAAACAATGATTAACATACTAATAAGGCTTAGTTCTAGTAATAGAATCTTGTAGGATTATGCTAATCGAGAGTTGTTAATCAGTAGATTATAAGCAAAGATGGATAGTGGCTAGCAGTGGAATCTAGGACGCGTGTTTAGTCCTATTTTGGACTCGTCAACTGGATGTACCTGCATTTCAGTGTTGACGTTCACCCTGGGATTCGAACCCAGTACCATTCACTTCAAACGGCAATATCAAAAGGCGATATCGATGCAATACACATAGTATGCACATATGCCAATAAGAGACTGATCAATTTTAGTCCTAAACATCAATGGGAAGATTCAAGTAAACTATATCAAGTGAATTTAATCAGTTAGTTGTTTCTAATACTTAATCTAATTTATAAACTCTCATATCCTGTTTAAGTAATGAATAATACTGTATTTCGAGTCTACGAAATTTGAAATTTTAAAGTATACCAATCACGTTATCGACATGAACATCATATCTCTTATTTTACATGTTGCATTATATGAACAACACTATAATCTTTCATACGAAGTTACAATATGAAATCCATTTACATTTATATAGTTAAAACTACCAGGATTCAAGTGATTTTTAAAAACTAAACTTGTGTCATTTGGAATTGTTATGTCTTTGACTGATATATCATATTGTTAGGTCATGTTTATTAATCATTCAGTATTCTGTTTATAATTAGATGTATATATCATTAGACGTATCTCAAGGAATGAATTATATACAATATAACAGAGGTTAACTATACAAATTCTCATGGTAATAACTCTGCATATATACATCATCGTGTATGGTCGAGAAATTGTAAACAATTATTGTTTAACAAGGACTGTTATAATTGACAAATAGATATATAACTTATAATTGTACTTCATACAAAAGTGCTATCATTCATGGGAATAAAATGATTTACCTTAAAATTCATAGTTGATTTATCATTTACATTAGAATTAATTGAATTTATTTCAGTAGTTGTATTATTATCCAACTGGATTGTATGATAATTTATTGGATTGAAATTATTTACAACAGTAGTAGCAGCAGTAGTAGTAATGGTATCTTGTGATGCATTGGTTGTTGGCAATTCTGATGATGGTAACACAATTGAATTGTCAATATAAACTGATTGCATTTCACATGTAATATTAGCAACTTCACGTTTCATTTCTTCAACTGTTGGCATTTGTACAACTAAACAACATTTGTCAACAGGTACTGACTTTAAACACTCCATAATTTCAGTTTACTTTTTGTTAGCCAGTGAACGTTTAATACAATAAATATTCCTAATCAAATAAAAGAAGAGGAAATTTTAGTGAAAATTATAAGAAATAAGTTACTGTTTTATAAAGTTGGGTTTCTCAAGTAAACATATTTTAATTCACAACTTACCTTCTAATAGGTATGTTATTTGTATTTCCAAAAGGCTATGATAGTATATATTAAATACGCAGGAAAATCAAATGTCTTACATTTACATAATAGACAGCTAATTAGTGCATCATGAATGAAATATATTTAAGTAATTCTCAAAACGAGTAGTATCTTAGATAGTAACTGTTCACAATAATATCCGTTTCAGATTCTATTCATAAATGTTTAACCATAAAAATGTATATGGTACATAAGAGCACTGATAAATCTGTTAGTTTTACACATAATATTCAGTTGAATACGTCTGAAAATTATGAAACTGATATTCTTCATAATTTGAATACCTAAAAGAAAACAGACTATGTGATCATATAAGGTATCAGTGACAGTGTATCTGAATCAATATATATGAGTCATGTATACAAAAATCAACTTTATTGAGTCTTTGCTTTAGATTATGATGAAGATGAATTACATCTTGTATACATATATCACTGTGTAATATGCTTGGTTGTTCAAAGGAAACTATTTCAACATTTAAGAAATGCCATAGTTGATCAATTTTTAAAACCTGGTAGGGTTAAAAAGGGTGCATATAACTTAAATTATATATTGTTAATGGCTTTAGATTCCAGATGTAAATTAATTAGAAACAACTAGATAAATGTTATATGAGACAAAAACATTAAGAGAATGATGGTCAATAAGGATGTATAACTAATGTAAAATAGTGAAAACACCTAGAACAGTGTGAAATTCAACTCTAGTCCCTTTTATACAAACGACACTTATCATATGGAATTTCTATTAATTTTATATATCAGAAGGCTTTTTGCGGATATTATAGAAATTTCAATGTGTCGCTAAATGTAGTGGATTAGTTGAAGTTAGACAATAACACTGTTGGATACCGGCCGGCTCAGTGGTATAATGGTTAACCGCTCACGCGCGAGATTGGTAGGTCCTGGGTTCAAATCTCGTGAGGTGGGGTCGTGGACGTGCACTGCTGAGGAGTCCCGCGATAGGACGAAACGGCCGTCTAGTGCTTCCACGTTTCATATGACGGTCTATCTTCAACTGACTCATGATCTCAACTATTGAAATTTTATATATGTTTAACATATTAAATTATTTAAAGTCCTAATTTCTTCAGTTTATCAAAATCGTCTCAATTTCAGATTAGAGCAAAATTTCTGTATAGTTTATTATGATTATTTGTAATAGAAATTTGGATAATTACCAAATGTACTTCATTTAACACATTATAGGTGAATGTATTGAAAGAAAATGGACCAGTCAATTGACTTAAAATTTGAAATTTTTAGGGGTAACATTTAAATAATTTCTCGGTATATCATGTAACAATATGGTTTTTATTGTGATTTAATTTATGTCTGTGTGTGAATGATAATGACTGGTTGTCTGCTTAGTCAAACTTGTAGATAGTCTGACAGATGTCAGACGAGTTATATATTCCCATATCCTTAATATTATTATTATATATATATATTCTTCGTTTATATAATTATGTTTTAATATAATGAGAATTTGTCAGTGATTACTAGATAAGTATATACGGTGAGACTATAATTTATGGACGACTTTTGAGGGACTCTAAACTCACCTTGAGAGTGTCCACTTAATAGCTAGAACCAAATGTGGGTTATAAACTTGTATGAGGAATACGAATTATCATTTACAGTTGGTGGTTAAGGTTAGGAATTAGATTTCGGGTTTTCATCACAAACTGATATTAGCTATAATGCCAAAACCCTATTTAACCAAATAGATAAGTGAATTTCGCGCCAAAAACCGACACCTGTTATCTTATACCTGATTGGTTCGTCCCTAAATTATAGTCTCGCCGTATCTATCTACATATGTCGCTAATGTATGTAAGCATCTAGTTCGAAGTTATTTATTTAATAAAAATCTGTTATAGTATATTCTATGAATTTATAAGTATATTCATTTTGGATCAGTGTACACTATAGAATTGTCAAATGAGTGGATGCCTGAAATACACATGCAGTATGTATGTATTAATTTTTCTGTTTGAGACACTAGAAATCAATTATGTAATTAAGAGCTAGTTTAGAAGATTCAATTTAAAGTAAAAGAATCATTGTTAAATGATATTATTTTTCTGTTGAATTGAAATAATCAATAATTTCTTAAGATTAAGTTTTTCTTTCAATATCTGTTACCTGTACTATGAGGTATTCAATTAATGTAAGAGATTTCATGAATGTGAATTGATACGGTACAGAATGAAATGTTAATATATCATAAGAGCTATCAATTATACATTTATTTAAAGTAACCAACTATAATGATTACTTGCAAACTATTCTATACAAATATATAATTGTCGTCAAAGTATGATAACGTTTAACAGCTATTTGGTATTATTAATTATTACCTAACTAGATTGCCGACTATAGTAACAATCAATGGTCGAACTGTGACGCTGACAGTCTCTCCCCCAATATATCACGTTGAATAGTTCAAGTTTAAACAGAACCATGATTTGATGAACCAAAGTATAGCATTCAGTAAACGTCTTCATATTGATTTTATTGTTTATATCTATCCATTACAAAAACTTAAAATACACCATAACAGTTTGATATTTTTCTATCCCCAGTAAGATATATACATCGGTTGTCAAACGATGTTTATGAAGCTCTGAATAATACATGTTTTGCGTTCGACCGACGAGATAGATTCCAAGTGTTATGAAGTCATAAATAATCTCGAAATGTTTTCTACTCAACCCAGTAACTGGATTTCTAGCTGACTTCAGTAAGGGGATTAAATTTAATTTTGTGAAGTATTTACTTATCAGAAACTAAAACAAATAAAACATAATAAATCTTTTCATTGTGCTGAGTTTAAATAGCTTAATTGGAGCTACTTGAACTATAAGTCTTGATTGTATTATTATTACTCACAATCGGTTTTTTGGTGAAATATGATGGTTTATAAAGACGAACTGTTAATAAAAGTGATTTTCATGTCGAGTAATATATATACTTAGAATACGACTGGAACAAAATTAGTAATTTTAGTAGTAACAGTTATAATGTATAATTGGTGAACTTACAATATAAAACTTTGAGCAGCTTTTCAATTTCAATCGAACAACTAATAGATCATTTAGCAGGCTTCGGATAACCAAATAGTTTATTGAAAATTTTATGAATTTTCAGGATTACGATTAGCTGAGGAGTGTAAAACTGGCTTTCTATCTTATTCGAATTATTGATTGAGATCATCAGGTTAGACATGAGCACCGTTGGGCGCCAGCTCAGTGATTAAGTAAGTTAAACGTTTGAGCGCGAGACTGAAGACTCTGGGTTCGAATCCCGCGAGCGGGATTGTGGATGCGCACTGCTGAGGAGTCCCATACTAGGTTGAAACGGCCGTTCAGTGTTTTCAGGTTTTCAACGGTGGTCTAACATTCATCTATTCATGATCTCAGTCAAAAGTCAACAATCTCCACAACCCTGTACTGATTATTCTAATTAGTCAACTGAGTATATCTGTATTACAGTTATGTTCATAATGATATGAGAATTTGATATCTATCACTTCAAACACCTAGACTTTGTTCACCAGACCAATCAGTTCAGACAGACAATAATCAGTTTAACGATTATGATATTGTTACCAAGGTTTTACGTTTTCTTGTTGCTGGAGTTCTAGTGAATCCAAGCTGCTCTGAAATATTACTTTTTATATTTTAATCATCATGGGCTGAAAAATGCTTACTGAACTATGAGTTAAATTGGTACATAGACAGGAATCATTTTACTGACTTATTTTCTTACCCTAGTCACTATTGATTATTAGTGTGTTATTTCTGCTCACCGAATACCTGAACTATTTGATGATGAATAATGGGGAAACAAGTAACAGTTACTATTTTTTGTGAAATATTTTATTACCAAATATCAAGTAAACAAAGAAGATTCTGATTATCTGACATCATTCACAGAACCATTAATCTCGTAGCGAAATTTCCACAACAAATTTTAATTATTCTTAAAGTTCATGCTTAATTTTATTAAATTCTCTTGACAATTCAGATGATTTCGATAAATACAATTGATGTTTTCTTTTAATTATATCAATAATTATGGATATGCCAAAATAAATATACTCAATGTCAATATCTTTAAGTGTCTGCTACATTTAATATGTTAGATGTTAAAAGTAACTGAAGTAATTTATAGTTTATATTCAACACAGATAAATCTCATTTATTTGAAAATTTGAAATAAAAAAAGCACTGAAAATCTGTCATCTCATAACATCGAACACCTTAGAAATAGATATCCAAGATCTCTTCAGGTGTCATACCCAATATCTCAAGGTTTCCCATAGAACAATCAACCACTAAAACTACTGACTAAGCGTAATACAAAATGAACTTTGGTCATTTTGAATAAACTTCAATTGATGTCCTAAATTAACATAGACAACCATTCCAAAGAACGGAACATTGGATAAATTTTTGTTCCAGTTCACGACTTCATGAAAGCGCACACTATGAACTAAAGTTAGGATCCAATATAAACCACATAAATCCAATTATTTTAAAGGGTTAACCATGTATGTGTAACAGGAATCATTTGTAAATACCTTTGTTTTATAGTATTTTTAGCGACATTGAGCATTTAATTAATTGATGAAGGCATATAAACTGAAAAAAAACATTGGACACCACTGAAACATAGCACAGGACTTTGTTTCTTGGGGTGATGAAAGATGTTAATTATGAGTGTCATCAAGGAGTTATCACTGATGGCTTGATATTTAATCGAAACATATCTAAGAAAGCGTTATGTTTAGTTACGGCGATGGAAAATTACTAATCGATTGAAGATACTAATATACATTCAAATGATCATTAAGAGTTAAGAAATAAGTAGTTCAGCAAACTACGTTAGTCTCATTTATAGGCTTTAAATATTATTCTGGTTGTATGTTAGTACCTATATCCAGACTAATTTCAAATTCTTTAGCAGATATGATGAAAAATGAACAACCGTTTACCTAATAACTATTAGTGTGTTTTTCAAGTGAATAATTTGATGTTTCTTTCAGGTATACATTCTGGTAACATCAGGATAACATAAAATATGTCACAGTGGAAACGAATATGTAGACTGAAGAAAAACTTTATCACGAACTCATAATAGGCTTCCAAAAATATCTTTCACTTCAATAGTCGCTTTCATTTATTTATTTATTTTTTATTGGTTTTCTTCACGAGTTTAAACGAAGCACAGAGGATACTATCTGTAGAACATAATGATACTGTTTTTCGTTGCTTTCTCTTCAGCTACATAAAAGGTATTTAGTTTAGTTACCACACATAATTGACAAGATTTGAAGATTTTTAATCATGAATTGTCCATCAATGATGAATAAGTTGTTTGGAATGTAAAGTATTCAAGTTTTAACGATGTACTTTGCTAACTCAATTCCTATTTCAAACAGTAAGCAGTTATTATAAGTTTCAAATTATGTTAATAATTTGAAATAATAAGGTACTTAACTTACATGTACCTGAATAGATAGCAATAGAATACAACGAACTCATTGTGTTGTGTTATTAATATTTTGTTTAAACATTAATAATTGTATTTTATGGTGTTCGTTTGCATGATTTTGTGATTTACATATATTTAAGAGCTGTTAACATCAATTGTTATCGTAGTTAACAATATAGGCAGATTTTAATAAGGTATTCTTTTTTAAACCAGAAAACATCGGACATCTGTTTTGTCGCATTGTGACTCTTCATTAGCAGGGTTCCCAAACTGCGACACAGAACAAACACAGGACCTTCCGTCTAGTGGCAAGCGCCTAACCTCATGTCAACTAAATCCTTGCTTCTTGATTTTTAATGACTACTTAAATAAGCTCTGAAAACGATGAAAAATCAAGAATCTCCTCAAAGGTCATATACTAACTAAAGTTTTTATTGAAATTAATACAACATCAAGTTTTGTGAAAAACGATAAATTTCACTACATTTGAATTGCAATATCGAAGGAAAAAATACATTTAATTAATATATTAACTGGGATCATTGAATAACGGATGTGAAATACATATACAGAGAATTCGATATACAGCAAAACAATTGTAACAAACATTGAACACTGATTTTAGTTGTTGGTGTAACATTTATAATTAAAACGAGACAACATACAGCTGTCCTGTTCAAAACAAATACGATAGCTATACTAGCTAAATAGTTAAAATAACCGATTTATTAATTTCTTGTGAACGTCTTAATATATTTTTTAATATATAAATATATAGCAAAAGTTTATAAAAGTCTTGAAATTTGATGAATCAAACATTTATGAGTGTTCATAGACAATCTCAAGATAAAAATTTTGGAGTACCAAGGTGTTCTGAAGATGGTTTCTATATTGTACCAAAATATAACATTGAATAAAGCCATTAATAATAATATACGACGGTTACGCTGTTAAAACTGTGGATGATTCGATATCGACCTACAAGCCTAAGAATAATGTTTTCGTCTTATTCCCTAAAGGATATTGACAAATTTCAGTACATCCTAACAACAGTAACCACAGATAATTTTTGGGCTCAATCATCATGAAATGTATACTTCGTATTGTTTCGTAATAAATTAAACCGAAGTATAGTTACCAACATAACGGCTACTTTCTATTTTAATGTCAGGAATCAACAGTGGTGATATTGCTGTGAATGTCAGAGACAGCTCCAGTCATCTAGGTTGTGAGTGAAGCAGTTACATTAAATGACAATCACTGATTGTCACAAATTGAATGAATTTAAAAAAAAGTACTAAATTTAGATTATAGGGCTCGGTGGTATCTTATCCACAAGTAGATAGGAAGATCTTGGTTCAGTCGTACATGTGATGATACTTGAGGAAGGTTAAACAGTCTGAAACTATTATAAAACAGCTATCTACTGAGTTCTGATTTTTCTATGGTTCTTCAATCATTATGTGAACATTTTGTTTCTTTAGATATATCGTAGTGAACGAGAACACAAGCGTGAACAGTCGAATAAGAATACAAAGATTCAGAACATCTTATTAAAATCCAAGAACCATACTGTGAATACTTCACTTGCAAAATATCAAACAATCGTCTCAGATTTCGTTGTTCTTTCTGCTTCCAAGCATTTCACTTTCGATTGGTGATACTTACTACTT
Source organism: Schistosoma haematobium (assembly GCF_000699445.3). NCBI lineage: Eukaryota > Metazoa > Platyhelminthes > Trematoda > Strigeidida > Schistosomatidae > Schistosoma > Schistosoma haematobium. Next base: position 25,297,226 of record NC_067197.1, read on the forward strand.
ATATCTGTCAACATCAATAGCACACACCACAATATGTCTTCAAATCAACAATGGAAGATTTATGGAGTCCAAAAACACTAGAATAATACCTTCGATAAAGAAATACTCTATAATGTTTATTAAATAGCATTGTTTAAATATACACATATATTTTCCCTGTAAAGTGGGGATTGGAGGTAGTCTATAGGAAGGCCTAGACGTAAGTTTCTTCCATTTTAGCATTCACTAACAACCTGTATCTGTTTTCTCGAGGCGATTAATGCTCTTTGGCTGATTTGATCTAGTGTCATAGTCAGAGATGTTACCACAGAGCGACTGACCTCCATTAGGAATGTGATGTATTTATAATCTATAGATCTGTGATTAATGAGTAGTGTCATGCATGTCAAGTTTTTCTTAATACTGACCAGATTTCTCAAGTCAAGTTGGGTAGAGAAAGTACTTGACATACATAATTTTAGTCACGGCTCAGCAACCAACTAGTTGTACATGTGTATGTACTTTTAAAATAAACATAATTAAACACTATAAAGCATTTATTAATGATTAATCACATAAGAAATCTACGTGCTTTTGCTACCAGTATGGTGTATGTTTAATTTGACATGAATACATTCAAATGCAAACAGTTATTTAGTTTCGAATGAGAGAATAGTGGTTTTTATTACATATCAACTATAGACCAGTTTACATTTCTTAATAATTCAGTAATGATTTGTTCATATTCTTCCTCAAATAATTGACGATTTTGACGAAATACAATATTGTTATTACCATTGTGATTGTACGTATTATTATTATCGTTATTATCATTATTATTGTAAACATTTTCAACTGTAAACGTATTGTAGGAAGCTTAGTTAGTTTTCCCCTAATAAACTGAATTTACTGGAATAATGAAGTGATAAGTACAACAGTGATGACCAACAAGTTTTGAATATAGCTTGAACTTACAGGTAAATCAGTCTCCATTTAAAACTTCACATGTGTGTACATCTACTGAAGTTACTACAACTTATGTCAACAGAGAAAGAGAGAAAATTAATAATGTGGAAACCAAATGATACCGGCTAAGTGGTCTTGTGGTCAAGCGCTCGGGCGCGAAACTGTCAGGTCTTGGGTTCGAACCCCGCAAGGCGGGGCCGTGGGTGCGCACTGCTGAGGAGTCCCACAATAGAACGAAACGGCCATTCAGTGCTTCCAGGTTTTTTATGATGATCTAGCTTTAATCGACTCATGATCTCAACTATTGAAATTACTACTTCCCTTCCGATACTAAAATAAAATCATTTCTAAAGGAAATTTTGAGTTATCTCAAAGACGTTAAGGATACTAGTTAACTAAGCATTTACAAGAAGTTTGAGAATAAATGCACTTATGCTACGGGGATCATTTAACCACAATGTGACTTAACTTCCAAAATAATCTAGTCTAAATAGATGTATATATAAGGATAAATCTTACAGTGAATTCCAGCACAATGTTTACAACGTATCCGACTGTAAATGGATAAATAATAAATCTATTATATGTAGAAGAGAATGATACCGGTAATGTTTACTAAACTATTTTTTACCTACTCATGAATACCATAGATTAGGAAGGAAGAGGCCAATAACATGTAGATAAATATGATTTTCTTTCAACATTAATTATATATCACTTTAATAAGTATTACCATACAACTGGTTAACATGAGATAAGATAACATTACAATATTCGAAATCTTGTAACTTTCAGATTATTAAAATATAAACAATTAAAAAAACACTTTTATAAATGAATGTTGAAATGATCACTTTAAACAATGTGCTTAAGTGGAATTTAAAAACACCCATTATACTTAATTTAGCAACTACATGCTCTAGAATTTTTTTTCACTTAATAGATATATCATTAGTTTATTACTTTTTCTTATTATCCTACTGAATAAAGGGTATATGACTTCCAACTAAAAAAACAATAATGAAAGTTGGTTTAAATTAAAAATAAAAATGTAATATTGATTTAAATTACATTCTAATTAAATGATTAGTTAATGAACCTATAATAATATTTTATTGAGTTTTGTATGTTCACTCTTGAATATTGTACTGTTTTTTATTGAGATCATGAATCGATTGATATTAGATCACCATTGAAATACCTGGAAGCACTGGATGGCCATCTTGTCCTAGTATGGGACTGCAATGCAACCAGGTTTCCAATGTTGATCGATTCATGATCGTGTAGTGTCAGTTATTATGTTAAGCCCATATACCTTATTCTAGCTTTCGGACAGACCATTCTATTCATTCTACTTAAGTCATATTTTGACCTTGTTAATTATTCGCTTATCAGTCTTGACTGTTTTCATATGAGCGTATATGTGTGTACACTTCATATCCCATGTCTCATCACATGTCTGTAGTTTATTTTGTCAGCCTATAAATATTGAATAACGTCTGGCTAGAAATGAGTTGGCTTACCAGCCACCTCCACTGCGCGTTGTTTTGCTTTGCTCTATTTCATTCGCTCCATATGTAAAATATTTGTATTCACAAGTCCATTCTCGTTATTCGACTTATGTAATTCCATTATTGACTAACGCTATTAAAGTCGATGATTATATACGAGGATAGGTGACATATATATTTCAACAACAATCATCATTACGATCTACATGGAGTCAGATCCACGGGCCACTAAATTGGTAAGCCCTCTCGACGAAATCATCCGATCTAAATGATGACAAAATTACGGGCCCCAATAAAATCTCACTTAAAAACTTAACAGTCTCTACAATTCCATACTGATAATAATGTATCTTTAACATGTTTATTTAAAATGATGTGTTGTGTACCCACAGTGACATTGTATTAGTAATAAATATTTTTTTTCAGATTAACATCATTGAACATGGAAACTGAATGTCTATATTTATAAGATTCATAACATGAGTATAAGAAATTCATAATAAATTCTTTAATCTATAGTTAAAAACATTTAAGGGAATGTTAGATAAAACGAACAAAAAATAAGGGGGGGGGAGGGAGGGAGGTAAATAAATATAGTTCTTGAAATGATTGTAAAGTAACTGATGTTATCATGTTTGAATGTTTTGTTTTCCTTTTATAAATTCTAATTCATAGTTTAACTCATAAAAATATCGAATAGTAATAAACACTTAAAAGTAAATGTAGCAAAATATAAAACTCTATCTTGACTAATTACTAATTACTTTATGATAAGTACGTTAAAATGTAAAATTTCATGCCTAAAATTGAAGAATTTTATTACTTCAAGTGAATTCATAATTATATTCATTAATGTTTTCCTTTCAAAATGAATCTATATACATATATAATGATAAATGTCTACAGTTTGCTTAGGTTTGTAATTATATCTGTTGTGAAATATCCTATATCTTGATAATTGTAACTGATATTTACCTATTTATTTTGACAAATAAAACAATATACAGTTAGTGTGAAAACATTTAAAGATATAACCTAGATCTATAAACAAGGTTGGTTCATGGCTAGCAGTGGAATCCAAGACGCGCGTTTCGTTTTATTTGGGACTCTTCTGTTGGATGTACCTGCATCTCAGAGTTGATGTTAACTCCGGGAGTCGAACCTAGTACCTGTTGTGGATGCGGAGGAATAGACCAATAATTATCATGTTAAGTCCAATGGTTTCCTTGGACTTTAAATGGACATTTCCTATTGGTCGATATCTGTTCATTTGTTGGATATTGTACAAAATGTTGTTTTCTATTTTATGGTACGATGTGGTATGCTTGATTGGTATATAAACAAAGTATGTTTGAAATATAATGATTCATATCTCAGAGGTTGTGACTTGTGTTCTGGACTCAACAGGCTGGGCTAGACAGGGAAGTGAGACCAATCGAGACTCTAGGCCGTCCATACATGTTTACGTGTCACTGCAATCGATCGATAAGTACGCTGCTCTAATTTTCCAGTCAAGGACACAACAATTAGCACAGGGTAAAAATCGACCGCAAGTTTAAAGCCATAACAGTACCGTTTACTTAATGACTACTGATTCGTTTCTATAGTCTGATAAGCTTGAAAAAGTCATGCGAAAAATATCAATCAGGTAATTTTATGTGAAAATATTATTTTCCATTGGCATATAAGAAAAGTGATAATAGAAATAATATTTTGTGGACATATTTAGCATTATGATTACTGCCCACTGGATGTATGAAAAAAGCATGTAGTTAATCAACTTTGTGGGATTATTTTGTAATCATTGACTGTAAACAATATCCTAACATTACAATCGCAAGGGATACTACAAATATTGATCATAATCAAACTAAATCATTTTTATTATTAAAATCACATTCAAATGTAATTTTACAGACCTTATCAGTCCGCTAAATTTGAGGTGGAGATAAGATATCGATTAAATAAGAAAGGTTGTCTCAATGTCCCAATGGGTGTATTCCGTTTACTTAGATATCGATTCACAAAATCGTAGACTATTTCTCTTAGCTATTGTGGTAAATGAAAAATACCTAGTTGGGATCCATGTGAATATCTTCATCTGTAGTTTCAAGTGTTAAGTGGTATGGATCTAAATCAGTCATTATGAAGCAGAGTCAATTTATCTTTATCTTTCTATTGATCATGAGTTCCAATATTCTAACATATGTATTTTTTCATTCTGTTTTTCCTAACCATTTTCTCAAAGTTTAGTTATTTTACAATATGAATCTTACTAAAATTATTCTTATTCTTTTGATATTTCCTAAGCTATTTTTAACTTGTTTAGCTGACCCCCTATGACAACTTTAACTACTGGAAATCTATGCCAGGAATTATATTAACTATGATCAAATCACTTGTAACAACTCAGATTTTTCTTAGTTAAAGCAATCATTCAGATATTTTGGTTGACATTCTGCTCAGGTTACCGAATAGTTTTAGTAACAAGATACATTCTACACTCAGTTTTGTAAACAATAAAAATTACAAATCCAAATGTTTCAAACGATTATTTAAAGTGTACTTTTCTCCGCTTTTATGTAGTTGGCATCATACGTCTAATGCGACCATATTTCGAATTATGTAAAAAACGCGATGCAATGTATATAGACATTTTGCCTTTAGCAAATTACATCAATATCTCAAATCTTATGACCAAATCTAAATCTAGAATAAAAAATTTTTTCACTCTGTAATCTATATTGTCATCTATAACAATATTGTTGACGATTTGAAATATACGATAGACCTTAAAGCATGGATTATGTCACAAATCTGTTAGAAATAAACAATTCATTCATTTGAATTTAATAGTTAAGATCATGAGTCAGTTGAAGCTAGACCACCGTAGAAAGCCTGGACGCATTAGATGGCAGTTAGTTTTACCAGGAGATCTGTAGGTGTGACGTGTGCTACATATGGGGAGAGGTATACGTAGTATGTATATAGGATCAAAAGTAGGATTCTTGCTGACCTAAGAAGAAAATGAGAAGAGAAGGAAGAACACATGTGGTTGGGGTAGCGACAGGAATATAAAAAAGATGAAGTTTGTGAAAGACAATTCAAGGAAGTGGTGCAAATGGTGTATTTAATGTATTGTTTGACATTTTACAAATACAGCATATGATTAGTTTACCGAACCTAATTCTTTGATTAGTATAAAGATATTTCAGTTAGCTAATGGATAGAATTGATTCCCACTCAAATTATGTAAACATTTAAATTCTCATTATATAATAATCTAACAATTGCAGTTGTTATGACTTTGCGGCATTTCACACAACTCGTTGACTAATGTACGTTATTTACAAAGCTTGCTTTGACAAATAACATGATTGACTTTGTTTTTAATCAATATGTGAATAGTATTGGATGAAAAATACGATGGATTATAGTATTAATTTTAATGTAAAAAGCATGTGGTATAAATAAAAGATACGATGAACAAACAATATAGATTTAGTGTGTATTCACAGTAATGCTTAGGTAATTACTCAACCTTCTTAAAGTGTACAGGATAATTCATTATTTCAATAACTAATAAGCATATAAATGTTCGCTTAAAGCATGCTGAAAGACTTTTCGGTCTATCAATTTCGACAGTAATATATATGTTGCACATTTGTGATATTATTGAACATCCTGACTAGTAATAACTATGAAATATGATCATAATCACATTAAAGAATTATCTAGTTATGGCATATTCAATTGGTAAAATGCATTAACCGTTGAAAACAAATCATTAACATGTCGTTACAGATTAAAAGATGAAATGGTATCTGTCAAAATTAACTTCTCATCTAATCTTATATATGCCATTTATTAGCCAGTATAGCTACATTTATTACATAATATTATACTAAGTTTGTTTACAATGTTAGAATAAAATAACTGAAATTCCTAATGAAGAAAATAGGATATTTTGTTCCAAGATATATAGTTATCGATTTCAAATAACATTCCATTGTATTACAACAAACGTTATTAGTAATAAACAGAGAAAAAAGTAACAAACTGTTGCAATCATCAATTCGGGTTTATAAGCTATTTCCACTTTTACTTCACAGTTCAAATACATGTAATTATAAGGGCTTGTTGATAAAAAATAAAGTTTCAGAGAGTATCTGGATAGATTTTTTTGTGTTTCATATAAAAAGGGTTCAGTGTTTTTGAAAAATGTTAGTGGGCTATTTAAACCTGGATTCCATTTTGTTTACACTTTGAAATTTTCGGTTCTAGTTAAATAAACAATTTGCAACACCAACAACAACAATTAACAAGTATGCGATGTGAATGCTAGTGTCTATTGATGTGATTATGATTCAGCTACGTATGTATGTATGTAGGTAGGTATGTGTGAAGTATGCATTCGACTGTAGTTCTTTTTGTGTGTGCACACCGCATTTTGTATTTAGAACTGACTCATTTAAACTACTGAATATATATACATATATTCAAGGAAATGTAAGTTTTGGCAAGAACAATTCAAACCGTGATGTGTATAATCCATACTGATTTGCATATTTAAAGGTTTTTTTAGTATTGCACTAGGCTAGACAATTTGGAAACATAAAAATCTCAAGTGAAATGAAATTATAATTTGATACTTTTATGTGATAGTTGTACTGTACTCTGAAATATACACATGATGAAAATTGGTCCGATCATGGTTTATATAAAATAGGACAGTGGTCAAGCTGTGATTAAAATCTGGAATTTCATACAATAAATCTAGTAGTCTGTTGAGATAAGTCAAATGTTTCAGTGAATTAAATATTCACTTCATAATAAACTAAGTGATATGCAACACACTTCATAGGATAACCTAACTATTCCAAGTACTTAACCATAATTATAAATTTATTTATGATATTAATTGATACTTTAAAAGCAAGAAAATGATTCTACATGCGAAATCGTATGATCCACAAGGCAGTGGAGCATCGTAAGGATGTGCAGTCCCATGGTAGCTGATGATCAACAATTGGTTCATACGCCATTTGTTCCTTGAAGATACTGGAGCCCATGTGCACCACTGCTTTGGAATCAGGATTTTCCAACTCTCCTAGGTGGACCCTCCGTTTCCACCAACCCGATTAAAGCGCCGGACATTCGCTTTTCGTCCTCTCAATTTCACAAACAACAGCCTACAACGAGAAGGCAGTGAGTAGGACTTCCCTGGCAGTGGCTGTGTCCCCGTGGCCATGTGAGAGCATTTCGAGAGGGATAGCGGAATCTCCCCACTCTCGGTTGTACCAGGGCATTTGAGGCTGTTGAATTGTAGTCTTAAACATCAATAGGAAGATTCAAACAAACAATACTAAGTGAATTTAGCTCTAAAATACTTTCAGTGAATCGTGTAGATCAAATTTGACCGATAATATAGACAAACATGTGAAATAGTAGTTTAAATAAGATAATTTTATGATTTACTATTCAATAATAAACACAATAAATAACGACTGAGTTCACTTTAATTAGTTGTTTGCATTATCATAATATTTAATTACTTTTCCATACGTTAAACATATAAGAAGACTATTTTTTAAAATCAAATATATATATATCAGTAATTATTATCAATACCTGTTTGTATAATCAAGTTAGAACAAACTTTATAGAAAACTAAAAAAAGAATAGACGAATATAGAGAAAAGTAAGTTTTACATAAAAATAAATGTAAACGAAAAACAAACCCAAATGATGCAATCACTTATCGTATTTTACTTTTAGTACATTGAAAAGATTGTTCATCTTGTCTTACTAATTGATAGACAACTTTTTCGGGTGGTTTCTAGCGATAAAAAAATATTTGACAAAAATAATTATGAAAACAAACTTTATTAGTGATCACATATTAATGAACAAGTAACGACATCTGTAACTCCATCTGGAGCCCCGTTGGGGTTATTGCCGGCCCGAAGCCCAGATAAAGAAGGAGGATCGGTCATGGAATTAGAGACTCCATCCCGTAGAAAACTAACTCGCTAAACAAACGCTAAAAAACGCTAACGACATTTGTATTTAAATCTTTTCCAAGTATTGATATTAGAATATTTCATCAAACGATTCTTATCTTAGAGAAAATAGTTCTTAACATAACAACTCATTTAAAGATGTTACGAATTATCTAAACAAATAAATTAAATAACTAATAAATGAGATGGGTGTTTAACACGAAAATAGTCAAACATGAATTTGGAACGTTTTGTGAATAAAATACAGAAATTTATTGATAATGTACAATATAGTTATGAATTATTCAGAAATTCTTATTGGTATTGAAGCTTAATCAACATAAATTCTGTAGTTAAACGATGATTCCATAATTGGATTATTCTATGATTTATAACACTCAAATAGAGCCAAGATTTGTACTTTCAAATAAGAATATTAGTGTTAGGGATGCTGAGGAATATACCAATCATTATCATGTTAAGTCTAATGATGTTCTTGGACTCTAAATGGGCATTCCCTATTGACCATTATTTATTTCACTCGTTAAATATTGTACAGATGTTGTTTTCTATTTTTATGGCACGATGTGGTCTGTTTGGTTAGTATATAAACAGAGTATGTTTGAAATATAACGATTCATAACTTAGAGGCTGTGAATTGCGTTCTGGACTCGACTGGCTGGGCTAGACAGGGAAGTGGGACCAATCGGGAATCTAGGTCGTCCTTACATGTTTTACGTGTCACTGATTCGATCGAAAAAATACGCTGCGCATCTAACCTGCAGTCCACCGTTACAACAATTAGTCGCCTTTTATATGACAACTAAATTTCATAGATATAATTGTATTTCAAACTAGAAAATACTTTATTTATATAATAAGTTGTAAATGTGGAGATTTCCATGTGTTTTGTATGTCTTCAAACCTAATGATAAGATGTATTGAACTTGTATGTGAATAGATCACCTATTTTGTTATTAATTCGATCTGATGACGAGCAGTAAAGTCCAGGACATGCGTTTCGTCCCGTTTGGGACGTGAACCCAGTAGTATTTGCTTCACACGCCATCGCATTATCACGGAGTAAACATCAACTCTGAGTTTCAGGTACATTCAGCTAACGAGTCCCAAATAAGATGAATCGCGCTTCCTGGATTCCACTGCTAGGCACTAACCATCTTAGATTTATAATGCTTGTAACTTAAAGCAATATCGAAGTAATCTGTATAGGATGCACATATGCCAATAAGTGACTGATCAATTGCAATCCTAATCATCAATGGGAAAATCCAAACAAACACAGCAAAATGAATTTAATGTTCATATTGTTGTATATATGTGATGATGAATAGAATTAGGAATATCGTTTAAATCAACTCATTGGTCAGATATTTTTTTGTGATTCAACGGTCAAGGGATTCATTCGTAAAACATTTTATGTCACGACTAGATTCATAACCTTTATCCTAATTGTATTAAAATAGTATCAATATAAAATATTGTTTATATTAATTTCTGTTTGTTTCAACCAATTAACCTGATTCAAATGTCTTATCTACATTTCAAATGTTTCATTTAGATAAAAAAATATTTTTTTCATTTGTAATGTAGAACAGCTAGTAAACAATTGAGTGAAATATATTACCAAAGAATTATTTTCACTGTATGATACAACAAAAAACTTTTTTCTACAGTTTTTTTCGTCTTTTGTTTCTAATTGGTAGAAAACTTTCAAAATCTTTAGAGTAACTTATATACACTCATATCAGATGGGTTTTGTGGATATTATAGTAATTTCAATGGTAAAGATCATGAGTCAGCTGAAGCTAGACCACCATGGAAAACCTGGAATCACTGGACGGCCGCTTCTTCCTATTGTGGGATTCCTCAGCAGTGCACATCCACGACCTCACCCCCTGCGAGATTCGAACCCAGGACCTACTGGTTTCGCGCGCGAGCACTTAACCATTAGACCACTGAGCCGGCTGGCATCCAGTGGTGTTAATGTCTAACTTCAACTAATCCACGAAGTTGAGCGACACATCCACCATTGTCTTCAGTGAGTTACTATCTCACAACAGACCTGGTTGAACTCCACTGGTCAATACTTCTCACTAGAACTCCAGGATATACGTCTTCAAGCCAGTCACTAGTGAGCATCTGTTGATTAATATCAGGTGGGTTTTGTGGATATTATAGTAATTTCAATGGTTAAGATCATGAGTTAGCTGAAGCTAGACCACCATGGAAAACCTGGAAGCACATTCATCATTTTCCAGGTAATACTCAAAGTGTTATAATGAAGCTCTGAATTATAAGACACAATCAGTGTTGATATAAACTATCATAAATGTTCATTTTGTAAAGACCGTTAATCATTTTGGGAATAAAGGTAATTAGTTTCTCATTAGAATAACTGAAATTTGAAATCATTAAAGTATTAAATAATTGATCTGTAAATATAATTATTTCCATATTATGATTAATATTATCCTACGAATTTATGATCCAATAGTCAATATATTCAGGTAACCAGTTAATTTAAACAGATTTCCAAAGTATTATTCTTTTAATTGGACATTTATTAAACATAAATAAGTAATCAAATAATGATAATATAAAAAGAAAATGCATAAATGATTGTAGGATAGTAACCATACTTGTCATTAACTGGCCTGCTGTGTTGAATTTCTTCACTCCACTCAGTATACACTTAATGACTGTGTTCGAATCCCGCGAGGCGGGGTCGTAGATGCGCGCTGCTGAGGAGTCCCACAATAGGACGAAACGGCCGTCCAGTGCTTCCAGGTTTTCCATGGTGGTCTAGCTTTGAATGACTCATGATCTCAACTGTTTAAATTACTTAATGGCATCTTGAAATGTGAGCAGTAACTATATATACAGAAATATTCATTTGATAATTTACCTAGAGTTGAAAATTCAACTCTGGGTTTTTTTCCTTCAGTACTGTAACCAAATTATTTTGAATTAAGATAGACATTGTTAGCAAACTGTGCTTCAATAAACTATCTCAAGAAACTAATCGTACCCATTATAATTCTGTTTGAGAAAGGTTAGTCAAAATATTGACCGGTATATTTTCTTTGAAAGCTGCCGAGACTTCATCTCGAGAAAGAAAATCTGTCAGTAATATGGGTAACTAAATTAGTGACATAAAAATGAATTCAGCAACATAATTGGTTTAATGGTTATTTATCCAATATGTTGATGACTTTTAACTTACTTTTATTAAGCTGATTTTGCCTAAACCGAAAAGCTAATTTCAAATAATTAATTCAGATAAAGATTTCCTTGAATCAATAGTTCTATCCCCAAGGCTTTTCATCAGGATAATATTGCATAATTGTAGAAACTCCAACTGGTTGATGAATTCTAAACAAATATTCTAACCAAGTATATCTATAGAAATCAAAGTACTTATGGGATGTCACATTGAATAAATGTCTTAACAATAAACAGACGGCGATAAAATGCCGTTAATTTACTTTCAGTAAAATGTTTTACCACAAAACCATGGTTACATAAATAATTACATGATACTGATCTTACCTATTCAACCGATAAATTATGACCTAATTATTTGGTTTCATTCCCCTTCACTAGATCGGTGATAATAATAATATTATTATTGTTATTTCTTTACGTTCGTTTACTCAATTAGATCGGATGAAAGACATTAGTTTATCTAATTTATTATGATACGAACTGTAAAGTTTTACATATGAACAGTTAAAAAAATTATTCACACTACTTATAACCTGGATTCAATAATATACAATTATCATTAAAGTATACAATTATTTATTGTCAGAAGTGGTTTTGTGGAGATTGTAGAAATTTCACCAGTTGAAATCATGAGTCGATTGAAGCTAGACCACTGTGGAAAACCTGAAAGCATTGAACGGCTGTTTCGTCCTAGTATGAAACTCCTCAGCAGTGTGCATCCATGATCTAGCTTCAACTGATTCATTATTTCAACTAGTGAAATTATTTATTGTACGATTATTTTATATCTGAATATAGTTAAAAGTAGAATACTTGTGTTTATCAAAATAATGTTTGGGAATAAAGTGTAATTGTTTCATATGTGTAACATATTATTATATAACATATTTTGTCAGATATTTTTAATATACAAATAAATCTAATGCAAACCAATTTAACTTAGTGACAGTTTCCATTTCCAACAAAAAAACCTCTTATTGTCTAAAATTTATCAATTTTTTTTGTGTAATACACATTGAACAGAATTTTTGGTTTACTATCACTATGTAAATGTTAAAAAAAAGAACAGTAACTGGTATGTGCTTAATAGTAAAAATTTCTCAACCATATGACAGATGGTTGAAATGTCTATGATGGAAGTTTTTGTTGTTGTTGTTATTATAGAAAGTACTTTTCTGTTTACGAGATTTAATTTTATCAAACTATGAAAAAAATTAAATGAAGTTCAATAGTTTTGACAAATTTCATATAATAATAAGCATTAATCAAGCTTTTTAAGCAAAGATGGACAGTGACTAGTAGTGAAATACAGGACGCATGTTTAGTCCTATTCGACACTTGTCAGCTGGATTTATCTGAACTCCAGAGTTGATGTTCAATTCGAGACTCGAACACAGTACCACTCGCTTTAAACACCATTGCGTTATACACTTAGATACTGAGTCCTGATAGCCACCTGCTCGTGCAATGGGGTGGAGTATAAATTTACTTGGTATTGTTTTACTTGTGTCTTCCCACTGTTTTTTAGGGCTCCACTGCTAGCCACTATCCATCTTTGCTAGAAAGCTAGTGATTTAAGGCTATGTCGAGGCAATCCTCCCAGGATGCATATATGCCAATAAGAGACTGATCAATTGCAGTCCTAAATAACAATGAGAAGATACAAGTAAAACAACACCATGTGCAATAATTAAGCCGTTTTTCTGTTACAATTCATAGTATGAGATTTTTTAAAATTTTACACTCAATCTATTGAACGCAGCCTCTTGGAAGATACTAAAAAAATGACATCAAAATTAAGATTATTAAATTTCCACAACTTATTTTAATTAATTAAGATTTTTGATTAATCTACAAGAAAATCTTCAAAATTAAAGTTCTCTAAGCTGATCGATTGGCTACTTGATTAAAACTACTCCAGCCTTATTCTATTTATTACAGAGTTACAATATTTTTCTTTATCAGAGAAATATTGGCTTGAATTAATCTGAGCTTAATCACTCTATCAGATCTAGTTTTTGAATTGTAACTACTGTAATAACGGCTTGTCTCCATTGTCGATTGAATATCAATAATAAATAGTGATCAGTTTAACCACGTGCCTATTATGCCTTATTATCCAATACATGCGCGAAAACCTTATACTACTGTTATTTATTTCATGCTTATACAAAAAAGACTACGTTTTTCGCATTTCACACTCTTTACACTAAATCCATAAAATACCACTTTTGTTTTCATTATTATTCTGTGCGTTTCTTAAAACGTTTTTCAAGGATCTTTCATTTCGGCTGCACAGGCTGTATGAAGTTGGAATAATTTGATTCATCTAATTTTATGCTGACTTAATGAATAAAGTTATATGGAGAAGGATGAATAAAAAGGGATGTGATATAATACGCCCATGTGAGTTACTCATTTATTGTAAATCACTGTTTATATTTAAAGAATAAATAATTAAGAAGTAACAAATGTAAACATATTTTTCAGTGCTAAATCGTCATTGTTATTAAAGTTGTCCAAACACTTTTACAGACCATTAAATAAACTGTTTATTGTCTTTAGAGTTATATTTTTACTCCATGATCTAATCATATCAAATGGTGAACCATTTTTTTTACGAGGACCTAAACATCTGTTAAGTTGCAGTTATGAACTCTTCATTAGTTATTATGTATGAAATCAGTTAGCGTAAAACTCAAGATGCGATATACTGTGGGAAATTTTAATCAGGTTTGGTATTTCACATCTTAAAATTTGGTGAATTTGTGATACTGTACGACCATCATCCAATATCATCAGTTAAAAAATTATGCACAGTTGATTCGTCTGGCTCCAACAATCATTGATTTTGCCAGAACACTATGAAATCTATCTGATGATTAGACGTTAAATACTACCCAGTCATTCTTTATTTATTTGGTTTTTTGATATTTATAAAGTATCAAGATGGTTTTCTTGATAAAATTGTATTGACTGGTAAACTGCTGAGGTATTTCAGTGAATTATGTCTTTTAAATAAAAAATCATATTAAGAAAAGTTGGCGAGACTCTAATTTCTAGACAAGCCAATCAGAAGAGTTTTAGAGATTTCAAGGTTACGGTGCCAACTTCAGTGCTTAATGCTAACGTACGATCGGTTCACAGGGACTATTGTACAAAACGTGGTAATTGAGCGGCTATAACAAATAAAACGGCGAGACTATAATTTGTGGACGAATGAATCAGGTATAAGATAATAGATGTTGGGTTTTAACGCGAAATCCTTTCATCCATTTAGCTAAATAAATTTCTGGCATTATAGCTGATGTCAGTTCATGATGAAAACCCCATATACAATGCCTAACTAAGGCAAATTACGACAATCATTGCGAGCTGGATAATAAAAGCACCAGTAACACTGGCTGCAGCCAGGTGCTACAATATATACAGACTCCTACATAGGCTTGGTTATGTGCATCGTATCGTTATCCACAAGTAGCATTTTGTGCACGCAACAACCAGTGTGCATATTAACAATATTGAAGCTATGTGGTCGAGGCTGAAAGAGTATTTGAGACTTTATCATGACTCCAGAGGCCGACTATTCTGTAGCCGTATGGATGATTTCCTCTACTGTATGCATTACGATTTTAGAACCCCTGAACCTCTTTCTAACCTTGACAAGTTTTTGAACCATGTATAAGAAGTGTATCCACTTTATTTCCTTGGTTTTGTATAACATTTTTACTCTGTACTGACTGTTTGCTGATTAGCTAATATTTCTCAAGGTCACTTACGATTCGTTCAAAGGTCGTCCATAAATTAGAGTCTTGCGGGAAAGTTATTAGAGTTTATCAACCAATGTCTAAATATTGGAGGAATTACGTGTGAGGTCAGTTCATGGTTTGAAGTTAGTATGTTTTTGTATAAAAGCATATCTTCAAAAAAAATTTCAACATTCATTCATAGTTGATAACACACTTTGTACTGAAAAAAGAATATTGTTACGTACACAATACAACATAATAACAAAATGGCTCATTATCTAAGTTGCATATAATTTAAAAATGAAAACCAGTTTTTGGAGAATGGTACTCTTTTTGTAGAATTTCTCAAGAACACAATCTATATTCAAATCTATTAAATTAATGAACAAGATAAATCTATTACAGATTATGTAATACTGAAAAAAAAACACAACATTAATAGATATATGATAGTCTCAAGAGATAAATATTTATTCAGGAATAGTTTTTAACCAGGCTTATGAGATTATTAATGTCTTTTAACTGGATGAAACTTTCCATTTTTGAAACAAAAACACATAAATACTTCCTAACTGAGAATCCAAAATGAGAAACATAGTAACTGTGTTTATTTATGTTTCCGAAATGGGATAAAATGAATGAATAAAGTGAATGAATATGACATTGCTGCCCAAATGACGTGCAAAAATTTTTTTCCTTGTATCAAAATGAAAACCAAAAGAAAAATAATATGAATTGTTGTAGGAAACTTGTTGTTAAAAAATATATGTAACTAAGGAAATTATAAATGAAATGAAAGTATGAAAACAAATAATTAACCAGTTACAACTTTTAAAATAGATAAGATAGTGAAAGGTCAATTTATATAACTATACCATGTTAATATCAACTAATCTATCAAATAATTAACTAAACATAAATGTTGAACTCTGACTAGAACAATTACACATATAGACAAGGTTCTGAACACTATTCTATACTTTTACAGATATGTACCATGTTTTGGTCTGACCATTATTGGTGTTTTCACTGATCGAAATCATGAGTCAATTGAAGCTAGACCACCATGGAAAACCTGGAAGCACTGGACGGCCGTTTCGTCCTAGTACAGGACTCCTCAGGAGTGCGCATCCACGATCTCGTGCCCCGCGAAATTCGAACACAGGACCTATCAGTCTCGCGCCAGGCGCTTAACCAACTAGACCATTGAGCCGGCATCCAACGGTGTTAATGTCTAACTTCTACCAATCCACGAAATCGCGCCACCGTATACGATTGTCTTCAGTGAACTGATATCTCACAACAGACCTGGTTCAACTCCACTGGTCACGGCTTCTCACTAGAACTCCAGGAGTATTTTTTGAAGTTAGTCACTAGTGAGCAGATGATTATTAAGCGCCAGTGTTTGTTTAATTTACTCTTTTAATGATCAACAGTAGAAGTTTAGATAGATAAATGGTATGAATGATGTGATTCATACAAAGTGGTGTTTACAAAATATTAAGATATCTATGAAGTTGTGAAGTATTTAGCACACTAGAAAAATGTGACAGCATGATATTTCAGAAGAAATTCTGGTGAGACTATAATTTATGGACGACCTTTGAGCGACGCTAAAGTGGCCTTGAGGATGTGCACCTAATGACTAGGGCTAAATGAGGGTTTGAAGTCTGTGTGGAGGATGAGAATTGTGATTTACAATTGATGGTTAGGGATAGGGATCCGATTTAGAGACTTGATCACGAACTGACATCAGCTTAAATGCCAAGACGCTATTTATACAAGTGGATGAGTGAAATTCGCGCCAAAACTAAAGACCTGTTATCGTAAATCTGATTGGTTCGCCCATAAATTCTCATTAATTTATTTAAAATCATAAAACGATTCGATTGCTTAGCGAAATATGATATTCCATACTTAAACTTTTACCATAAGTACAAAACACCTATATAAATAAATTAGTTAATTATTTATATACAAATTCCTAGACTTTGTTCAGCTCGTTTCTTAAGAATTTGAAATTTAATAGATAAGTGAGCTTTACATATAAAAAACATAAAATGGAACCCGGTTTCTGGTTAAAGGTCTTCGTTTTTTCGAATTAAATATTTTTTAAAACAATAATATGGCAAACGATCTGCAAAAAATTTTCACCACAAATTATCAAGAACCAGCAAAGCATAGGAATATGAGTATTAAATCAGTTCTTGTCTTAGGTTAGAGAGACTTAGTCATGTTTACGCACTATTCATAACCGTAATGAACCAATGCCATGGGTGATTTCTATTTAGCTCTTGAATCTCGTGAGTTCTGTCGTGTACTCTGAAAAAGATGTACCTGTTAATACAAATTATTTTTGTTGAAATTGAAATTTGCTTTCAAAAAGAAAACTTTTTGAGGATCAGTCTTTGATAGTAAAGAACCAACATATTAGTGTGAACTTAGTCAAATAAAGATGTAGCTAAATAAATTGTCAAACTACTGACTGGCTTCAAGAGGTATTTCCTGCATTTCTAGTGAGAAACAGTGACCAGTTGAGTTCAACCATGTCTTGTAAAATAGTAACTCCCTGAAGACAATGGTGGATGTGTCGCTCAATTTCGTGATTTAGTTGAAGTTAGACATTAATACCGTCAGTGGTCTAGTGGTTATGCGCCTGGCGCGAGACTGATAGGTCCTGGGTTCGAATCTCGTGGGGGCGGAATCGTGGATGCGCACTACTAAAAAGTCTCATACTATGACGAAATGGCCGTCCAGCGCTTCCAGGTTTTCACTGGTGATCTAGACTCAATTTACTTATGAATTCAACTATAAAATTACTAAAATCTCCAAAAGCTCCCTTCTGATAATTCGTCTTCATTCATATCGAGTTATACTATTGCTAATATGTAATTATTATCTCTTGAAAGTACGTGAGAACATATCACTGGCCACTAGGAAAACAATAATGGAATTAGCAAATCTGGTTAAATAAATTTTAGTTTCGTGTTCTTATACTTTTACATTTATTAAAATTAACTCTTAGGGGTTAAGATAAGTAAAGATTAAACCATAGTTACATGTGTTTACTCACGTTCTCAAAACGTTTCGTTAGTCAAAATTTATATGTTAGCAATATTTGCAGAAACATTCGGTATTGCACGCAAGTATTTGTAGTTCATTCTTCTGTTTTATAGTCAGATTAAATTTCGTTCAAATGTAGTTAATTCCGTAAACAAAAAAGTACTTTACAACAAAACGTTCGAGTAATATGTATTTAAGGTTGTAAAGTTAGATTTTCGAGGCTGATATGTTTTATTTGTATAAAAAATTCAAAGCAGACTGTAACCACAAGACTTTTGAATTGAACCAACAAATAGCAAATTTGTCGTAATATTTTATATATTAAAATATTATGCCCTCAAATGCCCTGGTACGGCCGAGAGTGGGGAGATTCCGCTATCCCTCTCGAAATGCTCTCACATGGCCACGGGGACACAGCCACTGCCAGGGAAGTCCTACTCACTGCCTTCTCGTTGTAGGCTGTTGTTTGTGAAATTGAGAGGACGAAAAGCGAATGTCCGGCGCTTTAATCGGGTTGGTGGAAACGGAGGGTCCACCTAGGAGAGTTGGAAAATCCTGATTCCAAAGCAGTGGTGCACATGGGCTTCAGGATCCTGAATGAACAAATGGCATACGAACCTACTCTTGGTGACCAGCTACCATGAGACTACATTTTCTAAAGTTGCTATACTGCCTTGCGGATTAAACCTTTAGGTTGAAAGCTCTGTGTGTGTCCTCCTAAGCAAATCACCTGTTTCGACTTGGGCGCCCGAGTAGTACCCCACTCCTCACACAAATCGAATGATTTATATAGCGCATATGTATTCGGTGCTCCTTCGTACCAATATTTATGCGTTCAAATAAAGAAATAAAATAAAAGTTAGGTAATTATGATCCATTTTCAATCATTAAAATAAATTAATTATTTTCGTTGTTATCATAAGTAAATTCATCTATTGGATTTCTACACTTAATCAAATCAAACTATGATGTCTGTTACCTTAAAGTGCATGTATGAACGTATCTTCATTTATCTATCTTAAGTTTACTAAAGCATTTTCAATGATTTTTCATAGGGTGAGCAACTTAAATTTATTAGTTAATGAAATATTAAGATTGTCATTGTGAAAGTTAGAACAACCAATATAAGCTAGCAATATTAAGTTAATTCGTCATCAGGCTTTACTCTAATATACATGAACATTGATATGAAAATATTAAACCATGTATGTTTGAGCAAAGCCTCATGACGATTTAAATAAAAACAATATTAAATTCACTTGGTATTGTTAATTTGAATCTTCTCATTGATATTTAGGACTGCAACTGATCAGTCTGTTATCGGCATATGTGCATACTATGCGTATTACCTCAATATAGCCCTTATTCACAAGTATTATATGCAAAGATGGACAGTGATTAGTAGTGGAATCCAGGATTCGTATTTCGTCCTATTCGCAGTCTTAAGCACCAATGGGAAGATTCAAACAAACAATACAAAATGAATTCAAACTTCCCCCATTTCACGAGCTAATAATTGTCAGTACTCAGTAGCTAAGTGAATAATGCGATTTCGTTTGAAGCGAATGGTTTTGAGTTTGAGACCCAGAGTGAACATCAACTCTAGGATACAGGTGCATCCAGCTGACGAGTCCCAAATAGGGCGAAACGTGCTTCCTGGATTTCACTACTAGCCACTATCCACCGTACATGTAAAAACAATATTGTTTACCGACCTGTATTGTTCTAACTAATGAATAACGAAACGATGGAAAATACTTCTATTTTTATTTAGTCGAATGTCCTCTGAAATTGTCTTTCATGTGACCTCAAAATAATTGTTATAACTGAAGTTGTCACCAGACCGGAATCGTAGAGTCTTATTCAGTAATCAATATGAAAATTATTCAAAACCTTGTGATGACAAACACAATAGACATCTGATTAAGGAATCTGGTTGAATACCTTAAACAAACAAGAAAGTAAACTTCATAATTTTATCAAAAATGTTAATTTTGATCATAAAAGCTGTTCACACTTTCTAATATAAATAATACATGGTTTTAATATAACGATCTATCTAACTTAAAACAATAATAATTTGAAGTCTTCATAAGTGATTGTCACAAAGTCCATCAAATAATAAACACCACATATTCAAGTGGAAATGATTCTTTGAAACGTTAGACTAAATTACTACTATAATTTACTTATTACCAGAGAACAGAATTTGTTTTGCTACTAGTATACTATTTCTAAACATGGTTTCTTTTATTAATAGTCAATTGATAGAGGTTAAAACAGTAATAAATGATACTAATTAACATTACATAAGATCTGATACCTTAAATATTTTTTTTTCTAAAATCTAGTCACCAATTCCCATTAATTTGTAAAGCTTGAATAGGATTATTTTCCAAGTATATATCACATGAATTTATTTTTTAATTTCATTCTACCCCCCCCCATTTAACTTATGTTTGATATTTTTTACAAAGAAATAAAAACAAGAATTATGATTAGTTACCGCATTTCATTAACAAATACAAGTTTAGTATGTAAGTAACTTTAATATTCAAATTCTATAGTTTATTATAAATTATTTTACGTTTTACATGTTTGTTTTCTAAAGATTTACCATTCAAGGAATTACTAATAAAAGTAGTATTGTGGTGTTAGTTAATTATATCCACAGGTACCAGTGGTGGTGATTAGATTCGGATAGTTGGCGTCGAGTGGAGTGCTCTGGCGGGGTGGC
Organism: Schistosoma haematobium; assembly: GCF_000699445.3. Lineage (NCBI taxonomy): Eukaryota > Metazoa > Platyhelminthes > Trematoda > Strigeidida > Schistosomatidae > Schistosoma > Schistosoma haematobium. Next base: position 25,318,479 of record NC_067197.1, read on the forward strand.
GTTTGTTGTAGCGGATGCTGTCGACAAAGGAGAGCAATGGGACGCAAGGATGCTGGGCGGACATCGGATGTAGATGGCTCAGCAGGCCGCTGGAGCGCAGGCGTTGAACATCCCAGGTGCCGGGAGGATGTCAGATTTTGATGCCCCGGCGGGTCGACGGAGCTATAGAGGTCGGCGCGCCAGAGACTTGACATTTTGACGGAAAGCGTGGCACAGACTTCAGAAAAAATGAAAGTGGAACGGCGATTAGAACCACCGGTAGAACAAAAGCTTTAAAAGGGGGACGAGTGTGGTGTGGGTTACTTATATCCACATAAGTAGTATATAACAGTGGTCAGGCATAGAGTGTATTTCAGTAGAAGATCGATAATGAAAGAACGGAGACGGAGCGCAGTTGGTATGAAAATGCATAAACAATGAAATCTGAGACAATGGACTGATATTTGCAAAAAGAACAGTGAAGTTTGAGATGATGGATTGATATTTTGCAAATTAACTATTTACTATATGGTTACCAGATTTTAGTGAGATGCTCTGTAATTTCGTATCGCATACATTCGATTGTTCCCACTAGTGTTCTGTTCACTACAGTACAATAAGGAGCAATTAATGAAGTAGGCTTAAAAATAATATGAGTAAACAATAGGTTTGTGATCTTTTTTAATCATAGTGGATAATTATATAATGTGCTTTATTCAAAAAACAAATTGTTATGTCATAACGTATATCACATGCATGACAACGTGAGAACCTTCCATAGTTTTTATCAAAATTGACTTTTTCACCATCAGATATATTTTTAATTAATGTTAAGTGAAGTAATCGAAAGTATAAAATTAATTAAATAGATGAATATATTAAGAGAAATTCTTGAAATGTCATTGACCTACTTATTTATTATTATGAATATAAGATTAACTCATAGAATTATTTACCTGGAAGTGAAACGTTCCATAGCTTATCATTAAATTTAAGCGATCTGAAGTTTATACAATAATAATTAATTGTGTTATAAGTTAAGATCATTACTAGTATCTGAGTTGGAATAAATTCATTAATGACAATACAATGATAGGGATTTGTTTTATTTTACCTGAAAATTAACTTGGCAATGATCGAACTCATTCATTTTAGTTCTAATGACACAATAGTTTATTAGTTGTCGAAATAGGGTTTTGTGGAGATTTTAGTAATGTTATAGTTAAATGCATGAGTCAATTGAAGCTAGATCACCATGGGAAAACTGGAAGTACTGGATGGCCTTTTCGTCCTACTAGGGGACTCTTCAGCAGTGTGCACTCGAGAGACAGTTTAGTCCTGGGTTTGAGTCACACGGGGTGGGATCGTGGATGCGCCTTGCTGAGGAGTCCCATACTATGACGAAATGGCCGTCCAGTTCTTCTAGGTTTCCCATTGTGGTCTAGCTTTAATTAACTCATGTATTCAACTATTAAAAAGAAATTTGTTTGGTACGAATGCTTTAACTCCGCCTGTCGTGGAGTTCTATACTGGGACAAAACGTATTTCCAGTACTTCCGGATTTTCAATGGTCGTCTGAGTATGATTAGTTTGTTATTTCAATGAAATTCAACAATCTCCATAATCTAATATTGGCAAATACTTGGTTTTTAAAAAGTCACGATATATTTTAATGTTGAATACGTAATGATCAACCAAGATGTATTAGCATAGCTTAGTTTTGCTTCATGTTTTGAAAAATTGACTTCGATGACTCGACATGTTCTACTAATGTTGTCCCAGAGAATTCCACGCCGTGCATTATTCATCGACACTGGGACTGGTTGAAAAAGCGGAGAGGTAATCAGTGTATGACATGGTCAAAGCCAGCGGTGATCCTACTGTAACTTCCCTTTACTTTCTTGATAAAAAATGGACGTAGCTTCTTTAACTGGAGGAATTCTTTCTGTCTGTACTTTCGCTAACTGAACTACACCTCCCATTATTATTTCACTCTCATACACTAATTTCCGCTCGTTATTATTCTCCACTTTCCTATACGCACTTTACATTCAATATCTCATCAAATTCTCATTGTTATTGTGTGATGCATGTGCTTCAAAATATATTTCTAGTTTTCAATAGGGAGAATTTGTGGGAATAAAACTTGTCAGTCAAACTCACAACAATGAAGAATCACATTCGGTTTAGTGACAAGGGTGTTTCGCTACAACAGCAACTTTATTTTAGGAAACACTAAAAGTATAATATTTATCAAACGAAATATGTCTAGATGCAGATAAATTAAAAATTCACATGTTTCTAGCTATGGTGTATAACTAAGAAAATAATATTCAGATCGTCTGGTTTACTCTTATAACAGGATAGTAACATTTAAATTTACCCTGACGATCCAAGTATTTTATGATAATCTGAAAGTTTCTACATATTCATACGGTTGTGTATCATTATATGTAAATTGATTTAAGTCTATTAACATTCCAAAAGGACTGAATAATTGGCAAAATTGTTTTTTCTACAACTGTACTGGATTTACTGTAGGTGTTATATGTGAAAATTGTAATGAACATTGAATTTGGCTTTTCATTGATCTAATTCAGTCTAAACAAGGAAACAACTGTCAGAAGTAAATAAAATATTTGACAACAGAAAATAACATCACTTTAGGAAATATATAGTTGTAAACTAATACATTATAGGCCTTTTACGATTATTCCTATTACATCACATGTTCAGAAGTGTAATTTATGACATTAAGAATTTTATCATGTGAGACTATATTGATATTTTTTTAACTAGTCTAAACATTACAAACTTATCTGCCTGGTATCAACAGTAGATTACATCATGATAGAAAACAACTATATGTGTCGAGTAATTACAGATGAATATTATAAGGTGTTTTGTGGAAATTATAGTAATTTTAATAGTTGAGATCATGAATCAGTTGAAGCTAGACCGCCATGGAGAACTTGGAAGCACTGGACGGCCTTTTCGTCCTAGTATGGGACTTCTCAGTAGTGCGCATCCAAGATGCCGCGTGAGGAACTCGAACCGAATACCTTAGATATTGCGTGCGGATGCTTAACATCTAAACCACTGAACCGGCAACCAACGATGTTAATGTCTAACTTCGAACAATCCATGAAATTGAGCCATCGTTCACCATTGTCTTCAGTGAGTTACTATCTCATAACAGACCCGGTTGAACTCCATTGGTCATTGATTCTCACTGGAACTCTAGGAAATACCTCTTGAAGCCAATCCCGCAATAGGACGAAACGGTCGTCCAGTGCTTCCGGATTCTTCATGGTAGTCTAGCTTCAATTGACTCATGATCTCAACTATTAAAATTACTATAAATGAATATGTTTATAACAGCTATTTTTCTCAGTTCTCTCTTTTATTCCATTCAACTGCAAAGGAAAAAATAACTATTGAATGTTTCATGTATATTTCAAATATAATAACGAAACTATTTAACATAAATATTAGAAATTCACTTACAAGTAATTATGTTACTTCATTCATGAAATAATAATACAACTAAGAATTTTTAAAATGTCTACTATTATTCAGTAATTCAAATCACATTAACCATTAGTGTATTATTTCTGTTCAATCATATAATCCACCGTTTAATAATACATATTTGTAAAATTATTAGTAATAATATTGATATTAATGAAATTTTTATGTCACAAATGAATCAACCGAAGATTATATTAGTATAATCATTGTTTTAACCAGTTAGTTAGTTCAGATATTTTGATTGGTTTATTGAATACTTTACATCTGATTGGTTATAGTTCCATAACAAATCGGTCCATTACATATATATTACTGATTAATCGAAATACCTTAGATTAACTAATTGACTAAAAATTATTAATACAAATTAGTTTCCATGATTGTTTTTTTTAATCATTAAAATGAAATGAAATATTATTTCAAACAGATGTGGTATAAGTTCACTTGTTATTCATTCAATTAGGTATGTTAAAACAATAATGTATACATTTCAAAGTATGTTCCCTAGTAAACTTACTCAATATACTCACTGTTCGTTGAAGTGTATTGTACTGTCGTTACACTTTTTTTTCAGGCTAAACAATAATTTATTCAACTATACATAATGCAACTACATTTCAATTTAGCCACACAAAAAACAGACGATATTTTAAATTATTGCGAGAACTATGAATTTTTAATAGTTGAATTCATGAGTTGATCAATCTAGACCACCATTGAGAATCTGGAAGCACTGGACGACCGTTTCATCCTAGTATGGAACTTCTCAGCAGTGCGCATCCATGATCCCGGGTGCGAAGCTCGAAACTAGGACATTCGGTCTAATGTGTGAACGCTTAACCTCTAAACCACTGAACTGGCATCCAACGGTGTTGATGTCTAATTTCAATTGATCAGTGATTTTGCGCAACCATACATCCATTGTCTAAGATAGATACCTTTCTTTAACCGACAGTGATTGTAGTCCAATGGTCACCGGTGAGCACATGATGATTATTATCAGAAATTGGATCCGGCTTCAAGATGTATTTCCTAGAGTTCTAGTGGAAAGCCATGACCAGCGGAGTTCATTCAGTGTCGTTTATAGACTGGTATCTACCATCTAGTACTTCCAGATTCTCAATGCTCGTCTGAATTGATGGACTCATGAATTCAATTATTAAAATTGCTACAATCTCCACAAACCCTATTCTGATAACTAGATTTCACATTTATTTCATTGAACATACTGCTCTATTCACTTTTGCATTGGTCAGTAAATTTAACATGAATACTTTGAAACGATCATTTTATTCCATAATTTTAACTACCAATATGACAATCACTAGAAATACTGTATACAAAACCGATTTTTAGATGTTAATACTAATTAAGTATAAAAGTGTAAAATAACTTTGATTAAAGCATTATATCTGAAATACATTTATAACCATAAATTTTATGTAATGGTTCTTAAGTTCCCCAATGTGAAACTTTTTCATCCCATTTTTTAAAACAAACAAATTATCAAATTAAACTACAGAATATCATTTTCAACTTTTAATGAACAATTTTATTGATTTTGCTATAGATACACTAAACTAAAACCATTATATGTACAGTCTCCATAAAGTTTTGATTCCAATGGGTTGAAGTTTGATTAAGTTTTGTAATAACCCTTATGTTTATCACTAAGATTCTACATCCACGACTAATACATGTATTTGAGATCTTGTGTTGTTAAGCAACAATACTTACCTCAGCACGTGGTTGAGGCTCCATCTGTCGACTTTTTCAAAAGAAAGTTGGATCAACTGAGAGACCATCAGTGCCAGGACTAACACAGGCCATCAAGTCTCCTGTCCTTTCCAAACTGAAACAGAATCTTCTTCACTCAAATTACAAGTATAATAAACATCGACTAATTCCAAGTTATGATGTTCAAGTAGGTTAAAAAACATTTTCATTAGAAGAAAATATAACCATCTGTTAACTTAAGAATGAACCTAATAAATAATTTGGTTTGCAAGTTTACTATCACTGTAATAAAATAATTAATACATTTAAACAAGGAGACATACTTATAAAAGTAACAAAATTGAAACATCGTAATTCAGTGTTCTGTTTTTTTTGTGGTTATCGTGTAAAATGGTTGGTAAAAGTAACTATTGGATATATTTACTATTAATTTATTGCTTATTCTGGCTACTATGATGTAAACAAAAAAAGAGAGATAAAATGCAGAACACACTAATTGTAGCAGAGTATCAATGTTGTTATACTTTATTAGTTTAATTGGAGACAACATAGATTTTATTGTATATTTAATCTCTAACTTTATATCACACTGTAAATGTATTTTATCATAATAATTCTAGGAAATTTATTATTATTTATACTAAAACATGGAATTTTACATACTACTGATTTATACTACTATTGAGGACAACAAGCACTTCAAAGAATATAAACTGGGAATTTGTCTAGTGTAATCAGTTACTTCCACAAGAACTATCTCAAATATCTTGTTACTAAAACATAATCTTGAATAAAATCTGTTAATAAGAATTTCGTGAATTGATTCATTAAACTAATTGAAAAAACGACCACTCAAATGGGTTCTACAATCAACTTTAATTATTTTTGTCCTGACAAGTCTTTAATGGAAGAAATGATGCATTATGACATTCCAATCGGTGAAAAAATACACAAGCAATCCATTTTGTAATAGTAATTAGTACACAATGGATAAGCTTGTTCATGAAGAGATTCATTTCCCAGTTGACACAGTTTAATAAATTTAAAACAGAACACTGATTATCGTCTTCGTTGGAATAATTATAATATCAATAGTCAGAATATGATTTATCCTTTGCTGATAAGAGGTGTCAAATAAGGTAATGGACAGACCTATAAAATACTGAGGACAGATATAAGAAACAACAACAATATGAGACCTGGACAGCAACTGTTTGGTGAAAGAACTTGTAAATACACATATATTCACTGTGTATATTTTAAACCGGGTCAGTTGTGAGATAGTAACTCACTAAAGACAATGGTGGATGTGTTGCTCAATTTTGTTGATTAGTTGGAGCTAAACATTAACACCGTTGGATACCAGCTCAGTGGTAGACTGTTTAAACGCCCGCACACGAGACTGATAGGTCCTGAGACCGAATCTCGCTAGGCAGGGTCGTGGATGCGCACTGCTGAGGAGTCCCACAATAGGACGAAACGGACGTCCAGTGCTTCCAGATTTTCTATGGTCGTCTACCTTCAATTAACTCGTGATCTCAACTACTGAAATATTTCTCAAAGTGTTAGCATATTATTGTTCTTTTGTATATTTTTAATTATAGACTAATTTTCCGTTTCCTTAATTAATGTTACTTTGTTTATAAGTACTAAAATTACGATTATTTGCCTATAAAAATGTCACTTGGCTGTGTATTGAAATCACTCTGTTTATGTATCCAAATAACTGATGCATTTTGTAGACGATCTTCAAATGGCAAAATTAATGTGCTCAACATGAGATCAGGATCATTTTACATTGATTCTGTCATAGATGGAGAATTTAAGATAATTGAGCATAAAGGTTATTTTCTTAATAATTTCATTTGCTGTAGCTTTACAATCGTATTCGCGATGAATTAACAAATGTAAAGAAAGGATTATGTAATAAATGGTTCCGGAATCTCTACTAACAGAATGGAAGTTAAAAACATTAATAAGACAGAAGCATAAGTATGAAACATAATTGCCTATTTGAAAAAAAACTAAGGAAGTTAAAGAATAAATATAAAAGGTGGCTGCGATAATAGAAAAGAACACAATTGAAATTCAAAACTTAAGGAGAAAGCATTAACATCTACTTTATTGAGTATAAAAGTCATATGTTAGAGTAATGGTAGAATGATAGCTTGAACGTGTGACCTTTGCAACCAGAGTTCTCGTTTAAAATATCAATTTACAATTGCCTCTACAATCTATAAGTTATTGATTTTTATTCCCTTTGTAACATAACTGTTTGATTTATGTAGTTGATTTTTGAAGGAGTTTATGATGAAGCATGGTGACCAGAATTGACTAGATGTTCTAAAGCTGAACTATCTATTGCTTTATATTCTAATTTTAAAAAGTCATTAAGAGTGATGTTGACAGATGTATTTAAATGATGCGCTCGATTTGTGTAATCAATGTAACTTACTTTATGAGAGCAAGTAGATTTATAGATGCCCATCAGCACTGCTCAAAGTATAAGTTTATTTTCAAAACATTTGCAAAAGATAGGGTGACGAGAGACAACGATACGATGCTGAAAGGATTAAAATATATTTCCTAAATGACTTTCAAGTTATTTTTTGAGTCCCGGACGAAGTATCCACCTTAAACTCAATATTTATTGAAATAATTTTCCTCTGAATTATGGTTAGTCCTTCAGTCCGTAGTTTTCGTTTCATATTTCTCTCATGGAACCTGGAATGATAGTCATTTTTGAAGTGTATTCATCAAACCTTTAGCGATTTTTCGTTTATTGTGTCGTTAAAACTTTAACCTGGCCTTTGTGGAGAAACAGCAAGCCAAGTTTCTATTTATAATCAACAGGAATAAACTTTAAAAATTCATGTACTGTCAGTTCCAAGTTGGTGTTTTTGTATATACTTCGTTGCAATCCTTACTATTATCTTTTTCAGTTATGAGTCTGAAGTCTCTTATTTTACTTCCAAATCATCATTTACTTTGTTACAATGTTCAATTTCTTCCTAATACTTTTATTTGAAATGTTCAATTACATTTACTGAAATTTTGTCATTTGATTTTCAACAGCTTATTATTGCACTATACCGTCAACATGGTAACAAGAAGTTGAAAATTCTAAAAAATATCTATTTCCAGTCTGACTTTTAATATTCTACATAATTTTGTAGATAGTAAGAGCTTAGTTTTAAGAAATATCTAAAACTATTTTATATATTTCAAATACATTTATCAACAATGAAGTTTAATACATAATTTTGTTTTTCTATTATGTCATACAATTTTTCAATTGGTGGTCTCATAAACATCATCATACAATAACTTCACATACTTTGTGTTATTCAGTCCTATTAACTAATCCATAGAAGTGTACATTAAGTTGAATTTCATTATAGACTACATTCATTATCATTATTACATTTTTGTCGAACATCTAACCTGGATATTTTCTAACAGTTCATTCATAGTATTTTAGATAGAAGAAAAGGTTTACATATTTGTTTATTTATTAAATAATATGGGCTTCTTTCATTCATATCATATTCTGACAAGTTACAACTAAACTTCAGTATATAGACATCAGGAATGAAATTATACACCTTTTTTTAAAAAGTATGTCAGTAATCTTATCCACAAATTGAGTTTCTGTGTCGATTCTGTCAGCATGTATTCTGGGGATATATCCCTAAAATGCAAAAAGCTTTATGGTTCACTTTATTGAATACATATAACGTATATTTATATACAAGTCAATTAAGTGGGTTCAAATAAATCGATACATTTTTCAATTACACCTCTAATATATTTGCTATTATTGAGTACAGAAAAAAACACAATAACAAATATACATTGGTCATTCACAGTTCTCTTTACAGTCCGACGTCATTTTTATTACTTTTATGCAGATCTATCATTTATTCTACTCATTCTCTTCAGACTTTTGATCATAAAATGAAGTGTATTTACGGATTCTATTTATATGATAACATATAATAAGTTAATTAATTCAATACTTCCTTCATTGAAATCATGATTCATTTGAAGCTAGACCACCATGGAATACCTGAAAGCACTGGAGGGCCGTTTCGTCCTAGTATGGGACTCTTCAGCAGTGCGCTTCCACGATCCGGCACCCCGTGGGATTCGAACCCAGGACCTGTCAGTCTCGCACCAGGTGCTTAACCAACTAGACCGCTGAGCCGGCCGGCATCCAACGGTGTTAATGTCTAACCTCAACCAATCAATTGACTCATGATCAAAAACTTAACAATCTTCACAGCGCCTGAACGTTTACGTCCTTCATTATTAATACATGGTGATAATGTTGTATAGTTTTTACCGTTAAATTATATGGAATATTATGGTTGTGATCATTTTTTGTTGTTGTCTTGATTATTTGACCTTCATAAACTTGCTTTCTCATTTATTTTATTGCTACAAACGTAAATATTTCGTTTTGATAAAATGTATTTAATACAGAGTAGTAAAATTGTGATAATTATCACTAATAAAAGGATTCCATATGGTTACATGTACTTTTAAATATAGATAAATAGGCATTAGCAGGAAATTATTTTTTGTTATCTTAAATTTAAAATCATAGAAAACAATAAAATACTCATACCATCTAGTTTAATTAAATAAGCTACTGTTTCATTATATTTCACAAGTCAGTGATTTAAATTATCAAACTCTCACTTTAAAACTTTATTACTATTAAGCAAAGATAGATGGTGACTAGCCATAGAATCCACGAGGCTCTTTCCGTCCTATTTGTAATTCGTCAGCTTGGTGAACTAGCATCTCAAAGTTGATGTTCACTTCGAGACCGTGAGATGCAGATACATCCAGCTGACGAGTGCCAAATAGAACGAAACGCACGTCCTGGATTCCATTGCCAGCCGCTATCCGTTTTTGCTTATAATGCTTATAATTTGACTTTAGGTAATATCGAGTCAACCCGCACAGGATAAACAGATATCAATAAGAAACTGCTCAATCGCAGTTCTAAACATCAGTGGGAAGATTCAAATAAACCATACAAAAATGAATTATATTACTATTATTTATCTTTAGATAAATATATTTCAAACACAATTAGTTTATGAAATGAAAAATACAAGTTATATAATGGTATAGTGAATAATCTAGGCCTTAGTAGAATTTAAACTAATCAGTGTTTTCAGTAAAGTTACATGACGGAATTGTGACGAGCATTAAAAATATTGACATAAATGATTTTACTTGATCGTATTCTTATCAGATTCTGTTAACCTTTATTGTACAAATTAGAAAATGTTGTAATAACATTCAATGTATAGTAATACAATCGGTTAAGTCATGAACTTATGTTTGGTATAGTGTAGAAAATATTACTCAAATCTGAATAAAGTCAAGAAGTTTGAATTCGGTGGTACACAGAAAATTCATTTTAAGTCAATAATTAGATGAGTGACAAAAGATCCTTGCGCTTGAAATAAGCAATTATCTTATTGAATAAATAAATCCTGTCGTGTGAATATGATGTTTAAATATGGAAGTCTGAGGCAATGGCAGGCCAGGTCCTTCTGTAGGAGTCTCAGAAACTGCAGAGTGCTTGTCTAATACGTAAACATACTTAAGATAATCAATTTGCATCTTGTTATGTGTTCTGTAATACAAATTGTCTTCTCATCTGATCATCAAGTGTTCTGACTACTTTGTGTTTTTGACACAATATCATTCCGTTTGACGACTGTTACACTTTTGACGCCACGTTCGCCCATGTACTACTTACAAACAACCTAGTGAGTAGCATCCACCAAGACATTTCTATGCTACACTTATTGTCAGATATATATGGAAATGATATGTAAGTTTAATACTCAAAATGTTAACCACTTTAAACTGTTAATAGATTTGAGATATATGACAAAGAGGAATTGAGATTACGCTTAATTATTTTTTATGCGATTACGAAACAACGATAACTGAGAAACATGGGTTATTTTATATTAAGAATGAAAGCTATTTATAAAAAAGTAACAGCTTCTTAAATAAGAAGCAATCAGGTTGTTTCCGGTTCATTTTAATGAAAAATGATTATTCGTATCAAATTTTGTTTCCTATTCAATTCATCATATGTTGGTCAATTCATGTTTGAAAAGATTAATAATATAAATATGTTGAAGATAATATCTAAATCATAACTTTAACCAGTTATACAAAAATTCCCAAGATTAATCCATTAGTAGAGAAACTGATCCTGATCTCTACTGTGTAGATAAGTTACCACTATATTATATGAAATTAATTAGATCAATTTTATGTTTGTCATTCTGTGTTTCTTGATTTTCTATTGATTTTTCTAAAAACAGACATCAGAAAGCCTATAAACTATGCTTTATGTTAGATATCACGTGATTATCATACAAATAACTCAAGTACTAGGACACTAGAATAACAAATATTCTGTAAGATTCAAGGTCTTTATGTGAGCACCTGGTTCTCACAATATCCATACTAATAAACGTTCCTCGAAACTACCTGTTTAAGCATCAACTCCGTCTGTTAAGGTTGTTTACTGATTTGAATTAAAATATTATTTCATCAGTGGTAATGCTATTTGTTCTCTTTTTTTGGAAATATCAAAGACTAGACAGATTATATAATCTTCGTATGGAAGATTCTTAAACATTTACATAAATTTATCTTAAACTTATAGTATTTTGACTATAAAATGTAACCAACATGAATAGAATTATTTTCTGGTTAGCGTTTCTTAGCGAGTTAGTTTTCTACGGGATGGGGTTGCTAAACCCATCCCCAACCCTCCTCCTTTATCCGGGGTTGGAATCGGCAGTAACTCTAGAGAAGCTACAGGCGGAAGGTACAACTATTTATAAATAGCTGTCTACGCAAGATACTCAACATCCATTGACTGGATACCATCATCAGCAGCCTTCTGTGGGAGCGAACAAACCAGTTGAGGAACGAAATTAGGAAAAGACAACGGAAATGGATAAGACATACATTACGAAAATCATCAAACTGCCATAACTTGGAATCCTGAAGAGAAGCGGAAAAGAGAAAGGCCAACTAACACATTAAGTCGAGAAATAGAAGCAAATATGAACAGGATACATGACAACTGGAAAGGATTGCCTAGAATAGGGTTGGATGAAGAATGCTGGTGGGCGGCTTACGCTCCTCCACGAGCAGTAACAGGCGTAAGTAAGTAAGTAAATATGACTAGAATTTATTCGAATCTACTTAGGTGTCAAACACTGATGTCCTAACAGAATGTTAACAAAACTTTTACTACCATACTGAAAAATCATCTTATAAATAAACTGAATTAGTTAAAGTGTATACAATATTCTGTTGGTAAATTCTAATTAAAATGAGTAGGTACATCATTTTCTGTATGTAATCGATGTTTTGTGTGATAATTTAGTCTCGTCTAACTAAACTATCATTTTCGTTTACTAGGAATACATAGTTACGTATGAAAATCAATACATTTATTAACTGAATACTTGTTTTATTCCATCAAACTAAAACTCATATTAAACATTATAACACAACCTTTATTTATTATACTAAATAGTAATCCATTAAGGTGATTACTATAGTTACATATATTGATGAATCAAATTTTATTTTACAGATATTTTAAATTAAAAAAAGCACAATTTGTGATATCCACTTAATCCTTATCTAGAAAAGACAGTTATATGTTACTAAGTTGTATAAAGCCAACATTGTTCATACTTAAAACATTACATCACCACCTTATAACAAGTGACATAGGGACTGAAATTTTTCAAAAATTAGATATCATGAATTTTCATACTAAAATGAAAATTATTCAGTTTACTGGTAATTGAGATTAAAATTACAAATAAAATTAACGTATCATTTATTAAAACGAATGTCTTGAATTTAAGTTTGATGAATAGGTGAAGATATGAACCACTGTCATGCTTATCACTATAAATATTAGATAAATGTTCATGCAACATATTTTCTACGAAAAACAGATTACGTCCCATGGATATATATAATAAATGATTGGACGGTTGTATGTGCATTATAAAAGCAAACAGTTATCATTTTAGTTTATTGACGAGTAATAGAATTTACAAAATAAATAGTCATTACTAGCCACTACCTCTAAGAATTGTGTATCTGTTGAGCTTTTGAATAAAGTATACGAGTATGGATGGAGAAGATTTATAGTTCAGGAGGATGATTTTGGTGGATTTCCATTTACGGAATCGGATAGTTTAATTGTGAAGATTTAATTGACCTTCTAGACAACAATATCAACGTGAAGTACAGAATCCTTATTGAAAATTTTTTTTCAAAAGATTGTTTCGAAAGACAATGCGAGCTACAAGATTAAACTTCGAGTCTCGGAGTAGAGAAATGCACTAACAAACACTTTAGATCTCATAATGATCATCAATTAACATATAGTATTACGCTAAGTTGCATTACATCAGTTTCATCATCTCTTGTAACACGAGCATTTACTACGAGAATTTGATATTCATAATAGACTCCTAATCTTTACATATAACTGTACTCATTAATATATCTTTAATTGCTTTGTGTGTTTAGTGTATTGTAATTACGAATTCTAAAAGCATATGATTTCTTATAACATTGACTAGACAGGTTTGATTTAACTTTAAAACAATATCAATACTGTTATTATTCTGATAATAACTACGATTATTTCAACAGATATTTCAGTAATTACTAGGAATTTCACCATGTCACTGACTACGTCATATGCTACATGTTTAATTCAGTTTGACTTAATGTTCTGGCAAATAAAAAGAGTTTACTTCATTTGACATTATTTTAGGTAAAATCTTTCATTTAAACAAAATATGATATATCAAATAAGCACCCTTCAACGTATTATGATATTCTTTTGAATCTGCTTACTGATGAAGTTGATATACGGTTGTGAAAAACCAAAAATAACTTTATTTTTTTTACCACTCACGTTTTTGAGGATAGCGCTAAAACAAGTTATTCACAAAACAATTAAAGAACATTGGATTCAAAAAAATCGTCTGAATTATCATTTGTTAGGGAATGAGTTTTTCAGACTACATAACCATTGTGATATTAAAAAAAAATTAAGAAAATTGTTTTTTTGTGTTATTTACCCATTTTCGTGTTGAGAATTCATTTACTGAAATTGTACACTAAATTTCGCTGACTATGTATATTATCAGTTTAGGGGTTGTGGAGATTGTTAAGTTTTTGATTGAGATCACGAACCGATTGATGTTAGACCATCATTAAAAACCTAGAAGCACTGAACGGCCACTTCGTACTATTGTGGGACTCCTCAGCAGTGCGCATCCACGATCCAGCTCTCGGGATCTGGTCGCGCAACTTCGTGGATTGGTTGAGTTTAGACATTAACACCATAGGATGCCGGCTCAGTTGTCAAGTAGGTTAAGCGTTCGCGTGCGAGACTGAGGGCCCTGGGTTCGAATCCGCGAGCGGGATGGTGGATACGCACTGCTGAGTAGTCCCACAATAGGACGAAACAGCCGTCCAGCGCTATCAGGTTCGCAATGGTTATCGAACATCAATCGGTACATGATCTCGATAAAAAGATTATATATATATTAAGGTACAAGGAAATCTTTCGTTCAAAACCAAAATACATAGCCTTAATAAACGACAGTTGTTCAGGTTCTTACAGACCAAATATGTGAGTATATTTGAATCATCATCTCAACTAATTTACCTATTATATAACTAGTGCTACTGAGAGAAGCTGACGACAAAAAAGGACTGAAACTTGATATTTTTAGTCAACAGAAAATACATAAATTTGTAGTCTTCTGAATTATTATTAACTTAATAAATATAACTGAAAAGAATATTCATCTAAGCATATCACTTTTCATTTGTAGTCATTCTTTGGAAATAAGTTTTACTTTTATGATATACTGTTGATTGGTAACGATATTAGAACATTGTTGTCCGCGTAATGGGATTTAAAACGAATGCATCATATAGGTTTAGGTGTTTGTGAATACGCTTCAATGAAGTGAATGTTCTATACCGAATAGATCTAACGAAATAAAGTTGAATAGGTTTATGTATTGATCTAGCTTCTATATCAAAATGATAACCAGTATAGAAATGGATTCAATAAATGAATCTGTCGTTTTGATGAAAAACCATGTCAAGTGGAGTTTAGTCATATCGGATGAGGTAAGTGTCCGTTTCGACCAACTGAAAATGATCTACTAATATAAAAAATCGATTACGTTTATGTAGATAAACCATTGGATACAGCCTTGATGGCCTAGAAAATAAGTGCTTGCCGCAAGACCAAATGTACAAGGTTCAAACTCCTGTAGTGATGTTATACATGCACACTGATAAGGATTCGCGCAACGTTATTAAATAGCTTTCAATGATCGTTCAGCATCAAATTGTGGTGTAAACTATGAAAATTTAATAATCTCGACGACAACTCTATATTAATAATAAATGGTAATGTTTTATGATAGATAATAGTTGTAAATTTTCTTTTTCATTGTCTCTGTTCTCCAGTCCATTTGATTGATTTATTCAGTCAATTGCATCATTTATTTGCTATGAGATTTCTTGTTTTCAAAAAATCATATCAATACAGTAATGACTTCAATATACGTATACATTTATTTTTGTGATACTGATTACCTGTCGAGTCAGCAACTTTCGCAATCACCACAAGAATCCTGAATTTCATAGTGTTTTTATCGCAGCTTCAAATAGTTTATAAAAAATTTCTAAATTAACATACACCTAAAAGCTGATGCAGCCACGTATAATTATAGTTTATTAACCATCAGTTCTATAAGTGATCGAGTAAACTGTCATTTTTACATTACAAGTTCAGTGCTAAGGTTATCACATTTCCAGTCTAATCAATCGCATTTCATATATTTTAACGCCTTTATTAATTAATTTTAGAGACCTATTGGAAATGGTACAAATAATTGATATGATATTGTGGGAAACCGGATGTTATGCTGGGGCAATATTAGGACAAACAGTCAAACCATTTGACCGAAATATGTAGTTCATTCAATTAAACCAGTCACCAATGCCTTGTTGCCATATTTTAAAATCTAACTGAGTCCTATTGATCAATCCGTAATGTTATCGCAACCTGAAAAAACAAAGTGTCACGTAGTACTTCCTCTGTATAAATTAGTGACGGTATCTCCAAATCCGGGTCGGCTTGACGCGGCTTTATATCACACGCGAAACATAAACTTCCATGTAAATGCAGTTCATAAGTGCTGATGAAGGTCAGTTCGCTCGAAACATTTGTTCAAAGCTTTGTAATGATGACTTACAAAAAATAATATCACACTATTAGTATAACTATTCTATGAAAAATTGTAAGCAGTAGAGCTGCATGATCTAAAAATACATAACTATAAGACGATCATTTCCACGTGCCATAAACATTCTGACAGTGAATAAGCTCATCAGTATAGGTATTGTGGGGATTATTAAGTTTTTGATTGTGATCATGGACCGATTGATGTTAGACCACTCTTGAAAACCTGGGTGCACTGAACGGCCGTTTCGTCCTATTGTCGGGTAGACAGGTATGTACCTCAGTACAATGGAAGGTGGTTGCGCAATTTCGTGAATTGGTCGAGGTTAGACATTAACACCATAGGATGCCGGCTCAGTGGTCATGTAGGTTAAGCGTTCGCATGCGAGACTGAGGGCCCTGGGTTCAAATCCGCGACCGGGATAGTGGATACGCACTACCGAGTAGTCCCACAATAGGACGAAACAGCCGTCCAGTGCTTCCAGGTTTTCAACAGTGGTCTAAAATCAATCGGTTCATAACCGCAATCAGTAAATAAGCTTGTCGGAAAGCTGATATTCTCCGGCTTTACTAAGAATAATACAAGAAAATAAAACAATACCTATAAAACAAGTAATGAAGTTATCTATTTACCTTTACATCATGTCACTTGAGTACGTTGACGCCAAACCATTTAACTTAAGGCCCAGTCAAAAAATATGCATACAAAATCTCATCAATATAAAGTTCTTATCAAAAAATCATATACGGCATCTGAAAACTTAAATTTAGAATAGGTATCCTTCTGATGTGAATATAATAATAAATATTTTATGATTTATACAAATTAATGCGTTCAATCGGTAAGATGATAGGTGTAACCTGTTAGCAGTTTAATATTCTTTAATAGCAAAATTTTTAATTTGTTCATTTAAGCGTTCTCATAAATGAATATGCTTTAACCTATAAAATATAGTTAAAGGATTCAATTCATTCAACTAGAAAATTAAATTGGCAATCTAACGCTATGAATCAATTAATTTAAATCTGGTTGTTGTTGTTTAGTACGAAAAGCCCGTTTATGTACTAAATTGTTTTAAATACTTTGAATTGATAGTTTGATTTCTATAATTAAAGAGAAAAGTGAAAACTAAGTGACTTGTCTTATAAGCAAAGATAGATAGTGGCTAGCAGTGGAATACAGGACATGTGTGTCGTCCTACTTGAGACTCTTCAGCTGGATGTACCTGAATCTCAGACTTGATGTTTAATCGGGGACTCGAACGTGGTACCACTCGCTTCAGACGCCATCGCGTTGTCCTTTTAGCTACTGGGTCCTGATATCAACTTGCTTGTGCAATGGGGTGAAGTTTAAGTTCGCTTTTCATTATTTACTTGAATCGTCCCATCAATGTTTAGGACGGCAGTTGATCAGTCTCTTATTGGCATATGCACATACTGTGTTTATAATGCTTTTGAATTATGGCAATATCAAGGCAATACGCACAGGATGCACGCATACCAATAAGAGACTGATCGATTGCAGTCCTAAACATCAATGGTAAGATTCAAGTAAGCAATACCAAGTGAATTTAATTAACTTCTAAATTACAACTGTATTAGTTTATATCTAATATGGAATCGAGTTTACTCTGTCAATTGGAAGAAATATGTTAAAGATTACTGTTTAAGCTGACTGTTTTAACGATAATTATTTTTCAATCTCTCTCTCTCTCTCTCTCTCTATATATATATATAGAGAGAGAGAGAGAGAGAGACTGCTTGTTTTTACATTCTTCTATGTATTCCTGATGAGATTAAGAATGTCAAGCTAGATTTTAATTAGTAAAAGGGTACAAGTGGAGAAAATAATAAACTCTTTCACGCATAGATGCATCACATGACATTCCAGCTTCAATTACACTAAATCTAACCATGATATATCGATCGTTCGATCATTCATACACAAAGAAACTTCATTGACGATAATTAAAGCAGTTGAATAATTATAAGATACTGGTTCATCTTTAATTGCATTATTGAATATTCGGAATTTGTAACAAAAACTAGAATTTTGACTTTGGAACTACTTATCAGCAAAATACTATTTAAAGTTATAAAATACCTAGTAATCATCTGAGTAGTAGATGTTATTAGTTAGCTACCCTGGTCACAATTGACCTTAAAATATGCTGTACAATTTTAATGATAAGAGGTCATTATGTGTACATTATGCTTAAACTTCTATGAGCAAAGATGGTCAGTGGCTAGCAGTGGAATACGGGACGCGTGTCTCATCCTGTGTGGGACTCGTCAGCCGGATTTGCCTGCATCCCAAAGTTAGTGTTCATTTCAGAACTCAAACCCAGTACCGTTTAGGACGCGCGTCCTGGATTCCACTGCCAGCCACCAGCCATTTCCGCTTATAATGCTCGTGACTTAAGGCAGTATTGAGGCTATCTGCACAGGATGAACAGATGCCCATAAGAGACTGATCAATTGCAGTCCTAAACACCAATCAGAAGATTCAAACGAAGAATAAAGAATGTATTTATTCTACTAAGGTAGATGAAGTAGGTGGGATTGGCTTATTTTTGTATAGTTATAACAGAATAAAACGATCGGTTCACTGTTTTGATCATTACCAAGGTTTGATTTAATAATTTCGAATAAATTGAGCATTGGGTAGATTGTTATAGATAAACAATATATTTGTAATATCCCAATGAGTAGAAAACTAGATTTTCTGACGTTTCGTGACTTAGTGTAAGTCACTTCTTCAAAGAATAAATAACCGACGTCAAAAAATCTCATTTTCTACTCATTCAGATATTACAAATATATTATTTATTTATATACTTACTGGTTTCCTCAACTTAATTGTTGGCAAATGAAGTAGCAGAAATCTAATTATTTACTCCCATATTATAGCATCAGTTTCAAGATATCGTTTTGTCAGATGCTTAGTGTGTAGATTTTACAATAACCAAAGAAATCATCATTACCATTTACAAATAAGTTCACTCGTATCACTGGTTATCTATAGATTAAGAAATTTTAGACCATCACGTTTTATAATGTAAAACGTCTGATTACGAAGCTTAATTTGTCATTGTAGATAACAAAAGCTCCTACTGGATGTATGGGTGAACTAATTTACAATTATAAAAATAATCAGTCAATTCATTCTGAAAAATTTACTAAGCAGTTGTCTTTGCAGGGTCAGTGCTTTTATGTTCATGTAGACTTTCTTGTTTATCTGACCTCATACCATCTTATGGATTCGAATTTTAGTGAAGGTTTATTAAATTGCATCTGCGTCACTTTTCCCATAACTGTGGATACACATGAATGCAACGCTTCTGAAAATTATGTAGCACTCTTCAAATGTCTCCAATCCAGCTTGTTTACGTTTATCCAGTAAAATTTAAATCAGTGGTTGTCCTCAAGCATTGATATGAATTAGAACATCCCATGTCATTTAATCACTCGCAATTATACTCAGATGGCAAGGTTCACTCTTTCTGATGAAGCACTCGGTTCTATAAATGCAGTTTATGCTGCAATCTATGTCATATTTACCTTCTTTCGCTACAGTTTGTAATGGAACAAAATGTGGTTGTACTTATATGCAAATAACACTAGATCCGAAAATCTTGAAAATATTTGTGGCTGTTTCTGAGAGAAGTGTTTGCATATAGTAAACAGCAAACTGGTTTCTGGATTCCAATGGTGTTTAAAAATAAGAATAATTACGTAGTTTACTATCAAACAGAAACCTTGACCTTATACATTATCAGATATCTTTGATGGTGTTGGGTTTGGGATATATTTATGATAATTATTCTTGGAATATTGTCAAGTTAATTAGATTGACAGAACTAGCAGTGCTCATTGATGAGACGGTTGTTTAAAGTGAAAAGTCTAATTTCAAGGAAGCTATTGTAATGTGAGTTCATGACTTACTTAAGTAACTATTTTGATAAGTAATAATATAATATTGTGTTCTATTATTCATGTATTCAAATCAAAACATAAAATGAAATTCTATTCTGTAACGATCCTTTTATGATTATTCACTTTAAAGTCTATAGAAAATGTATATATTGAGTTTAAGATATCTAAAGACTGGATGGATACATTGTTTAAAGAAAAAAATAGTATAATCTTATATGGATATCAGGGTGTTTAAATTCAACGTGGTTGTTCTGTTCATCAATCATTTTCTATCAAGAACACCACTTATATATGTCAATCAGCAATTTTCAAATTCTTCGCTGTTGTCTCTTTAATTGAAAAAAAAACCCAACTCTAGTCCTCTATAAATCAGTGTCCTCAATGAAGCATCTTTTTATATTACGAACAGTAAATTACAAAGTATTGAATATAGACGGTGATTGATTATATTTAACTTAGAGAATAATATCTACTTTGATAGGTAAATGAATGTGATTAATATATCACTTGAAATAAAAACAAACTTCAATTTCTTCTATTCATGCAGCTTTGTGAAGTTTATTTATGATTATCGCATTCGGAAACTATGGACAAAAATTACAGCTTAACCAAAACCAATTTTTACAATAGTACCATACTGTTGCTTTTTTATCGGCTAAATGGTTAAATGTGGTATATTAAGTTTACAAGATGGTTTTCTGTTTGTTTCGATTGCTTTGCAAAGATTTTTGCTCATTATTAATTTATTGTGTATCCAACAAGTTAACTTCAATCAGAGATGTTCGATAGGCAAATGATGTGAGATTATATCTAACTTGGGTATTTCCATTTCTTTTAAATGGCTTTACATATTTGTTTCCCATATATCAACAAAGTGTTTACAATTGATTGATCACTGTATGGTGATCAATGTCATGTATTTCAGATCCTGCTTAGTGCAATGTGACCACTAGTCTAGGTGACTCGACATTGCGTGCACTATATTGAGATAAGATGATGGTTGGAGGTAGTCGACACCACCCAGTGACCAATCAATTGTAAATACATCTCCTTCCTATAGGAGGTCTTTCATCGCCCGGATAGTCCCATGGTAACGTCTCTGACTATAGAGCTGGGTGACATGGGATCGAATCTGCCGGGGAACACCAGTTCTCCCAAGATTACAGGTACAACTTGCTGACGTTCGTCGAGTAACACGAAACCTATGTCCAAAGTTTTCTGTCGACTACCTCCAATCACTGTCTTGTCAACAGAGTGTATTTTGATAGACAATTAAATCCACAACAAAATCAATATTATAATACTTTATTTTGTAGACTAATTCAATAGTAACTTTTTCAAAAAAAACTTTATTTGTTTGAAATAGAAAACTTAAATACATTTTTTACTACATTTAAATGACCTTGAGTTTAAAATAATAAGTTGTTAACATCATTATAAAAACTAATCATGTGAAATATATTGAATGTTTATATTGTTGATACACTCGAACAAATTCAAATGTCAAGGTTGAATGTACAATTTTCTATGGAAATACACACTATTCGAATTAAAATGACTATAGAAATTGATTGGATATTTCGACATAATTAATAAACATATTGATTCACTGTAACAAAAAACAAAAACAAAACACAATCATTTATACACACACTCAGATGATGTACCAAATGCTTATATTAGACTAGACAGAATTCATTGTTTGTCTACAAGCCACAGAAAGATTTCTGTTCATTTTATTAAGTAAACATTATGAAAAGAGGCAACAGTTGTTGAGGTAATGTTTAAGAATGTGCTGAATATTTAAGGAACATTTATAGTGTTAGATGAGTCACAGAGAATTATAATAGAAATAATAAACCGTTAATTAAACTGTTACATAGATGAAATTAGAGGACGTAACGTTTGTTGATAATGTAATGACATTAAAAACGACAAATGTTGTTAATAGCAAAATTAGAATTATGAGCACTCAGGTGTTTTAAAGATAGGGTGGTGGCTAGCAATGAGATTTAAGACACGTGTGCCGTCCTACTTGAGACTCTTCGGCTGGATGTACCTGCATCTCAGACTTCATGGTTAATCTGGGACTCGAGCCCAGTACCATTCGCCTCGAACGACATCGCGTTATCCGCTTAGCTACTGAGTCTTGATAGCAACGGTATGAAGTTTAAATTCACTTGATGTTGTTTTGCTTGTATCTTCCTAATGTTACTGTGTCCGAGTCCCGGAGTGAACATCAACTCTGGGATGCAGGTACATCCAGCCGACGAGTCCCAAATAGGACGAAACGTGCGTCCTGTATTCTACTGCTAGCCACTATCCATCTTTGATTAGAAAGCTTGTGACTTAAGGCTATATCGAGGCGATCCACCCAGGATGCACTTATGCCAACATGAGACTGATTAATTGCAGTCCTAAATAATAATGGGAAGGTATATGTAAAACAACACCAAGTGAATTCAGGTATTTTATTGATATGGATAGTTTTCTATCACATTAATGCAATACCTATCTCGTAGATATGTTTAAGACAATTATATCATTTTAATTCATATTTTTAAACTAAGAAAATGCTGACTATACATACAGTTAACGAATCTGTACATTGTAAAATGTAGGGGGGGTTGCAATTAGTCATCAAGAACCCGTGGACCTGAGCTTAGAACTGGTTGGGACTGATCAGTAAAGCGTACCTTTAGTGTTGATGGAAAATGATATTTTCAACCAAAATAAAACATAAACCCATGTTAATTTTTTAATTACCTAAAAACGCCAAACCTCGCAACATAGTGCACGCGTTTACGAGTCCCTTGAGCTTATGTCAACATTGCGACTCGATCGACAGAATTCTTCCAACCATGATAAGAACCAAGTAAACATGACATCGACCACTAATCAATAACCAACCAGCCGTATGATAAAATATGTATTAAAAAAATACATGAAAGTATGTTTATTGATGGGTATGTTTCTAGCAAGTAGCGATCACAGTGACAATCCAATTACTTTTGAATACCAGATAAGATGAAACTTAAAAAACTTAAGGTTAAATTAGGATATACATAATATTAAATGAGGCCAACAATGTAGGTTGTTCAGGTTATTTTTTAAAAGTCATTATGGTATCAAATTCTATAAAATTTATAATACAGAAAACTTTTGAGATCCAATGAAAATCAACATGACTTTCATGAAAAATGTAGGTCAAATTTTATCAATATTAAGTTTGTATAACTCCAATTGTACTAATAATTGATTTTACGTCAGTTATTAATGGTCTAACTGATAAACTTGTTCAATTTTGTTCTGTTCCCTGAGATCATTTCCAAAAAAATATATAAAATTGTGTACACAAGAAACAACAGTAAAATAATGCATAAAAGGTAATTATACATTGAGGATTAGTTTACTTTGTTGAAATTAATGAAACTTTGAGTAAACATATTTAAAGAGACTATTTGCTTGTGACAGTTATTTGCGTTTTTTTTTAAAATCTATTTCATTTTGATTCTAAAGTAAGTATCATTTTTAAATATACGTTGTTGATGGCTGTTTCATTTTTTTTCATTTTAAGAATAGAAGGTTTGAGCATTGACTAATTTCATATGAAAACAATTGGAAGTTAGTCAACTCTTGTAAAATAGCTCGTTACAGGTTATGTCAGTAGTGTCATTAACCTAAATGTTTATCTTTATTCTTGGTGTTAGTGATTAAAGACAATCGAAAAGAAGACTAGTAAATCAGTTTCCTGTTTTTAGATGCTCATCAGTGAGATATATCTGATATCAGTTCAAGATCTGGATGATCATCATTATCGGTATACATAACACTGGCCATTTATTGTCTTCAAACATCATACATATAATGTTAAATTGAGATTTAAAAATCATGCCTATAATTCAGATCCGTTCATCAAGCAACATATGATTATTTTTAAAATGCTATTTACAGATCACGAATATGATGATCTATCCGGTAGCATCCTTAAAACTGTATAAAATATGAAAAACAGTAGTGAATACTTATAGGTTGCATATGACCATTCATATTTTTGATTTGTCATTTAATTTTCAATGAATCATACTTTCCTAATTCAGTATTATTTTATATGTAAATGAATGTCATAATTTCATGACTAGCAGTTCTCTGTTCTGAAAATTAACTGGTTAGAATTTTGACATTAGTTTTATAGACAAAATGTTAAGTTTGGCGGCTTTTATTTATTGATTAACCAACTATATCATCATAACACTGTTCAATCGAGAATGAATATCTGTTATTTATAAACTAGAGATATTGAATACAAAAAAGTTATTATTTACTTTGTTCATTAAATAAATACTAATTCAATGGAATAAATGAAAAGCATTAGATTTTCATAATGAAACATGACTGTCAGGTAAACAAGAATAATTTGGTAAATAATAAATGAGAATGGGTTTGTGGAGATTTTAGAAATTTCACAGATTGAAATCACGAGTCAATTAAAGCTAGGCCACCATGGAAAACCTGGAAGCACTGGACGGCCGTTTCGTCCTAGTATGGGACTCCTCAGCAGTGCGCATCCATGATCCCGCACCTCGCGAGATTCGAACCCAGGACCTATCAGTCTCTCGCCAAGCGCTTAAACAACTAGACCACTGAGCCGGCACCCAATGGTGTTAATGTCTAACTTCTGAGGAGTCCCATACTAGGACGAAGCGGCCGTCCAGTGCCTCCAGGTTTTCCATGGTGGTCTAGCTTCAATTGACTCATGATTTAAATAATAAATGAACTTATTACTAAGCAACCAAATCTTCCTCTTAATAAATGATCTATGAAATTTGAATCCATGAATCATTCGTGTTTTAATTAAAAATCAATTGAATGTATTCTATTTCTAAATATTTTGTTTGAAAATCTATCATTTAGTTACCTAGAATGAATAAAACTATGATCACTGGTTATTCTATTCTGTCTTATACATTTACTAAAATGTTTTCGGGTGAGACTATAATTTATGAACGACCTTTGAGAGACGCTAAACTGACCTTGAGTGTCCACTTAACAATTAGAACAAAATAAGGGTTATAAACCTGTGTGAGGAATTAGAATTGTGATTTATAGTTGATAGTTAAGGTTAGGAATTAGATTTCGGGTTTTCATCACGAACTGACATCAGCTATAATGCCAAAACTCTATTTAGCTAAGTGGATGAGTGATTTTCGCGCTAAATTCCGAGACCTGTTATTTTATACCTGATTGGTTCATTCATAAATTATAGTCTCTCTATGTCATCACAAGTTTAAAAAAAAATGCTGATAGAAGCAAAACTGTTTGACATGTTTACTAATTAGTACCCTAACTTATGTATGGTGAGCCTTATCGTATAAGTTAGGTAACTAAGAAATGATAAGTCAATATTCAGCGATATATTACGTGACTATTTATTATTATTACTATTATAACATATAACTATGAATATCGTTTTGAGGTAATCACTCATTTAGATTGTTTCACAGAACGACCACAAATTTTGCTTGTTATTC
Source organism: Schistosoma haematobium (assembly GCF_000699445.3). Lineage (NCBI taxonomy): Eukaryota > Metazoa > Platyhelminthes > Trematoda > Strigeidida > Schistosomatidae > Schistosoma > Schistosoma haematobium. Next base: position 25,344,552 of record NC_067197.1, read on the forward strand.
AATGTTTGTTCACTGATTAGCGAAATAATAGTCAACTACTATCAATTGCTTCTACGCGAAATAATTTCTTGATATTTCTTGGAAAAAAACACATTTTATCAACAATTGATAATCACTGAAAATACAGATAGCAAAACAATTGTTTTATTCGAGTTTGACAATACCCAACAGTACATACTCATAGTGATAAAAAAAGATTAATCGTAGGAATTTCTAGTCCAATGATAAAAATAATGCTTTTTTGTTGAGGTTTCTCATTTTTAACCTTGATCACTTTATGAAACATAATAAATTCAATATTTATGAAAGTTCCTCAGTTATTCTGTAATTGATTTAATAGTCGATATTCATTTAATGAAGATTTTGTATCATCGTTGTTTAACACTAATTCGATCTACTCATTGGCAATCTGTTTAATAATGTCAGCAATCGGACTATTTACAAAACTATTATCAACTTAACAATAGTCTTATAAGATAAAACTTTAATTAAATAGTTACTTCGAATTACGAAATCTAAATGGTATTTGATATTTAACATTGGGCTGTCATGTACTAGATACTTAGGTATCTTGCTTATTTATTTGAATGAATGAATTATTGGATTCATTAATTTGTAACTTTATCAGTTAACTATTCTACATATTCCATTTTGACATAACACTTCATTTATATTTGATTTTTGTGACATAAAAAAAATGTTTAAAATCTTTTTATAAAACAAGAATGGATTCATCTATCTTAATTACTATTATATATTGGACAATTCACCATTTAAATAGATGTCTATCTATTGGACAATGAAATATAAGTTAAACACTTTTATAGAAATGAAATTTACCTGTAACGACTTCCATTAGGGCGTTATATATACATATATGTAAATCTTTTTTTAGATTTTAATGAATATTCTTATATAGCCCAATAATGTTGTAGTGAACATAAACACAAATTGGGGACAATCGGATGTATTTGAACACAAAATTACAGGACATCTTACTAAAATCTGAGCTGTGACCAGTGGAGCAAATCCGTGTAGGGTATAGACAGGTATCTACCTCAGTACAATGAAAGATGGTCGTGCAATTTTGTGGATTGGTTGAGGTTAGACATTAACACCATTGGATGTCGACTCTGTAGGCCAGTAGGTTAGGTGATCGCCCGCGAGACTGAAGGCCCTGGGTTCGAATCTCGCGAGCGGGACCACTGATGCGCTCTGCTGAGTAGTTCCACAATAGGACGAAAAAGCCGTCCAGTGCCATCAGGTTCGCAATGGTGATCTAACATCAATCATTTCAAGATCTCAATCAATAAAATCTGAGAACTATACGTAAGTACTTAATTTGCCAAATGTCAACCAATTGTCTCAGACTTCGTTGTTTCTTTTGCAGACATTAGTCAATCATCTCAGATTGCATTGTTCCTGCATTTTTAAACCGATTGCTTTGTGTCCCCGTTCTTTCCTTCTCAACCTTCGACTGTCAAACATTCTAATCCTGACTTTCGTTATGTACTACTCATGTTGATATAAGTAGCACACACCACAATGTCACTACTTAAGTGGTATCGGTAACACTTGGATAGATATTATCATACAAATCTGGTAATTTTAATCAAAAAAAGAACACTTTAATTATCTTTAGAATTTGCAAATTATTTTTTATCGGCAATACTTTATACCTTGTCCAATTTAATTGCTGAACGAAATTATTGAAACGTTATTTTTTGTTGTTGGTATTTTGCATCATTATTGCAATGATTTTAACTTCGTAATAGGGAATTATACGAAATATCAACAACAAGAAAGGAAAACAGATTTAGACAAACAATCATTCACAATTCAAATAAGTTTCATTGTATTATATCTTTTAATAAAATTTTAACTTAGCTTCGTGATTCTTAAAAATTCATCATCAGAAGTTGGGATATTATTATATTGAGAAGTATTACATAATATGGACAATATCATGTTCATTTCGAGGTATGTATGTATATGTGTATCAAGCTTGATTGAAGGCAAATATAATTTCTAATTGAATCGCTGTTTGTTGAGTATTTTTACTTGATTTAATGATATTTAATTAAGTTAACCTGATACTGTGGTGTGTACTGTTGATGTCGACAGATATAAGTAGTATATGTCATCAATCAAAAGTGAAATGTCTGGCGACAAACGATTGAGAAGATAGAAGAAAAGAGAACGAGAACAGAGAATGGTTGTTATGGGAAAGAAAGAACAATCAAGTATGAGACGATTGCTTGACATTTTACAAATGAAGTGTTTACTTTATAGTTCTCAGATTTTACTGAGATGTTCCGTAATTTTGTAATCAAATATATTCGATTGTCTCCATTTGTATCCTTGTTCACTGTAGTAAGTCTACCATAAAATATAATACTAGTTTTTGGTGAAACTTAACCAATATCATCAATTCAGCAGAATCACACTAATACACTTTAAGTAATTCGAAGAAGAAAGTTACTCATTGTACAGTTGGTAATATCTGTAGTTTATATAGTGAGATGGCATAAGTTCAAATTTGAAAATAAACAGCGAATACTGCATTTAGATTGAGAGCTAGTAGTATTAAGCTTGGAATTAAAACTGTCATTGAAGTTGACAGTACTGATAAATCAGCGGGCTAAGCGATCACATTATGGGTCAGTTGGATAATATTTGGATAAAAATTTTATGTCATTCAATACTCTAAACTCTTATTTGTTCATCACCTGACTGACATAGTAAGACAGTCACAACATTTAGAATGCTTTATAACTGTGGGCAAGAAATTTTAATATTTAAAATAAATTCAACTCATTTTGATTGTATGACAATCCTGCACAATAAGTCTGCGTTATTGTTTATTTAATAACAGAAAAGAAAATGGTTAATCATAAAGACTATTATTCTTATTTCATAATTTATACAAGCACTGATCAAACGGTAGTCAACTAAATTCGAGTCAGATGCTGAAGCTGAGTTTAATATTCATCCATACAATATATCTACGATGTTGATCATTAAGAAACTCTTTATCTAGAGGTAATTATACTGTTCAATTCGCAAAAACGGCGAATATAATATGTTTATTTTGATGATTCAGAAGTAGTCAATGTCACGACTGTTTAATCCTTCGAGACACTATAAACAACAGTCTAAGTGAATCAACATCGCATCTGTTTTCTCAAGATTGCAGATACATCTTGCTGACGATCCTCGAGTAGTGCGAAACCTAGGTTTACGATTTTCCAATGACTTCCTCCAACCACATAACAAAACGAAACATGATACCAGTCTACAAATTCAGGGATTGCTAGTTTCGGTTGTTCGTTATGTATGGATTACTAGTGACGATACAATTCAATGGTCGAAAATCAACATGGCTAACAACTATATAAGATTGTTCCCATTTATAAATACATTCTTAACCATGTTAAATACCTTCTCATGCGAGAAATTCCAATATTTAGAGTGTTTTCTTGTACAATGTCGTAGAGATCGATTCTATGTGTTTTAGCTTTAAATTATCTATTTACTTGTCTTCCTGTCATGATTGTAACACACATATTATTGAATTACTTCCAAGACAATAGATACGATTATAATTAATGTAAATATTACTAACCAATATCTGTCAATACTACAACTAATTTCATGCAACTTTATGAGAACATTTTCATAAACAAAAAGCCCTTCCATATAACCACATACAAAAAATATTAAAGAGTAGGATATATTTGGGTTAGTTGGTGTGAAAATAATTCATTTATCAATTGGCTATTGCTTAACTACAACATATATCTTTGAAACATTATAAAAAAGAAAATACATTTTCGCTCGTTGCGTTGTGTTATTTGAAACCATTCAGACATTGGTTTTTACTGAAAAATGAATTCAATTTAAATTAATCTTAGGATGAAACTATCATGTTTCATCAGTAATGTTTTATTATGCTTTTATAATTTACATCACAGAATGATTTTAGTTAAACAATGACTGAAAATCGAGAACTATTAGACAATCGTTTCATTTGACCATATGACTCCATAGTAATTCATATCTACATACATAACTTCGAGTCTCTCGGCGTATACCTAAATTTTAATAAATGCTATGAGCATGTTGCCTTTCATGGCTTTAACTATACAAAAAATTGTTATATTTTTAAATTGCAGGAACATTTATTCGGTGTTCCGAATGTTCTAAGAATTAGAGAATATCAATTGATTAGTTTCACAATTCTTACACTACTGACCATTTTTACTATAATATTCTTCAGGTCATATTAGAATAGAATATTATCATGTACTTGTGATACTTGACACTGACATCCCTCTTGATTAATGACATTTATTGTTAGATTTATTAATTTCAATAGTTGTAACCATGAGTCATTTGAAGTTAGGCCACAATGGAAAAAATGGAAGCACTGGACGGCTGTTTCGTCCTAGTATGGGACCTGTCATAGTGCGCATCCACAATCCAGGACCTATCAGTCTTGCGCGCCAGCGCTTAACCATTAAACCACTGAGCCGGCATCCAACGGTGGTCTAGTTTCAATTGACTCATGATTTCAACTATTGTACTTTTTATAATCTCCGCGAAACCCCTTCTGACAAATTTAGTTATGTCAATTGTGTTATATGAATGTTAGGTTATGTCATTTGTAGAAAAATGATGGTGAAAAAAATAGCACAATTCATCAATATAGTACATCTTTACATTGATTTACAACAAACTTGTAGTCGAAACGTTTGATACTTATAAAATAAGCTATTCACTACTTGAAACTTTCTATCAACTTATAAAGTAACCAAAATACAACATGCAAATATAGAATTGGTACTAGTAGAGATACAAAGAGTGATGATGAAAATGTCAAGAGTAAACATTTATTTATTATCAGAAGGGGTTTGTGGAGATTTTAGAAATTTCACAGATTGAAATCATGAGTCAATTGAAGCGAGACCACCATGGAAAACCTGGAAGCACTGGACGGCCGTTTCGTCCTAATGTGGGACTCCTCAGCAGTGCGCATCCACAATTTATTTATTTTTAGATAGAAAAACAATTTCTCAAACATATTAGAATGAAAAATAAACTTTTAGAGATGATTATCAATATTCAGATTTTCTCGAACCATTGCATATTATTCTTCATTAAGATGGTTTAATTACCATTCTTTATGATTAATTTCAGTTTGATTTATAAAGTAATAAAACTCTTACGTTAACAAATCTCATTTCATCACGAAATATCATTAACTGATGAATAAACAAGACGTGATATGAATAGCCTATTTGTTTATCTTATTTCCCTATTCGTCAAAAAATAGTCATAAATTATTGTGTATAGAATCAAAACTTAAAATATTCACATATTGAAAAGACTACATAACTGTTCAACCTTATTAATCCGGATCTAAATATTAAACTGTATTCAGTTTGAAATTTGGTACATCAGTAGTTTTATACCATCGATGATATCTGTCACATTCATTATAGAGATATTTCAGAATGCATCTAGTGGATAGTCAGTTTTTCATCTTACTCGTGAAGTTAATTTAGCTGAAAGACTGCATATTTCAATTTCTTAAACAATTTCTTTTATGAAATCATTTTATCCAAAGGATCACTGAAAACTGGAGACAAGAAAACGACTGTCATAAATGAAGATAAATCGTGAATATAGTGTTTTATTATGAACGTTTGTTTTACCCCGTTAGTGATTATCAGAACGAAATTTTGATTGACTCTTGTTAGAAGGCATTTACAAGCAAGTATATATACTTAGTGAATATACTAGTGACTATTTGGTCTTAAAAGTTCAATGGGTAACCCATCAATCCCTAAAACAACAGATACTGGATTCGAGTTTCACTATAAAAATATGCACTGCGATGGCGGTATATTTAGTTAAAGAATACTAAATAGGTTGAGACGTACACCTTGAATGTCAATCCTATTCATAATCTACATTTCCAAAAATAATCACTGTCGTATATTGTTTATCATTCAATACTCTAATTTATTTATGATTATTTAAAGTTTACTATAATTCATCAATTTCGTACCTTATGTACACAGAAATCCAATACAATTTCAAGTTTGTTTTCCATTACAAATCAATGCAATATGTAATGGCATTATAGTGTTCACAATATTCAGATTTACTACATTTATTCAATGATTCAAATCGGTTACACAACTTCATCTTTAAATTGATTAGCAATTAGAATTTTAATTGAACAAACAATAGAAACATTAAAATAAACCATTAAATTGTAAACATTTAAATTCATATATAGTAATAGCTATCACAAACTATATATCACTCGATATATACGTGAGAATTAATCCACATGTTCTTTTTCAAGTATCATATAATCAATATTATTTTAACCAGTATGTTTTACACTGTATTAATATATATATATATATATATATATATATATATATAGGTACATTTAACTAAATCAAGGAATATACTGAACATTGACTCTCATTAGTATCAACATAGTTTTATTATCCCAGTCGAATTATTTGTGTTGTTGACAAGTAAATTTGGAACCTATCTCTTGTTTAAACCTGTTTTTTTAATATCACATGCATCGTTATTATTACTTTTGAAAGAACTCAATGAGTTTTTTAAACAATACAATTTATGTTTTGACATGTACATCGATGTTTCATTATTAATTCTTTATCCTTGAACTTGAACTTTATTTATTCCTTCATATCAATCTCTCACGCATACATACAAACCTATACACTCACACACATACGATTTGTTACTCAGTTAAGTATTTCCATGTAGTTGAATTCTTCACATGATTTGTAGTTAACTGACTCATTTTATCCTATTTTACAAAAAATCAACATCCAAATATGATTGGTTTAACACAGTATAATCCTGATTGTTAAAAGCTATATATTTCTTTGATAATTTTGGTTTTGATTATTACCCTGAAGAAGTCCAGACAAGTTAGCTGGACGAAACGTTGGAATTAGTTAAATTTCAATCGCTGAGAATATTTCGAATATAATTTTCACATATAATGACTTCTCTATACTCGGAGCTCAATTACTGTCAAACTATTCGTTCTAATCTTGACGAATATTCGTATAAATTATTTGTGTTGTTGTGTTTTCTTTTAATTTAGACAGAAAACATAAAGTACATTTTCGTACAAATTACATTGATAGTAAAACTTGTCACTATTATATTAAATAGTTAAAAAGAATGTTACTGTGCTCAGACCGATTTTTATTACTCATAAGCTTTAGTTTGTCTAGATATGAATCATTAATCTTTACTAATGACTGGTCTATTTGGATTTATTAAATAAAAAGATTCAACCATCTTAGTACATCGTAATTTATTCATTTGAAAGTAAATAACTGTATATGATTAGGCCTAGAAACTATATTGTATAAAAACGTAATATAATCGAGATAACCCTTATTTGTTGTTACTTTATAAAACCATTATACAACATAAAATGCTGGTAATCAACTCTTAAACAGAATTGACAGATAATGACTAGAGATATGTGTACCTATGTTAATGTTTTCTTTACAGTTTTAATAACATTTAATGTATTCTCTCAATAGTTTAAAACTAAAAAGGATATTACTTAAATAACTTTTTTTTAAAAATGAAATGGAAATTAAATAATTTGCATAGAAATGTCTTATAACACTTTTAAGTCAATAAATAAATTTGGATATATGTGTAAGGTCAGTGAAATGTCACTGAGGCTTAGTCAAATCATCCGGCAGTTGAATCACTGGATATCGAACAGTTCATCGATCCTCGTCAAGGTCAAGGACAACCAACGTGCATCAGTTAATCGTATGCCATGGACTGGTTCAAGCGGTGGTGGTCTCACTATCTTCTCTGTACTCGTTCTTACTAATATATTGTAGTGTCGGTTACTATGTTAAACTCATATAACGTATTCTAGCTTCTGGACAGTTCAGTTTATCCATTCTTGTTGAGTCACGTTTTGACCTTGGTAATTATTCACTTATAAACCCTGATTTTTTATATGAGCGTACGTGTGTGTTCATCTTATCCTACTCATCATGTACCTGTAGCTTATTTTTATGTGATTATAAATATCGATTATTCCTTGATTAAAACGAGTAGGCTTACATCCCTTCTTTAGTGCACGTCATTTCGCTTCAATCTCTTTTTTGCTCCCTTCGCTTCGTCCCTCTGATTACCTGCCCAGATCAATGAGTGTACAAAATATAAATATCCGAAAATCCATTTTCGTATTTGACTTATTTAATTCCGTTATTCACTAACGCGTTCCAAGTCGATAATTATATACGAGGATTGACGATATGTATATTTCGACATCATTCATTCATACGATCCCGTTGGAGTCAGACATAGGTCCACTAATATATTTCCGTAATAATGTTCTCTGTGTTATAAGGTCTTCAAAGCAGCGATAGTACCTTGATACGTCGAAGAGATAATCCACGTTAGGTGCTGACTATGAGGTGTGACTTCAAAGCTAGCTTTTGGTCAAACCATTTCCGTCTAACTCGAGTAGGCCTTTAATCATTCGACACAGATCATATACGTTAATGATTTACATGAGTATTTTACTGATCTGTCTATCATAACAGTATTAACGGTTAGTATTGAGGCTCATACCCTATCCTTATGTTTCTTGAACTAATTTTCCTTAACAAAATGCAAGTGATGCAACGTGATGTTTTTCATTAAGATCATGAACAATAATGATAGTGTTGATCAAAGATTGATCAAAATTCAGTCCTGAATATCAAAAACGGAGTGTATAAAATCTCTAAAAATAATAATATAAACCCCCTCATAGTTGAATAAACTAGTGACTACCTGGACTTAGTAGTTTATTATATAATACGATAGAGTTTTGGAGCAAAATTTATTGGATTCAATTCCCAATGGGAATACTAACAAACGGATGTAGTAAAATCATCTGAAGATCCTGAAACGAAACAATGTAAGCGATTCGAACTACGCTGTTAATCATGTTCTAACTATTTTAAATAACTTGTTATCTAGAGCTTGAAGTCTTAGTTATTAGTATTCATAAATCCCTTCACTTAGTTATTACTCATCTGTTAATTCTCCATATACTTGTCTACTTAATTATGATGTTGTGACACATAAGGAGATTTTAAATAAACATTAATTAACAGGTTTGTGTCCTATAAATTAATAAAACATACTAGAAAGATAGTTGGCTACTTATTTACGAGATTCATAACTATATAAAATTGATAGTGATTTAATATATAAGTTAAACTGGAAACGATAATATTACGACTGTACAATATTATTTCTTCATTGATTCTTAGGAAATGATTGGTTGTAATACATTTTCTACATTTTCAATTACGAAGCTATCACTGTCATTCTGAAAGACAAAATCAGTCCCAGTTTGAAATAGAGGTAATGATTTTAAAATTAATTCACAAATGCTAATAGCATCCACTTCAGTCACTCATTCTTAAATGAGTCAAGTTCAATAAAAAAAGTTTTGTCCTATCTCAGTACATGTGAATAAATCAGAAATAATTCTTTGTAAGTATTAGTGACATAGTAGTATGTTTGATCAATAATTTTTTTCTAATTCCCTCACTACAAAAAAGTGAAAGATCATCTATTGTGTATCTATTTTTATTCGTCAATTGATCGGTGTTTCAATATGGTTTATATGTCTAGAAAATTAGTTGTATTCCCTAATATGATTGTAACTAGAGTAAATATTAAGCTTTAATTAATACTTCAATAATACTTTCATATATATTTCTTTGTTTAGTCTATATTCTATTTCAACTGAATTCACTCTATAAAATTGACAATATTCTAGTATTTCATTTCTCATTATTATTTGGTTGTTCATCGGTTTAATATAAAGAAACGACAGGATTTAGAAACTGAAAAGAAAAACAACTGTAGAATATATGACTTCATAATGCATAAAATAACATTTCATGATCAGTATGCAAATGAAGAAAATATCGGAAAATTATTCTTTCAAAATCAGAGAAATGTATATAAGATGATAAGTTTTTTAACAGTTGCATTCACAAGTCGATTTAAGCTAGAATATTATTGAAAAGCTGAAAACAGTGAATGGTCAGTTCGTTCTCGAACTTCTCAGTAGTGCAAATCCTCCACGCAGAACTCAAACCGAGAACTTTCGGTTTCACGTGCGAAAGCCTAACTTTTAGACCACTGAGCAAAATATTAATGTGTTTGTTGGGATACTGCCCAGAATCATAGATAGAATTGGGTAGTTTTCTTAGATTTGCACCTCCATGCTTTTTACCTCGATGTCTAATCTACATGTCATTAGTGTATCGTCAGGAGCTGTCATCTCGTAGTAAGCGATAACCAAAAATAAGTTTATATCGTACTCAGTTCATCAGGAACCTGGAGATCATCTGAGTTAATGGTTTAAAACGGGATTTTACAATTTCCCTTGGTAAACCCATTATATATACCAACTTGGTATAATATTCGAATATACTGTTTTTGTAAAAACGTTCCCTCGCTGCATGAGAGAAGTGAATAGGCATTTCCTGATAAACTATGGGCATACGGATACGTAAAAGAGTCTCGAGACAGAGACGAAATTCACTCTGACTGTATTCGTCAGTACGGAGTTGATAATTTGAAATAAAGCTGTATACTATAATACACCGCATAATTTATAGGCTTTTACCAATAAGTTTAAGGGAAGGAACAGTTATTATTCACATGAAATCAAACTTTTGATGAAACTTTGATTTTGGCTCTTTGACATGTGACCAGATCATTTAAATATCATCAGAGTTCATTAGATACATCATTTGAACTCTGCATCGAAAACAGTTACTATACAATTGAATTTTACTAGCTTTTAGATATATTGGTTAAACATGTGTATATGAACTAGTTTGTACGTTTGTTGAGTTCACTATGCGTTGTCGATAGGTACTGCAAGGAAATAAATTTTAATTATTCTAGTATGGTTTTTCGCTTCTTTCCTGACCATAAAGAGAAATTGTTTGGATAAAACAATGAAATGTATTACATATTGATTTCTTATAACCGTGAGAAATTATATTGTATAATAAATTAACTTTACTGAAATACTTCAGAAAGAAGATGATATCAGAATACAAAGTTTAATCAAAGGATCTTTTTGAATAATCTCACATCAAATTATATTTTTGTATCTCTAGTTATGATAATTCAGTATACTGTAAACCAAATCATTGAGTTCGTTATACGTTTACTTTCTATTCATATACTTCTTCATTATAGGAATGATATAAATTAAAGTTCACTCCTTATTTCAAAGTGTAATAACTTAATATAAAACTAAACTAACCATTTTATTGTTACTAGTTTTTCATTTATGCAGCTAATGACAAATTTGCTCAAATTGTACATTTTTGAAAATGAATTTTGAAATGAATTCAAAGTTTCTTTTTGAACCAAAAAAAAACAAAAAAAATTGGTGTCATGACAACTATTTTAAATAAACTGTATTCAAAATAGTTATTCGTTTTGACTGTAACGATCATAATCCACATCATTTAGTTTTTAAAAAAATTTATATGAAAGTTTAGTAAAAATCTATAACACAATAAAACCAAAATATTGAACATAATCGGTAGTTTGTTTAAAATTATGTTGCTTATCCGTTACTCTTTTTTACTCACTTGACTCAGTTAAATGTAAGTGTTTACATGAAATTTAAATTGAATGTAATGAACAGGTTTATGATTCTGTATAATCTTAAATAACAAAAGTATTTCATTCAATATTCATCATTTTCAACAGTTGAGATCATCAGTCAATTGAAGCTAGAACACCATGGAAAACCTGAAAGCACTAGATGACCGTTTCGTACGAGTATGGGACTCCCCAGAAATGCGCATCCACGACCACAGCTCGCGGGATTCGAACACAGTACCTATCAGCCCCGCGCGCGAGCACTTAACCACTAGACCACTGAGCTAGCATCCAACGGTGTTAATGTCTAACTTCAAATAATCCACGAAATTGAGCGACAAATCCACCATTGTCATCAGCGAGTTACTATCTCACAACTGACCCGGTTGAATACCGGCTCAGTAGTCTAGTTGGTTAAGCTCCTGGCGCGAGACTGATAGGTCCCGAGTTCGAATCCAGTGAGATGGGGTCGTGGATGCGCACTGCTGAGTCTCATATTAGGGCAAAACGGCTCTCCAGTGCTTCCAGGTTTTTCATGGTGGTCTAGCTTCAATTGACTCATGATCCCAACTGTTGAAATAACTACAATCTCCACAAAACCCCTTCTGATACTACTCATCATTTTGTTTATTCCTTACACTAAAAAAGAGAATAAAGCGTAACTTGTTTATGAAAATGAAAATTCGGAAAACAAAAATTTTTATTTATAACAGAAAAACAGAATCCGATTCAAAATACGTTATTATTTAACGTGTAGCATTGTACATCATTTTAAAACTGGGTGAATTGATAATATGTTAAAAATAGCTCCAATAGATCCTAAACGCCCTGGTACATTCGAGGGTGGGGGTGTACCCTCTCCTTCTCGAAATGACCTCACATGGTCATGCGTATACAACCCACTGCGGGAAAGTCCTACTCACTGCCTTCTCTCAGTGGGGGTGTTGTTTACGAAATTCGGAGGACAAAGAGCGAATATCCAGTGACTTAACCAGATTAGTGGATGCGGAGTATCCACCTAAGGAAATTGAAAAACCTTGACTCTAAACCAATGGTGTACATGGGCTACAGGATTCTGAGGAAACAAATGGCGTATGAACTGATTTTTGGTCACCGGCTTCCATGGGACTGCATCTCCTGACGTTACTCCACTGCCTTGAGGATTAGACCTTTACGTCGAATGCTCGGGATGTTGCTTCCTAAGAAAACCACTTGCTTTGATTTTAGCACCCGGGCAATGTCACACATAATTTAAGCGGCTTGTGTGGCGCATATGTATTCGGTGCCTCTTTGCACCAATATTTATGTGTTCGAATAAATAAATAACTAAAAATACCACTGTATCTATTCTGGGCATTGACTTTACAACGGTATAAACAATGAAAATAAAGGGAAATAAAAAGTCGTACATGCCGTGAAATGTATAATGTATAGCTTACTGCTCAAAACTCACAAGGAAATTCAAAAACACGTACATTCCATGATGTTACAAGCTGGATTGCTGTAGGTAAATAGGTATTCTTTCTAGATTAATGCCCACCATATCTCGTTACATTTAAACCATCATTTGAAGTACAAAATATGAATTCACTTAACGTTTTGTAATTATTTGCACTTCGTATCATCTCGAGGAATATTAAAGATATATATATATATATATATATATATATATATATATATATATATATATATATATATATATATATATATATATATATATATAATTACTCGACTCTCATCATTTATGAACAAATCATGCAGTTTATTTGACTGACACTTTCTTCAACTTTTCTGTTTGACGAAAACTATTCTAGAAGTACTTTACATTACAAACAAATATCAATTAAATGGGTACTTGAAACTAAGAATCTTGAGATAACTAATTCATTTTAATTTAATACTCTTCAGTAATCCACATTTATAAGTGTCATCATTAGACCACTGAATTATAACTCAATAATTAATGTAACTAAAAAGTCTTAAACATAAACGAAACAGCTATAAAATATGGGGTATTTGTTATTATTGTAAACTACTTTCATATTATACTAACAATCCACAGTCCCATCTGAATCTGAACTTATCACTTTTCAATAGTATTAATAGCTTAAATACAATAACCTAACCTAAACATTTAGTGAATTATGACAATTTAGTTAGTAATCATGGATTTATTTAATCTTATCTCATTATTACTTAAGAAAACATTAGCCTCTTCTAGTAGCCTATCATATTTTTTGCCACAAAGTAAATAAAATAAGAAAAGGTATGGTAGAAATGAGCGATTATTCCGTCCTCCAAATAGTTACTAAGACTATATAACTGCATAATAATAACTAAAACTTTAGAATCGTAAATAACATCAATCAATTAGTTTGGGTATATGCTAAATTCAATCATATTTCCAGTCTAACTTCCACATTTATGACTGAGGTGATTATAAAGCTTAATAAGATATAAGACATTTTATAGTAAAGGTGGACTGAAGCTAGCATTGGTGTTTAGGATGCACCCTTTTCCCTAGTTGGGATTCTTCAGGTGGGCATACTTCCATATAAATGTTGATATTCATACTGTTCAGAATAAAGACTGGTTGAAATTCATTTTTAAATATCAATAACGTCAAAATCCAAACAAATAAAAATGTAGTATTGGAAATCAAATGTTAGTTCTAATAAACAAATAACTGACTTCCTTAGTCTGCTGGTTATAGATATAAATTGAATTTTGGTGTAGTTCCCCTCATGAACTAACTTTGAATGGAAAACGGATGAATATTCTGGGTTTGGTCCTTAACAAAATTACAAGTCTCTAATACTTTAGATTTCTGATGATAATAATAATAATTCCGTTCACTACTGTTGTAGAGGATCGCATTCAAAAGATTGTTTGCAAGTAGTGTGGAGTGAAACGTGATGCCAAAGCTGAAGCAGTTGTCAGAAGGAATGAAGAGCTCCAGTGCATCGAAAGCACAGTCCCGGCATAAAACGTGGAGACTAGACGAGAAGACGGTTCAGAATGAAAAACATAGCGAAAGATGCAAATGAACCATTGAAGGCTACGTAAATGCATTATGTAAATACTATGTAATGTGCATTCCCCCAGCTTATTGTCGTGTTTTGCACTGAAGATTTTTGTTACTCAACTGGATGCTCAACACAAAGTGCATTATTACAGTAAGTTTTAATTTATTACCCACTGAGATTGTAATTTTGGAAAGATTATATTTTATAAATGTTATTTTCGTGATCAGTATCTTTCACTCATCTTTAATAATGAAACTTTACTTTCAAATTAATTGTTACAAATACATTTTCCCTCCATAAGATATTGAGTAGATGAATTTCATTATTTTTGTCGTTTATTTTTCACGATGAGTAGATATGTAGAAGAATATGCCAACATGTGCAATGTTTCAGTTTAAGATTAGTTGTAAACACTTCATTAAGTATAAACAGTTTGGTTTCATGATTTCGCGATCCAAACACATCTGAAACAAAGATGTACATTCTAGTATTTGGATTAGTTGGAAAATAATTAATTCAAATGCTTGAACAGTCAATAGCCTGTAAAGTGCCACAATATAATGTAATGACTAGTCGTTTGTTTTTTTTATACAGGTTTTCAATTCAAACTATGTAAACAAAAACTGTCTAATACATATCAGAACTATAGCAGAAACAACGCGATGATGCTTTCTTAAAATGTCAGCTTTCATGGACGAATGAAAATTCTTGTATCACCATTTTGTACAGAAATAATTGAGAATTATCATGTGTCAGACTTCTATCATAGTCCACTTTGTTATCACGAATTCTAATCTTTTTCAGGGAAAAATAATATTCGAAATTATTTTATGTAGGGGAAAAATTGAATGAAATTCAACGTAATTTTATATCCAGGTGAAAAATCCTCAATCAAACAAGTAAATTTATTCATTAAACGTTTTAAAATTTCATCTGTAATTATCTCAGTGAATCTATGTCGAATTTATGTAATTATCTCATTGTATCTACGCAGAAAACAAGATCACATTAGCTATTATTTACAAAATGAAATTGCATGTTATAAGTTAGTTGTATGAATAAAAAGTTGAGTAGAAATGATATACAACAATCTTCACATTTGTAATTCATTCAATAAAACGATGCCAGAGTTCTTACGTTTTTAAAAATTGTTTCAACCTACAGAATTGATACGAAAAACAGGTTATTAAATAAGCACGAATACAACAAATTTCGTATAGTTTTGCGTAGGTTAGTATATCATACAATAGACCATATAGTATATATATAATATTATATTATATATAATATAATATATCATCTATAGACAGATAGATATAGTGAAATTTTATTTATTTAGTCGCTTGTAATTCTAATAGAATCAGATAGCATTTAATGAGCTCACAGTAATGAATCATGTAAAATAACTATTCTTGTAAAATATATAATCTATTATCTAAACTTGTGAGACTATCATTTATGGACGACCTTTGAGAAACGCTAAAATGACTTTGAAAATGCCCATCTACATACTTACTTACTTACGCCTGTTGCTCCTAATGGAGCATAGGCTACCGACCAGCATTCTCCAACCCACTCTGTCATGAGCCATCCTTTCTAGTTCTGGTTCATTTTTCTCATGTCTATCTCCATTTTCCGGCGTAATGTGTTCTTTGGTCTTTCTCTCCTCCTTCGGCCTTGAGGATTTCATGTGGGGGCGTGTCTTGTGACGCAGTTTGGTGCATTCCTCAGTGTTTGTCCTATCCATTTCCAGCGCTTCTTCCTCGGCTGGAATCTGGTTTGTTCTCTCCCACAGTAGGTTGTTGCTGATAGTGTCCGGTCAACGGATCTGAAGTATTTTGCGTAGACAATTGTTAATAAACACTTGTATCATTTGGATGATGGCTTTCGTAGTTCTCCAGGTTTCTGCCCCATACAGTAGAACTGTGTTGACATTTGTATTGAAAATCCTGACCTTGGTGTTGGTTGACAGTTGCTTTGAGTTCCAGATGTTCCTCAGTTGTAAATATGCTGCTCTTGCTTTGCCGATCCGCGCCTTCACATCTGCATCAGATCCACCATGTTCATCGATGATGCTGCCCAAATATGTAAAGGTTTTAACACCTTCCAAATCTTCTCCGTCAATTTCGGTTGGATTGGTTCATGCTGTGTCGTTTTGCTTTTCCCTTTGTGTATATTGAGACCTACTGCTGCTGGGGCTGCCGCCACACTGTTCGTCTTCTCCTGTATTTGTTGCTGCGAGTGCGATAGAAGAGCCAGATCATCTGCCAAGCCTAGATCGTCCATTATAGATGTCCACTGTATCCCGTGTTTCCCTTCAGATATTGACGTCTTCGTGATCCGGTCGATCACCAGGAGAAAGAGAAAGGGTGAGAGTAAGAAACCTTGCCTGACACCGGTCTTTACTTCGAACGAGTCTGTCAATTTTCCTACCTGCACAATTTTGCAGTTTAATCCACCATAGGAATTTCGTATGATATTGACTATCTTCGGAGGCACGCCGTAGTATCGAAGAAGCTTCCATAGTGTTTTTCTATTCACGCTATCAAATGCTTTCTCGTAGTCAATGAAGTTGATGTAGAGTGATGAATTCCATTCAACTGATTGTTCCACAATGATCCGTAGAGTTGCGATTTGCTCTGTACACGATCTATCCTTATTTGGGTTAAATGACGATTATAAATTAGTGAGAGGAACTAGAATTAGGATTTACAATTGATGGTTAATGTTATGAATCATATTTAATGTTCTCATCACGAATTAACGTAAGCTATAATGCCGAAATGGTATTTAGCCAAATGAATGGATTAATCTCGTGTCAAAATCTAAGACCTACTATCTTAAATCTGATTGGTTCGTTCATAAATTATAAGTACGCCTCTGAACCTTTATAGTAATATAGTTTTTGTAAATAGATCTCAAAATTACATATAAACTGTGATTACATAATTTTTATTAAAACTTTATTATTTATTATCTAGGATCTATCAAGAAATAAGTGGGCATAAGTTGAAGTTTATACTCTCACAAAACTGTATTTTGTGATGCTATTCAAACATACTGTCGAATGTTCCCGGAAAATTCTAACTCCTCATGAAAAGTCTTTATTTTATGTATCATTTCAAAAATATAACCAACATTAGCTTTATAGTTTGTGTAGTAGTAGGTTGACATAGATATGCTGAAGTGATGTATCTATCAATTTCATTTATTATATTTTAAACTTATTTGGAAATTCATAAAATTATTAAGGCAATGTTAATTTCGTCTTTGTCAACTTCAGCTTCTCATATTATATTGGTACATTCATAAATGTATTCTTTATTCTTCACGATGATATGATATACTAGGCTTAATTCTTTGACTACTGATGAATAGATATTCATATATGTGAAATAATTAGTCAAGTGTTACATTCAGAATGAAGAAATCGTAATAACTATAAAGTTGTGTTGGTTAATTAAATCTGAATTGTAAAATCATTGTGTTGAAACCAGATAAAGTTTTCTAAAATACTAACTGATCATAAGTGATACGTCTAAAACTCTTTGAATAATCAGATTATCAATGAAAAACAAGTTGTTTTACTCTCTTTTTATGCTTCAGCATATAGTACTTTAATTTCTGTTATGAATATGATCCAATAGAGTTTCACTTTTGTTTGTCTTAACAACTAGTCGAATAGAATAACATTTATTACGATACTTTTATTAATAAATTTGAACAGTCACAAGATAATTTTAGGCATGAATTGACGTCATCTATTGAACAAGTGTTCCCAAATTTTGACTGGTATTCCAGTTAATAACAATTTACTATGTGGATTATTTTTGAAAAAAAAAGCTAAATAATTTTCTACTAATCTTTCTCCATAGAGATTCTCGATATGTTTACATGTTCCCCAATTTATTTTCATATTTCAATGTTTTGTCATTTTTTCTCTTTTTTTAGAAAAACATTTAAAATAAATTTTAGTTTTTATAAACATTCGACTCAACTAACTCATGATCTCAACTATTACATTTACTAAAATATCCACAAAACCCCTTCTGATAATAATCAATATATGCTCACTAGTAACTAGCTTCAAGAGGTATTTCCTGCATTTCTAGTGAGAAATAGTGACCAGTGGAGTTCAATCGGGTCTGTTGTGAAATAGTAACTCACTGAAGACAATGGTGGATGTGTTGTTCAGTTTTGAGGATTAGTTGACGCTAAACATTAACACCGTTGGATGCCGGCAAGTTCAGTGGTTTAGAGGCTATGTGCTCGCGCGCGAGACTGATAGGTCCTGGGTTCGAATCTCGCGAGGCGGGATCGTGAATGAGCACTGCTGGGGAGTTCCACAATAGAAAGAAACGGGTTTTCCATGGTGGTCTACCTTCAATTGACTCATGATCTCAACCAATAAACTTACCATAATATCCGCGAAACCCCTTCTGAAGAAAATAACAATCAATTTCAACTTGATATATTACTAAATAAACAAATGAATTATTAATTTATCAATAATATAACGCATTTATTCAACATGTCATGAGTTAAGTGTCAAGTTGAGAAATTTTTAGTCAAAATAAATCTCAAATTGATTGTTTGTTATTTTTATTAGAATATAATGGCTTGATCAGTTCAACAACAAAATGATCATTGATTGTTCAATTTTTTGTAGGCATAAAATATATTAATGGAAATTAATAGATTGTTTTAAAACTAAGTTCCATATTTTTAACCATTCATCAATGTTAGTTAAGTGGATCTTTGTGGAAACTAATAATTCACAAGATATTGTAATTTTCATTATTCAACCATTTATTCATAACTACAGTCTTATAAGATTGAATTTTTTCACAATAGTTACCTATGAATAATGAGAAAATAGTATAAAACTTATCTTAGATAAGATTTGGTAATACGGGTATTTACGTAAGTTAGCTATTATAGCCAAGAGTTTTAAGTGTCGGTTGAAAAGTGTGTGGATTAATGAGATTTTCAATCAAGAATTGACATTGGACTTGGAGATTCCAAAACTCGATGAGTATATAACTGATTATTTACTTAGTGAACTTTCAGTCATGAGTAAGTATATCAGTGTTTTCACTAATTCTTATAGAAGACACTAAGAGACTCAACAAAACCCTAAGTAGACATCAAAAGGATAAATAACAACTGGAAAGGATTGTTCAAGACAGAGTTCGATAGAGAATGCTGGTGAGCGGCCTATGCTCTTCCTTGAGGGGTAACAGACCTAAGTAAGTAAGTAAGTATGACCCCAACCATATACCCAGATTGGTGAATTATTACACTTGTTACTTTATATTAGTGAAATATGTAATCATCCTATTGTATAAGAATATCATTATTCGGCGGAAACAGGGAGCATAGGTGGTCTCAGCTACCTAATTTTCAGTGCTCTTCCAACTAATATCAGTTCCCAGTGAAAATTACTTTCAGAATACTTAGTCCATGTTTATGTTAAATAATTGCCTTCTATTTTATTCACAAGTTACAATCAGTTCTTTATACGCATAAATGTTGTTGTGTCTTTACTCGACAATCAGAGTATTCTCTTACTAATAACGTTAAAGTTGTTTCACAGCCTAAATAAGAAACTAATTGAGTGTAATATTGATGTTTAAGAAACTTTAAATAAAACTGACATAATCAATGATCATACAAAACAAGAGTATAAACTTATCAACATTTTCAAGGATAATGTATGTATTCTATAGATGAATTATTAAAGTGGCAAGGGTTAATATTATTGCCCTAAACTAAATGTCAACTTGCATTTCTCCAGCCGAGTCTTCAGATTAGCAATTTTTTCCATATAAACTGATAACAATAAAAAAAACTAAATATCATGCATATATTAAGGTCAGTTGAAGAAATAATTAATCCAGAGTAATTAAGAAATTGAGCAGTATACTCATTGGTAGATTCTTGACATGTTATACTTGTACGACACAAAAGGCCTACTAGAAAACGGGAGAAAATTATCTCCGAAAAAATACATACAAACAAATACATTTGAACGATAAATAAATTAATATATTTGTAATATCTCAATGAGTAGAAATATTAGATATTCTGATGTTTGATTATTTATTCTCTGAAGAAGTGGCTTACACTAAGCCACGAAATGTCAGAAAATCTAATTTTTTTACTCATTGGAATATTACAAATATATTAATTTATTTATAACAATCTACCCAATCCTCAATTTGTTCGAAATTATCAAATCAAACCTTGGTAATGATCAAAACAGTGAACCGATCGTACGTTAGCATGAAGCACTAAAGTTGGCGCCGTAACCTTGAAATCTCTAAAGCGCCTCTGATTGTCTCGTTCATAAATTAGAGTTTTGCCGTTTTAGCTCTTTCAAAAGTTGACTTGTTTCTGGTTTGACGAAATGTCAGAAAATCTAATTTTTCTACTCATTGAGATATTACAAACATATTAATTAATTTATTGATAACAATCTACCCAATGCTTAATTTATTCCAAATTATCAAATCATACCTTGGTAATGATACCTACATTTGGACGATGTTTTAATTCTCTATAGATATATTTTGAATCTATTAAAAATGTATTGAAAATGTTAAAAGTCATAGTATAATTCTGTACTTTATTCTGTGTTTTTCTGTATTTCTAAAAGTACATATTATATAATATTGATAAGAAATAAGATTGTTATCAATTTTTAATAATCAATAAATCATTCGGAAAATAATCAATATTCTTTAGAAAGACTAATCATTATACAATATGAGTTATAATTCTCTGTTTCAGAAAAATGATTCATAAAAATAATTTATTAATTATAATATCACTGCTAAATATACATATATATTTGAGAATAAATTACATTGAGAAGGGATTTTCTAGAGATTTTAGTAGTATTATAGCTCAACTCATGAGTCAACTGAAGTTAGACCACCATGGAAACCCTGGAAGTACTAGACGGTCGTTTCGTTCAAGTATGGGACTTTTCAGTAGTGTGCATCCACGATCCCGCTCCATCTCCATAAAACCCGTTCTCATAATAATCATATGCTGACTAGTGACTAGTTTCAAGATGGATTTTCTGGAGTTCTAGTGAGAAGCCGTAACAAATGCGGTTCAACCGTGACTGTTGTGAGACAGTTACTCACTGACGACAATGGTGGACGGATGCGCAATATCATGGATTGTTGGAAGTTAAACTTTAATACCGCTGAATGCTGGCTTAGTGGTCTAGAGGTTAAGTGCTTGCGTACGAGACTGATAGGCCCTGGGTTCGAATCTCGCGAGGCGGGATCGTGGATGAGCACTGTTGGGGAGCCGTATATTAGGACGAAACAGCCGTCCAGTACTTCCAGGTTTCTATGAGTAGTCTGACATTATATCAATCCAAATAATATATATTTCAACATTTATAAGCGTTGAAAATCTATTAAAAGATGATATATTAAGAGTTACGAAACTTTGTAATTATTTGTGAGTTATCATTTCTCAAATATTTCTAAATCGAAAAAAATGGTAGTTGCTGTTGATCAAAAGACTATATAAATATAAATGGGTGATAAACAAAATTTTCATAACCTTGACTGTTTAAATCACTGTTTATCTAAAACATTAATTACTAATTTTATAATTATACATAATTAAACATGTGATTATTTAGTATTTGGTGTATCAAATCTATTAATTACTTACTTACGCCTGTTACTCCTCGTGAAGGAGCATAGGCCACTCACCAGCATTCTCCATCCAACCCTGTCCTGGGCAATCCTTTCTAGCTCCATCCAGTTGTAATTCATTCTTTTCATATCTGCTTCTATTATCCGACGCAATGTGTTCTTTGGCCTTCCTCTTTTTCGCTTCCCTTCAGGATTCCAAGTTAGGGCTTGCCTCGTGATGCAGTTTGACGATTTTTATAATGTATGTCCTATCCATTTCCATCGTCTTTTCCTAATTTCTTCTTCAGCTGGAAGTTGGTTTGTTCTCTCCCACAGAAGGATATTGCTGATGGTATCCGGCCAATGGATGTTGAGTATCTTGCGTAGACAGTTATTTATAAATACTTGTACTTTCTTGATTGTGGTTGTTGTAGTTCTCCAAGTTTCAGCTCCATACAGTAGAACTGGCTTGACGTTCGTATTGAAGATTCTTACTTCGATATTGGTTGAAAGTTGTTTTGAGTTCCATATGTTCTTCAATTGTAGGAATGCGACCCTTGCTTTGCCGATCCTCGCCTTTACGTCTGCATCGGATCCTCCTTGTTCATCGATGATGCTTCCCAGGTATGTGAAGGACTCTACATCTTCCAGAGTTTCGCCATCAAGTGTGATTGGATTGCTGTTCTCCGCTTTGAATTTGAGGACCTTAGTTTTCCCTTTGTGTATGCTGAGGCCTACTGATGCAGAGACTGCTGCTACACTGGCTGTCTTCATCTGCATCTGTTCGTGTGTACGTGATAGGAGGGCTAGGTCATCTGCGAAGTCCAAATCGTCTAATTGATTCTGAGCTGTCCATTGTATTCCGTGTTTTCCTTCAGATGTTGAGGTCTTCATAATCCAGTCGACCACCAGAAGAAAGAGGAAGGGAGAGAGTAAACAGCCTTGTCTGACTCCGGTCCTTACTTGGAATGCATCTGTCAGCTGTCCTCCATGCACTACTTTGCACTGTAGTCCGTCGTATGAGTTCCGGATAATATTGACAATCTTCTCAGGAACTCCGTGGTGTCGAAGAAGTTTCCATAATGTCTTCCTATCTACACTGTCGAATGCCTTTCCATAATCAATGAATTTGATGTATAGTGATGAGTTCCACTCAACTGATTGTTCGACGATGATCCGTAGTGTTGCAATTTGGTCTGTGCACGACCGATCCTTACGGAATCCAGCTTGTTGATCTCGAAGTTGGGCGTCTACTGCATCCTTCATCCGGTTCAGCAACAATCTGTTGAAGACTTTCCCTGGTATTGACAGTAGTGTTATGCCTCTGTAGTTTTCACATTTGCTCAGATCTCCTTTCTTTGGAATCTTGACGAGGTGTCCTTCTTCCCTGTCCATCGGCACTTGTTCCTCCTCCCAAATCTCTTTGAATAGAAGATAAAGCATGCTTGTGGTTGCTTCGATGTCTGATTTCAGTGCTTCAGCTGGTATGTTGTCGGGTCCTGTTGCTTTCCCGTTCTTGATTTGTCTGACGGCCATTCTAATTTCTTCCGTAGTTGGTGGATTGACATCTATAGGAAGATCTATGTGTGCTGCTTCGATGTCCGGTGGATTCATTGGAGCCGGCCTATTCAGGAGTTCCTCGAAGTATTCTACCCATCTGTTCCGCTGTTGTTGAATTTCGGTGATTGGCTTGCCTTCTTTGTCTTTGACCGGCCTCTCTGGTTTACTGTATTTCCCTGATAGTTTCTTCGTTGTATCGTAAAGCCGTTTCATATTTCCTTCTCTAGCAGCTTTTTCTGCCGTCGTTGCTAGTTCTTCCACGTATTTCTCCTTGTCGGCTCTAATGCTCCTCTTCACTTGTTTGTTTGCTTCTATGTATTCAGCTTGTGCTTGGACTTTCTCTGCTCGTGTTCGGCTGTTGTTTATTGCTTCCTTCTTGTTCTTCCTTTCTTTGATCTTGTCCAGTGTTTCTGTAGAGATCCATTCCTTATGATGGTATTTCTTTAGACCGAGAACCTCTTGACACGTTGAAGTTAATGCTTCCTTGATGCTTTTCCAGTTGTCCTCCATAGTAGTTTCTTCTTCCTTCAGTAGATCTTGTAAGGCTTGGAATCTGTTGTTGAGAGCTATCTTGAATTCATTGAGTTTGACAGTATCTCGAAGGAAGGCTGTATTGAACCTTTGTATTGCTGTTTGTCCACTTGTCCAGTTCTTTTTAGCTTCAGTTTCAAATTGGCTACAACTAGGTGGTGATCTGAAGCTACGTCAGCACCTCTCCTGGTTCTCACATCTTCCATTGTCCTTCGGAATTTTTGTTGATGCAAATATGATCTATTTGGTTCTCTGTAGTGTGGTCCGGTGAGATCCATGTAGCCTTGTGTATACGCTTGTGTGGAAATATTGTGCCGCCTATGACCAATTTGTTGAATGCACATAGATTTGCAAATCTTTCTCCATTTTCGTTTCTTTCTCCCAGTCCATGTCGTCCCATAATATCTTCATATCCAGTGTTGTCTATTCCGACTTTGGCATTTAGATCTCCCATCAGAATAGTTAGGTCCTTTCTTGGGCATTTCTCAATGATTGACTGCAGCCGCTCGTAGAACTGATCTTTAATTTCGTCGTTGCTATCATTGGTGGGTGCATAACATTGGATAATATTCATTAAGATCCCCTCCTTCTTTGTTTTGAATGATGCTTTGATGATTCTGGATCCGTGAGATTCCCATCCTACAAGTGCATTTCGTGCTACTTTGGACAGCATAGGAGCGACTCCCTGAGTGTGTGGAGCATTGTCCTCTTCGTGACCGGAGTATAGCAGCATCTCTCCCGTAGCTAGCCTTTTCTGTCCAGCTTGGGTCCAGTGGGTTTCGCTGATTCCCAGTACTGCTAAGTTGTATCTCCTCATTTCCATTGATATTTGACTGGTCTTCCCGGTTTCCCACATTGTTCGAACGTTCCATGTACCTATAAAAATTTTTGTTCTGGTTGTTAGAAGGGGCATCGGCCTCGTGGCTTCCGAAGGAACTCGGCTTTCACCATGAAGCGTCATAAGTCTTCTAAATGAAGACCTTCTAACTCCCAGAGCAGAGTTAAAATGGTTTGGATTATTTTTTCTGGTAAGCGTTTTTTTAGCGAGTTAGTTTTATACGGGTTGGGGACGCTAACCCCATGCCCAACCCTCCTCCTTTACCCGGGCTATATCTATATCAATCACATTTCATGTACAATAAAACAGTGGAACTAATGAAACATGTATAACATGTTATTAATAATTTCAATGATGCCATTAACTTCCCTAATGATATGGCAAACATTAGCTGAATCGATTAGAGTGCAAATGTTATATGAAACTGATTTATTTTCTAATCATCTATACCATTTGACCACATCTTGAGGAGTAAACATATAACTTGGTCGACTAATTTTAGATATTGGTCATAGATACTTAAATGTATGATAATGTAATTGTGTTCACACGTTGCATTATCGATCGATTGGTCTATAAACACTATATAATTGTAAATGAATCATACCAAAAAATGGTGTATTCATCTATCATTCTGATTTATTTGGATGCTAAACAAAATCATATCACCAGTCTGAGTTCTTACTACATGCTGTCGAATTCAGAGGTTCAGTACTAAGCACAAATTAACCGAACATTCCCGAAATGGTAGTTGGAATGATATATTGCATAAATACTTAATATAATATTATTTGGAAGTTGATTTCAAATGAAACAACTAAACATCGTTTGACAGATTAATTGCATGAGTAAAATTAATCCACTAATCTATTCAGTGATTTTCTAGCATATAAATACTCATACATCGAGAAATTTAGCAGACAGTATTTTTGTTCGTTTATCTTTCAGTAGTTATTTTACTGAAAACTATCTACAGATAGAAAAAAGCACAATACTGTTAGCTTATGTGTATTACATGCACTTGAACATATCGTAAGTTATTTACCAAGTACAACTTTAAGCGCTCCAACTTGAGCCATGTTATTTCTTCGACTAATAGCGGTGTTATCTAGTTGCCCAGACCAAAGTAGGTTTTGAAGGATCTGAACAAGGGGAATAATAATTATAAGTCGATTGTTTTAATAATTATTCTACCCCTGGCTCTATGTAATCTATTAAACTCTCAATAATCATACATAAACTTCCTGTTATTATTTTGAGTATCAAGAATACATACCAAGAAAGGGTAGTTCTTTTGTTAGTGTAGGACTAAAATTGATATGCATTAATTACGACTTGTCCGAAATTCATTCTTGAATTGTCGTTTTCCACTCACTCTGTGCCAATCCCTACATGTTTATCGTTATAACAAGGTTTCCTTATAAACGACGGTAGTTTTTTCCAACAAATCGATCTGTAACTACTTAGAAACGTTTCGCTTTTCCAAGTTATGATCAGCTTATGGATTCATATATTTGAATATTCTATTATAACCCACAGACAACTGTAGCCCATCCTACTTCTTGTTATGAAACTTTAATTAAAAGTAATAATTCAGTTAACTAAGTTCTGTTTATCACAACACAAAATAAGACAAAATACTCTTTATTATAAAGATAAATATTTAAGAATTTTCATTTTATTTCTTTAACTATGCAGAAGACACAACATCGTCGACAAACTCCCTCGTGCTACTCATTAGAATAGAGTAACTGAAGAGAGTATTGCACAGCTATAAATTTTACTAGTCTAGGTTTGTTCATAAGATCTGTATCATACAATTTAATTATCCTCTACTGAAACGTAATCAATCTTGAAAATAGTCAACTACTACGTAAAATTAATAGTGACGTTTCCGAACTATCTTCCAATAGAAGAGTTATTGGAGTAGTAAAATTCTGTTTCGCTAGTCCAATCGATCTCAGAAATTAATCAGCAGTTATTTAAGACTCATACAAATTACAAATCGGTTATGTTTAACATAAACTTGTGGATCATCGCCTTGTCGCCCAGTTATTTTATTAGAACTTCCAGAAAATAAGTAAACGTAACAAAGCTAATCATTACTTTGCAATTGCAGTATGTACAGCTAATCGGAAGTGGAATGCCTGACAGCAGAAGATTGAATCGAAGTGAACAGCAAAAGTAATCGAGACCAATTGTAATAACAACAGAATTGAATCATGAAGCATCTTAAGGACAACTAAAGGAAAATATGCAAACAATGCATTTATTGTATGATTTTCATATTTTTATGGAGTCACTCTGTAATCATGCATTATACAGCAAATTGGTTTACCCCACCAAATCTTCTTTCACTACAATATTATTCAATCTTCACTGAGAATATTAAGCGTACAACTAAATAGTATTTCAAATAAACAGAAATATCAAATAATCCATCATACTAGATTATCTCCTAAAAGATACACTTAGAAAACCGACTAGGTATTCAATTGGACCAAGCACTATTCACATGAAATGTTCTCTTGCATAGATTATACAATCTCTACTTGTCAGCAAAAAGACTTACACTAAGCACAATAGGATATTCATATCTAATATAGCAGCTGCAATGGGCAAGTAAATAAATATTTTTAAGCTTTATTTCAGGTTTGTAAAATATGTAACGAATTTCACACACTGAACAAAGACACTTTTAATTGGTCATACTTTAAACAGTTGCATAACCAATCAAATTAATTTACTGATAGGGTAGAAACAATTTATTGACCTCATGTCTGAAGGAAGAATAGCAAATGATTGTCCAATATTTAACTTCGATCTTGACTAGGTTCATAACTAGGTAAAACACCATCCACTGACAGCGTCAATTATAGTAACCTAGTAAACTGGTCGCATTACAACTAAACGTGTCAAGTATAACTTACATCAAATATTCTGTTATCAAAAATCCTGCGCACTAAGGTTTTCTGGAATCACTACTGGTCCGTACAAAACACCAAAATTAAATTTATTTGTTTGGTAAAATTCATGCACATGTCACAAATCGAAACTCTCTCAGTCCTTCATTATAGAATTACGGTTATGTCGACTTCTTTTAAACAAAAAAATCAGACATGCTTCCGAACTA
This sequence comes from Schistosoma haematobium, assembly GCF_000699445.3. NCBI lineage: Eukaryota > Metazoa > Platyhelminthes > Trematoda > Strigeidida > Schistosomatidae > Schistosoma > Schistosoma haematobium. Next base: position 25,373,031 of record NC_067197.1, read on the forward strand.
CGTTTCTTAAGAGTACTAAACTTTCAACTCAGAAAACTTCATTTTTCTCACATCCATAAACGGACACACATTTAGTTCATTCGCTGTCTGACAAATGACCATGGACATCTAATTGAAATATACTAAGAATTAACAAACTTTATATTCATATTGCTACCTATTTTTAACCTACTAAATTTATACAGTTGAATTCAGTTTACTAATTAAGAAAGCAACCTGTAAGATAAACCGTGAGAAACTTATGTTGCTGAGACACGGTAACATATAAATCGACAAGATAACATGTTTGTTTTTATTAGTTAACTTCTGTTCTTTTAGTGTCGTTCCCACAGATGGGTTGATTTTTTTTTATACATGATAAATAATATTTTCAGGCAACTTTTTCTTTCTTAAATGACCATTGTTTGCATTCAATATTAAACCATTTGAACTCAATTACTGTTAAGTTCTTGTACTTCAGGTGTTATGATTAATTTAAGTCAATATTATTGGAATCTATTACCGTCCCCACAACAATAATCTGTAGTGACGCGGTTATCTTATGCAGTTTACATCTATTCATATTGATTATGACAGTATGCAACATACTATATATGTGATGCTATGTTACTCATTCAGTTGTTCTTTACTTGAAACGTAAAAGCGTTTCTAGAAGTTTCGTCTTCTATCTTCGCATTCATGTGACTTTGTTATCGTTGAAATGTCACTACATATAACCAATTTATATACATATCATCAGCCAGGCTATCTTAACTATGTGGGTTTTTTTACAGAAGATAATTTGATAACTATTAGTATCACATAAAGTATAAGATTATTACATTATAATATGAGCATAATATATGGTTTATTTGAAGAAAACATTTTGCGTTTAGATAACGTTCTTATAACTTAATTCAAAATATAAACACTGAACAGGAAGCTTCCACATAAAATTTACTTTATCATCCAGAATAAAGCAATACTGATTTATATATTAATTGTAATTAATGTGTTAACGATCCTGATCCATACATGTGTACAAAAACACTGCACATGATATATGACAAAATGTAAGAGCCTTCAACTGAACAACTTAGGTACCTATATCTTTTTAAAAAAAAAACAAGTCAACTTTATCAATCAGCAAATCTTATACATTTAATGAATGAAGAATAGAAACAAAGCAGGATTTTCGAGAACAAAAAAACAGGTTATACAGTGAGACTTTTTATATTCATTATTGGTAGAGAATTGAAATAAGCTCAAACGAAAATGTATTGTATAACAACAAAAGTGTCATAAACGCATGATCGAGAAATTCACTTTGTTACTATGATGCTAACTGTGCAGGTATAAAGAAATTAGAGGATAATCTCTTGAAGAAATTGTAAAGACACAGAATGGACACATACACACATAAACTAAGAGAATAATATTACTAATTACTCCCATTCAATAGTTGCTGGTGGTTTCGAAGTAAGATCGTATAAAACTCGAGATATTCCAGGTACTTCTTCAGCTGCTTTCTGCATTTTGTAAACAACCTATACACAAAGATAAAACAATACTAAGTATTTCTAGATAGAGATAATATTAACGTTCACAAATGCAAAATACTAACAATATAAAAATATTTCTCACTCAAATAGTAGAGACAGTTTGTTGTATACTGACTCAAGCACAATTAAATTGACTTGTTGGTATTCATAAAAGGTCTAACAGTTAGTAATACTTATTGTACAACAATAGTGGATGCGCACTGCTGAGGAGTCCCATACTAGGACGAAACGGCCGTCTAGTGCTTCCAGGTTTTCCATGGTGGTCTAGCTTCAATCGACTCATGATTTCAACCTGTGAAATTTCTAAAACTCTCCACAAAACCCATTCTGATAATAGTGATTATGTTGATAAATTAACTGGAAACTAATAATATTTCAAAACAATAGCTACCATTTAAAGCGTAATGATAAAATGACCAGCACAACAAATGGTTCTATTTAGATACAACCATATGTATCATCGATTTCAATTGTTAACTGATGTCGTCGATTTTCCATTCGATAGTTATTTTTTCAAATATAATTTATCCATCATGAGCACTTTGAAGTCTCGCTTCAGTCACAATAACCGTTATGGATATAGTAGAAATCAAAGAAGATAAGATCTAGTGATTGATTCATCTAGTTGCATTATGTTGAAGTCTAATTGGTCACTTCAAGAAGATAAATGTTTTCAGGATAATTTCATACTACTTATAGTAGACACTTAACAAAGATTAAAATTTATACATAGCTTTTTCCAGACAAATTGGATGAAACGTTGTTACATAATGGAATGAAATGATTTATTGAGTAAATGAACGTTCTTCAGTGGCATAATTTTCAATAAAACATGTAAGCCTATATAGCTTTGTTAATGTCTATTAGTTTCCCAGTCATAAATATGATAATGGTGGGATAAATCAGAAAACAACAGAAATACATGTACAATCGAGATTTATCAAAACATCTGAGGTTTATCCAATCCTACTACCATAACGTAAAATACCCTCAAACAGCTGAATACACTTTTATAAAGCATAGTTAAAAGTATCGTGTAATACTTCCGCTCTTTATATCTTCTCCCAACTGCCAATGTCCATAAAGGTTCTCAGAATTCATACTTATCTAAAAGCTTTAAAAAACTCCCTGTACGAAAATGTATGCGATGTGACAATATGATATCGTTTATGCATGATATCATCTTGAATTTCTAGTGTTTCTAATTATAACTTCTATTTGTTACAGCTTTTTTCATCGTCGCGTAAAATCATTTGATAAGTAAGTTTGTAATCACATAGTTTGTAATTAATTGAGTAGATGCACTACATTATAGATGTATTCTGCTTTCATATGAATGCATGTTGCACTTCAGCAAAGTATTTTGGATTCACCTTAAAAATCGTAATGGTTCATGGTTCGAAACTTGGAGCTTAGATATAAAAATATGCCGAGGTTGGAAAACGATTGATATTGTTTGTTCTCAACCTTTTCTCTTATTTTTTTACCTGGGCCTATCTAGCATCAGTTTGACCAACCAGTTAGTTATTGAGTGGGATCTATCTTGATAAACTATGATTGAGTTAAGTGCGCAATCATAAAACATATAGAAAAACAATGCGTTTATAAAATTAACACATAAATATAGAATAAATAATATTGTAGACAATTACATACATCTTCTGGAATATGAACACCGGGAACAGCAGCAATACAAGTCATGAAATCAGCTGATTTCACAGGTCTGAGTACAACTGACCGTAAAATAGAAGGAACAGATACTACTTGACTTGGATCACGGTCAAAATGAATCGGTATAAGAACAACTGGCATTTGATCAACGTTGTTCATACAACCATTGTTTTGAAGTACTGACATAACCCTATCATCGACTTCTCGGAGAGTATCGATAACAGGTTCTCGAAGGTAAGTAATTGTAATATCATTTACTGGATGAACAACTTGTGGTCCTAATATATATACTATGCTGAAATAAATATAGGAAATAAGAATACCAACTTCATTGTGAATTCTAAGATCTACTTACATTTGATAAACAGTCCGTAAAACTATAATTGAGTGGAATGAACATTTCGTCTTTAATTAGAATTCAATGGACTAGTAGCTCTTTTTATGCACGTAGTCTTATGCTATTTTCAATATAATAAAAACGACATACGAACTAAAACATACCATGGAAATATAACAGTATGTACGTTAGTTTTTCCTCTATTGAACAAGGTTGATAGAACGATTTAGGTACCTATAGTTAATTAGCAAGGGTTTAAAAACTAAGTGAGCACCCTTTAGTAGAGTGTATCTAGAAATGCAAACCTGATGTTTTTAATCAGTGACAGATTTATAAACCAGTATGTTTTTAAACGTATGCGCTCTGTACACTTATCTTCACGCCCTTGGTTGACAGAAAAAAAGTACTCAAACACATTTTCTGGATAATTTTTATAATATTATGAACTAAGTATCGACGTGAAAAACTAAACTGGCTAGGACAGTCTGTGGAAGTGATATAACAGAATCCAACTGGAGAGTTGATCAGTAAAACAAGTCACAAAGATTTCGAATAACAATAATGAACCTACCGATTGATATTATGGCATATCCTAGGAATTAAATTAGCTAAAAACGAAAGGGCATCCCAATCTGGAGCAGTTGAACTAGATAAAGCACAAGCATAACTATAAGTACGATGATCACCCTAAAATACAATTAAAATGAAAAGATCGTAAAAAAAAGCTTAAAATTAGAGTAATTATTACGCAGTTTACAGAAGTTTAAGGGTGTGAATTTTAATCATTTTGAAAACAAACAGATTAACGATAGAACATGTAATTCATATATTCTATTTGATTAGCAAAATCATACTTGCACTCCGACTGAACGAATAGGTAGAACATAGGCGGCTAGAGACCGATTTGCTGTAATTTTTGATAAACGTTGTTGTTCTTCAGGTCTAGCAGCAGCATTGATCTTGTTTAAAAGTGCATGAGGCTGTTGGAAAGCAAAATGATAAGTAGCTGAAATTATGATGATATACGTTAAATGCAGTAAATCTTGAAAACAAGTACTTATAAAGATTAATACCAATAAACAATATGCATAACTCCAAAAATAACTGAAGACTTTTTGCCAGTAATAGGAATACTATTAAACGAATTCTGGCGTTCTTTCTGTGGTCAATGTGACTGAAATCACTAATGATGTAAAGGTTGACAATATTTATTTAAATGTTAACCAGAATCGATTAAAAATCATAGTTTTTTCAGTCCTAGTTTTTAAACTGCAAATATAAAGTTGGATCTAATACTATGAAAGTCGGGTATCTGGTGGTATAAACTTCTTGAGTTCCATATCTGGTTGGGGACCGCGAGATGATAGCAACCGATGGTTAGAGACCCTGAATGACATGGCTCAAAATCGTTTGCAATGGCGCAGGTGCATCCACTCTTTGTGTTCTCCCAAATTCTAATCTTCTGAATTCTTCATGTCTCTTTTTTTTCTCCTTCCAAATTGATTTCACTGTATTATACTCCTTAAATAACATCATCAAACCCTAATCTTTCTGATTACTGCTTGCACTCTTACTACCTCTACCACTACGGGATTTGAATCGACGACTGCATCTCTGTGCTAATGTGGTATGGCAACTTGAACCGATGTACGTACGCACGAAGTTCTACGTTATTACTGACTGATATCTGTTGACGGTTGAATGAGAGCGTTAACTTCGGGTGTGGAGCTTTATCTTATATATTCATATACAAGTGATGAGCATTATGTGCCTTGTTGTCTTTCTACGATGGCTACGTGTGAAATGACTGAAGCATTGAAAATTACTTTCTCTCGTGTTTTACTCAAAAAAGCAACCACTCGTAAGTGTATGCACTGTTTTCCGACTGAATCTATACCTATTGTCCGATGCGTCCTGATTGTTACTGTGAAAAATGAGGCAATATATACTCCTACGTACTTTTTAATGCTCCATATTAGGTTTGTAAGTACCAAAACACACCTCTAACGTATTTGAGGATGACCATATGAAACATTTCAACAAGATTGGATCTCGGTGAAAAAAGAACTAGATCACAAAGTATAACATTGAGGAGCTAAATTTGATTACCGAATAAGCGACAAAGCTTGACATAAATGTTATTGTTTTAAAGACGATTGGTAAAGATCTCACAACAAACCAACCTTTTGCGACATTTGATGATATCCAGAGATCATTTTTATAAGACTTGTTGTCTCCGAAAAATCTCGTTCAATATATGGTTCTGCAGCACATAAGATTCTAACTGCTAAACCTGGACCAGGAAAAGGATGTCGGTTGACAATAGCCTCTGGAAGTCCAAGTTGTCTACCAATCTGTCTAACTTCATCCTTATGGAAATCTGAAAGTGGTTCAACAACCCGACCCTTCAAAAACAAATAACAAGGTTTTATGTTTATGAAGTTATAGTTGAGGAATAAAAAGTGAATGATAGACAGATATAACATTCAAAAGTAGCCAGTATTTAGTAGTTTTTTCTAACATCTATTTTAGTATTCCCAACAAAAATTCGACACTCTACAGTCATATTCAAGCATTATGTACTACCACCCATTGAATATACTGGCCAATTTTAGAAAACAGTTCGTTATGAGAAAATCAAAAGCCCCCAAATGTCCTGGTACGGCCGAGAGTGGGGCGGGCTCGCCCTCCCTCTGGAAATGCTCTCACACGGCTACGCGTACACAGCTTCTGCCAGGGAAGTCCTACTCACTTCCTTCTCCTGGAGGGGGTGTTGTTTACGAAATTGAGAGGATGAAAAGTTAATGTCTGGCGCTTTAAACGGAACCTAAACCAATGGTGCACATGGGCTCCAGTAACCTGAGGGAACAAATGGCGTACGAATTAATTGTTGGTCACCGGCTACCATGGGACTGCATCTCCTCACGATGCTCCACTGCCTTGTGGATCAGACCTTTAGGTCAAAGGCTCGGGTGTGACCCCCTAAGAAAACCACCTGCCTCGGTTTGGGCACCCAGGCAGTATCACAGCCCAAATACAAATAGAATGAAATGACGATATTTGCTAAAAACACTATTCTCGCTTCGATTAACAGTCAAACATTTCGCATTATTATTATTGTTTACTACGTCACTTATTCACTCTCATTAATTTCCACTTTGTGCATCTTTATTTTTCAACTTAAAAAGCAGCTCGCCTATGATGGAAACTCGGTTCTATCTAAACGATCTCGAGTCACTGACTGGTTGAAAGTTGAGTGCCAACACCAAATACGAATACTGAGACAGCTTTTCTGAAACCACGATGTCTCTTCGTCATCTCTGCCTATGCCTTGACAGATTGCGGCCTGGATGCAATCAAAGATGAATTCTAACACCAGTTATCTTTTCTTCTCCAGAAAGTGCGTTCGACAGATATTGTAGTACTAGCCGGAGACTTGAATGCGCACGTCGGGTGTCTAAGCACAGGAGAGAATCGTTGAGGTGGCCGATGGGGACTTGTTGGTTGCAGGACAGATGACGGGGACCGTCTACTGCAACTGTGCACAGACCACAACCTGTTTCTGGCTAGCACTAACTTCCGGCATAGTCGTCGCCGATGTGGCACATGGCGTCCTCCCTCTGCATCTCAAGCCTGGACTCAGATTGATCACATTGCGATCAGCTACCGCTGGCGTGGTTGTGTACAAGACTGCCGCTCCTTTTGGAGTACCTATCTGGACTCTGATCATGCCCTGGTCTGCGCCATTCTTACCTTACCTTTCAGTGGCCGGCGAAGTGATCGTCACCAAAGGATTGATGTCAGCAAATCGGTTGCAACTTCTGTTGTTAATAAGTATCGAACCCAGCTAGCTTTTACACTAGCTACCATTCCACCAAAAAAAGTATAGATGAGCATTGGTCGCAACTGCATGACGCTATGAAAATAGCGAGTAAAGCCGCTTTCGGCTGCGCAAAACGTCCCGCTTATAAGCATTGGGTTTCTTCTGGTTCCTTACTACTCATTGAAGCCCGTCGGTCTACTCCGGATGACCGTGAGTTTGACCACAAACGGAGGTTGTTACGTAATGAAGTTGGGCAAAGCTTGCGTAAGGACCGAGAAGCCTGGTGGTCGGAGCGTGCTAATGAGATAGAAGCAGCAGCTGCATCTGGTAACTGTCGGAAGCTCTTCCAACTCATCCAAGCCACTAGCAGCAAGACGTTTGGTGCGAGTGGTACAATCTGCGAGGATGACGGGATGCCAATCACCAACATCCATCGACGTCTTGGACGATGGGCAGAATTCCTCGAAGGGCGGTTCAACTGGCCTGCTGCTCCGGTAACATCGACCAGACTGTCCTGCCCTCCATGGCCGGTGATGACTGATCCACCAAATGAGGCGGAAGTCCGCAAGGAACTCCAACTCTGAAAGCGCTACGAATCGCCGGGCCCAGATGACTTACCTCCGGCTTTTCTTAAAGATGGTGGCGACTTTCTGGTTAAGGAACTGACTTCGCTGTTTACAAAGATTTGGGAGTTAAACAGTATTCTAACATCATGGAACGAGTCAATAGTTGTCCCCATCTTTAAAAAGGGTTCACGTCGTTCCTGTAACAACTATCGGGGGATAAGTCTACTTCCGATTGCGTCCAAGCTATTGGCTTTCATCACACTTCGTAGGTTGTTCAAAACCCGAGAAAGATTGACTCGCGAGAAGCAGGCTGGTTTTTGTTCTGGTTGAGGATGTATTGATCATATCTTCACCCTCCGCCATACTTATCAAAGGCCAACAATCGTGTTTCTTGACATCAGGGCTGCCTTTGATTCGTTGGACAGGATTGTTCTCTGAGATTGTCTATTGAAGATAGGGTGTGCCTGAGGATTTTATTAACATCTTAAAGGCTCTATATACGAACACCTCAGACGAAGTGAGGGCATACAACCACCTTTCTCCATCGTTCCATTCAAGCAGTGGGAATAGACAGGGTTGCCATCGATGACATTCTGGAAACAGCTCTGATGGATGCAAGTAATGGCGGTGTGGATCTGTTGCCTGGAGATGATATTGTCTTACTGTGCAATAATGCCCAAGCCATTCAATCCGCACTTAGTCAGTTGGCAATCAGTGTCCGTAAGTATGGTATGTACTTTGCACCCTCGAAGTGCAAAGTACTTCTACTAGACTAGCAGGATTCTAATCCTGTACTCATCCTGGATGGTGAGCAGATAGAAGTAGTCGAGAAGTTCGTGTATCTGGGTAGCTGCATAAGTGCTGGTGGGGGTGTGAGTGATGAGATCAATGCACGAATAGTGAAAGCCAGAGCGGCTTATGCCAATCTGGACCATCTTTGGCGCCTTCGTGATGTCAGTCTGGCTGTAAAAGGTCGGATCTACAACGCATCAGTGAGAGCAGTTCTGCTCCATGCTTGTAAAACCTGGCCTCTCCGAGTTGAGGATGTTAGACGACTCTGTGTTTGATCATCGTTGTCTCCGAAGGATTGCTGACATCCAGTGGCAACACCATGTTAGTAATGCAGAGGTTCGGCATCGTGTGTTCTGGAGCAGAGACGATAATCCAATTGGTGTCACCATCTTGAAACACCGACTTCGGTGGCTTGGACATGTTCTACGAATGTCGTCCCAGGGAATTCCACGTCATGCATTATTTACCGACCCTGGGATTGGTTGAAAAAAGGGGAGGTGGTCAGTACATGACATGGTGTCGTGGCATGAAAGAAAGCTGACAAGGGCTGGCTTGTGTTGGTCTTTCACGACTCCCTGGCTGGGGTCCGAGAGATGGTGCAACACAGTAGCTAGAGGCGTTGTCCGATATGGCTCAGAATAGAAGCGAGTGGCGATCCTGCTGTAACCTTTTACTTTCTTCATAAAAAGTGGTTGGATCTTCCTTAACTGAAAGAATTCTTCTGGTTGTACCTTTCCGTTATTATTATTATTATCACTACACTGCCTTACAGTAATCTTTTCTTTTTTCTTTTTTTTATAAGCACCTTACCTTCTTTTTTCTCTCCCTATTCTCATTGTTTTATGTGGCGCATATACATCTGGTGCCCCCTTGTACCAATATTTATGTGTTCAAATTAATAAATAAATAATACAGTATATAGATAGTTTATTCTACACAATTCAAAGGTTAGTATTTTTAAATGTATTCGAACTGTCAAGAAGTATAGGACTGCAGCTAATTACAGTAATTCATGTCAAGATTTTTGTAACTAAAATCAGACTGCCTAGTAATCTTTATACCACATATTTGTAAACTGAGACTTGTACCGTAGTCGAAATTTTCATCAAAACGTTAAGACCTATTTTTGTATATCACTGTTACTACTAATGCTTTAGCCTTTGACTACAGTATAACAACATCTCATATGTTCTGACAAGGCTATCAGCAGTAGGTGTCGGACAAAACAACTGCTATACATCTCGCAGTTTCATTTAAGGTAATCAAAACGGTTTAGTCTTACAGGAACCTCAATGTATACAAGAAACCACTATGAATTATTTCACTTCACACACATCATGAATTAGTTTGTAAGTACAGAATAGATTTAACCTTTCAAAAAATTCACATATGCATCTTACAAACCATATTATTAATCTGCAGATCCTTTTTCCATAACTACAATGACCCAGGATCCCTACTCATATAATTATTGATATATTTAAATAATAAGGGAGAAAAGCTAGTTTCCTGAAGCGTGAATTCCGCCATGCAAGTTAGAATGAATGCATATGTCATCAAAATACCAACATCAAAGCCATGAATATATACATTTCTTCCCCTTGAAGTCTCATCAGATGATCAGAAAGTTAAATGAAGCTTTTAACCATCATTTTCACAAAATATGGTTACTAAAAATTTCGTGTAATTCTGAGACGTCCACACAGAATTTATTTTCTATTTCGTCTTGAAATATATATATATATCCTCCATCCCTAAACTAATAATAAATTTAAATCATAAACACATTTGTGGACAACAAAAAGCTTTTTGTCATAATAATTGAAATTTTCGCGTTTACCAACCTGCTTCTGTAAAATCTGGACCAGTGTGGTTGTATTATGATGAGTCTTAATTGTATCTGCTCGTTGACTAGCTAAATGAGATGCAGATTCGATTAGATCAGGCCTCAATGTTCCTAGTAAAGTAATAAAAATACACTATTTGTTGGAACCATTTGACTAAAAAGCAATACAAACAAACACCAAGTAGAGAAAAATTAAATTGACAGCAAATAATATTACGTAATAGTCCAATGTGTGAGAAATTTGTATATATATATATATATATATATATATATATATATATATATATATATATATATATATATATTGCTGCTTGAATCTTTTAGACCACGTGGAAGATTGTTATCTGGAGCGATGATGAGTGAAGTAAATCGAAAAATACTCATCATCACTATCTAACATTTTAATAGAGACGATAATCGAGATATTTATTTATCTCTAATTTGCTGAAAAATGTATCAACCAGAGATCTAGTCTATTAACAGTAAGCAAATAATAATAAGCGAAAACACCGACGTAATACAAATCACGAATAAAAGTTAGTTACGTGTTCTGATCTGTCAAATGCAATATAATGTTCAAGGACAGGTTGTTAGTGACAACTGGTTTAGAAATGAGGCGTGAAGCAGACGAACGTTCAGATAGTTGTTTAGCTTTGGATTTTTGTCACAAGCATTTATGGAATTCGCCGAAAAGAGAACTCTTCGCTGAACTAATCATTCTTATTTAATCTCTTAATAAGTGTATTCTGTTTACAAGCATTTATCTCGTAAGTAACACCAACCTAACATTCATCGAACGGCGGTTATCTTGAAATGTGTGAGTTAACTGTTGTTTTAAAAAACTTTTTAATATTTATTCATTTGAACACATAAATATTGGTACAAAGGGGCACCAAATACATATGCGCCACACAAGTCAATTGATTTGTGTGTGGGCTGTGATACTGCCCGGGTGCCCAGACTGAAAAAACTATCATCCTTTTGAACATGACTTGATTTCAACAGGGCTCTCTGCTACAGCCACATTTTGTTACTTTATGGTATTATTCAACTAACCGATTGAAGGCTATTGAGGAGATAAGGCAGACGTATTTGACTTTATTATCCAAACTCTGATTTATGTAAGCTAGGTATTGGGAAGTTCATCCAATGTCATGAAAATTAATGTCGCCCGCGAAATTTCCTGATTTTCTGAGAAATTTTATCCATACATTTCATATATATGATCAAACTAGACTAGGTACAGAGACATGAGTTAGTCTATGCGCATACCACACTACTACTGTTTAGAGAAGTCCAGTATATATTACCTACGGTAGAAAAAATTTGATAGGTAAGGTACCATCAAACATGCATAACAATCAACAGTAACAACAGCTGTCATAGAGTCACAATCGTTTTAATGGACATCATTAAAACATTTTACGGACAACAAAAATGAAAAAATAGCTGTATACCTTGGCAGAGCATTAAACTACTAGGATCTAACTGAAGTTCAGTCCATACTTCTTGGGCAACACGCACAAAAGTATCACCAATAATTTGTCGTTTATCTTCAGGGAAAATAGTAACTGTTCTAAGAGGTCCAATAGGAATGTTTCTTGATTCTACATGTGGGTGAATTCCACCACCACTGACATGTGACTGTCTTTTAGCGTTAGATGTATCCGTAGTTTGAGAGTATGCCATTGAATCTAACGTCGATCTGCACTCTTTAGTATTTGGATCTGATGTCTCGTCCGATGTTCCTGAGCTTATTCCTAGAAATACAATTTAATAATCAGAAATCCTATTTATTTCAATTACCAGAATCAGACTGTGCTTTAGTAGGACTGACGGAAGCAGGTGCCAAAGCCTCCGTCATTACATCGACGTGTAGCATTGTAGTCCCTGATAGGAATCGAAGGCCTGCATTGATCAGATGAACTGGGTAAAGTAAGATAATGCAAAAGAATGTAATTACCTTTAATTCCCAATGACTTTAATGATTCTATCACTCTTAAAGATTCGTTTTTTCTTAGGAAACCATTGTCAATGTGAACAGCAATAATTTGAGATGGATCCAAAGTTTTTGATAGCAAGGCTGCACATACAGTGGAGTCGACACCACCACTCAGTAAAATCTAAAACAAATATCAGGATTATCTAGGTAAGGTTGAAAAAACATTGAAGTACAACAGCCAGCTAGTTGAAAGTATGCTTAAAAAACGCTTCTACCTAGTTTGTACACAATAATGAAAACATTACTGGACTCCTACCTTGAATATACGAACCACTTTTAGTGTGACAAGAGGTCATGTAAACCTCTCCTACATGACAATTAGGCCCCCAAATGCCCTGGTACGGTCGAGGGTGGGGAGAGTCCGCTCTTTCTCTAAATACTCTCACACGGCCACACGTATACAGCCGCGAAAAGCGAATGTCCGGTGTTTTAACAGGGTTGATGGATATGGAGGATTTACCTAAGAGTTGGAAAACCCTGATTCCGAACCAACGATGTACATGGGTTTCAGGACTCTGAGGGGACAAATGGCGTATGAACCTATTGTTGGTCACCGGCTACCGTGGGGCTGCATCTGGCATTGCTTTACTGCATCGTGGACTGGACATCTAGATCAAAGACTTAGGGAGTGGCCCCTAAGAAAACGAACTACTTCGGTTTGGGCGCCCGGCCAGTATCTAAGCCCTCACACAAATCGAAGATGAAGTGTGGCACATATGTATTTGACGCCTTGCACCAAAATTTGTTTTAAATAAATAAATAAAGTGTTGCGACGAATTTCACCCTATTAAAGTGAGAGGAACTGAGACAACTGCTTTTTGAACACAATCCATACAATGTCAGAAAACTCGGCGCATCCGGGCAACTTTGTGTCGCAAGATATGTAGTAGTATTCAATAATATCGGATTCAGTAAAACTAAACAGAGAATAAAACTCAAAAAGGATAGACGAATTATAGAAATAAGAAGCGTGAAATTGTATTGAAAAGGTTTGGGGGTTAAAAATACACAGATCTCCACTGTGATCCATTTTGACTGACATTAACAATGGCCTTCAAATACTGAATTACCATGCAGAGCTTAACAATGACGTCTACATCTGCCAACACGTGCCAGGCTAACAATCAATGACTGTATGAAACAATGACGGTGTAGTTGTGAACCATACCTTAATCCGACAATAATCAACGAGTGACATGCACTCGCATGAAACAACAGAATTACTAAGAATATGGAAATTATACTTTACTGAGTTGCATCTACCATTTGACTACTAATTCCTATATTAATAATAACAACCACTTGACCTAATTCCTATTTTGTGAGGAAACTAGGCGACATTCCTTAAAAAACGAGTAAAATTCTCAGCTCACATAATCTAACCGAAGTAGCAAATTAGTATGGAGTAACAACCCAATGAAGGCATTTACTTATAAAACACGATGTGCATATAACACAAACGATATGGGCCAACAAAGAAGTGATTATAGGAGTGCGAAAACGATCACATTGGGAACTGATATGTCCAGATGTTACCACAAATAAATCAGGAATCTTGAGGACCTGATTTTTGGAATAACTTACCAAAATTTTATTTTGACCGACAGCTTCACGTATTTTGGAAATGCACAATTCTACTCTATCACTCATTTTAAAATCTCCCTTCAGGTTACATATATTGAACAAAAAATTCCTTAAAATTCTTAAGCCACATGTACTGAGATCCACCTCAGGATGAAACTGAACTCCGTAAAGTCGTTTGTCATCATTTGCGATACCTGAACGGTAAATAAATATAAATGAAACAAACTAACCAGCTATGTTGGAACTAGACTTGGCTATGACTTTAAATCCTGTTGCAGCAGTGATGCAGTGATCTCCATGGGTGAACAATACATGCTCCTGTTTTGATAATCCTCTATAAATTTATTACACATTATTGGGGATTGATTTACTCAAATAATGGAGAAGTTGTGTCACAGTCAATTTGAAATGCGCCATCTTGCCGAGTGTCGCCCTCCATCACTTGGCCACCAAAGACTTTGTTGATAAGCTAGACTCTATAGGAACAAAACATTCGCCAACATACTTGCATTCCATAACAAATCCCCAGAATAGGAATGTTTGCGTCAAAAAGTTTGGGATCACATGTGCAACTCATAGACTGGTAGACTGAGTCAGGGCTACCTGAGATTATGAAAGCCCTACATAGCAATAGAAGGAATATGGTAAGACACTACTTGTAATCAGCTTTTATAAGCGTTTCGAGAGGAGTGTTGATGGGCAACATCTCAGAAAAAACAGAGAGCTCCCGAACGCGTCGGTCGATAACCTAGCAAGATTTGATAAGAATAAACTACACTGAATATCCTATACCTTTCCATATTGGGCACCTGCATCTAGAATTGCAATCTTTTCCATCCCTACCGTACGGACTGGGTAGCGCCAACTTCCAATACGGCACAACTATCCAATGTCCAATTTCCTTGTGGGGAGCTCGCTTAAAAAAATTCAATTTATTTGCTTTTACTCCTTAGTTTCAGGATACTTTTAGACTCCTTGAATTCAGCCCGAATGGATATCAGCAATGACAGCAAAATCAAACAATTTTATGATCTTAAAATACTATGTGTTCTTTAGTTTTAGTGGTATTGTATACTTGGTTATACCTTCGCATATATGCCCCAATTTTCAGGTATCTAACTCGTCACATAACCGTATGCTTCTGGTCTATACTGATCTGCCAAATGCGCTTTTACTTACGCCGTCCACTCTTCTTTCAACGTGTTACAGCAATTAACTATAGTCGCCATTCACAAGGAATTTAGGTTGATGGACATATGTTAATCTTTATAGTTTGTTCTCCAGTGATGGTCCAGCTTCTCATTGATAGCGTTCGCTAGTGGGGCTGATACCACTTTTTCGGGTTGGAAGTCCGGTCACTGACCACTCGATGAGAAGAATAGAACCTCACTTTAAGTTTGTTAGATCGCGATTTTCGAAACTTCTTGCTCTGACCTCGAAAATTATTAGTACTGAGGGAGCAGAAAGATATGACATGTTAACACCCAAATCGTAATTAAAGATACGAAATGCCAATATAACGTCACCTCGCGTTCTACGATACGACAAGGAGAAAACGTTTAGGTGTTTTAGGAGCTCGTCGTAAGGGAGTTTGGAGAGAACCTTCGCTAGTTTGTTCACTCACGCTGAACAAGCTCAAACAAGTTGATATTATCAATTGGACATGGACTATCGGCTTGGATACAGTGCTCTAAGTGTGGTATTACATAGGTAGTAAATAAAATTTGAAACATCTCATCGATGCACTTGAATACTTAGTGAAGTGACCATAAAGCACGCAATCCTTTGGCAGATTCTCTCTTGCAATGCGTAGTTGTTTTCAAGTCGTCATTAACTATTAACTCTAAATCTTATTGTTCCTGCATGCATAGAAGAGATTTCCCGTCTATAGTATACTGGTAAATGTCACTGTGTCCGATGTGCATGAGCACACTTTATATAGTCGACTGCTAAGCCCCACCATTAAGATCATCTAATTAATTCTTCTAGGTTAGCTTAGAGATCAGAATGATCAGCCTTGCTTTTTACTGTCATCCAGATTTTGACATCATCCGCAAACAATAATGTCGACGAGTTAAGCAACAGCGGTAATTAATTTACGTAGAAAAAGGAAAGTAATGAACCTAAGATGGTTCCTTGGGGTGTACGATTTGTGCGGCTTCCATTCAGACAGTGCTCCATTAACCCTCATCCTCTGTCTGCGACCACATAGGAAGTTTTCCAACCGTTCCTGTACAGTATCTGTTGCTTTGAAACGCGAGAGCTTCTGCATTAGACCCAAATGAGAAACCTTGACGTTTATTAATATCACACTGACAGACAGACAGTTATCTAGGGTTGTTGACCAATCCTCTCTTACTGCAATTCCTCATGTAAAATACTGTTGTTTGGTAGATTCGATACCTTTATCTTTTTGAAGAGAGTACGAACAAAGATTGTAGCGGAATAGCATGAATTAATCTGGAAGGTCATGAAGCTCAATGACGCAATAAATGTAAGAAAAAGTTATTAAGGTTTATGATGCAACGAAGAAATATTTGTCACTAAAGCAAGGAAAGATTAATAACCACATCCTTTTGAGCACATAAGTCAGGTTTTCGACGTCTGACAGCATCGGCACCAGTAAACTTCAGAAGACCGTAGTTTGGCTACGTACTAATCATATTGGAAAATTGCAAGGTATCGACTGATGTCCTTTGTCAAGGAGATGTTTGGTAATTACACTGTTTGGAGTCCTTCTTCCTCTCATTCTAAGGCTCTTTGGAACATGCTCTTAAAATCCAGGATATGACTTCTTTTCTGTTTGGCAAGTGTAGTTGCTTTGGTATGTACAAGTAAATTTATAAATACGGTTGGTGGTTATATGAGAGAGGTGCTTGTCATCATTTGATTGGGTTAGTGAACATTTTTTTGATGCAGAATTAATAGTTTGGCTGCCAGGTGAGTTCTGAATAGTGCAGTGTCTAGCCTCCTGCTAATAATTCAAACCAATTCCTTCTTGTAACTGGTTGGACAAAATCAGGTAAAGGCCATTCCAAGTACTATTTTGATAAACCAAACGTCAAACTGTTTAAGTTTAAGCCCGACGAGTTAGTTGTTGGTAAACGATCTTCTGATAGCTTGCTATGTTCAGGAGCATCTAGTCGTCCTTCCCTAATATGATGGGCCATGTGATACATAAAATCAATGGAAAAAGTACAATGAAAATTTCGATTCATCGTAAGTTTTTCGTCAGTTTTTGTCTTTTCAGCCGTCTTGCAAAAAAAAGCGGAATTATAAGTGCATGGGATATAATAATGTTGTGTAAATTTTCAACCACTATCTGCTTCCCCAAACTTTTATGTCTCCCCGCCTTTAACGCAGTGCAGTTTAAATCTTCCTTCACGCTGTCGATCAGTTAGGCGAACAGGCTCTATAATCTTTCTTGAAGAAGATCTTTAAGTAACATTCTTTTCATATGATCCATATTGACTTTTCTTTTACTATGTACATATGTGGAATACGGTCTAGTATGATATTAGTACTGCTTTAGTAATAGACCTAATCCTAAAATTGCAGATTTTTCATGATATAACTGCCTAATCTGTAAGATCTTACGTGGAAGTCACATCACTGTTTACAATTATCAATATATGATGGAGAACACATTCAGGTTGGAAATAAAGCAATATGTTTGATACGAGTAAAAGTATGCTGCACAGAGCGACCACGCCTGCGAGGCTGAGCCGTGCCATCCGATCAATTAGAACTAACCCTATTCATTCTCCCCGCCTTCTCCATCGTTGGCTTTTCTCCTCGTTAAATGTTGAATATCTATTTCCCCACTTGTGTTAAGTCCCAATGCCACTACACATATATGTTCTATGAACAACCCTCTCATCTATTATGTTTGCGTATAACTATTAGACTATGTGTATTATTATGTTTTGGTAAATCCCCATTTTAGATCGCTGAATAGTCCGCCCACTCAACTTCACTAGTCCCAATAAACTTGACAGTTAGGTTAAGATTTACAAATCCTTGGTATGACGAATGTATTTGGTCAAGAGCACTGTCGTTGCCTGAACAGCAGCCGTCATAGCCAGTGAATTATTGGTGATAATGCGAGAGATTTCAGAATTGAAACTGGGTAGAGTAGGTGGACAGGGTCCATGGTTGTGTAATACTTAAATTACTGGTTGATTGGATAGGCAAAGGAACAGATAAATGTATGGGGTAATTCGATATTTGTTTGAACTAATGATTTCTCTGTACTTGATTCTTGGTTGATTTCAAGTTCTTAATACAGTACGTTCGTTTGTGCTCACCAAGTTCTATTTATCTTAAATTGCACCTGTTTCATGAATTCCTAGTTAATGCAATAATTTGAACACCTCTAATTGTCATAGATAGGTCGTTAGATGGAGGTGATAAAAGTTGAGGTAGGATAGGAGGAGTAGTCAATTGTAATGAGTGATGACTAAAGTAAGGAAGACTGATGGGTCCAAAACGGTTTTCTTCCTTTTATTGTAGTTAATTAAAATAAAGATGCCACGAGTATTCGAAGTTTAGAAATGCCTTTACACGTAACACCCTTATAATCGAAGCACGGCTACCCAGTCGAATTAGAAACCAGAAAACGAAGAGTTTCGAAGATATGTAGAATTATGGACTACTTTTTCATTAGTGCTACCCTAATAACAGACTTAATCTTCAAATTGTAGTTTTGTTATTGATGTGCCTGCCTTATCTGCAAGATCTTACGTGGAAGTCACGTCATTGTCAACACTGATTCAGCGTATCGTAACAATTACCATTATATGATAGAGAATATATTCAGGCTGGAGATAGAACAATATATTTAATATGAATAAGAGTAATTTTACATAAGTATGACCGCGCCTGCAGAGCCGAGCCAGGCCATCCGATGAATCTGAATTAAATAAATGTTATCGCGTACACCATTACTAACCTTCATGTGGTGTTACACGTTTAAAGTCTGTTTTCCCAGTTATCTCGTGTTCAATTTTCAGGATTGTGTGGTTAGGGCCCAACACCACTACAGATATATTTTAAACGCTATCGATATGTCGGAAAGCGTTTAATCCGAGCTGGCCACCCATGATCTGGTGTGGATGCGTAACCGAGCGCCCTCAGATAGATGTGTCAATTAAAACTAACGAGCTTAGCATCAAACATCGAAGATTCATAGAGTTATTTATTTCGGGAATTTATATACCGCTACAGATATTTCATGAAAATAAAGTAAACTATGGATACCTTCATGGTTTCACACTCTGAAAACTGTCTACTGAAGAGAGAAGAGCTGTAGTCACAGTGACTAGGGATGTATTCAATGCGGGGCTTATTCAAAATGAGAATAATCGTGAAGTTACTTGTATGTCCACTCTTTCATGTGCAATTCATTAGGTGTTACTTTTAGTGGCGAAATGGTGATATTTAGTTGAGATATTATATGGAAGCGCCTCGAAGTATCCAAGATTTATGCACTTCTATCAGATCTTTTTCCTCATGAGTTCAACGATGACTATCTCATTTGGTGATTTGTATCTTTGTCAAATTGGTCTCTTCAAAAAAATAATAATAGTTTGTTCTCAAACAACAGTATGTTGCATGAGGCATGCCAGTTAACAGGCAAGATTAAATTGTTACAAATGGTACAATATCCACCGTAGTAAATTACTCAGGTGGGTTGGTAATTTATAAGACAGAATATACATGATTTTAGTCAGTGTCACAGTTGGTGCGCTTCATGAAAGTGGCGTTTCGGCGTGCAGCTGATGGTCAAGGATAGATCCATTGAAGGTGTGAGCTTCTAGAAATCGCAACCTTATACCTCTTTGGAATACCTGAGGCTTTTAGGATGGTGCAGGATGAAGTCACCCGTTCCATATCTCAAGGGAGCTGAAAAAGGGAGCAAGTAAGAGAAAGGGCGAGAGGCAGAGTAGTCAATCCACTTTGTTGAATATCTCTGCATCCGTAACCCTCATATATCCGCTTCGCCTGTTATTTGTACTTAAAGCGAGGGATAACTTACATTTCTACGATGAGAAGAAAGAACACAGAAGGATGGCACAAAGTGAGCTCTGTTCACTCCAAATAATGACGATGGTAGCCAAAAATAAACTGATTTATCTGTTGGTTTGCACATCCATTTAGTTGTCAATTAAAGTCAGGTCACATACATGAAAGCTGCCCGGAATTATAACAACTCATATTCTGGGTGTAATGTGGAACATATTTCACGTTAACTCAACACGATGTATATTGTATCTTCGACAAACATCACACTAAAATTAAGCAGTGTCTTACTGAGTAAAATACGTATTGGAAACGACCATTACGTCAAACTAAAAACGAAAGTAATGTTGAACAAGATTGACGATGAGTCGAAAATATTATTTTTACTTTTTACGTCACTTAGAAAGGGTGTGATTTACTTGTGATAATGGGCACTAACTGCATAAAATTGAGACAGGTGGCAAATAAAAGTGTTGGCTTCTACCCATTTCTCCATTGACGAAATGCCCGTTTTAAACTCAAGTGAGTCGTTCTCGTTTACAAAGGTCCTCAGACTCCGACATCGCATTTATAAATGGGACCCAGATATTCACTATTATCTATGAGATCACTTACTAAAATCTGAAAGGGGTGTCTCAGGATACATTATAAGACTAGAGATATAATTACTGTACAACTCAATTGTACTCCAATAATCCTGTTTTCAGAAGTTCGTTTCTTAAAGTAGTTTTTGATTACTAGAAACCAGTATGAATGAACTATTAAAACATATCTTCTCATCCTTCGTAAAGTTCATCTTGTTTGTTCTCACACATATTATAGTCCTCATGAGTTCAGGACCACTAATTTCGTCTCTAATTTTGGATTTTGATCTAGTCCTTGCAGTTCTATAGCTTACTGATGTCTGTCTCATTTTTGTTTTGTGCTTTAGTGGCAACCACGCTGAGCGACTGTTTTTTGAGTGTTATTGCTCGAACTGACTACCCCTAACGGATAGATGTCAGGACTTAAATGGGTTAAATACATGTACTGCTATTGACCGCTCACCTTGTGAGTAGATTAATAATTGATTGCTAGTCGATGGATCATATGCAAGATATTTATTTAGATTTTTGAGTACCTATGGTGTGTAGAATTATGATACAAGTTAGTATTAATATCATACACATAATCTCCTTTATTACTTTAAAGAGAGCAAGAATAGAAATTGGTGCATAATAAAATGAATTCATTTTACGTCGTTAGGAACTCACTATCTGCTTACAACCTAAAATATATGAGAATCAACGTCATTACAGATATTGACGTACTTATGCATAAGTGGGTGATTAAAGATGAATATATGTATCATGATGTGGCGAATGTTCCGACAGAGTTAATGAGGTCATAGAATTTTGTTTCGAATAATCAAAGTTTGGGAGGCAAGGTTCCAGAACATTGTAATAGGGATTAGTTTTCATGGGATTAAAAAACAATAGGTGATTATGTAATGAAGTAACAGAAAACAGAGTAATGGTAATAAAGAAAGATATGGGTTGAAGTCAGTCAGTTATGAATGACGAAATTCTAAACTTCAGAAGGAGTTGGAATACTGAGTGACGTAATAAATAAATCAGAGAGGGGTAGTGTTACCAAGGCGAAGAGAGATTTATTGCCGTTTCTGTTTGTATACATAGATCTTTTTTTAATGTTTGGTTGCTACCGCTTCGGCAAAAATCAAAAGGTTTGATTTTGATTCTCTTCTAATCACCTTGAAGGACTTTATTGTATCGTCTTGGTGTCCTGTGTCAAGGTCAGCCGGTCAGTCAGCTACAACGTAGGACCAGGCACATATATGCATCGGTCCAAGTTGCCATACCTCACTAGCACAACAAGATGAACACCGGATTCATAGAAGTAGTTAATTCGATGGTGGTAATGTATAAAAGAAGGATTGCATATAAGGAAATAGTACGGCAAGAAAGAATTAGTTCGTAGAAAGGAAGATATGAAGTGATTTTCACCTCTTAGTTTAAGGGAAGACAGAGAGTGTATACACCGACGTCATTGTGATCGATTCTGAGCCATGTCACCAAGAGTCTCCAACTTTGGGTTACGATAGTCACGCGGACCCCAACCAAGTAGTCTGCATCTACCAATTTTGGCTCAGACTAGGAGTTAGTGTCTTCAAGCACTGATGCCACGTTTTGGTTTGGCCGCCCCTAGCTTTCCTCCAACCATCCCTAACAATAGCCAGCATTGCGCGTCGTGGTAATCAGTGTTCAGAAATACATAACACGTGGCCCAATCATCTCAGTCGATGAAGATTAACAACCTCATCAACTGATCTACCATCATTCCCTAATACTCTGCGTCTAAACTCACTATTACTTACCCGGTGATCCCAGCAGACGCCAGCAATATTTCTAAGGCATCTGTTGTCAAATACTAGCAGCTTACGAGTATCTTCTACCCTTAAAGGCCATGTTTCGCAGCCGTAAATTAAAACAGAACGGACTGCCGCGCAATATACTCGTCAAGGAGATGTCTTGCGATGACACTATTGAATGCTCTTGGCCCGTTTTATCTTAAACTCTTCGGAATATGTGTTATGTCCAAGTTTCTGCTCGTTCCCGTTATTGAAGTACGGTATGTCGATCTGTTTTTAATTTACGAACCAAAATTAACAATAGAACCAAACTCCAATTTAAGTACCAAAGTTTATTCTCAATTTACAAATAGTCGACCCAAATGTCGTTCTAACAACAATAATTATGACAATTACAAAACAAACCTTCAACTTTGTAGGTTCCTGGTGCAAAAACTCCCAAATACCAAACCGAAGACAAAAGAAATCAAAATGTCCGAAAATAGTGATATAAACAAACTAGTTCGTAAGTTGAGTAAAACAAATACATTCAAAAAACAGTAAAATTAATAATACACAATATAAGGGTTTTAATCAGACAAGTGTCTTTAGTTCTCCTGAAACAATATGTTCTTTGAATCGGACGTAGGCTCTCCTTTCTATTATACCAATGTCACTGCATTGGCAGATACATATGAAATTGTATACACAGATGGTGGTAACGTAAAAGGGATACCTGCCGACTTTTCATTGTGTCAAAGAACATGTTTTTTGGGCAGGACAATCAGTTTAGCTGCAAGATAAGTTTTTTTCAGTGCAGTTTTTGGTCCCATATTGATTGACCCTGTGACATTATCACCTATGAATTTGAGTTGAATAAAAACAGGTTTTTTTATTTGTTGTAGTTTCTTTGGGTTTTTCGTCTTCACGTTTTCCATATTTCTCGATTATTTTCAGTGGGTATCCGTTATTCCCCAAACACTTTTTAACATTCATAACTTCCCCTTCTAATGTATCGGTAGTACATATTCTTTATGTTCTGTGAAACAGTGCTTTGACAACTGCTTTTTGTAACTGATTAAACAAAAGCTATTGAAATTGAGATAACTCTCATTCTATGTGTCTTTGTTATAAACTAAACGTTGAACTGTACCATCCTTCCTTCGGTTCATCGCGATATCAGGAAAATGGAACTTGTTTTCTTTTTCATGTTCCATAGTGAGAAGGATATTTGGTTGGGCTTCGTTGAAAAAATTTAGCAGATTTGTTGCATGTTGTTGATTATTACATATGATTAAGGTATCATCAACATACCTCGAATAATACATCGCTCCTTTGAGCCTGGTTTTTTCGAATTTGGCCGTAAAAATATCTGCTAGGATAGAACCTAACGGACTTCTCATTGCTACACCGTCGGTTTGTCGGTATATGATACTGTTGAACTAGAAGTGAACATCTTTTGTACACATGACTAACAGTCGTCTGTATCCTGGTGCTGGTAGAGGTAGTATGTCAGAATGCTGACAAATTATGCCTACGGTTTCGAAAAGTGGTATTTTTGTAAACGATGATGTCACATCAAAAGAAATCATAAACTTACCAGAAATAATAGACTTATTGATGCTACTAGAATGATGGATCTTATAGATTTGTAGTGGTATTGGTCCCCAACCGCACGATATTTGAAGCCGAGCATATAATCGCTGAAGAAACGTATATTTAGCACATAGCACTTAAAGGAGGTTGACATTCATTTAATCAGATGGTATGGTTCAGCCTTGCAGATGTGGTCGTTATATGTAGCTTATTACTATTCAAGTTAAAACATGTTATTTCATCCCTAGTCCAAATGTGTCCATCGGAAGTATCAAACATCGTACTGCTGATTATCACGATACGACGAGCCATATTGACCAAATAGTCACATCATGACAAATCTACAATTTTGAGATTAGTTCTATTATTGTAGTAGCGAGGGCAAATGCACTAATACCGAAATAGACCATAATTCAACATTGGAAAGCCCAATGTGATTCAAACGCGCAGCCAAAATTGATGGGCCTGACATAAAAGGAAAAAGGATTTGTCATGATATGACTATTTAATTTATCACATCTTACGTGGCTACACCATCATGGCCGAGCCATGCCATGCGGATCTCACGTTCTTGTGCTCACCATTTCTGGCCTGTGAGTGTCAAATGTAAATTCCAAATCTTCACAGTAATGGTACATTCGTCTTCAAATATCGTGTGGTTGCGAATCATTGCCACAACGATTGTACAAACTTGTTTAAAACTGTTCAGGTGTTGTACATGCGTGCTATTTACACACGATTATTGTTTCTGTTAGTGCCATTTAATTACCGAGTCAATGTGATTTTGATTATTTGGTACGTGACCACCGAGTCCATGTCTGTACAAAATATGAATCCAGAGTTCTGTGAGTTTTGGACACAACATCCTTCTTTTTGAAGGATGCATGTAGTATGGATTCAGATGTTCTGAAAAAGCAAAGGAATATTTGGTGTGCCTCTACTTCATGGTCAAACCAGGTTGTCCAGCAATCCTTTCAAAATCCGCATTGGGCTTACTGGAAGATTTTGTCATGTTTAGACACTCCCTCATCTAACCATCGCCTAGCCCTACCACAACCTATGACAACACCAGGAATAGTACGGCTGATCTGTTATGCTGAAACTTATTGCCCCTCACTTCTGAAAATTTGGAAGTGAATGACTTACATCTATGCTTTGGAGGGTTATTGGGGCTCAAAATAGTGCCAATACTGACTGTGCAACGGCGATTATACGGTTTCTAGTTATTGCTTCGGCACTGTGATCTGAAGTGATGTCTGGCTTATCGTCTATCAACCCATTAATTTGGGAGTATGTTCAGACTGAAGGTTTACCTAGTTGGGGTTATCTGTTTGTCTGCAGACTCTTTAAGGTTCAGTTTCTGTGACACCCGTCAGAGGATTAGGTAAATGTCGTTCAAACCGTCGATTAATCTTGAAGGGCATGCCTATTGCCATCACCAACTCATACATTGAACATTCGAATATACTAACATTCATATTCTAATATGCGAAAATTTATCCC
The DNA here is from genome assembly GCF_000699445.3 of Schistosoma haematobium. Lineage (NCBI taxonomy): Eukaryota > Metazoa > Platyhelminthes > Trematoda > Strigeidida > Schistosomatidae > Schistosoma > Schistosoma haematobium. The sequence continues at coordinate 25,398,660 of NC_067197.1, forward strand.
CCCGTCTCTATGACCAATCTGTTTTGTATCATATCAGCCTAAATTATTAAAATAACGGCGATTTCTGTAGAATTTGTAACAGTTTGGTCGTGCTCGCAAACTGACCTGCCCCATGTAATATTGTTATGAGAGAATAAATTATTATTAATATTTGGAAGGTATTTTGAAGACTGCAATCAGTGTACTACTAAAGCATAAACCTAATCATTATCGCTGCAAGACATCTGGACGAATGAACTGGTATTCACTTTTATCGATTTCATTTATTTGACGACCCTACTTGGGAAGCACGCTGTGAGCCAACAAATGTTGTAATTTGTAGATCATGCCTTTAAAAATGGAGTGTACCTGCTCATGCAGAATTATGTTATTATTATCATTATTATTATTATTGTTATTATTATTATTGGTAGCATTACTCTGGTCGGCACGAGCTGCCGCAGTCTATGTTAACTGAAGGACTTTACATTTTATGGGTTTGGTGGGTAAAATTACTCTTTTTTCATGACATAAATACCAAGGTCACAGATACAAGTGGACTGTTGTGGTCCCCAAATACCACTTAGGTACCTCAGTTCTCAATGGTACGGAAGTCATATGGCACATAAGTTGCATTCAAATAGCCATTTGTTTTGGTTAGTGAATTGCGTACGATATAATTGTCGCAATTATGTCCTGCTCTCCTTGTAAATGATATCTCCTTAGATCTTGTCCTAAAACTTCTTCATTTATCTGCCTGTGTCACGATGGGGTAGATACTCGACCGGGATAAGACTTGTGTTACATATTCACATACATGAGACAGTGATTCGGGTTGTTTGTATGAGGATTACTGCCCTTAGCGCTGATCTGAAATTTATCCGTTGTTTTCGAGTTTTTGAGAACCCTCAGGTCGAAATATTTAATTCCCCAGGCAAGACCTTGACGGTTTATCTTTGTAGTAGCGGATTAGAAAGTAGCGACGAGGTTCATATTGTGAGGAGTGCTTGATCATCAAAAAATGTAGATACAAAACTTTGATTTTCATGGCTGAAGTACTGACACATAATCATTAGTTTCAAAACATAATTCATGAATTGACCTCCTATCGATGCGACCCAAAAACATGAACGGCAACATAGTTTTACTCTCAGTGATCACTAACAACAACTAAGTGTGCAAAATAACACTTGTCTGCAGAAACATAAGTTTACAGGAAATATCAATGAGTGAATGACACTAGTAAGCGGAATTATTATTCCTTTTCGGGTGCTCTGACTGTCCATTACTATAACAATCATCACACATTGGTTAGCTGTGCGAAACGCGAATATGTGCACCAGTAAGCTTGAAAATATTGAACCGCATCGAGAACAAATAGATTTTAGTTAGAATCATGAAACTATCCAAGTTAGACAACTACTGAAAATCAAGAGACATTGGACGGCTGTGTTGTCTTAACATGGGACTCCTCAGAATTATACAATCACGATCCTGTACGCGAGACTCGAGCTCAGAACCTTCGGGCTCTGTGATGATTAAAAGTATTTGAATTATTATACAAACAGGGAACCCCTAAAATAATTCGATTACGGCCAAATATAACTAAGCGACCACAAACGAACGTATGGTATTTAGAATTCGAAATCAAACAGACATCAAGTATAAAGGAATCATTAGCTCATACAAACACCACAATAACCTAATTCACAAATGATTTGGGTACATCAACCGTATTTATTTGCATATTTCCTCAGTCTCATTCATTTAACTTACAATAGTTCAGTTTTAAATAAGTCCTCACATTATTTCGTTGCTGAGAAAATGTAAAAAGATTATTACAAAACCAAACTTTCGTTTGACATTGTTAATCATCAACGTAGATGATCTATGTCGAAATGATTGGAGGCCAACTCGAGTTAGACGTGAATGGTGTGACAAACTAGCTAACGTCGAAGTCACACCACGTGGTCAGCACCTTACGTGGATTACCCCATTAACGTGTCAAGGTACCATAGATGCTTTGAAGACTGTACAACACAGAGGACGTTATTACAGAAATATATTAGTTAAAGTAGATACAAGCGAGAGTAAGACCACTGTCGCATAGGCTAGTCCATGGCATATGATTAACTGATGCGCGTTGGTTGTCCCTGACCTTGACGAGGATCGATGATTTGTTCGGTATTCAATGACCCAACTGCCGGATGATTTGGCTAGGACTCACTGGAATTTCACTGGCCCTACACTATTAAACCAAAAATTTAGTGAAAGTGGATTTGGAATTGTTTTTAGACTTAAGAAAATATTCAGTGACGCATAAGTTACCATTATAACTACAACCGTCCAAGTTAATGGTATTGTCAACAGTTTGTAGAAGTTAGGTAACCTACTTTCTTATATAATCTACGTTTTTTGTCACACAGTGAAATGAACTAGAAATCAAGTATTATTCCAGACATTAAAAATATTTTGATTCACAAAGCTATGACAGAATAAGCATTCATGAAATGGTATACTCAAAGTTAATGTCAAATTATAAAACCTTAGTTCTAAAACATAGTCACTGTAAGTCTTTTTCAGTCATCATCGTTATGAGGTCAGCAACTAAAATTTTAAAATCCGCTTTTTTGTTATGACTTTAAATGGAAGGAAAATAATCCATTTTGTTGTAGGAATACTCACACTAACACAAATGAAGAATTTTATGGATCAGTGTAGTCAAAAGTAAACATATGACCAGCGTAAAATTAATAGGCATAAAAAACGATGTGTTGCCTATATCTCAAAAAGTTTCAAAACAGAATTATCTATATAACATAACTCAGTTTTTAATATGCTGTCAGAAAATTTCATGATTCTGCGGTGTATCCTACTTACGTCGATAGATATAAGTAGTATGCAGCACCAACCGGAAGTTTGATGCCTGATACCAGATGATTGAGAAGATTGAAATGAAGAAAACAGAAAAGGGAACAGAGAACAGTTGTGATGACAACAGAATTAAAATAATCATGAAGCATGTAAGGGACAACTGAACGAAGATATGTAAATAATCTATTTAATATATGGTTTTCACATTTTATGAAGTCACTCTCTAATTTTGCATTTGGTTATCCCCATAAATTCTCCCTCCACTACAGTCCTATTATTCTTTATTTATGAATTCAGAAGTGGGATTAATTATAATTAGTAAATGAAGTGTACTGAATCTGAATGTTACACCATTAGTTTAACCCACAAATTAATGCTCAGTGTTGACGTTTTGGAAGTTCACTGATGTCTGAAATCATAGCTCTAAAGCTCATTTTTACACTAACAACAGAAATAAAGATGTCTCTAAATATTCTTTTCTGAAGGTAAGAGAATAAAACCTTTGTTCATATTTGGTAAGTGTCTATCCGGGCATTTACAACGAGAGCATTTTGTCTCTCCCATCATTTCTCAAGACATCACCAACAAAAATCAGCATAGATATTTAGTAAGATATTATCATGAAAACTGTCTCAAACTGAAACCATATGAGTAATCAAGAAAAAAACCGGGAACCAGTGAGCAGCTGTTTCGTTCTAGTTGACTATGTCTTAGTAGTGTACTTCAAATACTCCACCGATAATTGAATAGGTTAATTAAGTTTTATCCGGCAAGCTTAGTATTTTTAATCGACTAAACAGAAATTCAACCTCCACATTTCTAAATTCAGTTAGTTCAATATCACCTAATATCATCGATCAGACCAGGGTCACCATTGATATGATAGTAGGAAATAATTGTGTCTGAGCTTTATATATTTTTGATTGTTAAATATTAACATACAAATTGTGTGCTTATTATAATGCAATAACACTGTTTGATTAATTAACTATTGTTCTAGGATCATAATAACCTGGTTAAATTTAAAGAATAACTTTGATTTAAAGTTTTAAATTGATCAGATTAATCTAGTTTCGAATAGTTCATTTTTAATGTATATCTTAAACTATATTTTAGTTTAATTGACTTAGTTACACAGCATACTTCATTAGTTGATATAAAACTTTAATTTAGTTAATGTATCAATCCTGTTTTTAAACAATGTTGTACAGCTAATTATAAAACACTCTATTTTTAAAGAGAATCAGACAAGTCATTTATTTTGTAATTTCAATAGTTAAACCAGTACTCAATAAAATTACATCTGCTAAACAATTGCATTATCTACTTGTTTAATGCATGAGGAAAAACATTCCATCTCTTGTATGTCCTTATTTATCAGCGAAGTATCACGTACAACTTTCTGAAGTTAAATTTCCGATCTGTATAAAACAAGAACAATATATATTACTGATTAGGAATTAATTTTATTTTTATCACTTTTAAATTAGGAAAAAACATCCATTTATCCTACTAAAAATAAACTAGAATAACAATGGTATCAGTTTTTTTAGCAATATCTATTAGTATAAACTGTATGTCAATAAGTCATTACTAGATGATGGTTGGAGTTAGTCGACACGAAACCCTGGACCCGGGTTTCGTGCTACCTGGCACTCGTCAGAAAGATGTACCTGTAATCTTGAGGGAACTGGTGCTCCCTGACGGATTCGATTCCGTGTCACCCAGCTTCACCTGACACACATGGCATTGATCACGATCCAGTGATCAATCAATTGTGATAAGTCATTACTTTACGCTATTAGTAAAATTTCAATTTTAGTGGAAAACTTAGTTAATATAATCCAATGAAATAACTAATGAAGGCTAGTGAAACTCTACTGTCCTGAAATGTAAACACAGCTTTCAGCTGACAAATAAGATGTCCTAAAAATGGTACATAGGCTTTAATTAAAATTGTTTCGTCTTATTGTTGAATATAATCCATTCCAATTAAACTTTGCAAATTTTAAAATAACGAACTAATAGTATTGGTTCTATTCTAAATAACTTCACATAAATTAATGAAATACCATGGTTGTTTTATTAGTTACATAATTATTTTTTTATTCATATCTAAATTAAAATAGATAATGAAACAATTAGGAGATGATTAATTTATCTTTCGAAACCGAAATAGAATAATCTTGCCATTGCCATGAGAAGGAGTTAAAATTTGTCTAGTAATACTTTGTTCGAATTTGCTGTTGAACTAAAAGTAACAATATACAAATGATAACTTTAAAAAAAGTGGTCCAGTGGTCCAGTAGGTTAAGAGTTCGCGCGTGAGACTGGAGGCCCTGGGTTCGAGTCCTGCGAGCGGAATCGTGGATGTGCACTTCTGAGGAGTCTCACAATAGGACAAAACGGCCGTCCAGTGCTTCCAGGTTTTCAATGGTGGTCTAACATTAATCGATTCATGATCTCAATTAAAAAAAATTAATTAGAATAACATGGATTCCATTTAATTTCATTAGGTTCTTATTAACTGTATATAATCTGTAACATTGAAATGCTATATGTTACAAGTTGTTCAAAAATTAATTTCAAAAAAGGATCACTATGTTCAATAAAGTTGGATCGTGGTTAATTGTAGTACCTAGGACAGGTGTTAACTTCTTTTTATGACGTATCAAGTGAATCTAATTGCATACTAGTATCAATGTTCTCACTGAGATGCGAAACTAATTCCTTTCGCTTCAAACCTCGATGGATTGTCTACTGAGCTACTGAGTAAAGATAGTCATTAATGTATGCAAAAGATGTTAGTATGTATTAGAAAATATCAAGTAGTTTTAAAAATCAAATATTCCAAAGAAATATCACATGTAAGAGTAGGTCTAGAAATGAACTTAGTTCCAAAATGACAATAAGGATGGAAACAAGGCGTTATGTCACCATGGGTGATCATATGTAAATGCTTTCTAAACAGTGTTTTAAGATGAGAGAATCTAAGTTATGTCTAAATAACTCAATACTTTTTGAAGGTAGTATTTGAATTGATAGTTAAATGATTGTTTCGGCGTATATAAAAATAGGAGATGATTTAACAATCTGATACAACTTATACGCAGAAAATTTATTAGTTTACCATACAGTGAAGAAATTGAAGTTTAAAAAATAAATCATCGTAAATCATTTTTTGAAAGATGATAACCGATTATGAAATCTTGTAGACTAGTTGTATATAGTTAGTTACTGATAGTTAACAAATATCAAATTTGATTGGTTATGTGTAATTAATTCCTTTGACTTTGACTAATCACCGCTCTTTTGTTCCACTTAATATTAAACATAAGAAATAAGTAGAACATTTCACATTTGAATTAATAATAACTTCAAAATAGGTATACTTTGAGTATGCTGAAACTTGTTAACAATAAGATAACATAAATGTATTGAATAAGTTACATTCTTTGTAAGCAGAATGTGAATTATATAACAAAATATGTGATCTGTCTACAGTTGACTTCAAACATATAGATAAATTCATTGATTTCAGTGAACACTTTTTGTAAGTATTAGCAAGCTTACAAACGCCTGTTCTAATTTAACTTCCCGCTTTTTTCTGTAAATGAAAATTCGTTTCACTTTAATCACTGAAATATATTTATGCTCTATTGGTCTCTACTAACAGAAATGACATGGTAGAAGAGACAGGATAAACATCTCTAATGACATTGGATGAAATTTATCATTTCGATTGACTGATTTTAATTGTATGAATTAAATCATTGAAGTGGAATTATTTTTGATTTGATAGTGAATAATATTGTAAAAAAAAGAGTAAGAATTCAATGAGTTTTCATTTCACGTTGCATAATTTTATACACAAGGGGTTTTGTGGAGATTTTAGAAATTTCACTGATTGAAATCATGAGTCAATTGAAGCTAGACCACCATGGAAAACCTGCAAGCACTGGACGGCCGTTTCGTCTTAGTATGGGACTCCTCAACAGTGCGCATCCACGATCCTGCACTCCGCGAGACTGATCCCAGGACCTATCAGTGCGCTTAACCAACTACATCACTGATTAGGTATCCAACGGTGTTAATGTCTAACTTCAACCAATCCACGAAGTTGCGCGACCGTACACCATTGTCTTCGGTGAGTTGATATCTCACAACAGACCTGGTTGAACTTCACTGGTAACGGCTTCTTACTAGAACTCCAGGAGTAACTTTTGAAGTCAGTCACTAGTGAGCAGATGGTCATTAAGCGCCTGGCGCGAGACTGATAGGTCCTGAGTTCGAATCTCGCAGAGTGCAGGATCGTGGATGCGCACTGTTGAGGAGTCCCATACTAAGACGAAACGGCCGTCCAGTGCTTGCAGGTTTTCCATGGTGGTCCAGCTTCAATTGAATCATGATTTCAATTAGTGTAATTTTAAACAGTTTGTGGTTTTAAGTAATAATTTTTAAAATCTTGTAATTCATCTATTGTGTTGATGGCACTCAATGAGTTCTTGAAGTATAATGCAAAGTTCGCAGAAACAAAAACATCATTGGTATTAATTTTTAATAAATGTATAATTATGCAGGTATTTGTAACACTCTGTTGACAACAATTGTATTTCTGATACATAACTTTGAAATATTGCATGATTCAACTTAATTAGTGTTGTATCCGAAGAAGATGACATTATGGGTAACTTCTGAGTACTATCTTTTATTATAGACTTTCATTCCACCTAGTGATTAACTATTTTCAAGTTATTCCCAATCTATTAGTTACAGTCTCTTACACTCACAGCCACATTCGGCTTGTTCTTGTATAATTTATATTTTTCATTTTATTTTGTGATGAGCTCTGGTTTGATCGCATATGAACTACGTATGTCTAAAATTTACGATTCATATTGCTGAGGTTCAGTTCTCGAGAGGTTAAGCGGCTCAGTGATCTAGGGGTTAAGCGTTTGCACGCGGGACCAATGTCCTTTGGTTCGAATCCCGTGAGGGGGTCGTGGATGCACATTACCGAAGAGTCCCACAATAGGACGAAACGGTCGTCCAGTACTTTCAGGTTGTGGGCCTCGTGGCCTAATGGATAAGGCATCTGATTTCGGATCAGAAGATTGTGGGTCTGAGTCCGGTTGGGGTAGACTTTATTTCCAAGTGTATTGTAATGTACATTGGTCATCAAGGTACAGATACATACATGATGAATGACATCTAGCTACCTGTTTTCCAAACACACAATAACTTAGGAGTCATCGTAAGCCAAGGCTCAAAAACAAATGCACACTGACATGCAATAGCCGCCATAGGTTTTAGAACCCTATGGTCAATAAGTAGGGTATTTTGTCATGTCAACTCTAAAACATTTTTAACTTTGTGTACAGTATTTATGCGTCCTCAACTTGAGTAATGCATACAAGCGGTTAGCCCTGCTTAAAAAAAGTCAGTGAGCTTTTGGAAAAGGTTCAGAAAACAGCAACTACGGTGATTCCAGGAATGGCGAAGCTCCCGTATGCTGCTCGACAGGCTAAGCTAAACCCATTCCCATTGTCACATCGAATAACTGGAGGTGACTTGATTGCAGCCTTCGAAATGCTTAGTGATAAATTCGCATCCGATATGCCCTCATTTTTATTGACTTCTAAAACAGAAAATTTACGAGGACACTCCAAAAAGTTTACAAGCTCAGAACAAATTACTTGTCAGCTGACTCTCGACTTTCCCATCGAATCATCAAACAGTTGAATTCATGAACTCAACACGTGATTAGAGACCCGTCTGTCGGCTCTTTCAAAAGAAAGTTGGATCAACTGAGAGACAGTAATTGCCAGAACTAATACATCCCATTTAGCCTCCTGTCCTTTGCAAAGTGAAACTGATATTTGTGTTATGGACCGAACCGGTTGGGTTAGGCGAGAAGCTATTATACGGAGGACTAATAAGAACTCAGAGTTGACTCAAAGCTTCTTGTGCCGGTCAACACGTCATTAGTTTAGCAGTGTCAAGGCTATATTAGTTGATGTCCTATTTAGCGATTTTGTCACGTGATACTTGACAGGACTCAGTGTTAACTGATAAATCAGACTGCAGTATACTTTACATGTATCTAGAAGGCTTATACAGGATTGGATTAGCACACAGAATGAAACACATCAGATGATATGAATTAAAAAGATGTCAAAATTAACGCATATCTCACCACTACCGTATCGATCTATAATGATAGCTGATTGGATTTTATGAGTAATAACAGTAACTAATACCAACAATAGAGAATCATTTCACTGGAAAATTAAACTTAAGTATAGATAGAACCTTAACAATCAACGGAGCATTTTATGATCTATAACACTCTGATCCAATAATATTAAAGGAGTCAATCAGGACAAAATATTTTTATAATAAAAACTGAAATTATCCAGGTTTTCAGACAAAATTTCACACATTATAATGATAGTGAAAAGTATTTGAAATAGTTTGAGTAAAACTGATGAAAATAAAATTGTTTCAAAAAACTTATCATTATACCCTTTATTTAAGATAGAGTATATAGAACTATCTAGACTTATGACTAAGCATTAACTTAGTTCAGTGCTTCCAGGTTTTCCATGGTGGTCTAACTTCAATCGACTTATGATCTCAACTATTGAAATTAATTTTACTTATTAAACGTCATATTAGTATGACTTAGCTTGTAAACATTGGGAAATCGGTTTACTATGAAAATCGCTCATAAAAACATTCTTGAATAATGTTAATGAATGTCTAATTCAAATAACCACCTAAAAACGGTAATCGGAATAATCCAAAGTAGATAATTCAAACAATAACACAAACGACTGATATTAGTGCAAACATCAACTGTCAGCAGTAACAAATAACAAATTTACTTGTCTTCCAGGTTCTGTTCAGAATTTTAACGTTCACTGTAAATATAAGTATTTGTCATTGACGTTTCTTAATTTTAAGGATATTTGAGTATCAGCGTAGATATCGAACATTAGTAAAATGTACCACCTACATATTTATTTGAGATAGTGAAATCATTTTACAGGTATAATGATGAATCTTCCTAGTGTTTCTATACCTACTGGTTCTAAAAACATATCACTCAGTATTTAATTAGAACGGAATCGGTAGAATTTTGGGTGAATTCAGCTACAAAGATATATATATATATATATATATATATATATATATATATATATTACTTTTTGACCTTGTGTTTTCTTCGGCTCACAATTTAGCAGCAGAATCTATTCAAAATGTTTCCGGAATCAAAGAAATTACACCAAGAATAGATTGACTAAGTTTTGAGGAATGTTAAATGGTTTCTCCCCACCTCTTTCCGTAAACTTCATTATTTGATGACAAAACAAATAAGGGAAAATTTGATTATACAGATCACCTGTACTTGAATTCTTGTATAAAATGACTCATGAAATTATTTTATTTAATGATGACCACAGCTTTCATAGTAAATTGATTTTATCAGTTTATAAATTCATATTAAGGTCAGCGGATAAACGAATGAACTTAATAATCAGCATAAAATTCATAATTGCATGCTGCTCTCAAAATGAATTCATTATCTCTTCAAGACCTTAACTTTTATCTACTCATAGTTATATTGCATTATCCAAAGTTAATTATAACGTTAAATGGTCAAAAGAGATAACTATAATATTTACGGATCTATGTTTTATGGTATTCAGAATTTGATTCTAAAATATATATCTGTATAAATCCTGGGTACAGAGTTTCTTATCGATTACCTCCACATACCTAACATTAGCAACATAGTCTATTCTATATCAAGTAATTTGAATTTGTTACGACAATTCAAAATAATCTATAAAGTTAGATTCATACTAATGACTAGACAAAAGTGATACCGGTTGCTACCCTGAGAATAATCAATTATTTGTCGAAATAATCCTGAAAAACTTTAATGATGCAATAATATGCTTGACATTAAACTTAACAACTTTCGATTTAATATGTACATCGCTTTGAAGAAAATCATGGGAAACAACTGTTCTCTTGTTAAATACACGTTAACAAATTTAGTTTCCCATTGATTTTGGTGATTTCAGTAAAAAAGAATGACATATTTTAAATGATCTTAATTATCTGGTAGATTATTAAACATTTTCCATTTTTCATTCTGTAAATCTTCCAAACATGCGCTTATTTGTATAAGTAGAAAGTTATTTAGATATGATTTGTTTTATGTGTTACGTCATTCATATTACGGTCATCGCAATCTCGGATAATGCAATGTGAAGCGGCCTGCTTGAATATCTGGGATATATGTCCCTACCATCTAGAAATTTCAACAAGTTATCTAATTTTGTTTGTTTTAATACATTATTATGGCCATTAATCGCATAACCTTTTCAAGGTGTATTTCTGCAAAGTGTATAACCTTTCATTGTACAAGTTACAAAAGGCCCAATTACAAATATCGTGGTTGCTGGCAATATACAGCGAAAAGAATGTACACTATTTAGATGTTGATTGAGTGGACTGCTAACTTCTAACTACCGATCATTCAATATTTATCGACACGATCCACCAAGCAATAAGAAACGGAAACTTGTTGAAATACTTTGTGCTGAGAATTCTATATTGTACCAAACATATAATATTCAGTAAAGCTAATAATATTATAATATGTATATTCTTAAAAAGACATAATAATCCACACTTTCTAATAAAAAGTTAGTTCATATAAAATCAAACGGTGCTCCAAGGAGGTTTAGTAAAATCTATTTCAAGGAATTCTTCAACTTTGTGGATTCGATATAAATAATTCATGAATGTGGTTTTTATAAATGTATGTCAATGTGTATATTAGATTTTGAGTAAAAGTAGAATCATTAACTTTCTAACTGACTTTCGATATGTATAACAACGTGCTATGCAATGTGCTAACAATACATAAACGTAGTTACCTTAAAATGGTCTGACTGTAGACAAACGGATTGAAGAAGATTATATTTAATCATTTAACATTAGTCGATGTCAACTTGTATAATCATAGTTGGTGAGATAATGTGGAAAATATGAATGATTGAATCTACGTGATAATGATATTATTAATACCACCGGTTTACATCCAATCTAATATAGTCATGTAAGATAATCTGTTATGTTATATAATAAAAGATTTATTCTGATAAATTAAATTCGGAAATTTAATTTCCTGAAATATAACATGGTAGAAAATTAATATTTTTTTCATTTGAATGGATACTGTATTGTGTGTTACTGATGGTGATAGATATAAGTAGTATATATCATCAATCGAAGGTGAAATGTCTGGCTACAGAAGGTTAAGAAGATAAAAGAAAAGAGAACGACGACAGATGATGATTGGTTTAAAAACGAAAGAACAGTCAAGTCTGAGAAAATTGATTGATATTTTGCAAATGAAGTATTTACTGTATGGTTCTCGTATTTTACTATGAGATTCCGTAATTATATGTCCGAGCACGTTCGGTTGTCCCCACTAGTGTCCTCCGTCACCACAATATAATTCATTGAAACCTCCATATATTTCAATCGAAGCTATGTATATTTTAAATGATAACCACTTATTGATTGGAGGCTATAATTCTCAGTAAATAGAGCAATATCTGTGAAGAGTAGAACAAATTGTTTTCAACATCCTTCACGCATTTTTCTTAATATATGATTTAACATGAAAGAGTAAACACTACAGTCCAAATAACATCACTTTGTTTATAACATTCTGTTAATAACTACTAGTGAGCAAACTAGTACACCCCATTTTATCTAGCCATTTTTAGATAAAATTATCCACAGTTGGAATGAAGTAGAATCCTGGGTACTATACAGTAGTGAAATGAACAAAACAATAAGGTAGGCTAAAAGAATGGGATTTGGATAGCGAAAACAACCAACATAAATCGGTTCAATTTTATTTTGAATACTTGTTAACAACAATGCATTTTAAATGATTTGGCTTCTGCTCTGGAAAACTAGCACATTTGGTTTTCAACACAACAATAAAGTGAAACGATATGAGAAATAACAACTAACTGCTAGTGTGAGTTCTACATTTTTATATACTAAGTATGGATCTTTTGTTAATTAACAACTACTCATTAGCACTTCAGTGAAGAGAAGTATAACCAGTGATATGATTCTCAAACTATAGAGGAAAACTGTTATGTAGGGTTGAAGCGAAATATTAATGGATACATAAAAAGCGAAGCATTTTATCAGATTATACTATATTTTATGTAAATGATGTATCTATCTTTGTATTTCTGACGCTTCCTTTTACATACATAGATAATTTTGAACTGTTTTTTTTTACAGAAGAGTCACTTTCAGACTCTTCTTTCATTATAATTATAATCTCTTATTGTTAAACCTCAACAACCTACGCTGTCACTTTTACATTACCATCACAAGTAGATTTATTCATGATTTTGTACCTGTTCTGATTACTATTGTTATAATAGTTGGGATCATGAGCTAATTGAAGCTAGAACACTATCGAAAACCTGGAAGCACTGAAAGGCCATTTCGTTCTATTGTAGAACTTCACAGCAGTGCGCAGCCACGATCCCACCTCACGAGATTCGAACACAGGACTTATCGGTCTCGCGCGCGAACGCTTAACCTCCAGACCACTGAGTGGGAATCCAATGGTGTTAATGTCTAACTTCAACTAATCCATGAAATTGAGTGACATATCCATCATTGTCTTCATCGAGTTACTATCTCACAACAGACCCAGTTGAACTCCAATGGTCACTGCTTCTCACTAGAACTCCAAGAAATACCTGATGAAGCCAGTCACTAGTGTGCATATTGTTGAGTCGGCTTTCGGAGAACTTCAACGGAGCCTCCAGAGGCCCAAAATGAGCCGAAGAGTACTAGCCAATCAGAGTGCAATGGAGCATTCTAGAATTCCAACGTGGCGTACTACTATTGGCCAGTAGCATAATATGTCGTTAACGGATTGGCCGAAATATGATGTTGATTTAACAAACGCTAACACTTATAAATACCCATGTATAGTTCTAGCGTGCGGGTTATCAGAATAGCTTAGGAACTAATATAGCGTCCAATCGACAAGACTTATCACATATGTTGATTAATATCAGATTAATATCCACAAAATCCCTTCTGATATTAAAATTATAAGTTCGAATTACAAATGAAATAATAGTCAAATTCGAAAACAGTATGGCTAATTTTCGCTGTTTTTGTTTTTCTCCCAATTTTCAAGTACGATATATATAAGTGATCATTTGAAAGGAATTTAAATGTAAATCAACATCTTTTTTTAATGTTCATCATGATAATTCATTAATAAATTTGTTTAAATGAATAAACGTTTAATTATGTATAACGTGTACAGAATTTATAATTAGTAAATATGAAACATTATAAATGAAAGGAATGAAAAGCACTGTAAAGTGGTGAGATATCACTAATAGAACAAATCGCTGTGAATTTAGTGCAGAATGTTAAGTCATGGTCATGAAGATAATAATAATAATAATAGTAACAATAATATCATGTAAACAAAAATGTATGAGTCCATAAAAATTGAGCAAAGAGGTGATAAAAATAAAATGAAATTGTTGGGTAGGATGATGTAGGCAGCGTTACTTATTTGATTGAAAATGGAATGATCATAAGAAAGTGGTTGAACATGATAGTTTTAGGCACAAGGTAATTATTTCTGTGAGTTTGTCAGGATGCTTTTCATTATCAAGGGAAAACGTAATGATAAACCCTATTCTAAATTATTTAGAATCTGTTTTTAAAATAAAGTATCACCTTCGGTTTTAGTGTTATTTCGGTAATCTATTAGATGGATAACGATGACATTACTAAGAGATTGTATTATCCTTTTTCTCATGAAGGCCATTTGAATGCTCATATACTTTTAATATGTCATTGGTGGGCAAAAAATGTATGGAATTGAAGTTGGAATGAACACATTGTCATACTTCTGAAAGATGCTTCATACCAAAATGTTTTAAACCTGTTAGGTCCTCTACTTGATTACAACAAAATACGATAGACAACTAACGGTACTCACACGTGTAGAACATTACAGTGCTAAGCCAAAAGACGGAAGAATCAGGGGAAGTGATTATTTGGCAAGAATAAAAAATGTACAGAAAAACATGGTTACTTATAGTTATTATAATTGTCTACAACATCATTATAATTCAGCCAATCCACAAGAAGGTAGTTTATGCTATCGTCCAATCGTAGTATGTCACATTGATATTCTAGAAGACTCTACATGGTTCTGATTGGATGGAGTTTCTTCGGCTTCTTTATAGTCTTTGGAGGCTTCATCGTGCTTTTCGAAGCCGTCCCAACAAAACCAATATTCAAATGCGTAACTGAACTTGACATAATTGTAATTATTATATGACTGATATGGAATAATCATTTAGCCATAATTATCAGTCAGTAATAGGTATTTTATGTCACTTTAAAACTTTATCCAGACAGTTTACAAAAGACGGTTGTTTGTTTAATTATGTATCCAGTTAGATAAAATGTGCTCCACAAAGCTATTGCTGCAGCATGTTAAATGAGATGTATAAATAGTGCATATGCATTTGAAAGGATCAATTGGAATGATAAGAAAAGTATCAGATTTATCAAACAGAAACGAAAAGCATATCCAACATCACTTTATACTTTGATTTAATGTTCAACAATCATTTACGCTTCATCTACATTAGTAAATTATTGTCAAAAACTGAGTTAAGCTGTGAATTCAAATTGAAGATTAATTAAAATTAACTCTGTGCAAACGCAAACTGTTGTGACTTTTAGCCCGGCTAATTATCACTTTCTTTATTCGCCAATCAGAGTACGACTTATACAATCATAGCACTATGCCAAACCAATTACTTATCCACCGGTATGAGAAGCCTAGCGTCCTTATTGGTTATTTTTTCTCCCAGCCCTGTCAGTTGAGTCTAGAACACCAACACCATTTTCCATCATACTAATCATTTATTTTAAACACACTTGGTTTATATATAAGCCATACAGACCACATCACAGCATAAAATAAAAAAAAAACATTTGTACATGATCAAGCCCAAAAGTGGCTGTGATTGTAGAAAACTGTAATTTATAATTTGGGTATAACTTAAGAACCGTAAACCGTATAATAACAGTCTATAGATCAAAATTAAGCTTATAATAAGAGGAATGTAGATATTCATAGTCTAGTTACTGAATAGTTATACAATAAGAATATATATATAATATTAGCCCATTAATAGTTCTCAGAAGTTATCCGTAGTTTAATCTTCACTAGTATATTACATAAATCAATAGTGTAATTCTCTTATCGAGTTATACAAAAAATTTGATTCGAGTTGTTTTCAACCAGTTATCATTATTGGATAAACTTATATTAAACCGCTGATCTTGAGAAAAATACTACAATTGCGTTAAGACCTCAATGTCCCTTTTAAGCCAATGAATTAACTTTTCATACAAGATAAAATAATCCACAAAAAAGTGATAAGATCTGAAATCAGCACAGTAGTTCTGTTAAGGTTATACATTTTTCCAGTTACTTTCTCTTTCCTGACATTGGAGAAGATTTTGTTACATAAACGTGTTTATCAAAATAGAAATAACTCTTATCCTGAATTACTTATAAGGCTATAAATAGTTTTGTAGACGATTCTTGATCATTTATGTAATACATTTTTTTTGAACATATTGACCGAAAAGTAAACGAAATAGAGTTGTGTGATAGAGATATGTAGAACTCATGAACATACGTTTTTATCTATTTTGGCAATTGTATACAATAAAAAAGCCTGTTGTTCAATTAGTCCACTTTGAAAGTAGTAAGTATGGAAGAAAATAATTTATTTATGTGTTGTATGCCACCATCAACAAAATGAGTACTTTTTTATTAGGTTTTCTTTTTCATTTGCACACTACCACCCTATGATGGTGATACACAATTTTTTATATCACTTATGTACTTTATATGCGTTATATGATAAAGGCTTTTTCCTACAGAGCTGTATGACATCGGGATTCATCTTTTGAGTTTTATGTCAAAAATAAAAGCAGTTTCCTGATGATGTTAGTAATAGTAATGTATAATCTTAAACATTTTAATGATTGTATTTCATCATACAGACCCTTTCAAGTTGGTTTACACAAGTATATATTTTACATATTTCGTAGGCGTTAAATATCTAGTATAGTTTATAAATATTGAATCTAATATAATGTGATCATTTTCAAGGGAACAGTATGTTTTCATTATTAATTGAATTATTTGACTAGATAATACTTTTGTGATTAATACATAGTTGTTGTTATACAACAGGAGGAAATCATTAGGACTCATAAGATTTGAGTTTAGAATCGGATGGCACTGTGGACAAGATTTGTAGCTCAGGTGGATGATTTTGGTGGAGTTTTGTTCTCTGAGCTGGATGGTTTGGTCGTGTAGCTTTCATCATTCTTCTGAACGACATCATCGGCACAAACTTCAGATAGAAGTGAAGTGTTCAAGCTATTGCACTATTGAAAGCCCTCGAAATAATATGAATTCATACTATTCTGCACCAATATTTGTTCTCCATATGTGTTTCATCAGAACTCAAGTCAAGCACAAAAATCAACAAAAGGATCACCCTACCGTACATACAAGGAATATCAGAAACCGCAACGAGACTGCTGAAAACCTTCGGGATAGGTGTGGCACACAAACCGACAAAATCACTACAATCAATCCTATGCAAACCAAAGGATGAAATAACAGAGGAAAACAAATCAAACATCATCTACAAAATAAATTGTACCAACTGCGACAAACACTACATCGGACAAAGTGGACGCCCTCTCCAGCTTCACCTACATGAACATCAATTAGCAGTCAAACGCCATGATATCTCTTCACTTATATCAATACACGTGGATAACTACGGACACTCATTCGATTGGAAAAATGTAGAAATCTTAAAGAGAGGAAACTCCAAAAACACCAGAGAATTTTTAGAAGCGTGGCACTCGGGTCAATCAGCAATCAACAAACATATTGAAATCAATCCAATTTATCAACCAATCAGGAAGATCATGCATAAATATAGGAACAAAAATCAAACCAATAGGAGACACAACCAAAACAAAGAAGTAAACAATGATAAATTTAAGGTCAATAAGAACCGATCAACATCGAGGTGCACAGAACAAGCTGTGAAACACATATGGAGAAATTCGAACACTTTACTTCTATCTGAAGTTTGTGCTGATGATGTCGTTCAGAAGGACGATGAAAGCTCCACGACCAAACCTTCCAGCTCAGAGAATAAAACTCCACCAAAATCGGATGATACTAACACTCAGGATGTTGTTCTCAGTGAAGTCATACATGTAAATGACAGTTAAAAATTATAGTTGTATACTTTCTTGTTAACTGATTATCTGATATCTCCCAACATACTAACTAGTTTCCTTATTTCCCATTATTAGTTTATTGATGTGTATTAAGAAAAAACTCACCATGAACCAAACGGAAAAAAGTCAACGTATTTTATACTTTCATTCATGTAGTATACCAGAATATTTCAATACACTAATCTTGGTTTGTAAAATAAAATCTTTGTTATCTTTTGCATGTAGTGAATGTATATATGCACGTCTTTTCAGTCAATACTGTGTTTTTATGTGAAGTCAATTGTGGTCAGTCATAAATCATATAAGTTACAGTTAATAATATGTTAACAAATTCTAATCGAAAGTTTTTTTACTAAAAATATATACAATCTATGTTATTCACCCTAACACTTGAATTTATGAGTTGTTTTGGGCTTGACTGCCACTGAGAACCTGGAAGTACTAGATGACCGTTTCGTCCTAGTATGGGACTAGTCAACAGTGTACATCCATGATCCGTCATATGGGATCCCAACCCAAGAGTTTCGGTTACGCGCGCATACGCTTAACATCTAGACCACTGGGTTCGCATTCAACTGTGCTAGTGACTAACCTCGATCAATCCATGATCTTGCATAACTATCTCCCATTGCCTGAAGTAGGTAACTGTTTCACATTCGACACGGATTGGTTTCCGACTGGTCATGATGTACCACTAGAAACCCTTGAAGCTATTCACTAGTGAGTACACAACTACTATCAGAATGTGGATGTGCCATTGAGTATGTTGATGTCTGATGCGGCTAAGACATTAAATATGCGTTTTCTTCTTTCAATTTAAGTGAATTTATTCAAATTCAAATTTATTTTTAATGAACTCTAAGCTCCAGGCTAATTCTTACTTGGGGTATGATTGTTGATTGTTTTATCAAAACACTAATGTTTTGTTATTACTATATTTAATGAATGAAAAATTAATGTGTAAAGAAATTAAGTGTTACAAATACCTGATTCCGATTTATGCACTACAATATAAGGAACATAAGAATGTTATGGTATAATACTGTTTATATTCCGGTATAAGCCACAAATAGAATATGAAGTTACAAATCATGAACTGATTTTGTTTACAGAACTATAGTAAACCAGGAAGAACTATGTAGCTGTTCTGTCCTAGCATGCAATTTCTCATCAGGGAGTAAACAAAAGTAATAATGTTTATTATGAACTGCTAATTTAATAATCTCATAATGAAATAAAATAACTACCCAGTTCTTTTAGATCCTTTCAGATTGATATGTTAGCTACAAAAATGGGAGCTATACTGAATGAATCAATTAAAGCATTATTTCTAAAAAACATTATTCCTTATAGCTTAAAAATTCACTCAAAGAGATATGTTAATGACTAAACAAACAATTATACCAGAAGCGGTTTTTATGAATATTATGGCAATTTTTAATTTTTATTTTTTAATAGTTGAAATCATGAGTCAATTAAAGCTAGACCACTATGGAAAACCTGGAAGCACTGGACAGACTTTTCGTCCTAGTATGAGACTCCTCAACAGTGTAAATGCACGATCTCTCCTCGTGAGATTTGAACCCAGAACCTGTCAGTCTCTCACGCGAGCGCTTAACCACTAGCCCACTGAGCCGGCATCCAACAAGCTCTGTTGTGATATAGTAACTCACTGAAGACAGTAGTGGATGTGTCACTCAATTTTATGGACTGGTTGAAGTTGGACATTAACACAATTGGATGCCAGGCGTTTCAGTGGTCTAGAGGTTAATTGTTCGCGTGAGAGACCGATAAGTCCTCAGTTCAAATCCCGCGAGGTGGGATCATGGATGCGCACTGCTATGGAGTTCCACAACAGAACGAAATGACCGTCCAGTGCTTCCAGTTTTTCGATGATGGTCTAGCTTCAATTGACTCATGATCAAAACTATTAAAATGGATAATAATTATACGTCTTTATTAATAAAGGCCTTATCTTTTGAAAAAGCAAATACTCTTTTTATATTCATTACACTAAAGTAAAATAATGTCAATAATAAAACTGTTTCATAATTTCGGTAGTTGTTTTCATCAAACACAAATTTGTTTAAGTTTTTGCAAAAAAAAACCAGAACTAAATAAGTAGTTTAAAATTTCGTAGTTGTAGTCTATCAAGTTACAACGTGTTCGATTAGACAATTTTTTTACCGAACAGACTTACATGGTTATGTTTTAAACATTATTTAGTTGAATTGATTTCGCAAAAAACCGTGTATTTTGTTATAAACGTTTAGATATAATAAAAGTAAAGATGAATGGCTGGCTAAGTGGATAAAGCGATGGAGTTTGGAACGAACAGTACGAGGTTCGATTCCAGGAATGAACATCAAATATAGGGTACAGGTACATCCAGCTGACAAGTCTCAAATTGGAAGTAACATGTGTCCTGGATTCCACTGCCAGCTACCATCACATCTCAAAAGGTGACGCAGCTGTTTTGATCGACTGAATCATTTAATTAAGAATATTAAACAAATTTTTTCGTTAGAAAATAGTGAGTCTCAATAAGATCTAAGAAGTTTTCTCAATTCTTTTTTTTCTGCATATACAGGTATATTTTTTTCAGAGTGATAGAGTATAATGCAGTGAAGAGTTATCTCATTAGTTCTGAAATAAAATTTAAAGGGTATGTAATTAGATCATATTGCTTTATGACACTTTATCACGATGCTTTCATACGCTCAATAGTTAGCATATTTATAAATTGTGGTTCATATTCTATCAATAGACATTGATTGATATGGATGTAGCTAAATCAAAAAAACACTCCATCATATGGTTCAATTGAAATATGTTAAGAATTAATGTAGAAAGTCTTAGATTTACAAAACAAAACGTAAGGATTGTTTATTTCATTGAGATCAAACTCACGCCAATTACAAAGACTCTGTGTTTAAACAATAAGTTGTGTTCTGTTCATATGAGGTGTACTTCATAACGATGTAAATGTCTGCACAAGTTAACACTGCTTTTTAAAGATTCAACCTTATTATGATGATATTCGTGATTTGCTGATATACCGGATATATCAAATCAATACTCTGAAATAAACGTTTCGGCAAATAACTGTGTGTTACAGTTGATACAATCAGTCAATAGTGAGAATGTAGTTGTAAAATATGAACAATTAAATAATCTCTGTTAAATTCTCACTAAAACGGTTCATTCAAGGGAATTTAATACAAATAAAGAAATAAAACAAATAGCATAGCTAGTAAATGTAGATTAGTCACAAAATTAAATGATTGACAATTTAAAGTAACTAAAGATGACTGTTCTTCGGATGAAAGAATATATAAAACATATACGGTCTTATACATTAATGTTTTGTTCAGCTAAAGATACAATTCCTTCTTGAGTATTTTGAATGATTAACAAAGATATTACTTTATATAAAAGTGAACATAACAATATCCATAAGGACCTGTTATAATTTGGATTTTCAGGTTAGAATTTCCTGAATTCAAGATATTTTCAGCTATTCGACTGTTATATTAAATGAGCTTGTACAATGAACTACTAAAGTAAACATAAATACCATAATTTAATATAATTTATCTACTAAAACGCAAGAATATTCAAAAGATTAGTCCAAATTACCAATATGTTATCTAATTCAATGATTTATTTATATAGATACGATTACTAGTTGTTTCCAACAAAAGTTATATACCGAACATAGTAATGTAAGGTTGACATCAAATCAGCATTTGTAGTGTTATAAAAAAACCTTCAAGGACGTATACTAAGGTTTATTGAAGCCTTGGCTATACGGAAATTGAAACCCCTTTTATGTGTTCAAAAACAATTTGTCCTTACACTTAACCTACCCTGGTAATACTGATTTATTATCCAAAGTGGTAATGACATTTGTTTTTGTGTACTTTATCATAGTAATGTTCAATAATGTTTACATAAAATAGAATATTTAATGTAAAGAATAAGTAAGTGACAGAGAAGAATCTCACTACTGAATTTCAAATAAAAAGTAATCTCCGATATTCATTAATAATGTATAAACATAGACAGGTTTGATTTACATTTTTAATATACCACTTTAAACTAAAATTTATGTGAATAAAATATAAAAAGGCCGGTAATAAGATATATCTTCAGGAATACTTCAAATTCAATGATATACAAGTTATCTTACAATCAATTGTGCTTTAAATGACTTTTTATGAGATTAAATTTCTCGTCAAATAGTTTGAATATGATAATCACTTTTAGATGTAAATCATGATATGAAACGAGGGCTAGTTGCTTTCTCCTCTGATATCCCTTCGCCAGGGAGACATCTCCACAACTTACACTTGAAATTGATTTGTTAAATTGATTGCAAATATATACAATCACATTGTATCCTCGCGTTATACCAACATATAAACAATAAAATCACCACATCCTTAAGTAAACTTTGGGTTCCCAAAGCTTTTATTACAAATTAAAACTATAAAAAAGTGTATTTATACAAAAACTTCATATCTACTGTCATATATTGCTTTAGATTACATAAAATATTTACATATTTAAACTGTATTTTCTTCATAATAGCTGATATAACAGAAGTGTCCAAATCTGCAGTTAATTGAGATTTCAACTGAAATATATTTCTAGGGAACATTTAATAAATTATTTTAAACACGAGTAAATTATTCATGGCGTTGGAAATAAGTGATCTTAACAACAAAATCTATGACAAGTTCGATTCTATACTACGTCACGATTGCGTGCTATTCATGGGTCCTAATAACCATGCATAAGTTTATTAAAAACTTTATGTAAGTATTCATTTTTGGTAATGAAACTTGAAGATCAATGTAAGTTGAAAATTTTACACACTATTTATTATGCTTATGATAGATTTTTTGTGTAAACAAGAAGAATACTACTGCCTTATTTATTTCATGTATCATTACTCTGTTATATAAATACTACAGATAATGCATATGATTGTTGTTTTCTACTCAAATAATTATTTTTAAACTCCTTATTGTAAATTTATTTATTTGTCGAGAATGTGTAGAATTAGCAGATACTGGCTTCAAGATATAAATCTCAGAGTTTCAATGGGAAACCATGATCAATAGAAATCAATCTGTGTTGAGTGTGATGCAGTTGCCCATCGAATACAATGGAAGATGGTTGCACAATATCATATATTGGGTGAGGTTAGACATTAACAACGTTGGATGCTGACTCAGTGGTTCAGAGTTTAAGCGTTGTTAATAAATGTATGTTGGTTTCACCAACAACCAAATAGATATTCAGTGATACCGGTTTTTCAACAGTTATTTCATCCGAGTTGGTCCGTGATTTCAAATCACAAAATCCAACAACCTTCTCACCACTCCATATTAATGAATTTTATCATTGGCTACGGCTACCCAATAAGCATTCAACTATTTAAATTATAACATAATTTTAAGTTTTCCGATTTCCATATCAACAGTATAACAAAAATTAAAAAAAGTGACAAAATAACACAAGTGCATAAAATTCTAAATTTCACAATATTCGGAAATAGCTACAAAATGCATAAACATTTCAATAGAGCAAATCTAAACTACAATTGTATGGTCCAATTAATGGTGCATATACCCAACTGATGAAAGCATCCGGAAATAACTCAGTAAGTGTATCAACACTGAATAGTAAAGGAAGTATTATCATAACGTCGTAAAGCAATATATACCATCGATATTCGTTATGCCTATTAGATGATGGATTTGGGTTTAATTGAGGTTTATTTTTACCTCATATTGGAAGATGTTGGAAGTTGTTCTACAAAACTGTCCACATAGATTCAGAGACTTGATTTCTATGTGACACCATCCTAGAAATCAATGTTCATTTAGATCATTAAATAAATATATTATCATTTCCGTTGTCTTAGCTGTTGTTTAAATGAGGGATATTCAAGTTTGAACATCGAATATTCTCAAATTCTGAGAATATATTTATTGTAATAAATGAATACTTTGAAGCATTTTTGAATAATAAGGTTAAGAAATCTGATAAAAATTAATAATTATTTCATGTTTCTGAAACCAGTTTCTATTTACTGAATAATTCCAGCACACAGATAAATAAACACACAACTATGAACAAAGAACTGTTCTATTCAATAAACTGTCTTCATGTTCTACAATCATGTGTCCAAATTGAAATATTGTAAACATGATCAAGTGTGAGGTCAATACATATATTCAAATGATAACATGTGAATTCGGGATTAATAGTAAAATAAAATTATCGATGCTTAGTTGAATTGTAAACTGTGTTAAATTTGATAACTTTATATTTTAAATGAAATTGTGAGAATAATGATCAGACATAATATGGGCAACATGGGTTGATAGAGAGGAAAGTGTAATTACAAATCAGAATACGTGTCTAGTCAAAAATACGTAATATGTAGTTTATTATGGTATGTAGTATGATATCCAGCTCAGGTAATGGGAGATCGTCACTCTGGATCATGGATTGATTGAAGTTAAATATTAAGACTGTTGCATGTTGACTAGAGATTGAGTATTTGCGCGCGAGATCGAAGGTTCTGGGTTCGGATTCCACCAAGTCTAATAGAAATTAATTTTAATTTCAATGAATTTATCATTTAAATTTACTGAACGGTCACAATTCTTAAATCGTCGTCATTATTTTTCTTTCATCGAATTGTAATTCAAGCCACTTTTTTTTACGGTTCTTATCAATATCATAAGGCATTTTGCATTTAATTTAGATATCTAAATCTTGTAACACGTTTTCAGAATATCGGGGTTTATACTAGTTATACTAGTAATTAGGCAAATAGATCATTAAAATAAGATATATCGATATGATTTATTTTATGTAACTATTGTATTCGTCTGAACTAATCTTGTACTGCTTTCACCTAAACTTGGAATTTATCATGCTTTGTAATAACAGCCTTAACAAACAAAAATATTTAGAAAATTGTTTTATAAAATAGAAAACCTAATTATTTCCGATGTTTTCTAAATGAAGGAGATTTTAACAAGATACGTGGGAATCAGGAATATTTTGTGTTGACCGACTGTTAAATTACCAAGTATTTGTGTACAGTAAGTTTGTAAAAACATGAAGTTGAAACGACGTATCCAATAATTGAGTATCTTTAATAATGTAACTTACTTACAAATACCTGTTACTCCTCATGGAGGAGCATAGGCCGCCCACCAGCACTCTACATCCAACCCTGTCCTGGACAATTGTTTCCAGTTCTTTCCAGTTGTTATTCATCCTTTTCACATCTCTTTCTATTTCCCGACGTGATGTGTTCTTTGGCCTTCCACTTTTCCGCTTCCTTCCAGGATTCCAAGTTAGGGCTTGCCTCGTGATGTAGTTTGGTGATTTCCGTAATGTATGTCCTATCGAGTTCTAACATCTTATCCTAAGTTCCTCTTCAACTGGAAGCTGGTTTATTCTCTTTCACAAAAGGCTGTTGCTGATGGCATCCGGCCAATGGATGTTGGGTATCTTGTGTATACAATTAATTATAAATACTTGTACCTTATTGATGATGGTTGTGTTATTTCCCCACTCGTCTAGAAAAGTTGTTTTTCATGTAATACAAGGATAAAAAAATGAATTGATTATAATATAGGTTATGACAAAATGTTAAAACATGAAATTTGAAATTATGAAAACCTCAAGAATAAAACAAATGTCCGTATTCAAAGCACAGATTGAAAGTTTTACTAGACTGAGTCCTAATTAAATTATTGGTTGTCCATGTAAGATTATACATGTAAAATCTTATGTACGCTTTATTTTTACAATTTTCGCAGAACACTGAAGGAAATGCTAATGCTTTCAAGAACTGAAACTGGCTGGATAACTAGTGGAAATCAGAAATTACTGAAGAGTTGGATCGCCCTACGTCAAAAGCCTAAGTAGTGCTGAACTACTTTTCATTTGTCTTTGAAATCATAAATCAATTATGATCATTAAAACCATTTATTTTAATTCCAGTATTTCACGTTTTTACATTTATTCAGTGTTTATTTCACTTCAAAGCCTCGTATATATCTTTTCAAAAATACTTTTATGAAAAAACTTTCATCCACTGAGCAAAGTGGAAGAAAAATGGTACACCTAATGATAACAGATGCACACTGCAGGATCCGCAAATACTAACACGTCACAGAGGACTAAAAGATGAAGTTACAAAGGACACTCACGTCAGGGCATTTGAAAGTCTTGAAAAAAGCCATCGGGATATCATGCAAACGACACAGAGAACGAACAAGAAACACCTTAAAGAAAAAGCTAATCAAGATCTCAAAACCATCCATGGAAGAAAACACAAACAACTGCGTGATCAATCTGTCAAAACAACCGCTAACAAATACGGAAGAACACCTACTCTAAAAGGGATTAAACTACAATACAAGCGACGCCTCAAAACTGGAATTCTTCGCAGCACTAGAGTCATTACTCAAATCAGTGAAGAAACAACAAGAAATAAGGCAAACTATAGTACCGCTAACTCAACAGATGAACGAAAACAACCAACTGACCCCACAAGAACTAAAAGCCTTGAAGGAACTCAGAACTAGAAAGGATATTGTCATAGTTCCAGCGGACAAAGGACGCACCACAGTAATTATGGACAAAGAAGAATACGTCAAAAAGGTCGAGGAACTACTTGAAGATAAGAGTACATACAAACTGATGGATTTAATCTTGTCAAAAAATTAGACAACCGAATCTCAAAGACCTTAAACAAGCTAGTCAAATCAGGAGAAATATGAAACGGCTTTACCCATCCTTAATGACAAAACGAGTTTATGGATAGAAATATATCCATGTTGCAAGTTACGTTTCACTATTTATGTTAAATGTAAAAAAAACGAAATACATTTCAAGGTTATATTGAATCGATTTGGCTTGAAGTATGGCGAAGTTTTACAGTCGTGAAGTAGATTTTTCAACCGGAAGCATATTTCATTTCTGAGTATTTTAATACAAATGACAATATGTAAGTCTTCTGGGAATAAACTTCACCTACATCCTCTATAATCATAACATCATAAAAGCTTACGTGTTTCATACTAGTCAAAAAAATAATGTTCAAGGCAAACACGTTTACAAGTAACCAATATCCAAAATTTATTATCTTATATCTAATCGACAAACCTTTCATAGTTTTATTACCAATGAGAATTTGATAAACAACTGTAACTTATTATAAGATATTTCATAATCTAGTTATTCTAAAAAAAAGATCGAACCTATTCAATTTGATGAATTTCAGTTAGCTTGTTAAAGTACTTTGTATCATGAAAATGAATTATTGATTAATCGAAAATTCCCATAATGTAAATAAAAATAGAGCAAATAAGTGAAGAATTTTACTCACAATTGATTGATCACTGGGTGGTGACCAATGTCATGTGTCAAGTCACCTAGACTGGTGGCCACATTGCAACATGATCGATAGCATTCGATCTGCACTAAATAAGGACCTGACACACATGACATTGATCACCACCCAGTGATCAATCAATTGTGACCACATCTCAGTCCTACAGGAGGTCGGTCGAGGCCCGGGTAGCTCAATGGTAATGTCTCTGACTGTAAAGCTGGGTGACACGGGGTCGAATCCGCCAGGGAGAACCAGTTCCCTCAAGATTACAGATACACCTTGCTGACGACTGCCAAGTAGCACGAAACCCTGGCACAGGGTTTCCTGTTGACTACCTCCGACCACCATCTAGTGTGAAGAATTTCACTTTCCAACAAATTTTTATCCGATTTCATAGGGCTACACTTAAATGTAGTTAGGTATATTTGAGTACGTGAATTCATGGGAAATATCAAACTATCTTGATTAAGTCAATATTTTTTTGTAGACCTATATAAATATTACCGCCTATTAGAGGAAAGATTGATGAATATCCAATTGAAAACAATATTATTCTATTATATGTATTATTCTTATTTAGTTATGATTTTATTCTTTGCATAAGTTATTAAGACATGAAAATGAATTCTATTATGTTATAAAGAAAATATTGTTTTTAGTCTAACAGTGATGACTAAAACTATGGAAGGTAAATTAATATCACACTATAACTCTTATAATCAATAAACTTTGGCGGCTTGCTTGAACATCTAGGCTACCTGTTCTTGACATCAACATATCTTAATAAGTTACTTGTCTTTTGTTTTTTCTAGCATATCATTATCTCTATCAATTGCATAACCTATTTAGGTGCATTTATGAAAATTTTACGATCTTTTGCCTTACAATTTACAAAAATGTACAGTCAGAGATATTGTGATAGATGTCGATATGCACTGTAAAGAATGATCATCGTCTAGATGTCTATTCCTGGTGATCACTCTACATTTATCGTCAGGATCGATTAAGAAATAAGGAAAGGAAACTTGTTGAAATACTTGGTGCTGAAAATTCTATATTATACCAAAAATATAATATTGCATAAAGTCAATAACAATAATAAGATTAACCAATATAAACGAAGATTTAAGTAAATAGCTTCCATTGTAGACTATTTGTATACAATAGCTCATGGATAGTTGTATGAGATAGCTATTCATTCAATCATTTATCATCAAAAACTCAAATTATAATTTTAATGTCTGAGATTATTTTTATATTCATGGAAATTGTAATTTATACTAATCACAAGATTTTTAACAAGCAAACTTATTACTAAATTTACTTTGCTTCTGAAAAGATTTCAATATAATTTTCTTAAAGGACTTACATTCTGAATAAAAGTACTGAAGGTTGCTTTATTTTCTATGGTAGAAGATTTGTCCACCAACTATATTTTGAGATATCATTATACGCCTACTTTTTATTAGTAATATTTTTCGTATATAACTCAGATTTGTTTTATCCCTTTTTTATAGTTTAATGTTCTTCAAATAGACTAAAGGAAATATATTATACAACTCAGTTCACTTTCGAGAATGATCGATCACATCAAACGTTTATAAACTCGTATGGAAGTATATATATATAAGAAATACATCTAAATTTATAAGTTATATTTAACGCAAAATGAGTTGGTAATCTGGCAATTATTTGATCGAACACTATTTTATATATAGTGTAACAGGTTTTAGATAAAGTGGTTTCAAGAACAATGTCTGCTGTTATTGTGGTGTGTGCTTTTTAAATTGACATAAGTAGTATATGATGTTAGTCGTGAACAGAAGGTTTGGCAGCAGAGAAACAAGAGGATTGAACAGTAAAGAATCGAAACAGAATGCAATTTGTATGAAAATGCAAGGACAATGAAGTCTGAGTCATTCTTAGACAATTGGTGGATAATTTGCAAATTAACCATTTACTTTATGATTGTTAAATACATTCGATTGTCCCCACGGGTGTTCTTGTTCACTACATTATAATTAGTGACCGGTTTGGATAATCTCAGTGAACTGTGATTTCCAATTCTAAACAAGTTTAAAGACATTTGATGTAATCAAACGTTTCAAAAAATAAACCAAATAGCAAAACATGTTTATACTAGTTAGTTTGAAGAACAGTATCAGTGAATCACAATACTAGGCTCACGTGCAAAGAGGCAATTAGTGAAATTTGCTCACGTGTTGAAAGTAAGGGTTTTCAGAGTTTGAGATCTTTCACTGTCTTAATGTTTGATAACAAGTATTTTACATTGTGTCATTAATTACAGCTTTCAAGTCATGCATTCATGTGAAATATTGCGTACAACACCATATACGAACTACTTTCTCTATAAAACCAATTTTAGGAAATTCCATTATTATTCAACAATAGTCAGATTCATTCATATATTCTCTAAGTCTTTCATACATGCACTAGTTCTATATATATGATGCATGATACTAATAAGAAGTAGCTTTATAGATATTGTTGACAAGATCACATTTGTTCTTTCTTTACAGTTATTATTTACAAATTCACCTGATTACACAATGATTATTATTCTTACCTTTGTAAGATGCCTTCAAAGAGATTTAAGTGAACGAAAGAACAGTGAGTTGAGTTATTTAGATCCATCTATTTTTTTATCATACAGACTATTACACTTTCTACAAATATATCTACTGAATAAAATATATAAACCTTATATATTAAAAAATAAAACTATATACCTATCACTCTGATGCTTTCATAATTAATATGATAGGAACTATCCTTTTGCATTTGGTGTAATAAATATAAATGATCCCACATTTGATTGTATTCATATTAAAGTTTTATTTTTCAATTATCATTTTTAAGTGTTATTCATTTATTCCATTATTAACAAAATTTGGCCGTCTATTGAAGTCATTAAACTTGCTAACTACTTATAATTTAGAGCATTAATTTTATTGCATAATAGTTTTAAATTTACGCACAAGTACCCTATTCTTTATCATCTATATGATATTCATTCAAAGTGATCTTATCTTACAAGAAAAAAAGCAACAACGTTTGAATATATTATTGAATATGAAACAGTTCGAAATCAAGTTGAATGAAATTACTGTTGATTTAAACAATTAATTTTATCTACATATTGTCAATTTTGTTGAGTTGGCTTCTGAATATTATAAAGGAGCCGGAGAATTTCCATCCAATCAGAACGTGATGGAGTTTTCTATAATACCAACATGGCGTGCTACTATTCAACAGTAGCATAATATGTCTCGTTGCGGATTGACCGAATTATGTTGATTTAACAAATGCTAATATCTGTAAATACACATGATTTTCTGTACATTTCGTATCTTACTAAATGAATACTTTCCCAGTTTTTCTTCTGTCTTCTGATTTGCAACGGTGAATTGCCAACCGTATTCTGCGTTAATCAAGTAACGAATTTAACAATTTTATTTTTTTAATGAATTCATCGGCTACTGTATTATTATATTTGTAAATGTATACAATTAATTTCATTGAATTTCACCTTTTAATTCTATGGATTACTTTTTATCTTAATCATTATGAAAAGCCACATATTGTTAAGTTGTTGAAATGAATATTAATTACTGTTTTTAAAAAATACATTATTTCTGTTGTTCATCATGAATTCCCATAGTGTATTACGTTGTTTACCATGAGGTAATAGCTTCCGGTATGTATATTTCGATGTTTAATGGAAAAATAGAGTTATATTAAATGATAACAATACAGTATAAAAAAGGGGTTGAAATATTCAGAGTATGTTTTTTAAGTATTAAAAGAGAACATGTTTTGGAATATCTTGTAAAAACAATTTTTTTTCGTTTGTCTTTCTTATTCAAACTATATTAAAAAAGCTTATGTTGTTCAAAGACATGCAAATGTTTTGATTTTTTCCTTCTTTTTTTCATGTTGACAAATCAATTGGGCTTTTTGTATTATGTTACATGAATAACTCCTTGATTATTCATTTCAAATGATGGCAAATTTTGAATTATTTTTTTCATGGGGATCACGAACTGATTGATGTTAGATCACCGTTGGAAACTTAGAAGCACTGGATGGCCATTTCGTCCTATTGTGGGATTACTCAGCAGTGCGCATCCACAATCTCGCCCGCAGGATTCGAATTTAGGGCTTTCAGTCTCATGCGCGAACGCTTAACCTACTTAACCACAAAGCCGGAATCCAATGGTATTAGTGTCTAACATCAACCAATCCACGAGATTGTTCAACCATCTTCCATCTTATCAGTTATAAATCTCTATACATGAAAAAAATATTTAAAATACCAATGGTTGATAAATAAAAGATCTTAAAACCTTTGTTTAGTTACTGTTTAATATTACCTGGTTACAAACTGGACAATCTTCTAGTTTAACTTTATTTTTACCCATTAAGTGTTGATGTACAGTTTTAATGAGATACACACATAAGTCAATAAATTGATCCATATAAATTGAATTTAAGTAAACCAACTTCTTATGTAAAACTAAACATACAAAAAAAATACTTTAATTATTTTTACTATGAAATAATGTCAAGAAATCTAACACATCTCATTGAAACGCTTTCATATTAAAACTGATAACGTAACAGTTTTTTTCTGTTTATCATCGGAAAGCAGTATCTACAAATAACCAGACAAAAGTAATGTAGCATCAAGTCTTTCGGCTGTCATCTCACACTTCAAAGTCTTTCAAACTCAAAGACGAATAATACTAGAATTTCGCTTGTCCTGTGCGCTATAATTAGAGATGACTATGAGTTATGATTACTTAATTTGAAATTAATACTCCAAATAAATAGTGTTGTGCTCACAATATGTTAATTTTACTAAAGAAAATGTACCAGCACATCATTATATTACGATAAGAACTTATATTTAGTTATGTGTTCAAACTAGGATATGTAATAAATTATTCAGGCATAACTGTTTTCATGATTATGACAAAAATTTGAGTATAAATTTCAAAGTACTGTGAGATGAATGTTATATGGGTTAATGTAAGCATCAATAGCAGTCTGAAATAAATATCTCTGTTATATAGCTTAATTATTTCAGTCGATTTCATTATGTCACAAACTAGAAACGTCTGAAGTCATTTGCAAGCAACCAACCAATGTACAGAGTAAACTATAATTATTGTATATGACTAAATTATGAACCTCATCAAGTTACCATGTGAAAATACTCCAGCATATCATCATGAGCGTCAACCAGTCAAGAAATCTTTCTTATCTTATACTATCATCAATATAAACAAATTATCGTACCATTCCCAATTACAACTTCATTTTTACAGTTTCCATTAAATTTTTTTTAACAAATCAGTGTGAATAACTAATGTCCTTACATAAATCTACTACTCATCTTATTATTAATCCATCCATTCAGAGAGAATCTACCTGGTTATAATTGGTTCTTCAGAAATAGGTGAAATACATTCTTAATTTCGTTTTTCTTTGTGTGTGTTTTATTTACTTCTTTAACATAAGAACCAAACATTTACATCAAATACTTCCTTCTTTATTTAAATAGAAAGATTATTTTTATACTTTTGATTTTTCTTCCCCGATTTTGATGATCATTTATTTTTTTCTAGTGGTTTTTGACAATTCATTACAGTATACAAACAAGTAAATTGTTAAAATAAACATTTGTAGTTACCTACTTTTATCAACAGAACACGACTGATTTAATGGAAACAATTTTTATTGTAACCAATTGTACCAGTGATTGTTTTACTGTACTTGGTTGTTTGACTATACAAAAGACATTCTTCCTTCAGTTGATTGTGACCTTGCACGCACTTACGTTTGCTCAGTGATTCCGCTTGTACTCCTTTGGCACGATATCGATATTCTTTCGATACCATGAGATCGTCAAGAAATATATATCGCTACAACCTCCAATTGCCTTTTGGTATCTGGTACGCAACCTTCTTGTGGTGGTGATCATAGTCAACCGCGACTCGACGCCACGCTACAACATTAAAGGAATACAATTAGAATTTTGTCACCCCTTAGTAATTTGACTATTTCTATCTTGAGTACATTTTATTTATGTGCCAAAAATACATATTTTTTTCTTTTATGTATTTCTTTTTTTTTAGTAACAAAAATGTAATAACAACAACAACAACCCAATAAGTTTTGTATGAATCAAAAAGTGATATAGTCTAGTTTGTCGGAATAAAATTTAGTCTCTCGTTTCATCTCGAAAAAGAAAAGAAAACAAAAATAGAAATGATAAATAGTGAAATTTTGAATTAATCCCTTTTGAGATATGGTATAGCTACCTTTTTTTAAAAATTAACAACTAAAACAAAGACAGTTGACAATGTGTTTGATTTTTGATTTTTTTTGGGGGGGGGGAGGGTTTTTTTCTGGATAACACAAGGTTAACTTCTTGCTTAAAACTGGTCAATTTGAAGTAAGATTGCCTTTTTTTCTTTCAATAAAAATAGTGAACAAGCGATCAAATTGTAAGTAGTATATATTGATATACATCAATTTCCCGTTTATATTTAAATCTGCATAAATTAAATTATTTTACTTTAGTTATAGGAAGAAAATTCAAATGATTAATGTGAAGTTGTATAGTTATCATTAAGTCATTTATAATATTTACATGTAAGTAAAATAAGTTATCGGTTAAGAATGAATCATTGTTAAAATACAATTATATGAATAATGAATACTATATGCTGCAGTTCTTTATAAAGTTTTGATAATGTTTTGGTTTCCATAAACTTTATGTTATATTTTAGGAATTTATTGAATGCTTTCAATGAAATGGATTGATTACAAGATTTTAATTACTATGTGATTATATGAACAAAATGAATTCTTGAGGTATAACACAAAGTTCATGGAAACCAGAACATGATTACAATTTATAAAGAACTGTATGAAATATTCTTCAATGATATAATTATGTTTTAATATAATGGGAATCATTGTTAGTCAAAGCATTTTTATAATGAACAACATTATTTACTGTTTGTCACTAGAATGTATTTACTCTATTGGTAAGAAATACATCATTAAGTTATATATTTCATTTTGCCAAGTGACAGGAATGTCTTAAAACAGATCAGTTGAAATATTCTAACCAACCAAAAAATATCTTGGAATGTTTTAGTATACAGAACTGTCAGTATTTATAGAAATTCTTTGATGAATCTCATCCATAATCTGAAAAATGACGTTCTCATTAGAATAAAATAGGGAATATTTCAATGAATATGACACATTGGTGTCATCGGCAATCTTTATATGGGTATATCTTTGTAACCATTAAATATGCCATTTGATTTCTACTTCATTAAAAAGTTAGATTTTGAAATTTTCTACTGATAATAATACATTTTATCAGAAGGGGTTTTGTGGAGATTTTAGAAAGTTTACTAATTAAGATCATGATTCAATTGAAACAAGACCACGATGGAAAACCTGGAAGCACTGGACGGCTGTTTCGTCCCAATACGGGACTCCTCAGCAGTGCGCATCCATGATCCCGCACCCCGTGAGATTCAAACTCAAGACCAGTCAGTCTCGCGCCAGGCGCTTAACCGTCTAGACCACTGAGCGGGCATCCAACGGTGTTAATGTCTAACATTTATAAGAATTTACTATATGTAGAATTTACTCGCCACTTTTCTCCATGATATAACAATATTCAACATAAAATTATACCATGAACAAATTGATTTGAAAGAACATTGTATAGAAAGTACCAAAATTCAATAACCTAATGAGTTGAACGTTGAAGTGAATATTTATTGAATATTAACCTTAAGGTTTAAATAAGAAATTCACAACAATAAGAAAATATAAATAAGTCGTTAGATTCAAGTTACTTTTAAAATCAAAATGAACAACTGAATCTAATTCTCCAGAATGAATGTTTGGGGTAAAAATATAATTAATGGTTTAATCTATGTTTTATAACATCATATACAATCTTAGAATAATAATAATACAAACAACATGAACAATTAAAGCAATGCTTGTTTCAACCTGCGTGATTATTGGCATTGCTTTTAATAAATCTGATAAGAAAATATCTAAATGTTTTTATGCGTAAATTCACCTGGTATTGTCCCATATAGAACGAAGCGCGTATCCTGAATTCCATTGCTAGCCATCATCTATTTTTGCTTATAAAACTTGTGACTTAAGGCAATAACGAGGTAATCCGGACAGGATCCACATATACCAACAAGAGACTGATCAATCGCAGTGTTACACAAGAATGGGAAGATACAAGCAAACAATATCATGTGAATTTAAACTTCACCCCATTGTACAATCAGATATCTATCAGGACTTAGTAGCGAATGGTATTGGGTTCGAGTCCCACAATGAGCATCTACTTTGAAATGCAGGTACATTTCTCTGACGATTCCCAAATAGAAAGAAACACGCATCCTGTATTCTACAGTTAGCCACCATCCGTTTTTATTTTTATACATAGTTGTACATGATGAAATGAACTTATTTCAAATTAGTCGATGTTTGTTTGTAACAAAGAAAGTAAATTCTGTCAAATTAAAGAGTCTTAAATGTTTTTGTATTCAAATGATCAGTGCTATATTCTTACCATAAATAAATGACAAAGTGTTCATTATCATAGTGATTGAATATAATATCGATCTACGATACAAATTTAGGATTAAACCAGATCATTATTTTTTGTAGTTGATCCAGTCTATGCTTTGATGTATAAAACATTACAGGCTTTTGGATATATGACAGACTTATTTATTCCATTATTTTAACGACAATTTTAATGATTAGTTTCTACTTCACATAATAAATACCCGACTAATATTGTGCTTGTATATATATTGAATAAGCTTTATTGTACCTTTGTGTGTTTGAAGATAGATATATATGTATATAAGTGTATGAAGCATAACACCCGTTTTATTGTTAACACCTTAGAAAATTGTTATTACAAGAAAAGAATATTTGGATCGTTTTCTTTCACAAAATTATATTTGAGAATGATCGAATTGTGTCGTTTTTCGTTATTATTTTCCGATTTCTGTTCTGTGTTTTTTTTTAAAAAGATTGAGAACATATACTCTTATCTTGTAAAAGTTTAACATATTCATCAAAAACTTTTATTTCGTTTCATATTCACTTCTAGTATAGTTAACACTTTCCCGCAAAGGATACACATATTATTAAGGAAACTAGATTATCCTTGTAGAGGTTAAATCCACCCCATATAGTTTTATATTCTAAAATTGTTATCACTGAGCTATTTAGGCCATGACAGACCACCTACAAGACAGATTTACTTATACTGATTAGTTAATGAACAGTAATTAATTCGATGTTTGTAAGCAGAGATGAGTGGTGGCGAACAGTAGAGCGAAGGACGAGTGTTTCGTCCTATTTAGGACTTGTTACATATGTCATTCATAGGCTGACCAACTGCATTTCTAAACGTCAGTACGAAGATTCAAACAACCAATGCAAGATAAGATAATATGATGTTCGTCTACTGCTTAACTATGATCGAATTCTACTAACCAAGTTGCAATATTGTCACTAGTCTAATGCACTCAACACTGTGTCATAATGGTATGTAGTTGAAGGTAGTTGACAGGAAGCCTTTGACCTCGGTTTCGTGGTAATCGGTACTGATTATCAAGATATTACTATTTCATGATCAATCAATACACTGTCACATTTTATTTTTATTTAACTCGCTTGATTTTAAAACGTAATTCTTGAAACTGACTACATCTTCCCGGAATAATAAACAAGTATACTGATACAATCTAATTACACTTATGTTTTTCTTTTACATATAAAAATCTCTTAGTGTTGACAGTTATTTAGAGTTTTTTCTTTTGAGCTTATATAATTAACTTTCAACAGATTTATCAACTTGAAAGTAAATTAACATTTTAGAGCAGTAAAACACATCTTGTTAGCACAGATAGTCGGTTAAAGATTTTTTTCACCCTCATAGCTACTACAAATCAATGAGTGATAACTTTTTTTTTAATATATAGAACGTTATTCATTCACACATTTTGATCAGATATTTTAATCCCCCTAAGAGGTCTGCTCATAACTTTCTTTAATAATATCAGCTTAAACACTGATTAACTAAGTATAATAACTTACCTCGATGTGCTAATTTAATTCTTCTTTTTTAAAAGATTACACTTTTCACGACAAATGAGCTTCAAGTAAAGAACAGACAATTATGCATAATCATTTAATTACTTCAGTAATATTGCCTGCAAATTACTATGCCACTTAACCATCCTAAACAAACTACAATTTGTTATTGTTATTCGCTTTGAAAATCGACTTCATTTAGAAAATCACATGAAAAACAAGGGTAGTCGAATTCTATTTTATTTCAGTTTCAAACAATTTAATAATGATTGATTATTCTTTTAAGTATCCCCACAGCAAATGATTAACCAAATAGTCAGTGAGTTAAAACATAGGAGAAAAGATATCACAAAACTATTGTAAGCTGAAACATTAGAATACCCATAGTCTCCATTGTTTGCAATAGATGAATTAAAAGATCGTTCGGGAACACAAAAGTGCACCCCTACCTATCGGCTAATCAGTAACTTGAAGATATTGTTTGTATAACAGTCTCTCTGAGGGTTGTAACTTTTTAATAGTTTGGAAAATCTAGGTATATCTCCAGTAGATTGAAGCTTAACAAAGAAACGTTTTCAAAGACCGTAATCGGGATGTTTCATTAAAATGCTTATACGATAAAACATTTAGATCAGAAACTTTAGTGCAAAATTTAATCTCTTTTCTTCAGCACAATTGAAGAATATACTTCTGATTCTGCTTGTTGAGTTTCTCATCGAGTGGGCATAACGTAAAAGAAGTGTTCATGTTCTTCGTAGCTGCTCTCAAACATTTTTTTTTCTTATATAACAACCAACAAATCAGTTTCTCTATAATATCTGTTGTATAAGATAAAGTCAACGTTTATTGTATATTTTAAACGTAAGTATACAATGCTATGCTTAGGAATTGCCATATTTATTTAGTTTTATAGCAAAAATTGATATACGAACTCAACTGTTTTAATAAAAGGTTCATCGATGAACTGAAAGGTGACTATGGATTAAAAATATTGTAACAGTTTACTAATTTAATGACATTCCCTTTTGCATGATCTCATTTAATTAAGTTTAACGTTAATGTGTAACATTTTATCTTGTTTTTATTCTATCATCAACATGTTATGTTTTGAAGCTAGTTTGATTTAACATAGTTAATTTTGCAGTTATCAAATTCACACCTATTCAAGAAAGAAAATTAGTTTAAACCATTCAATTCGTATATGTCAACTAGATCATATGTGTTTGTGTACACGTTAATCTTATATTATATACGAGTTTTCATGTTTTCCAGTATATTTAACTAAAGAGGTTTATCTGAATTCCAACCAGTCAATAAATGTTAACCATTTTGTCTTGAATCTATCACATAAAGAAAATATTGTAAATTTCTAAAGAGGCATCTTTAAAAAATAAACAGTAATAGTGAGATGGTGGAGAAGATTTGTAGCTCAGGTGGATGATTTTGATGGAGTTTTGTTCCCTGAGCTGTTCTGTATACCTCGACGTTGATTGGTTCTTATTGACCTTAAAGAACAAGCTTTGAAACGCATATGGAGAAATTCGAACTCTTCACTTCTATTTGAAGTTTGTGCTGATGATGTCGTTCAGAAGAACGATGAAAGCTACACGACCAAACCATCCAACTCAGAGAACAAAACTCCATCAAAAACTGTAATAGTTTGCATAACAGACTAACTTTAGCTAAACGATTATTATAAGGTTGGTTATATTATATAGCTTTTTTTGTCACCGTATAAGAAATCAACTCAGTGATCTACATGTAACGCATTTCTTATGAAATATGAAATGTTATGAGTTTGGATCCAAAAACTGTCGTAGGTTTACAGATATGACGATGCCAATAACAGTACAAAACTGTTATCTAGTTTATCTTACTTTACAGTTGCGAGCGTTCCATGAAGTTCATAATTTATAGATTCACCATAAAAAATCGATTGCTCGGAAACTGATTTATTCTAAAGTATGAATATGGCTAGTACAGGTTATGATCACCAGCGACTTAAACTACTTTTATTAACATAAATCTCTGCAGTTTGGCCCTCTATTACTCATGATATCTCATGATTTGTTTTTGAAAATAAAGTAGTTATATCAGCTTATTTTACGGAAATAGATATTTTTTTATTCTGTAAGTATGATTCTCTATTAAAGTTATCAAATTAAGTTGTAGAGTTTATAAATACAGTCTTACTGTTAAGATATGTGGATTGGTTTCAGCTTCAGGAATTATCGGAATAAGTTGAAGAACTATCGTCGAATATAAACCCGAATCCGGTGTAATAAGTCTAAACTCATCATATTTCAAAGTATTATCAATTTCATTAATGGTAAGTTAACTGTATATAACTTGATTTATTACCAGTTGTTTCAGAAAGAAAACATTATTTTTAAAAAATGTGATAATCGCAGTTGTAATTGAAATTAGCAAATTTAGAAAATAAGCCGTAATGTTTGCTCATCCACTAAAATAATGCTTGAATATGTTATGTTCGCTACTTAATTAACGAAGACTACGGTATACAACTACGGTACTCGAACATATAGAACCCCACTGTCGCAAAATCAGAAGGTAGAAGAAAGTTAGAGAAGTGTGTGCTGTGTAAGAATCAAAATGTACAGAAAATCATGAGTATTTATAGATATTAGCGTTTGTTGTATCAACATTATAATTCAGCCAATCCTCAAAGAGGCACGTTATGCAAATGTTCAATAGTAGCATGCCACGTTATTATTCTAGAAAGCTCTCCCACGTTCTGATTGGATGGTAACTCTCCGGTTCTATTAGGGCCCCTGAAGGCTCCGTCGTAGTTCTTGGAAACCGTCCTAACAGAACATTCTTGGGCTTTATGTCACTTTAAAACTTTTTGTACCTTTCTGTTTAGAGATTTTCTGCATGTTCTTTGCAAAAAAACGTATATTACTAGCATAATTTATTGTCTGTAGAAACTACAGATTTGAATTATTGATAAATGAATACTTGAAATTTATAATGTTAAATTGAATATTACTTGGCAGATTAATTGTAGTTAGTGTAAAGTTAACTGTTCAGTTATTGATGAATCGAGAGATAAAATTGATGATAAGTGCTTGTAAAGATTGGCAGTAAATTCCTTTACATAGTTTAAAACGTTGGATATCATTTGTTTTAGCAGTCATTATGTTTTCTCATTATCTATCCAATAAATGAAATATAATAAAAAGAAACTTACAAAGCATCCAGATAGTATCTTTATTATTATTATTTTTATGAGCTGCCTCATTATTTTCAAACGGTCATTTGATGTTCATACTAGTCAAAATAATGAGTGTTCAAGCATATCCCTTTTTACCTTTATGAATTAAGAACAGTACTTACTTAAGATTTTTACATATAAGGCAAACATACATAAATATGTTGTTTATAAAAATGCACATAGATATATACATGCATCTAGTGACTAAATTAAAATCTATTCGACCAGTATGTAAACAAAAGCTTATCTTTAATCATTTATTTCTTTATTTAATTCAGTAATCATATTATGTCGATTGTTTCACTTCGTAAAAGAGTTAAAAAAAGCCCTTCACAGTACATAACTGGACAATGCCAATTATTTATGATGAAATGTTAATTACTGAACTCCTGGACAATGCATCGTAATAGGAAGATCTTTCGTCTATAAGTTATAAGCAATATACATCAATGGTAGAGTAAAACAATAATAGTGGATAATGTAAAACACTAGATAACTTATTTATTGGCTTACATTGAAAAAAAACTTAAATGAACTATATTCAATATCAGAAATATAAATTCAAAATAGGTAGCCTCTTAATATTTACTAACAATTGTATTATTAGAATTTCATATCAGATTATGATTCATTAGGTTTATATTATCTAGTTGATAATTTCACATTTTCATCAGTACATTTTATTTTTCCATTACTCTGGACAGCTTGAATGCAGCTGGACAATCTAAACTTAGCAGATGATCTAGCTCTTCTATTGCACACGCAACAACACATGCAGGAGAAGACAACCAGTGTAGCAGCAGTCTCAGAAGCAGCATGTCTCAACATGCACAAAAGGAAAAGTAGGATTCACTGATACAACGCAGCATGCAACAATCCAATCACACTTGACGGAGAAGATTTAAAAGATGTAAAAACCATTACATATCTGGGCAGCAACATTGATGAACAG
The DNA here is from genome assembly GCF_000699445.3 of Schistosoma haematobium. Lineage (NCBI taxonomy): Eukaryota > Metazoa > Platyhelminthes > Trematoda > Strigeidida > Schistosomatidae > Schistosoma > Schistosoma haematobium. The sequence goes on from NC_067197.1 coordinate 25,440,774, forward strand.
GGCGGATCTGATGCAGATGTGAAGGGGGGTAACAGAAGTAAGGCTAAGGCTAATCTTTCTATAAATAAATTAACAATTAATCTAATATGAAACGTCTGTAACTTCAGTAACAAGCGTAAGTAGGTAAGTACTGTTTAATGATTAGAAGACTAAGAAAAATGATTTGTAAATTTTTGAATTGTAATTTTTTAAAATCATTAGCATCGTTCTTTGTTACTTTTCATACATATTAACAAAGTAAATATTGCGACTGACAGATCATGGAGTACTAACCATTTTCATTCTTATTTATTCTATAATGCCGATCGACTTCTATCGACAAGGTTGGAAGATGACCATTGGTCTTGATGACTCAACACCATATTTGCTAATTTTTATGTTTGACAGTTGAAGACAATAGAAAACAAACTTTCCGTAACACCCATCATCAGGTTATTTTTCCGTTGATTTTTACTGTTGATATATTTGATAATTCTCTTTTACTTATTTTCACAGTTGATTTACATGGTTAAAACTCAATAAACTATTTGTAAGTTAAGTGTCGATCATCATTCTGTTCATTAGTGTTTGATATAATATATTTCCCTAAACCTGAAGTTCTATCATTGTAGAGTATGTCTCTGACTGATAATTCATTTTACAAAAACAAAGAACAACGAGTTAATACTCAGTATTTAGTAAACACTATTCTTTAACATGTAAGTTCACTAAAAGAAATTATTGGTTAAAATAGAGTTTATACGTGAAAAGTTACACTTTATAAAGTTCACTTTAGCCAGACGTACTTTTTTTAAGTTTCCAGTGTTACTTGTAACAAATTTCTAAAGCAAAATTCCCTAATCGTATTTTAAATCCCCTTCCTGTCTGTCTGAATAGTAGAAGATTGGTAATAATAGTTTACTAAAGATTATATTAACATAAGATAGGCGTACATTTGGTAAATCAACCTTATACTAGACAATAAGCTAGTCGAACTTTGTTTATTAGCGTTCATGAAGAAGTGCTTCAATAACCAGCACCATCTGAATACTTTTGATAGTTTTGAAATAACTTCAATCAATATACTGATATATTTAATAGATTATAGCCTAAAGCAACCGTTTATTATCTTCTGATTGTAATCTAATCAGAAAAAGATATATCAAATATATTTCCATTATTAATATGCTATTTTTCAAAACGCAAATGGAAATAAAGCGTAATATATTAATAAAAAATAATCTGTTATTGCAAAAACTAACCTAGAATTAGATACCTATGGTACCCTTGCCAAGTCCCTTTCATTAGGCAAATCGTATCAAGTAATTATTAGTATAAATGACTTGATATCACATGCACTTCATTTAGTATTTGTGCTTGAAGGTAATCAGTAAGCAAACCTAGACATAGGTTACTTACACGCAAGTGCTTTACACCAAGAAGTACCTGTAAATAAAAGGGTGTTATTTCTATGTATGGTATGTGACTTGTCACCCAGTAACATAGTTCAGACTTTACGATTATGTTGATAATGACTTTCTGTAGGACTAAAATATATATATTGCTTTATGCTAATTACTTCCAATTATCTAACGTCAATACACAAAATGTTTTATTTTGGATAGCCGTTAACAATACTACTCGTCTGTTAAGATCAACCTGACTGTTAAACTGCCACTACTTTATGCACTTAACCAACATCAGTAAACATTAAAAATTTTACTTCTAGCCAAATGGAATTTGAACTAATTATATTTAGTTTCAAAGAATAAATTTATTTTTTAGCACTGCAGGTGATCTAGCGAACTTGAATTTTTTTGTAATAATAAAAATACAGTCATTTCAACTGATGAATGTATGTCAGTTATAATTGTGTTGAATATTTTCAAGTTCATTTACCGTTTTCTGGTGAAGACTATCAAATTTTTTGAGAACTTTAACCAAAAAATAATTATAGGTCCTGGGTTCGAATCTCGCAGGGTGCGGGATCGTGGATACGCACTACTGAGAAGTCCCATACTAGAACAAAACGGCCATCCAGTGCTTCCAGCTTTTTCATGGTGGTCTAGCTTCAATTGACTCATGAGCTCAATCAGTGAAATTATTCTTATAAAAATGATCGAATTGATAAATCTTAAAATACCATTTAGCTGTTGGTAGAAATAAAAATACTTCGATTACTGTCGCCAAAAAGGAATAGCATGACAGTATTTGACTTGAAAATTTTATTGTTGTGACTATCAGCAATTATCTTTAGTATATGCAATGAAATATTTTCCTAAATATCATTTATGATTTTGACTACCTAAGAATATCATCTGTTGCTATACATCATGCAAACATTGTTAATTCACCAAATTTCTCAGAAATAAATATGTTTTCGTGTTAAATGAAAACTCTGTATGTGTGAATGTATAAATCTATTGAAGAAATGAATAGGGAAACTGTAATGTGACTTATTCGGCTAGTTATGTTATTAAATTTTAAGTCAAATGGTAATATGACTATAAAATCCTACAGAATTTCCAATTTTATATTCTAGCGTACATTTCTTGCTTTCGTAAGTAGTTTACTTATTTCGACACCACTTTCTTATCTCAAATACCGTTTCCTTATCATGCTTCATATCAAAATTATGTAATGTAAGAAAGACATGAAAACATTATTTTGATGATAACGGTAAAGTTATATGATAATCAGATGAAACTGGATACAGTTATTCCGTATTCTCTATGTTTAATAAATAAACAGATATCTCCCTAGCATTAGGAAAGTAAAGCTTTCATCCATGCTTGGATTACTTTAATCACTAAGATCACGGTTTATAATACCTCAAAAATCAGTAGAACGATTATTAAGTTCGACCACTTCAGGATTATAGTATATCAATACAGAAATAGTCATATGTGTATAGGGAGAGAGTTACATTCCAAATATTCTTGTATTATTACTTACTTTAGTATTAGAAATCATAATTCATTATTAAAGCAAACGACCATTATTGTTTCTTTCAGCTTCTATACTCAACAATAATATGTGATGTATTAATCATCGAAATATCCCTTGGTTTATTTTAATCCTAACAATTTACTTCATATATTTTTTCTTTTTATATTTCTCTATCATTTTATAACATGTCCCAACTACAAACAATGATGATAATGAAATGTATGAACAAAGCTTTCTTCTTAGTGTGGAAGTAAACACATTATGTCTATAAGACAATTTGCATTATATAATTTCTTTTAATAGTTTTCTTCCTAGAAAGAAGTTTAATTACAGAGATAATGATAATCATGAGAAAAAATTTAAAGAAAAAGGAATTTCAGAGAGAAAATTAGTTAATCTATAGAAATTAAAGGAACGTTTCAAGAAATAAAGAAAAGGAGGTAGATGGCCATAGAAACTATTCAATTTCTTCTATCGAAAATGATGCAATAATCTCTCTCTTTTGTATATAAGTGTCCAGATAATTGAAATTCTCTCTATTCACATTTATTTTCCCATCAAATTGACTTGGTTTTATTATCTTTCTTGTCTGTTTTAATTTCTTTTTTTAGAAAAAAAAACTAACCAAACAAACAAAATGTCATATGCATCATTTGTCTTCAGTTATTTAGTTAATTTAATCTCATTTCAATGTAATTTACTTAATGTAATAACTGTACTTCTTCTAGGTGGAATGAATTTTTATTTTAAATAATAAAAATCAACTCTAGATTATTTAGGTAGAGTTTTGTTCTCTGAACTGGATAGTTTATTCGAGGAGCTTTTAATGTTCATAGACGAATATATAGGATCAAGAATCAAATAAGTGGGATATACAACTAAAATATAGAAGTAGACAATGCGAGGCTAAAGATTAAAAATATTCAATCAAGATCGAGGTCGACAAGATAGAACAAAATGCGGGAATTATGTGTCCATATGAAATATGTTTAATCAATCATTTTGCCTTGATCAACTTCTGGCTTAATAAGTTAACAATCATTATGATAATTTGGTGACAGAATGTGACTAATATTAAAACAGACTTCCTCTTTGCCTTTTTATAGCTTAAACTAAATCCTACATATTACTATTATGACGCTTGCAAACGATGTGAGAAATTTATATGGTACCCACCCATACTAACTAATTCCGTACAACGTCATATGACCAGTATGGGGATTTGTTTACATTAAAGTATTTTGACATTTGAAATCGATCTAAGTTAAACTGCCATTGAAAACCTGAGAGAACTGGATGGCTGCTTCGTCCTAGCATAGGACTCCTCAACAGTGTGCGTCCATGATTCCGCACGTGGAATCCAAACTCAGGACCTTTGATCTCGCGCGAAAATGCTTAATCTCTAGATAAATTAGTCAACATACAACAGTCTTAATATTTAACTTCAATCAATCCATGATCCAGAGTGACGATCTCCCATTACCTGAGCTGGATATCATACTACATGCCATAATAAACTACATATTACGTATTTCTGACTAAACACGTATTCTGATTTGTAATTACACTTTCCTCTCTATCAACCCATGTTGCCCATATTATGTCTGATCATTATTCTCACAATTTCATTTAAAATATAAACTTGTCCAAGTTAACACAGTTTACAATTCATCTAAACATTAACAATTTTATTTTATTTTACTAATAATCGTGAATTCACATGTTATCATTTGAATATATGTATTGACCTCACACTTGATCATGTTTACAATATTTCAATTTGGACACATGATTGTAGAACATGAAGACAGTTTATTGAATAGAACAGTTCTTTGTTCATAGTTGTGTGTTTATATGTCTGTGTGCTGGAATTATTCAGTAAATAGAAACTGGTTTCAGAAACATGAAATAATCATTAATTTTTATCAGATTTCTTAACCTTATTATTCAAAAATGCTTCAAAGTATTCATTTATTACAATAAATATATTCTCAGAATTTGAGAATATTCGATGTTCAAACTTGAATATCCCTCATTTAAACAACAGCTAAGACAACGGAAATGATAATATATTTATTTAATGATCTAAATGAACATTGATTTCTAGGATGGTGTCACATAGAAATCAAGTCTCTGAATCTATGTGGACAGTTTTGTAGAACAACTTCCAACATCTTCCAATATGAGGTAAAAATAAACCTCAATTAAACCCAAATCCATCATCTAATAGGCATAACGAATATCGATGGTATATATTGCTTTACGACGTTATGATAATACTTCCTTTACTATTCAGTGTTGATACACTTACTGAGTTATTTCCGGATGCTTTCATCAGTTGGGTATATGCACCATTAATTGGACCATACAATTGTAGTTTAGATTTGCTCTATTGAAATGTTTATGCATTTTGTAGCTATTTCCGAATATTGTGAAATTTAGAATTTTATGCACTTGTGTTATTTTGTCACTTTTTTTAATTTTTGTTATACTGTTGATATGGAAATCGGAAAACTTAAAATTATGTTATAATTTAAATAGTTGAATGCTTATTGGGTAGCCGTAGCCAATGATAAAATTCATTAATATGGAGTGGTGAGAAGGTTGTTGGATTTTGTGATTTGAAATCACGGACCAACTCGGATGAAATAACTGTTGAAAAACCGGTATCACTGAATATCTATTTGGTTGTTGGTGAAACCAACATACATTTATTAACAACGCTTAAACTCTGAACCACTGAGTCAGCATCCAACGTTGTTAATGTCTAACCTCACCCAATATATGATATTGTGCAACCATCTTCCATTGTATTCGATGGGCAACTGCATCACACTCAACACAGATTGATTTCTATTGATCATGGTTTCTCATTGAAACTCTGAGATTTATATCTTGAAGCCAGTATCTGCTAATTCTACACATTCTCGACAAATAAATAAATTTACAATAAGGAGTTTAAAAATGATTATTTGAGTAGAAAACAACAATCATATGCATTACCTGTAGTATTTATATAACAGAGTAATGATATATAAAACAAATAAGGCAGTAGTATTCTTCCTGTTTACATAAAAAATCTATCATAAGCATAATAAATTGTGTGTAAAATTTTAGACTTACATTGATCTTCAAGTTTCATTACCAAAAATGTTTACCTACATGAAGTCATGGTTATTTACATACCGATTTAAAAACAAAACTCCGTTTAATTTCGAAATTCTACTAATATCGCTATTTTAATGACTATTATGTTGTGTCTATCATAAAAGAAGATTTAGTTTGTGTATTTTGACTGATTATTGCAACTGTATGTTTCAAGGGAAAACTATTCTTCTTTTTGTAACTTCATAGTTCAATCAACAAATCTCTACTTTTTATACTCTATAGATTAATATTAACTCATATAATCTCAGTTATACCTATTTATTGTATATTATTTGGTTTATTATAGTTGTATTATTTGTTATAAGTGCAACTACATGTATTTAGAATTATCTATGTTAATCATTGAAATTCGATTTTTTTTTAGGAAAACCCTTGTAAACAGTACTTAGTTGATACATCACAATTGATTGATCACTGGGTGGTGATCAATGTCATGCTTGTCTAGTCCTTATTAGTGCAGATCGAATGCTATCGATCATGTTGCAATGTGGCCACCAGTCTAGTTGACTCGACACTGCGGGCACTATGTATTGAGATTTAGATGGTGGTTGGAGGTAGTCAACAGGAAACCCTGTGCCAGGGTTTCGTGCTACTTGGCACTCGTCAGCAAGGTGTACCTGTAATCTTGAGGGAACTGGTGCTCCCTGGCGGATTCGATCTCGTGCCACCCAGCTTCACAGTCAGAGACGTTACCACTGAGCTATCCGAGCCGTAACTAGCATGATCGATAGCATTCGATCTGCACTAATAAGGACTAGACAAGCATGACATTGATCACCACCCAGTGATCAATCAATTGTGATTACATCTCAGTCCTACAGGAGGTTAGTCACGGCTTGAATAGCTGAGTGGTAACGTCTCTGACTGTGAAGCTGGGTGACACGAGATCGAATCCGCCAGAGAGCACCATTTCCCTCAAGATTACAGGTACACCTTGCTGACGAGTGCCAAGTAGCACGAAACCCGGGTCTAGGGTTTCCTGTTGACTACCTCCAACCACCATCTAAATTAGTTGATACATAGATAATTAATTAATCATACTGTAGTGAACAGAACACGGGTCGAGACGATCGAATTTATTCAACACAAAATTACAGAACTTGTTAATAAAATCTAACAATCATAAAGTAAATGCTTAATTTACAAAATGTCCACCAACTGTCTCAAAAAGACTCAGACTTCATTGTTCTTGCATTTTCATACAAATTGCATTCTGTTTTCATTCTTTACTGTTCGATCCTCTTGTCTCTTTACTTCCAGACCTTCTGTTTACGACTAACATCATATACTACTTATGTCAATATCAGTAGCACACACCACAAAGCTATCGTTTGTATATAAATTTTATCATCATTTCTAATCATGAAAAACATGATAGATATCATTTCATTTGATTAATACTTTGAATATTTATTATCCAACCACGAATTTAACCTGGATACAAATAAATTCTATGCTTACATACATCTATATTTAGAAATACTTAATATAATATGAATTACTATGTTCTCTGGTTTAATAAAAATATTCTCTAGATTTTTTGTTTTTAATATTTATTTTGAATTAAATATAATTGGTTACTGCAACTTTAAATGCTTTTAATTTGGCAATAAGTTGACGAATTGTTGGTCGTGCAGATGGATTTGTTTTCCAGCATGCAAATATAATTTTCCATCTATTTAATAATTTTACAAAAAAAAAAAACAAGAAAGTAAATAGACTTTAATTAATTGGATAGTAAGAGTGAAAAGTTGAATGAATATTAGTACTGACTTTGTTTAAATGTCAAATTGAAAAAATAAATAATTTCTAAGTAATGGTTTACTTTGATTAGAGCTTTGATCATTGCCTGCTTATAAATCGAACATTTGTGTTTTGTATTGTTTATAGTGTAGTGTCAGTCATTATTTTAAGCCCATATATCTTATTCTAGCTTTCAGACATCCCATTCTATTCATTCTACTTGAGTCATATTTTGACCTTGTCAATTATTCGCTTATCAGTCTTGACTGTTTTTATATGAGCGTATATGTGTGTACACTTCATATCCCGTGACTCATCAAATATCTGTAGTTTATTTTGTCTGCCTATAAATATTGAGTAACGCTTGACTAAAATGGAGTTGGCTTCCCAGCCATCTTCCCTGCGCGTCATTTTGCTTTGCTCTGTTTCATTCGCTTCATGTACGAAATATATGTATTCACAAGTCAATTCTCGTTATTCGACTTATTTAATTCCGTTATTGACTAGCGCGATTCAAGTCGACGATGATATACGAGAATAGGCGATAGCAAACATTTATACGATCTAAATGGAGTCAGATCCACGGGCTACTAAAATAGTATATTTTTATGACAGTATTATCAGTGATGAATTTTTCAACTAATTTTAATAAAGTTTTTTAATAAACAAAAAGTTAAATGCTCTGATATGGCTGAGCATGAGGCGAGTCAGCTCTCCCTCTCGAAATACTCTCACATGGCCACGTGTATATAGCCTCTGCCAGGGAAGTCCTACTCAATGCTTTCTCATGGCGGGGGTGTTGTTTAAGGAAATCACACTACTGTCAGTACCAGGAAATTTTTTCAACAGAGTGTCGCTAAACCGAATGAAAGACCCAGTAGACACCCAACATCGAGATCAGTAGGCTGGATTCCGTAAGGATCGGTCGCGCACAGACCAAATTGCGACACTACGGATCATCGTCAAATAATCAGTTGAGTGAAACTCATCACTATACATCGACTTCATTGACTATGAGAAGGCGTTTGACAGTGTGGACAGAAAAACATTATCGGAACTTCTTCGACACTACGGAGTTTCTGAGAAGTTTGTCAATATTAACTTCGCAGATGACCTAGCCCTCGTATCCAATACACATGAACAAATTCAGATGAAGACAACTAGTGTAGCAGCAGCCTCTGCATCAGTAGGCCTGAACAGACACAAAGGAAAAGGCAAGATCCTCAAATACAAAACTAAGAACACCAACTCAATTACACTTGATAGCGAAACACTGGAGTATGTGGAAACTTTCACGTATCTAGGAAGCATCATCTATGAACAAAGAGGATCAGATGAAGACCTAAAGGCAGGGATTAGCAAAGCAAGGGGCGCATTCATACAATCGAATAATATATGTTACTCAAAACAACTTTCAACCAGTATCAAAGAATCTTCAATGCGAACGTCAAGATAGTTCTAATGTACAGAGATGAAACTTGGAGAACTACCACAACCATCAACAAGAAGGTACAAGTATTTATAAATAGTTGTCTACGCAAGATACTCAACATCCATTGGCCAGATGCCATCAGCGACAGCCTGCTGTGGGAGAGGTCAGACGAGCTCCTAGATGAAGAGGAAATTAGGGAACGACGATGGAAATGGATAGGACATACATTACGGAAATCACCAAACTACATCACGAGGCAAGCCCTAACTTGGAATCCTGAAAGGAAGCAGAAAAGTGGTAGGTCGAAGAACATACTATGTCGGGAAATAGAAGGAGATATGAAAAGCATGAACAACAACTAGGAAGAACTGAAAAGCATCGTCCAGGACAGGATTGGATGGAGAATTCTCTTTGGCGGCCTATGTTCCTCCATGAGTAACAGGCGCAAGTAAGTAACCATAACAATACGTATGATGATAGAGTTTTATATATCAGCGTAAGAAATGTAGATCAAAATAATAACTTCTAGAAAAGGTTAAAAATTTATTTTAAAGTAGCTGGATACCACTAGTCATTAAAAATACATAGTAGCAAATTGCGGATAATAACCAGATTAATGTAGATTAAATGACAATTTATTTTTCCTGTAACCTCAGCAAATCATTCTATGGAATTAATTCTCTTCTTTGACATCAATTATTATTGATTAAGTGATTGAAAATGCCTCCAAATGTAAATACAATTATAAGATGATAATTACTTTGAATATTATCTGGAAGATGCTTCTTGCACTGAATATTCAATAGTAAAAAAAAACTTTCAAGTATATCAGAGTGAGAGAAACAATTTGTTCAATGTTATGTAACTTTTCTGTCTTATAATCACTATACTTCATTTCATAATATGTAGATTATTATTCAGATATTATATTAGACTGTAAGTCAATAAATACAGTACATCATCAATAGAATAATGTAGCTGTTTACTCTAGTAACATTTATTAAGAATATAAATTTAAATTTAGATAAAATCTAATTGTTCAAAATTAAATCTCATCATCCAGAGAACTATCTCACACAAACAAAAGACTCAATGTTACTTTTTATTCAGATTTGACCTGATTAAACAGGAAGGTTTACTATAAAACCAAACAACACGATAACTATAGGTCACAAAAGTATATTATATTCATCTACTTATAAAAGCCTTTAAATTGAAACCATAGTATACTTCAGTTAACTTGCATAAATAATATTGGAACGTAAATGTTACTAAGTTATCTTTGATCAACAACATATGTTATCTATATACCGATTTTCGGAAGCTTTTATATTCAATTTGTAACTAACCGATTCATTTTTAAGATATTTATTTTATCAACAGCTGTTCTAGTTTCTTAAAATGCATAATATCTCATGGGTAGTTAGTTGAAAAATTTTGCTAAGCATAAAATAAAACCCATTAAAGTACCATAGTTTTGTTCATTTTATTGAATAAAATACTAAACAACCATATAGTTGAAACATAACATTTCATCATAGTTTGTTTTTTTTATTTGTATATCTCAATGTATAATAACCTAATTTGATATATTTTTAAAAGAATTCTCTTATATTATGAACTATTATTATTGCCATGGGAATTAAAATCATTTCAGTGAGAAATATATATGTATATACTATGCGAAACAACTTATCTATGCCGAATATCATTTTTATGATCAATAATAAAAATGAATTGTAGGTTCTGAAGGAAACTCTAACTGTCATCTAATATATATATATATATATCCATCCTTTATATGTACACAGAGATAATGTCATTTGATGTAATCTTACGTCTAGTTATTATCAGATTTATGAAGTGAATTCGATCAGTTAAAAGTGGCGATAGTCAGTTTATATTAATATGTTTATTTTTTCTCTAAATTCAGTGCTTTTGTATTCTGTAAAGTTCTGTATATGTGTACTAATATTGTTTTCTTTCCAAACTCATTGTTTATAACATTCATAATATATAATGTATTGAAGCGTACTAAGCTCACTTTCCAACATGTTACTGTAAATTTCCACAATCCTCAGCTTGCTTACTTACTTACTTACGCCTGTTACTCCTAATCGAACATAGGCCTCCGACCAGCATTTTCCAACACATTCTGTCCTGGGCCTTCCTTTCCATTTTTATCCACTTTTTGTTCATTTTTCTCATATCTGTCTCCATTTGTCGACGTAATGTGTCTTTTCGTCCTCCTCCTTTCCTTTGACCTCGAGGATTCCAGGTGAGGGCTTGCCTTGTGACACATTTCGGTGTTTTCCTCAATGTGTGTCCCATCCACTTCCACCGCTTCTTTCTGATTTCCTCCTCTGCTGGAATCTGGTTTGTTCTCTCCCGTAGTAAGTTGTGGTTGATAGTGTCTGGTCATTGGATCCAAAGTGTTTTGCGTAGACAGCTGTTACTAAGCATGTGTATCTTCTGGATGATGGCTTTCATAGTTCTCTAAGTTTTCGCCCCATAGTGTAGAACTGTTTGAAATTTGTATTGGAAATTCTGACCTCGCTGTTGGTTGACATTTGTCTTGAGTTCTAGATGTTCTTCATTTGTAGATATTCAACTCATGCTTTGCCGATCCTCACCTTCACATCTGCATCAGATCCGCCATCTTCATCAATGATGCTGCCCAGATATGTAATGGTTTTTGCATCTTCCAAAGCTTCTCCATTAAATGTGATTCGGTTGGTGTATGCTGTGCTGTATCGGGGAATCTTGCTTTTCGCTTTGTGAGATCTACTGCTTCTGAGACTGCTGCTACACTGGTTGTCTTCTCTTGAATTTGTTGTTGCGTGTGCAGTAGACGAGCCAGATCATCTGCGATGTCTATTTCGTCAGCATTTTAGCTTAAAATATGTCAAATTCAGGCATCTTGAAAATATTCTTACAACTGCTAAATGTAAAATAACAACAGTACAAACTGGGTTATTACGAATAGAATTTGAACAAACGGAATTAAAACTCACAAGTCATCTGGACAGTTATGAGGTTTTTTCAGTCTGTATCCGGTTCGTAGTACAGCTGTCATTTCAAATGCATCTATACTGGCATAAGGTTGTTGACCCCTAGTAATAAGCTCCCATAACGTTATTCCAACAGACCAAACATCTGTTGCCATAGTATATTTTCTTTCGATCAACGCTTCCAATGCTAACCACTTCACTGGGCGATTTGTATTATCACCTAAGCAATGGTAATCTTCAGGAAATAGATCTCTACTTAGTGCCGAGTCACTAAGAGCTACACGTGTTCTACATTTTAATCTTGTAAAAAAAAGATTTTAATCATTAGAAATGAAGTTAGCTAGAGAAAGGGAAATTTGAATAGTTATAACTTAAACGAAACATTGTCTTCCGTCCTTGTTACTGACTGCTTTCATTAAAACTATCAAATTAACCATGTTTTTTTATTTTTAGCCCCTTCAAGCTTTATTTTTATGAATATTCTGAAATTCAGTATCTGTCAACAAATTTCAAACCTTAAAAATCTGCCTCTTGAGTGAATTTAATAATTCTAAATTAGCTTGAAACATCAGTTGAAATTTTATGACAACCCTAAGGATCTATATCATTTGACTTGGAAAACCTGAACCATTTTAAAATCCTCATGTTTTTTACACCTAAGCAATGTAAAATTTATTGCCTTGTTAACTTCTGTTCATCGGTGGGATTTTAAATGCGCATTAGGAAAAAATAATCAGTGGCAATCATATTAGTTCTAAGTGAACATTTTTAGTCCTATTGTACGCTTGTCTGTTACGTGTTTCAACGTAGTACAATACATTCATCTTATACCCTGAAGTTTGATTCAAATATGCGATTCAGTTTTGTAGTGGTATCTTATATCATGTAGATTTATTATAAATGCTGAGTGAACTGCTCCGAAAAATGATGACTGCATCTATTTATTTAGATGTTAAACGATTGAAAGTAATCTGCATAAAACTCCTAACTTAGACTTCGTGCCAGCTGACACGTCTGAATGTGTCTGAAAACCTGTGAATAAAGATATTCTTCTGATTTGAATAGGTAACTCTTCGCAGTATAAGCACTGACCTTGCACTTAAGTCACTTGGGTTATTAACACCATCTGTGATAACAAAGTACATGCAATCGGCCACAAGCTCCCACAAAATTTCAGTTACAAACCAAATAGCTCAGTCGTAGAGCCACAGGCTATCAAAATGAATGACACGGATTTCAGTCATCGAAGAAACAGTACTTAATTCAACAGTACAAGTTATCATTCCAAGGGATCTTTGGCTAACATGAAACCTATGTTCAAAACTTCTTGATAATCGTCTACAAATAACCAACTTCTACTGAAACTATTCCAAAGACTTTTATGAATTCAGTGATAAAATTAATATACCTACAGACAATTTCGTGTTGCAATATCTTCATGAATCACATTTATACTGTGCAAATAATCTGCTGCACTAAGAATTTGTAACGCCATGTTGATAAGTTGAGCTGCTGTAAGTATCTATGAGCATTATACAAAAGAATATCCAAAACTTTATTAAAATAATAATAACCATCAAGTTATAAATAGTAATCATTCCTAATTACTGATAAATAAAATACATTTTGTTAGCATTTTGAGTAATCCAAACTTCAATTCATTTTCTTCCCGAAAAGTAGATAAACAGAAAGTATGGTGTTTACTAGACAATAACAACAACTATTAGAATTACGGTAAAAATTAAATTTCTAAGGGTGTATTTTTAAAACCAAATACAGTAGAAAACACTTCTGCCGATATATAAGTGTTAAATCAGTAGCTAGTCAAGTAAAACTATGCAAATTAGGAAATAAGTTCCACTACTACTTCTACCTTCTGAAATTATTAACCAACTTAAATTGAGAATATCTTTTGTGGATTCGTTGAGGCTAGATATTAATACCGTTGGATGCTGGTTCAGTGGTCTAAACTTTAAGCGTTCCTTCACGAGGCCGAAGGTCCTGTGCTCGAATCCCACGAGTGGGATAGTAGATGGGCACTGCTGAAGAATCCCATGCTAGGACGAAACGGCCGTTCATTGCTTCCAGGCTTTCTATGGTGGTCTAACATCAATCGGATCATGATCTCAATCAAAAGATCTTTTGTTTCAGTCTAACTCTTCATTTATTTTTCCCAAAAATATTGTATTATATAAATTTGTAACATTTTATACCTAAACAACTAGCATAAACGATCTATGTTTAACTTGAAAAGACCACAAATGAAGATTTAACCAAAACAGTATGAATTCACTATATTTATTTAGGGTTCTTGTCAGTTTCTTGTAACCTGTAATGTTTTAAAAAGAAACTATTTTAAAAATGGGTTGAAAATATTGATATAAATAAGCTTAACTTGAAGTTGTTGTGAGCATATCTCAGTACACCATATTTTAAACACCTAGAGTATACAGAAGGATATTCTGGAACAATGATAGTGGTTAGAGATTAAAGGGCTAGAAGCAATTGGTCAGGTAATGAACAAACGTCATTGATAAATAAGAATAAAATGATTAATAACCCAACTAATCGGAAATAAAATTATTAGACTAGAATAGAACCAAAAAACTGAAACAATGAATTAATCACATAAGAAAAAACCAAAAAAAATTTGATGATGTAATAAAACAATGTTCATGTTTCTAGAGCAAACAAGGAATGAAATCACTCTTTTTTGAACACATAAATCATCTTTCTCATGTATGACAGATAGTTTTAGCAAGCTACAAAAGGCTTGAACTATATTATCTACTAATCGTTTTGAGACACTTCAATGTATAAACCTGATTTCCATTAACACAACACCCTATGATTTTAAAACACTACAGATTATCAGAACCAAACTGAAATCTACCTAAACAAAACGAATCTAGGTTATCCTGTTGAAATCACTGTTCTTGCTTTATTCAGAAGTAGTAATATTTAGGTCAAATATAGTTCAATATTTTGTTGTCCTCGATAACTCGATCTAGTTTTTGTTTCAAATAAGTAAAGGTTGACATTGATTCCTATGATAAACAAAGTTTACATCTAAGCTAAATTATCCCCCATTTCATTTATGATTATACTATCTCATGCTATCTAAAGAGTCATATTCTACGGTGCAATTCATATAAACTTTATTGAAATAGAACATCCGAAAATTTTATTTTCAACGTATTCATATCATATGATATTATATAAAATATATATTAGATAAAAATTAAATTTCTATCAACCAGTAGGTTTAATCTTTGTTGATTTAGATCATTGTAAAACTTCATTTAAGTTGAAATGCAGAGTTTACGTCCTGTATGATATTTTGTCATTCATAATGATGATATATTTAAGGTTCAGATTGAACTTGTTTTACATGAACTACCTGTTTTCTTTAGATAAACCGTTAATGTTCGCACATTTTTTAAAAAGCAGGTTTGGGATACCATCAGGTCTTAAACATCGGGGTGAATTAAGTGACTGGATCATCCAAAGGAGTAGGAAAATCCGCTTCATTTTGGTGACCTAGTGATGTAAGGAAGCTACAGTCACACGAATTGAAATCGCCACATACAACTGAAAGTGAATCATTGAAGGCAGTAACAGAGAACTCAGTGAATTCATCAGCGAAAACAGCGCAGATGATGTGCAGTATGGAGTCACGTAGATATTGGTAATATAAACATATTTGTATTTATTCAGATGTTTTGGACGACATCTTAGAGTTAGACAGTCGATAAAGTCATTTGAAAACTTGAAACACGCAAACGAAGATCGACACCAGTTCACGTTTACAAACGTAGCTACACCGCCGCCACACCTCTTTTTATTGTTTGATCGATCCTGACGATAAATTTTGAAATCACGTAGTGATACTAGGCAGTCATCCTATAAATCATTTAACCAAGATTCTTGAATTGTGATGACACCACAATTACGATACATATTTTGACTCAGTAAGAATTGAAGATAGTCTGCTTTATTGATTAGTGATCGGCAGTTAGAATTTAGCAGCTCGGGAATCGACATACGATCAATGTTCATTCTTTTTAACGCATATTGCAAACCACCACGCTGTCTTTTATAGTACTTTTTTCACTTGTGCAGCGAAAGGTCGTAGGCTTTTCATAAATGCGCCTGTATAGGTTATGCGATTAATGGACATAATGAGACGTTGAAACAAAATGAAAAGACAGATGTGTTGAAATAATTAGATGGCAGAAACAGGTATCCCAGATATTCAAGCAGGCCGCCGTTATACTTCTACATGTTGAATTCCTGAGTCGATTTAAGCTATATCAGCATGAAAAACCCGGAAGCATTGAACGGGCGTTTCGTCCTAGTAGTGAACTTCTCGTCAGTGCGCATCCACGATCCCGCACACGGGACTCAAACCCAGGGCTTTCGGCTTGGCTTAAATCGACTGATTCATTCAACTATTAAACTTTTATATGTTTTTATCATTGGTCTAGGCATAAATTATTTGTGACGATTACTCCATAACGTTATACGCAATAATTACGAAGTATATGCCCAAACCTATGGTATGCTAATGGAAAATTTAATTTATAGTACGAAATGTGTTTAGATTTTACACTCAATACTGAGAAATCTTTTATTTACTTAGGCCAGTTAGTACATTTGTTCAGTTTTACATTAAAAATGACAAACAACTACTCACCACATTTGGTCTCATGTTCCCATTTGATCGCCTTTGCAAGAACAATTTTAAATTTCCATATTTGGCGTTTGAATAAATAAGAATCGGTTGATTGATTATTTGTTGATTAGATAGGGAACTTACACAAACTGACGTACTCGAAGCTGCAATAATGGACGATATATGTGAATGTTTTGCCCCAACAAATTTACATGCATCACTTTTAAAAAGTCTTACTTGTTCTGCTGTGGCTTTTTCTGTTTGATTATTGTTAGACATCACGATATAATTAAAGAGAGGAAATAAATAAATAGTGATAGTAAAGAAAAGAAAATATTCTTTATAACTAAGTGTACAAGAACATACAGAAAAAATAGGGATTGATGCGTTTACTTATAGATTAAAATCAATGAAGCTCAGTTTATCCTACACTGTACTTCAAAATAAAATTAAAGAACTCAGTGCTCCAGGACATTTGTCCAAGTTTTAGATACTCTTCTTCGTACGTTATATTCTCGCTATGTATCACTTGTAGAGAATGTGGAAGAAAATCATAGTTATTTGATTTACTTATTTAAAAACATTGGAAGCAATAATTACTAGGATTCAAAATAAATAAATAAAATAGATACCAGTTTCTTTTAATGTGACATACAAGTCGTATTATCAATGTTCCACTTTAAGGAAAGTACTACTGAACAAGAAGGACCACAGTTCTTTGAAAATGCTTTTGTGGAAACTCAGTAGGTTCTTGTTACTCTACTTTCAGTGAAAGATGCGACAAAATAGTTTATTACATAGCACGTGTACAATAAAATAATTCATAGTTTTCCTTAAATTTATACTTTTAAAGTGGTATTTAGGAGACAAACCAAGATCATTTATCATTTATTATAACATGGAAGTCTTTTGGAATTATTTACCTCTCCAATTGTTATTCCATCTTATCATTTCATAGATATTTACATATATCATCAGAAACATTTTATACATGTCAAAAAGTGATAGTTACCATAGATAATAATAATATCGTATTACTGGATAGCTGAGCTGTTTAGATCAATTCGTCAATTCAGAATAAATAATAAAACAAAATCATTGATAAATGAAACTATATGGATCTGTTTATTGACGGCAATTATTTAAGCGGAAAACCAACTCTAAGTAAATTGTTATTCTTTTAAAGATAACCGGATTCCTAACTGTTAATCTTTGACATTAGGTTTCATAATGTTGTTTGTATCTTTAAGAGCTACATACAATAAATAACTTTTTATCTTAAAGTTCATTAGAATATTATGGTTTAAGATGAAACATTATATAAATTATCCATTAAAACTAACAGGGAAAAAACCACCTTGAGCAAAAAAAAGGAAATTTTTAAAAGATTTATTCAAACTAAAAACAAACCAGTTAGTGTTTTGATTAATACTTGCTTCCATTTACTTGTACAAATACCATGTCTTCGAAATGATACCAAGAGTTTCCCTTCATACAGTTGACTAAATGTTCCTAAATAAATTAAGGAAAAACTTTCAACAGATAGAGACGTTTGTGAATGATTTAAATCATAATAATTTTCAACAGATGAAACAGTGGTATTTTTATTAGTTGCAAACAAACATAACGCATCATTTTAGAAATCTGTTTCTATGAAAAAGGATCAATGTTAAATTCACTTGGTATTGTTTGCTTGTGTCTTCCCATTCCTGTGCAATTGATCAGTCTCTTGTTGGCATATATGCATGCTGTACCGAATTCCTCGATATTGTCTTAAGTCACAAGCTTTATAAGCAAAGATGGATAGTGACTAGCAATGGAATTCAGGATACGCGTTTCGTCCTAATCGGAACTCGTCAGCTGGATGTACCTGCATCCAACAGTTGATGTCCACTCCATGATTCGAACCCATTACTATTCGCTTCAAACGCCATCGCGTTATCCAAAATAAGACGAAATGAGCGCCTTGGATTACACTGCTAGCCACCATCAATCTCTGCTTAAAAGGACCAGTGTTGTTCTTAATAACTTTTAGCTTTTTGAATTGTATGAAAAACTATCAGATGCTATACTGCCAGTCAGAAAAATACTGTATTCTTTTGGTTCACAGTCCAGTACAGGCTTTGGTTGAGGACTGTTTTTATGTGAATAAGTTAATCGATTACATTTGTCACTTGTGCTTACTAATTAGTATGAAATTTGAGTACAAAGTTACCTATGGATTTATACTGGTCGACTGGAATTCTCATCACATGGGTTGGATCAAATGTACGTTTATTACGATATGGACTCTTATTGAAATTCACGTTCTACTTTCATTTCAACTTTGAGCAGTCCAATTACGTTACTTACTTAAAGATTCCCAGCAGATTATATATGTATATATGAAAAATAAGTTGCATAGACTGTTGTATTTACAGATTTGCTCTTGTGTTAATTTTATGAAATTAATTACTATTGATTATTTCACTTAATACTCTAAAGTAACTAACTGGAATATCATGAGAAGCAAATCTGTAGCAGTAACGAGTACATAGCTACTCTATTCTTCTAATCACTAGAGTCTTCTGTCAGTAAAGCAGAGAAAAATTATTGCAGTATAAGCACAATGCTTATACTGTATAAGTAGTTGAATTTTGTTGTTTGTGTCAAAAGCTCACTGTTGGAGGCAATGACTAAAATTTACATGAAGAACATTTGACTTGACTGTACTAATAAATGAAAAACAGACGTTTGTAGAGTTTAGTAAAATCATTAGTAAGGTGTTTGTGTTTAACTGCAATTTAAAATTAATCCTATCACTGATTACACTGACCATAACCTCCATTAGTTATTTCAAACACTGTTTAGTTCAATGCAATGATTTATTCTGGCATACAATGCTCGAGAGTAATTACGATATTTCATAATGGTCCAGTGGAGTCACTTCTAGTTTACTCAGTCAATAATAAGAGAAAACTTTTGACTTATTTAAACACCTACATGTGATCTGATTTGACGAAGCCGTATGTCTTAAAAGCCTACTTTTCAAATTACTTAATGAACGACTGATAGTAATAAGCACATAACTGTTCCATATGTAACACAAAAATATCATTACCTTGCAGAACCACATTGTTGAAGATAATTTTATTCAATGGAACGTGTATATCGGCCAGAATATTAGTTGGATCACGTGCTTTTGGACAAATAGACAGTAAAATTTCATCCTCATTACTCGAACAACCTAAAATACATTATATATATACATTATTACATTCTTTTCATGAGAATAGTATAGAGCTTAATCAATATGAGATAGAATGTCTTCCATACATGACAAAAAAAGATCCTCAAATTTGAAACAACTTTTTGTTTTACATTAGGGCAAGTAACAGATGGTTACTTAAAAAGAATGTTAGGAATTAACACTTCATTGATGCATTTGTAATTTACTGTGGAATCATGTCTTCTACATAAACGTCATCTATATGTACATATGCTTTTCACACAGGTTTACAATTACTTCATTGGAAAAAATCACTCACGTTTGATATAAAGGTAAGGTCAGTTGTTGTTTTTTTCAATTAAAATGTTTAATTTCCTCAATTATTCATACCTAGTAATGAAGTTTATGCCAGCCGAGTATCATTCAGTGAACGGAATTTTAATGTCTCTTTCGTAAATACTTATTACATTTACATTCCAAACTTCAAAGTTATTTAATACACATAAATATTAGTATAGCTGGACAACAAAATAAAAATGCTCTACATAAATAAAGAAATGATACTGTGAATAGATAGAAAAAAGAAAAGAAGCTTAATCAAGATTTAATAAAAGGATAAAAGTAAATTCCCTAGTGTAGCCGCGATCGCAAATAATCGGCCCTCCCTCCAGAAATGCCATTGTCAAGGAAGTCTTAGTAATTTTCTTCACATTGAAGAGCCATTTTTGTAGGGGCGAGAGCAAGAAGCGAACAAAAGTATTGCACACAGAGGTCTCATGGAAGGGAGTTAATAAGCACTAAATCCAAATATATAATTGGCACTGGCTCCAAAATCCTGAGGGATAAAATGGAGCATAAACCTTCTTTTGGTTGTTGATTATCATTAGTCGGAATGTTCTCATGTTGACCTATGGTTTTGTGGGTAATGTCATTAGAATAAAGTTTCACAAAATGGCTTTGTAAGAAAACCGCCTGAATTGATATGGGCTTATATGCAGTATCCCAGTCCACAAACAATTATGACGACTATTATTGATGAAGAATACGTTCTCGCTCCCAGCTCTTGTTTGTAAATACGATGTTTAAACACACCTAAATTCACACTTTGAAATTAAGACAAATGTTTCCATTTACATATAATGCACTGTACGTTGTCTCTCAGATAGCTAGATTTGATTTCGTTTTTGCAATTCAGTAAACTTAGCAAGTTGAAAGTAATTTGCCTACTAAACACAAAGTACTGCTACAGTTGCCTAATTGAACAATAGGAATGTTTTATACTGCGATCTAGTTTGTCAGCTTATGTTTTTATAACCTGTTTTATGAATAGACTTACTAGATTGATTACTTTGGCCTGTAATGCTTGAACTACAGTGTGTTGTATTATTTGCCTTCACCCAAGGGGATTCACTGTTTAAGGAAGCCATCTCTTGCTGTTGAACACATTCACTAATAATTAATTAACAAATAAAAATTGATAATGAATAAATCGGGACCGATTACTAAATAATTCAATTTATCCTGAATATCAAATTATTCAGCAGTATACACATAAGCAAACTAAAATACACTGAAGAAACAGTAACTTTCAAACCAATATTGCTGTATAACTGCCAATTACCTGATCTCCAAAGATGAACTTGTGTAATATCCGAAGAATAGTTAGATCATTTATAAACCTGAAACTATGATATGTGAGGCTTATGTCTCTGTTATTTCAACAAAATCTATTCATCTCATAAATAGTGGCAAGCTTAATACAATATCTACAAAACGAACATATTCAGAAACCTAGGTTTATATTTCTTATGATTTCGTGCATATTGTACTATATCTGAATACTTTGTACACTGTTCTAAGGTTTTCACTTTCTTCTAAACTGGCCATTAAACTACGTATTTGATTGAGATAGTGAATCGATTGACCACCATGTTAGACCACCATCGAAAACCTTGAAGCAGTGGACGAATGCTCCGTCCGAGTATAGTACTCCTCAGTAGTGCGCATCCAAGGTCCCATTCGTGGGATTCGAACCCAGGACTTTCGATCTCACACGTGAACATTTAACCTGTAGACCACTGAGTCGGTATCAAATGGTGTTAATGTCTAACTTCAACCAATTCACAAAATTGCGAGACCATCATCCATTGTCTGATACAGAGACCTGTCTCTGTCTGACACGTATTGGTTTCCACTGGTCACGGCTACTAACTAGAACACCGAGAATTTCCTCACGAAGCTAGCCACTAGTGAGCACATGGTAATTATCAGCATAAGGTTTGGAGATTGTTAAGTTTTCGATTGTGATTAAAACACTAATATGCCCCCAAATACTCAGGTACAAATGAGCATGGAGAGAGTTCACTCTCCCTTTCTAAATGTTCTCACATGGTCACGCCTATGCGGCCACTGCCAGGGTAGTCCTATTTACTGCCTTCTCGTAGCAGGGGTTTTGTTTACAAGATTGAGAGGACAAAGAACGAATGTCTGGCGCATGAAACGGGCTGATAGATAGGGAAGTTGGAAAACCCTGGTTTCAAACTGATGGTGCACATGGGCTCCAGGTTGTTGAGGGAACAAATGGCGTATGAACCTATTATTGGTCACTTGCTATCATGGGACCGCATCTCCTAACGTTTCTCCAATGCCTCGTGGATTAGACCTGTAGATCAAAGCATCAGGGTGTGACCTCCTAAGAAAACCCACTGATACGGTCTGGGCGCTCGGGCAGTATCATAGCCCTCACAAAAATCAATGATAACTACTACTGGCCTCGTTGTCATTGTGTGGCGCCTATGTATTTTGTGCACCCTTGAACCAATGTTCATGTGTTCAAATAAATAAATAAATATTTAACAAATACATGACCAGGCCTTCAAAATTTGTCCTACTTAGTGAGTGATATTTACAACTGCTAACGGGATTGACGTTAAGAATGTAACTCAATAAATGTAAAGGTATCACAGTATCGCAAAGATAAGAAAATCTTAATGAAAAGTCCCAATCTGAACTAAATAACACCTTACTTGTTTTACTAAACAGGAGACACCTGTTTTTTTTAAACAAACGTTTTGTATCTGTTAGGTCAAGTCTAACTTTTCCTTAGACTAAATGTTATTATGGAGCGGCAGTAGAGATTTAAAAAATCACATAAACAATTTCAATCAACAGGTTCATAATACCGTATCTATTAACAATCTAACAACCGAAGTAGTAGAATGATATCTGATGGTTAACTAACAAATAATTACTTCACAATTGCTTATCTCTTGATCAAAAGTGATGCGTTATCCACTTTTGATTTGATAAGGTTGAGACTGGTTTTAGAGTGGTAATTGTAACGTAAAAGCTTAATTGTTTTATTCGTAGGAGTATGAAAGGAATAATCCATGTAGATTTTAGGGGTGTTATTTTGAAATAATCATTTTCTATAATTATACTAACAACATAATCACTTGAAACATACACTGAAATGTTTTGTTTATTTAACTTAGCCGAATATGAGTCACAAAACCGTTCCCTATTGGAGCTAAGGCATTTGCACTTAACTACTTATTAAATAAAAATCTAATAACACTTATCCACAGTTGATATAACAAATATTTCATAGAATTAAGATAAAATAATTCAAGAACAATGAGCAGTATGAGAAGTTTAAAAAATACGTTAGCTGAAGGATAGAACAAAGTCGTACTTATAGTTTAAATCCAAGAGTTCAGTAACTGTCACCTTGGAAAAGTTTAAAGTATTTATAAATAATATAATTATTTATATAAATAAGATAAATATTTTGTTTAGTGACCAACTAATGTTAAGCAAAAGTTTACAATATATTCACAAGGGACTACTTAATTTCCAGTAATATACTCTAGAAAAAAGAAGGCTAAACTATTCTAAAAAAGACGAACTGCAATTGATCTTTCTTTGCTAGGACTGTCTTGATCTTTTAGTGATTATATAATATCAGTAATTTGTTGATCCATAACAAAATTTATTAAATTGACTTCAATTAATTTTCCATAATCAATATTAATTCCAAAACAAATATATAGAAACATGAAAGAATTCCATAATTATTTCAACATTATTCTTTTAAAAAGCACTAGGTGTAAACTAAAAACTGTGTCGGTGAGACGATAATTTATGGACGACCTTTAGGTGACGCAAAAGTGACCTTAAGAATGTCCACCTATCTACTAGAGCTAAATAAGAGTTGTAAACCTGTGTGAAGAATATGGATTATGATTTACAGTTGATAGTTAGGGTTACGAATTAGATTTATGGTTTACATTACGGACTTAAATCAGCTAAAATGCCAATATGCTATTTAACTAAATGGATGAATGAATTTCGAGACAAAATCCAAGACTCATTACCCTAAATCTGATTGGTTCGTTCATAAATTATAGACGTGCCATTTTTCCCTCAAAATATTTACTAATACAGTGAACTAAATCGATTAGATTTTTAAATCTTTTTACATGGTATCTCAAATTAATCAGACAAAAAATGTGTGAATCTATGGTTTATCATTTATATGTACTTTTCAATAAGTATCTGTTGAATACCAGATGAAACAGTTTACATTCTTTATACGTCCTACTATAATTGTATTATGATCATTTGTATTAAAAACAACCACAGTTACCGAATTGTCATTTAAATTTATCAGTACATAAAACCTAATCATTTTAATCTAGACGAATTAAGCAAATAATTACTTAATGTAAATGCATATATTTTGTCTATTTATTAGTATCAGAAGGGGTTTTGTGGAGATTTTAGTGATTTCAATAGTAGAAATCATAAGTCAATCAAAGCTAGACCACCATGGAAAACCTGGAAGCACTGGACGTCCTATTATATGATGATCTTACGTTAAAATGCTAATAATGTTTCAAAAAACTTTGTGTAAAATTAGATCCTCATGTTATATTTATCACAAAATGAAATGTTTATAAAAATATAAATTGTTACATAAATAGTCTGAGGCTATGCACAGACCACACCCTGTTTCTGGCTAGCACTAACTTCCGGCACAGTCATCACCGATGTGCCACCTGGCGTCCTCCCTCTGCACCTCAAGCCTGGACTCAGATTGATCACATCGCGATCAGCTACCGCTGGCGTGGTTGTTTACAAGACTGCCACTCCTTTCGGAGTACCTATCTGGACTCTGATCATGCCTTGATCTGCGCCAATCTTGCCTTACTTTTCAGGGGACAACGAAGTAACCGCCACCAAAGGATTGATGTCAGCAAGTTGGTTGCAACTTCTGTTGCAAGTAAGTATCGAATCGAGCTAGCTACCATTCCACCGAAAAGTATAGATGAGCATTGGTTGCAACTTCATGACGCCATGAAAATAGCGAGTAAAGCCGCTTGCGGCTTTGCGAAACGTCCTGCTTATAAGCACTGGGTTTCTTCTGGTTCCTTACAACTCATTGAAGCCCGTCGGTCTACTCCGGGTGACCGTGAGTTTGACCATAAACGAAGGATGTTACGTAAGGGAATTGGGCAAAGCTTGCGTAAGGACCGAGAAGCCTGGTGGTCGAAGCGTGCTAATGAGCTGGAAGCAGCAGCTGCATCTGGTAACTGTCGGAAGCTCTTCCAACGTCAGTAATCAGTATAAGTCTGTTTGGGGCATGATTTTAATTGCTAAAGTTTGGAAAGCACCATGTTATCTGGCGAAAAGTTGTGAAATGATACAAAGAAGGATAAACTGTCGTTTTTCTAATATTGTCAAATTAAGTCATAATGATTGAGATTATGTATCGATCAATGTTAGATCATCATTGAAAACTTGAAAGCTCTAGACGACCTATACTGACAAGTTATAATGTATTATAATCTTAGTGCTGTTAATTAATTTACTAATATCTACCAAATTTCGAGAATTTTTTCTAAAGCTATTAACTTTTATAGTTTAAACTTCTTAATGATAAAAGTTTTCTCCCTACGACTACTCTAAAGCATTTACAATGTGTAATCCGACATGACTGATTTTCCCATCTACAAATATCATTATAATTAACTAACAGATCCACAAGTTATCTAAACATACCCATGTGAATAGAATATTATCTCGTTTAATTAACTTATCATAAATAGATTATAAATACATATCCGCATATATAATCATTTTCATAGATGACATTTTCTATGATTATAATTAGAATACTTAATGTACATTTTTTTATTTTAACACATAGATATTAGTACAAGGAGGCACCAAATATTTGATATGTGTGAGGGTTGTGATACTGATCGAGTGCTCAAACCGAATCAGGTGGTTTTCTTAGGGGGCCACATCCAGAGCCTTCGACCTGAAGATCTGATACAAATATATCGTAAATAACTTACATTGTTTTTATATTAGATAATCCATGTAATCTTGAATGTAATTCATTATATTTAGATGATTGTTTTATTCTATATAAATAATTTTTATATTTCATTGCTAACATTTTAGTTCGTGAATTTTTACATTCTAATCTACGTGAATTATTATTATTAAAATGTATTTTATGCTGAGATATTTTATCTAATAAACTATTTAAATTACTTGAATTATTATCAGTAATATCAAATGGATTTGTAATATCATTTAAATAACTACAACTTAATGATGAATCGGATGTTTTATGTATGAAATAATTTTTTGAATTTAGATTTGAATTCGATTTGAATAAAAGATTTTTTATAGGATCATGATCAATTGTCATTGATGATTGTGAATATTTTCCATTAACATTAACATTATTATTATAATAAATAGGATTATGAAATATTTTATAATTTTCAATACATTTATTTGGTTCATATGTTAAACTATTAGTTTGTTGATCTGGATCAAGTATAGTTGAAGAAGATATATGAACATTTACTGGATTGATTAATTTATTAACATTGCATGTATGATCTATATTATTGTTGATATTATTTGCTTCGAAATCATGTTGATGTGTTGTTTTAATAGAATAACATAATTTATTACATAATGTTATACATTTCATAATAGATGAATTAAAATATGTGTGACGTAAATTTTTAGTATATGGATAAGATTGTTTAGAATTTGTTGTTCTTTGATGTAAAATAAATAAAAATAAACAAATACAAATAAATATTAGAATACAAATAATTAATGATAAACTTTCCATTGACAACATTATTTCAGTCCAATAATTTATTATAGAAAATCATTTATTCTATATATTTAATCCAAATAATTTCTGATTGGTCAATAATTTAAACCAATCAAATAATTCTAAAATATTTGTAACATTTTTAATATCGAATAATTTCTTTTGTTGTTGTTTTGGATTAACTTTAAAGAAATAATTATTAAAAGGTAATTTTATTTTGTTTTTCTTTTTGATAAAATAATAATCTTGTTTTATTTTCTTTCACTGACAAATTCATAGACGATGTTCAATGACCTTTTGTGTTTGTTTTATTTCTTTGAAAAATTGATTTTATTTCCTTTTTAAAAATAAAATAAATTCACCTTTAATTTAGATTACTTTTCAAGATAGTGAATTTATGGAAATTATTTGAGTTTATTTTTTTTAATCGTATACTGAACTATTGAATGAGTGACTTCAAACACTTTAATGAGACAATCGGAGAGGGAAACATAGTTGATAATATGACATGAAATTTTTGAGTACATTTATGTATAACATATTAGGGTAAATATATTACAGAATTCTCAAACTGCCATATATCTATTCGTTAAGTTTGCAATGATGTTTATATCAAACAAAACGAAATAATGTCATAAAAAGTCAAACTATACATTATTTCTAATGGATGTAAGACTCAAAATTAAATCACCTTAAGTTATCGCTTGAGCTTCTGTTCTAAATGTGCATATTTGCATACGTTATGACTGTAAAGATTTAAGGATACTTTTAAAAAACTAAAGTAATTTTTTAAAGTTGAAACGATGCCGAAAAACTTCACTATTTTATTACACCTGAAAATCTCTTACTTCAAGATACACTAATAGTTACTTGCCATTAAAATACTTTTATTAGGAAGGCAGGATTAGGAAATTTTTCAAAGTTAATTCATGGATGAATGGGAAACACTTTAATCATTACCATGAAAACAATTGTGTGACAAAAATTGCTTTTGTAACATATATATTGCATTTTTTAGAATAATGCTTAATAGCACAAGACAGCCCGGCCGAAGCTACTACCTTGACGCGGTGGATGGGCTTACCTATCGTAATGACCCAACCGAGCTATATTGGCTGGAACATATGTTCCTGTAGGTTCTACCATGCCAGACAGGTCCATTGGAGAACGGTAAGACTAAAAGCAGCAACTCAAGGTCTGAGGGTGAAGTCGTACTGCTGACTGTAGAGGGGTGTGACAGCAGTAAGGTGTTTCCCTCAGACAACCAGCATCTGCGGCGACGCTGCCTTCCCACAAGGAGAGGTGGGGTTAGAAAAGGTCGACCCTAAAAATGTCACACCTCACCTTACCTCACGGATTTCCGTCTCCGGCGGTAAGGCCCTTTGAAGGACGGAGCTAACACGTTAAAAACCTTCCACGAAAAGGCCGTGCGCGACCGGCCTCAAGCAGTTGTCCTTTGGGCTCTACGGTCACGCTTCCAGGTCGTTAAGACCAACACTAATCCGACTTCCTTCTCAGGTTCTTCAAGAAATACCCTTCCACGGTGTGGGCAGCCGGGGAGTGACATCAGCCCTCATACCCGTAACAGCACACGAAACCAAGTTGGTCACATTCGAATCCTCCCTACACCTAATACCTCTTTTATCTCCCCGACTAACCCTTTTCACGTTTCTTTATCACCTTGCACCGCTAGGGCAAACGATTTGAGTACGCGGAACGTTATTCCTGGTCTCCTGAAACCACGCTCTAAACTACACGTAGGAGCTTTTAACGTCCGAACACTGTCAAATAGGACAGCAGGCTTCCTTAGCTAAGACTTTAGAATCCCACTCCATCGATGTGTGCTGGGTCTCCGAAACGCGCATACAGGATCTGAGTAGCGTCATTCACTTGACCTCACCAGGCCAAAATAAAGAACCGACTCGATTCACACTTCGTGTGTCTGAAAGCCCTGATTCTGCTTCCCGTGGCCTCGCCGGCGTAGGCATAGCATTGAGTCCTAGGGCAGAACTAGCTCTCTTAGAGTGGATCCCAGTAGACAGTCGTTTGTGCGCTGTCCGACTGAACGGAACAGTAAGAATCCGAAAAGATAAGGACATTCGTCGTCGCCTCTTCGTCGTCTCTGCCTATTCTCCCACTGACTGCAGCTCAGATAATGTAAAAGATGAGTTTTACAGAAAGCTCTCCGACCTTCTCCGAAAAGCTAAGCGCTCTGATGTAGTAATAGTGGCTGGTGACTTTAATGCTCAAGTAGGTAAACTAAGCGATAGGGAAAGACACCTGGGTGGATCTTATAGCATCGTGGCTCAAAGAACAGATAATGGTGACCGTCTATTGCAGCTATGCTCAAATAACCGCCTCTTTCTTGAAAATACTAACTTTGAGCATAAGGAAAAACATCTTTTAACATGGTGACCCCCTAATTCATCCCAACGTCGGACCCAAATACATCACATCGCTATCAGCCACCGATGGAGGAGCTCAACAGAAGACTGTTGCTCATTCTGGAGCACATGCCTAGATTCAGATCATGCTCTAGTACGAGCGCGTATCTGTCTGCGTCTTACTGGACGTAGGAAAGACGCTGCAAGGAAACCTCTTAGGGGCCTACTTAATGAAAGTCAAGCTAAGAGTATATTTCAGGAACAACTAGGAAAACATTTAGGCAGCCATGTATGTGATGCCCACCTCGAGGCAGCATGGAATGATATCCGAAAAGCTGTGGAAACAGCAGTGATATCTGCTAGTAAGGTAAACCAGAAGGTTAGGGAGAAACACTGGATCTCAGCAGCATCTATCGCACTGATAGATACTCGGAAACTCATTCCACCTGGCTCTGAACATAACGAAGAGCGGAGTCTGCTTAAGCGCAAGCTGACAAGAAGTCTACGCAATGATCGTGAACAGTGGTGGGTAGCGAAAGCAAGAGAGATGGAAAAGGCAGCGGCAATAGGTAATAGCAGACAATTGTTCAGACTTGTTAAGGAAACCGGAATTAGGAACCCAACCGTTAGCGAAACAGTCTTAGAGAAAGATGGACATATTATACATTCTCAATCCAGGAGATTGGATCGATGGGCAGAACACTTTAGGGATCAGTTCAACTGGCCTTCAGTCACACTTCGGTTTCTCATGATCTCCAGTCAACCTGAATGGCAAGTTAATGTAGGTCCTCCGTCTCTTTACGAAGTTGAAAAAGCCATAGGAAATCTGGAGAGAGGGAGAGCAGCAGGCCCTGATAGGTTTACTCCTGAGATTTTTAAGGATAATGGTTCAGGATTAGCAGTGAGATTAACTGAAGTCTTAGGTAGAATTTGGGAACTGGACGTAACCCCATCTGACTGGTCTCAATCACTGATTGTGCCAGTCTATAAGAAAAGACAAAAGTCCTCTCGTGACAATCACAGAGGAATCAGTTTGGCAAATATAGTGTCTAAAATATTAGCTTCAATAATACTTCGACGCCTAACTAAAGCTCATGAAGAACAGATTAGAGAAAATCAGCCTGGTTTTCGACCTGGACGTGGTTGTATAGACCAGATATTGACAATACATCAGGTTCTAGAACACAGACACACGTTCAGATGCCCCACAATGGTAGTATTCCTCGACCTTAAGGCAGCATTCGACTCTGTTGATCGTAAGGTTCTATGGCAGTGTTTGTCACTGGAAGGAGTACCAACTTGCGTCATTTATGCCGTAGGCGAGATATCCGTCTATCAACCAAAGGACGGGTTCACTGCGCAGCAGTTCGTTCCGTCCTACTTTATGGCAGTGAAACATGGCCGGTAAGAGTAGAGGATATTCGTAGGTTACTAGTATTTGACCATAGGTGTCTTCGAAACATTGCTCGTATATCCTGGGACCATCGAGTAAGTAATGCAGCTGTTAGGAAACGGGTACTAGGTGAGGATAGCAAATCAATTGATGACGTAGTGAAACTTCATCAGTTGAGATGGCTTGGACACGTGTTACGTATGCCCAACCACCGACTACCTCGACGTGCTATGTTCAGTGTTATAGGAGTAGATTGGAAGAAAGCTAGGGGCGGCCAGACCAAAACATGGCACAAGTCCATGAAGTCACTGACAAGTGGACTGAGTCATATTGGTAGGTGTAGACTACCTGGTTGGGGACTGCGAGATGATAGCAACCGATGGTTAGAGACGTTGAATGACATGGCTCAAAATCGTTTGCAATGGCGCAGGTGCATCCACTCTTTGTGTTCTTCCAAATTCTAATCTTCTGAATTCTTCATGTCCCTTTCTTTTTTCTCTTCCCAAATTGATTTCACTGTATTATACTCCTTGTATAACATCTTCAAACCCTAATTTTTCTGATTACAGCTTATAATTTTACATCTTGCACTACGGGATTTGAATCGACTACTGCATCTCTGTGCAAATGCGGTGTGGCAAATCGAACTGATGTACGTACGTACGACGTTCTACGTTGTTACTGACTGACTGACTGCATAAGACAGATGATGTATAGGCCAAGATTATAAAACTGTACCTTTAGTTGCCAGAGTGAAGGGATAAAAAGAACACATTATTACTTTACAGTCGTCAATATTCATTATTCCTGTAGCTTCCAAAAGATTTAAAACAGCTAGTTTGTCAACAGTGTTCGACATAGTGATTCAGTTAATTTATCATTAGTTTAAATTCCACACCAAATGAGTGCGCCATCGGTTAGTTGCGTATTGTTACTAATCATTTTTATCGATAGATTTCCACATATTTTTCTTACAGTGAATTACAATCACCTTTAAAAAGCTTCAGTAAAGCTTCAAGAAACTACTTTTAAAAAGTTAACAAAATTAGAACAAACTAGTAAATTCACGTATATAAATAATTACACACCATTATCGATGAAAACATTCTCTCCAGTCTCTGGACAAAGACAGTATGATTGATAAGACTGTTTATAATTTAAACGCATTAAACCAGAAAAATTTTCATAGAACTAGTTAACCTAAGAGAATATTCAAGGAATAATGGCAGACAGAAGTAACTTAATTTAAATGAAGAACCTAAGTTTGCACTATTTAGTGCTGCAAGGTAGTTTAAAGAATTAGCCACCAGTTTCCATGATATACACAATGTTGAACGATGGTGTCGATTCACAGCAATTCAGTCGCAGATAAATTTGAAAATAAACGACATAACAACTTTGTTGGCTGAGATTCACGGGTATAAATCGAATTATTTTCTAACACTGATCTCATTTAAATTGATGCTTTTGGATCAGGCTTCATGTCCAATGTCATGAAGAGATCATTTTAATGATGTAAAATCATATGATATAGTACTTTGTTCTACATTTATAAATAATAATGATGTCTCACTTTGTTTGTTGTTTGTTTGTCTCATATCAATTCACTTTTGCTTATTTTTATTTCTTAACGTTTTTCACCTAGAAAACTTTTATGATCATAACTAAGAAATATTCAACCTTACACAAACTAAATTCTTTAACGCGCTGTCAGACTTAAACTATCTGATTTATCTATTTCTGAAGTTAATGTATTCGCTATCGCTGGGATAACTTATATACTTTCTGTAATTTGAAAGCCGACAATTTCTTTCTGACAATAATAAAAATTACAGTTTTTAAACTTGAAAACAAACTTTTTTATTTTATAACAAAATGATAAACATTTAAAAAAATATACCTCTCAGCATCATTTGAAATAAATAATAAAAATTCCAATGGTTGAGATCATGAGTCAATTGAATCTAGACTACCATGGAAAACCTGGAAGCACTGGACGGCCGTTTCATACTATCGTGGGACTCCACAATAGTGCACATCCATGATTCCGCCCTGCGAGATTCGACCCCGGGACATATCGGTCTCTCGCGCGAGACCAAACCACTGAGCCCGGTATCCAACGGTGTTAATGTTTATTTCAACTAACCAACGAAATTGAACGACACATCCACCATTGTTTTCAGTGAGTTACTATCTGACAACAGACCCGGTTGAACTCTACTGGTCACTAATTCTAACCAGAACTCCAGGAAATACCTCTTGAAGTCAGTCACTAGTGAGCGCATGCTGATTTGTATCAGAAGGGTTCGCGCGCGAGAACGATTTGTCCTGAGTACGAATCTCGTGAGGAGGGATCGTGGATGTGCACTACTGAGGAGTCCCACGATAGAACGACACGGCCATCCAGTGCCTCCAGGTTTTCCATGGTGGTCCAGCTTCAATTGACTGATGATCTCAACTATTGAACTTATTATAATATCCATAAACATCCATTTCTGATACAAGTAATAAAAAGTTAATTAAAAGAATCTGAATTTATTTTTGATCACTGATTATGAATTTCTAACAGATCATTTTTATAGTTTAAAAGCTGTTGTTTTTATCATTTCAAATCATAATTAATACTTTATATGTAAAAATAATCAATAGAAACATTAAAGATTCCGAATTTCTTAAAGCATTAAAATCTTAATTTGCTTTCCTCTCAAAGTTTGTTGACTAACTTTTGAGTAAAATGTGGTACAAAGCATTCTTTATTTCCAATACTTTATTAAGTAACAAGGTATCCATCTATTTATAACCATACATATAGCGAACGTAAGTTGAGGTGTGGACAAACAATGTATTTTAGTACAAGATCACAGAGTTCTTCGATGAAATGTAGGGACAATACGTTCAATAATTTATTTGCTAATCCTCCATCAACTGTTTCAAACTTCATTGTTCATTCATTGTCACAACAATCGCACTTTGTTCTCGTTCTCTTCAATTCGATCTTCCCAATCTTTGACTGCCAGGTGTTGCACCTCTGATTGGTGTTATGTACTACTTATGTCAACCTTTCAATATTTACAACTGTCGTTCAGTATCCTGAATAGTATGTCTTACTTTAGACAGTAGAAATCTACAGACAAACAGATGGAGTTGTAATTGGTTTACTATTGGGTATCATACTAGCTGACATTTTTCTAGCCAAACTAGAAAATGATTCACTTAAAAAGATTATTCAAAAATTCACATTTTACTACACGTTCATCATCCGTAAAGATAGAAAATCATAATCAGAGTATCTCAGGCAATTTGATGAAGTACACACAGTCACTAGGTTTACATCTGAAGAAGAAAACGAAAGTTGAGTAGCCTGGTCACTTTTTAGATTATCAATCTGGATATATAATTGTAGAGCCTAAAGAGAATATTCTTCGTCCATATATATAATTCTCTTAGTATTTTGAGTAGTTAACACCATTTTCATTGAATTAAAGAACAAAAGACAACCGTTCAGTGAAGCGATTCTCTTTCTTATAATGTACATTTGTATTCAAATAATAAACCATCTCCATGAAAAAATCAAAATTCATACGTTTACAGCAATGAAAACCAGTTGCGATAAACGTTTGATGAATAGTGATAGTTATGTCACAAGTAATAATTTTGATAACCAACCCAGTTATTATAAATTAAATATTATTTAGCTACTAATTTGAATGAAGTAACAGGGATGAAATCATAAGTCGTGAGTATAGAATAAAAGCTTAAGCACAGATATAGTTTACAAAAGAACGGTGAAAATAAAGTGGCATTGAAAATAATCGATGAAGTAGGTCGCGTATTCATTCTGATTATAACCACCACAAACTGAGTTTACAATTTTGATGTTTATATACGTATGTCTCATTCGTCCTTCGTAACGAGGCCTACCTAGTTTCCTTTCATAGTTTACATAGCAGAATGATCTTAGTTGGGTAACCAATTGAAACCAGAAAACACAAAACAGATGTTTTATAACAGCTCGATGCACCTCAGTAGCGCCAATCCACAGCTCCACGTCGGATCATGATCAGGACCTTCGGGCCTCGGGCAAAACCTCTAAACCAATGAGCTGACTTTCAATGGTCTTCATTTTTAAGCTCACTTGCAACTCAATATTAGGTCCACGTACAAAAAATAACGTTTACTGCGCCCAGCGATGACACAGAAACTACAAAATGAAGCATCTAGACTGTGCACTCTCATAATTATAATTCTAACTGCTTCTGTGGAAAAAATTACATTAACCAATATTCTGTGCTGACGTATACCTCTTAACGTGATTGAGCTAAAGTGTAGTCAAAACGATAAACAACTCGACCTTAATCAGTCTGGTTCAAACGTGTCCCAAGACCAATATGAATTTATTACGTCCTATTGTATACTGAGCCACCGTCACTACCACGAAGGTTCTCATGTTTTTTGCACTTCAGACCAGAACCACAACAGTGACAGATATTTTGATCTTTGTGCCCGTCAGTTGTAGATACGAAAGTCATCAATGTCAAAACTGAAGCATTAAATATGATTATCCTATGAAAACAGATATCAAACAAGCAATGTTAGTCAATCAAAAGCTGATCAATGTTAATGAAAATATTTTTTATAAATATTTTTGGAATATCTACAACTTCAATGGATATAATAATAAAAGTGGATAACGCGGTGGCGTTCATAGCGAATGGTACTGGATACAAGTCCCAGGATGAACATCATCTCTGAGATGCAGGTACATCCAGCTGACAAGTCCCAAATAGGACGAAATGCGCTTCCTGGATTCCACTGCTAGCCACTACCCATCTTTGCTTATAATTCGGTACTAAGTTGCAATATTTATTTTACTTCTAAGTATACTTCATTTTAATCAAACATATCGGACAAAATAAATCGAATATTATTTATTGTTGTCAATATTTGATATGATTATTAGACTTATTATTACTTCATTCACCCTATGTTATCTTTATTGATGCCGATAACTAATATTACAATCCCAAATGATTTCATCTATCATAATTTACGAAATCACAGTTTTGATTTAAACTTCTGACTTAAAATCATCAACTTAGCTTTACTGAACTTTTGACTAGTGTATGGTCTTGAAAAACTAATAAGTTCATAATATTTTCTTTTCAATCAGGTTATTCTTATCCTGATTAAAATTAAAAAGTAGAACTTAATGAAAATGAAATGTTTCAATAAACCTTTAACATGATTAAACGATGATTCTAATTCTTTTTTTTCGATCTGGGGTTGTGGAGATTGTTGAGTTTTGATGGAGATCATCAATAGATGAATGT
Source organism: Schistosoma haematobium (assembly GCF_000699445.3). Taxonomy (NCBI): domain Eukaryota; kingdom Metazoa; phylum Platyhelminthes; class Trematoda; order Strigeidida; family Schistosomatidae; genus Schistosoma; species Schistosoma haematobium. The sequence goes on from NC_067197.1 coordinate 25,477,193, forward strand.
TAGACCACCATTGAAAACCTAGAAACACTGAACGGCCATTTCATCCTAGTATGGGACTTCTCAGTAGTGCGCATCCACGATCCCACCTTGCGAGATTCGACCCCAGGATCTTCGGTCTTGAACGTGAACATTTAACCTCTTGACCACTGAGCTGGTATCCAACGATGTTAATGTCAAACTTCAACGAATCCATGAAACTGCGTGATCATCTTACGTTGTCTCAGGTAGATAGATATCTATATCTACCTGACAACATAACTGATATCCTCAACTTTTAAATTATAAAAAAATTACTTTTTCAATTGTATCTAAATATAATTCAAAACTTGTCATTGAAAATTTATTACATGAATAATTTTGTTTTAAACTGAAATATTCTCGTTACAATAAACAATAATATGTAACCTATTTTATTTTCTCTTCCACACAAATATTTATACTTATAATATATATATAAATCATTCATATTTATAACAAGATAGTGAACAAATAATAATAAGTATTGATCAATGACGATTCCTATAATAACACAGAATGTAGATTTATGCATTGAAATAGAAGATTGTCACTGACGTGTGTTCGTAAAAAAAAAGAGAAGAGAGAAAAAGAAAAACAAGAAAGCATGATGTTTTGATGTACTACTCATTATTGTTCCTTGAAATATACTCAGATAAAGTGATGGTACACATCATAATGTAAATAAACAAGCCAACAAATCTTTAAAAGTTTGTCATAAAAACGGCAAACGAGAAAATAAAATGTCATGAATTATTACTAATATTATTATTTCAATTTAGCGGCACATCCACTATTGTCATCAGTGAGTTACTATCTCACAACAGACCCGGTTAGGGTGGAGTTCAATCAGGTCTGTTGTCAGATAGCAACTCACTGAAGACAATGGTGGATGTGTCGTTCAGTTTCGTGGATTAGTTGAAGTTAGATATTAACACCGTTGAATGCCGGGCTCAGTGGTTCAGTGGTTAAGTGCTCGCGCGCGAGACTGATAGGTCGTGGGATCAAATCTTTCAAGGCGGAATCGTGGGTATGCATTACTGAGGAGTCCCAAAATAGGACGAAACTGCCGTACAGCGCTTTCAGATTTTCCATGATGGTCTAGCCTCAATTGACTCATGATCTCCACAAAACCCTTTCTGATACCAATATTATTATTGTTAAATAAAGTTTTCTAGTTGTCTCATCTTTCAAATTATTTCCTTTTCGTTTGTTAAATTAATACATATTTTTTTCATGTTGGCCTTCTTGTAGTACTATGCAAGCCCACATAGTTTATTCTAGCTTCTGGATAGTCCAATCTATTCATTCTTCGTGAGTCACGTTATGACCTTGTTAATTATTCACTTATCAACCCTGACTGTTTTTATGTAAGCAAGTGCCTGTGCATTTTTTATCTTACTCATCCTATGGCTGTAACTTATTTTTGTATGACTACAAATGTTCATTAACGCTTGGCCCACATGTGCCTTCTCCACTGCGCGCCATTACGCTTCGCTCCCTTCGCTTTGTCACTCTTATTGTCTGTGCAGATCAATAAATGTTCAAAATACACGTATTCAAAAACCCATTCTTTTATTTGACTTATTTATTTATAACAATCAACCCAATGCTCAATTTATTCGAAATTATCAAATCAAACCTTGGTAATAATACCTATTTAATTCTGTGATTCAATAATGTTATTTAGGTCGATGATTATATATGAGGACAACCAAGATGTATATTTTGACAGGAATCATTCGATAACAAGCAGTAAACGATCTATTTGGAGTCAAATCCAGGGCTACTAAATTCTCACTGTTAAATATTAACATTGAATAAATATATTATAATCCGAAAAAATCCTACTTTAGATAACCTCTCAAATATTTTATTTTGAGAATGAATGATCATGTCATAGTTTTGACAGATCAAATTGTTTATATTCAAACAGTGATGAAGTATGACTCAAAATATTTAATAACTTCGTGATCTTGAAGGAGCTCGTTTCGATTTTTTAGTGTGGTAATTAATGAAGACAATAATTTATGAAAAATATTTTGGTATTCTAATCCTATTTTCATGGTAAACCTTTTTTTCCATGGAAGGAAATAGTTTGAGTGACTTGATGTAATACGTCCATCGTCAAACACTGATAAATCCGTACAGACTTTGAATGTTCCCAAAACAATCGGTACGAAGAGAAAACTTATCCTTCATCCTGTTTTTAATATTAAATAATATTTCTTATAATTGTAAACATGATACGTCAACTATTTACATGTATCGCATACGGGTTACATTTATTCAACTACTTGAGTAAACATCATTCACAATATTTTAATGGATATTTTTCACCAAACGAACCTTTCTGTAATAGATTATTATCTTTATGAATGATTCAGGTAAACGTATATGGCCATATTGTAACTTGGTCTGTAGGATTCGATCTGTACCAAGGAGGACATGACACACATGACATTGGTCACCATAAAGTGATCAATCAGTTATAAACTCATCTCAGAACTATAGGAGATCAGTCGTGGCCCAGACACCTTAGTGATAACGTATCTGACTGTGAAGCTAAATGACACAGGATCAAATTCGTCAGGGAACATCAATTCCCTCAAGGTCACAGGTATACCAAGCTGGCAAGTGCTAAATAATGCGAAACCGAGGTCCAGAGTTTGCTATCGACTACCTCCAACCACTAATTCATCTCAACATAAAGCACGCTATGTCGAATCATTTGAAATAGTGTCCATATTGAAACTTGGTCGGTAGGATTCAACCTACACTAAGGAGGACATGACACACAAGAAATTGTTCACTACTCATTGATTAACCGAATGTAAAAAACATTTGAGCATAGATGTCATTCAACTACTGTTACCCCAGGACAATATTCAATGAAATGAAACATTTAGGGAAAGAAAATTATACCGAACAAAATACTCTGCTCTTTGAAACCTTTCTCCAATAAACGACTGTCAAATTAATTGATCCGGATTAGTAATTAAAGTTTTCCAATCTTCGTTCAAATCATAAATTATCAATCAAAACATAATCTGTTCATCGATGTTTTATTTTCTGAACAAATTTTTTTTCAAAAAAGTTTAAAAGTTCATTAACCTTGTTATGTACAAGATAATACAAAGTTTTTAAAATCATTATAAGAACATAATGTTTTGCAATTAAGCATACTACAGAGTTCCCACCGAAAAACCCAAATGTTTAACATTAATTAGTATATGATTAGTGTCTAGAATTGAAACCAATAAACATTTTCACACACACTATTCAAATCAGTTAAGGATAATAATATTGTCTCGAAACTAAATGTCTTTCACAGTTTTACATCGTCATTACGAACCATATTTTTATTCTGATAATCACTTTAAAATCTAAACTATAATAAATCTGATCATGATATAGGTATCATTACCAAGGCTTGACTTGATAATTTCGAATAAACTGAGCATTGGGTAGATTGTTATAATATATACATATATAAGATATATTGTAATATCCCAATGAGTAGAAAAATTAGATATTCTGACGTTTTGTGACTCACTGTAAGCCACTTCTTCAGAGAACTAATAACCAAATTAAAATTAATCCAAGTTTAAACAGTAAAATCGAACAACGCAAGAATATTATGTGCGATTGACGTGTTCAGACTTGTTTTTTTATTTATCACATATAATGTTCTCGCGTTGTTTCACTGTACTATTTAAACTTGGATTCATTTTAATTTGGCTATTTGTTCTCCGAAGAAGTGGCTTACAGTAAGTCACGAAACGTCAGAAAATCTCATTTTTCTACTTATTGGGATATTACAAATATCCTACTTTATTTATAACTGATCATGAAATGTTTCAAATTTATCAACGACATTTAAAATTTACAACTTAATTTATATTTACCAGATACTAAACAGGTTATAAATCATTAAATGAAGAATTGTAGCTTAATTTACATTGATTTACTAGTCATTTATAGTATTTAAAGAAAAATTTGATTCCAGTTCCATTCAATTACTCAAAAGTTTGTTTCTAGTATTGATTAATATACTTCAAAAACTTTTCCAATCATTTTTAGATTATAAATAACCTTGATTATATGTAGATGCACTTCTTTGAATTATCAGTATGTCATTAGTGAGTATACGTTCAAGAAACTAATGATTCACTTTTATTATGTATTTAATTCAGTTACTAAGGAAGTTGAGAATATGAGCAAATTATATAAAAACTGTCAGACGTTGTTGAATGGAAAGGCATGTGAAACATGTAAAGTGATATGAAATTTTATTGAAAACAAGGATTAATAATGAAACAGTATGATTTTTGTCATTTCAAGCAATTCTGAATTTCTTAATCTCCTAAATTTTAACGATGTTTGTAATCTATTATCTCTTACTTTTTAGTACTATGTTATTGTGATGAATAGAAGTATTTGAATTATAGTACGAACTAAGAATCCCAGAAATAACGTAATCGGATCAAGAAGTACTAGATAACCACGAACGAATGTACTGTATTTAGAATTCGAAATCAAGCATTCAACAAGTACAAAGGTATCATTAGTTCATTCAAACACCACAGTTATCCACATCAGTTTCTACAGCTAGATAATAATTGTACTCTTAGGCGATAATACGCTTCGACGTATAAGAATTGTTTAGACAGATTGTTAGAACAACATAGCTTGTCATAAATGGGTATTTGAGTAAGAAACATTGAAGCACTAATTCTAAATTATAATAAATTTACAATATGTAGATACAGTATATTAAAAGGGTAATGCATCAATAATAAATCAATAATCAATGATACGCAATAATCGAAACCAGATCAAAAACTTCTTAGTTTTAGAGGGGTTCAAAATAAGAAATTATTAAATTCATACATCGAATTTTATCAAACTTATTATCCATTTGTGCTGGATAGGATATCAATTCCAAATTGTGAAGCCTGATTGTTTCAAGTAGGATAATGCTTAAAGTATTTCAGAAAACTAATCAAAATACAATAGATATTAAGAAATAGATAACTAATACCGGACTTATAACACAGTTATAATAAGGAACCATTCATAAACAGTAATCTGAATTTGTTCCGAGTATTTGCAAAAATGAAACTAGCTCATTACCATTTGACTGATGTTTGTTTTATAGTCAACAATAAAACCTATTCATAGTATTGTATGGTTGATGCGTAAAGAATATTTTTCTATTCAGTCTATTTATTTTAAAGACATATCTACTTCAATGGTGTCCTCTATTGTTCTTAAATAAACTCAGATAAAAACATCTAGAAACAAGTATTAACAAATCAGATTTTAGCAACTGTCTTTGCAGTTTTAGCGGTATATATATTCTTATTTTAAGATTAATCCCGTAATTTATTTAACAAATGTTATTTTTCTAAAACCTAAGCATCAGCACTTGTAAAACAATTACCATAAACTATGAATGGTATCATCATGCGTTTGAACAGTTTTAATCGATGAAGAAGCTGACAATATCGATCAATCCTCAGTTTATCGGTAAAATGTATGATACCATTGTTAGTTTTTAATTCAGTCAAATACGTTTTTCTGATACTTGAATTATTGAAGAGGTGAATTTTAACCTAATTACTCGTTGGCTTTTCAAGCGAGTACTATCCAACCAAAAGTTATTAAAGTATCATAAATCTGATTTATTACTAACACTTTTACACTAATTTTAATATCATTAATCAGTATATTGTATTCAATAAACTAATCGATTATTTTGGTGTTAGTTAGCCTGGAACTTTGATGCATTCATCAATAAAAACTAAATAAGTAGTATTTATGAGAATGAAGATACTTAACACATGGAAAGCATGATAAAAATATGGTGAATTTCCTATAATTTAATTAATATTTTTCAGGAAAATTGTTTAAATAGAAACATAGAATTCTCTATGTTGTGCCATCAGTGTAATTACATACTCTAGTTCTCTATTACCGTTTAGTGGCCCTATATCTGACTCCAGTTTGTTCGTTTCTGATTGCTTTTGAGGGGTACATGTCGCCTATCATAGTATATAAATATCGATTTAGATCGCGTTAGTGAATAAAGGAATTAAATAAGCCAATTACGAGAATGGATTATCAAATACATATATTTCGTAAACTCACTGATCTGGGCAAATAATCAGAGGGACAAAGCGAAATGACGTGCAGTGGAGAAGGCATGTAAGCTAACTCGACTTAATCAAGTGTTAGTCGATATTTATAGTCACATAAAAATAAACTACAGATATGTGATGAGTAGGATAAGATGTACACACACATATTCATGGTTGATAAGAGTTCAATACAATTATTGAATATTTAAAATTGTATTTTATAAACTGCAAAAATGATTTGTCATTTAGTTTATTTATTTTTTTTAAAAAACTCCCCCGGAAGCCCTTCGTGGGCTGCTGCCGGTCTCAAGCCCGGATAAAGGAGGAGGGTTGGGCATGAGATTAGCGACCCTATCCCGTGGAAAACTAACTCGCTAAAAAAACGCCAACCAGAAAAAAATTCAAACTGTTTAAAAGCAAATTTTAAAAAAATCCCTTGTTACTCTTTTTATTAGTTTTATTATTTGTCTTAGATTGTTTACCTGATTCCGTACATAAATATTGACCAAGAATAATTTATTTACATAGTATTAACAATATCGTCATATATCTCATCAAATGAATCAGTAAACATGTAATAGCGCACAAATATCATATTGTTTTTCACTGATTTAAATCATTTAACTGAAACAAATAGAAATAATCTTAACACTAATAGTCAAGACAAAAATGATAAGGGGAGAAATTCACCATGGATATGATTATAAGCATATTATCTATCATTATATGTATCTCTTATTATCCAATCTCCAAGGTGTTTTTAATTCGTCGAATAATGATATTCTTACATATTCCATATCAATAAAACGTCATATGAGTACTTACACTTGAGTAAATGAGTATAAAATCTAACATCTAAAATGATTGATTCAAGTTTGTTTATCATAGATGTTCATTATTTTAGAAGTGTAACACATTCTCTCTCATCTATATCCTGTCACGAATACGATATAATGAGGTAGAGCCATCTCAAAATCCAAGTCTTTTGAACTCTTGAAGTATAGATGCGAAAATGTTTGTAGCAAGTTTACAAAATCCCTTCCTCTGTCAATCCGCCGTCAAAGAGTTCTTATTTATGAGTATCCTATATAATGGACTGATAATTTTATTAAAATAATAACTAACTCAAGTTCTAGTAGAGCAGTGATTAAATAAATTTATTACGAAGATTAAATGATCAGTGAATTTTCATCTAATTTATTACTTGTATAAAACAAATGATATCTGAATGCTTTAAAATGGTGTAAACTCCCTTATAGGCGTTTAGGCCACTAATTAACTGTTCAAACGTTGATCAGTGACAGAACTTAAGATCTTTTACTCAAAATATCACTATGTTAGTAAAAATATTTAGTGGAAGTACCATGCATTAGACTGTACAGTGTTAAAATCATTTAAATGTTTCTATGTCTTATACTTGTACAAGCAAAACCAAAATAAATAATTTCACATTTTCTTCTACAATTTCTTCAAGCTATAAACTAATGTTATGAACTGTTTAACATGTTTGGTGAACCGAATACAATGAGGAAATCGGATTAAAAAGTGTTTATGAGACTTTTAGTCGCTCAAAACCTTTCAATCATTCGAAAAGTCACTCTTTTCATGGCAAAAAAAATCATCTTTGAATTATGATGCTTCTCCAATGAACTAAAGAGATCCGAAACTTATATGTTCATGTATAAAAATATTATGGAGCCCAGGAAATATAAAGTGTACAGATTTTATAATAATCCCTATTCAAATGAACTTTATTTAAACTGACGATGGCAACAGTGAATTAATCTTACATAACTACGTTCTTAGGCTAGCTTTAGTTACTATCTATAATTTACGAATATTACCGTAATATATTTTCGTCATGCCTTGTCTAAGTTACAAATGATCTAGTTTATTTTCCATTTATATATAAAAATATAAAAATTTGACTATTTTAATAGATTTGCCAAACATATATGGAAAAAGTTGACTAAACACTGTAGTTTGATATTTTGGAATAACAGAAAAGTTAGTCAATACACTTCTGTCTACAATTCATAGTATTATTTTATTATATACATGTTTCAGGTCTCTCATAAAAATGTTGACTTAATTAAACAATTTTGAATGTTAAACAACCAACATATAAAGATGATTATCTGAGTTAAGGTCTATGCAAAAAAACTAGACAACATACAAGCAGTTACCAGAGATCTGTTGACAAGCCAAATATCACTTTTGTTCACTTATGATGAGGCACATATAATAGTCTGCGGCTAAGGAACATGACAGTGTCTCTCAATGTGTTTTCAGCATTTGAGTGGATGAACGTGCGTTTAAATAAAATAATTAATCATTTGATTCGTGTTAGTAAGCGATTGGAGCCTATTAAGTTTTGTTATGTAAAAATTAATTTAAATTGTTACAGTGTAAAACCCAAGAATTTAGACTAAAACACTATAGAAAAATTAATCATGCCATTCTTTTGTGGATACATTAATGTGTAATAAAATGTAATGTTCACATTAATCATTCAGCTGGTTGACACTCGTATTTAAAAGGTGAATTTCAGCTCAAATAACTGAATGGCAACATTTACAACTACTTCACCGGGAGACTCAAGCTTGGATCAGTGGGAAACCGTTAGGCCTTCTCAAGTAAAATCACCTCCAGTTGACGAACACCAACAAGAACCGGAACTGGATTATTTTTCTTTAACCATTAAACATCGAACAAGTGATTTGAGATAGTAAGCATCATAACCTACCACAAAATTTACTTTCTGAAATAAGATAGCTAAAGATATAGAGAGAGTGAGATTCACAACTGTTATCCATGAGCGTCCACTGGTAATGCTGTAAACTGTGGATACATCATATACATCCTTCGATCTTGGTAGATAGTTGTTTTGTTATATAATTAACAGTTTATTACCTGGTTGGTAAAATCCAATTATCAAACTACTGTTTCCAGTCTGTTTACAAATATGTATCTACTTAAAAAGAACATTAATGATTAATCATGGGTTTTTTATGTTGCATATGAGAAACATTGATTAGTGTATTCTATAAATTTTGTTAGAATAAGTAGGGGTAATATTTGGAAAGTTTTCAGATGAATATTGAACTGGATTTCGTTTCTTTAAAGATTGGTTATTTATTTATTTTCACTTTTTCCTACTTTAAAACATTGAACGATATCATTCCGTTGACGCCTACCCCATTTTTTCCAATACTACGGTATCATCTATTAATGTGACTGTATAGAATATATATTGAAGGTTACATTTTGTGGTAGGTAATAAATAAACAGTTTACCTTTCGTTATAATTACCGAGTTTTATCATAACGTGAACTAGCTAGGTTTTTAGAATTGAGATAGTGTAGTGTACTACATTGGATATTTCTTTTGCTACATAAAAGTAAGTAATTAATGACATTTTCTAAACAAATATTTATCCGAAGGGAAAATCAAAAACTACTGCCATCGTACAGTTACCTATTTTTTAGGAAGCAGATAATAAATGGATGAGACTATAATTTATGGACGAACTTTGGGTGACGCTAAATTGACCTCGAGAATGTCCACCTACTTACTAGGGTTGAATGAGGGTCATAAACCTGTGCAAAGAACAAGAGTTATGATCAACAGTTGATTGTTAGGGTTAGGAATTAGATTTATGGTTTTCACCACGAACTGATATCAGCTAAAATTCCAAAACGCTATTTAGACAAATGGGTGAATGAATTTCGAGACAAAATCCAAGACTCGTTATCCTAAATCTGATTGGTTCGTTCATAAATTATAGTCTCTCCAATAAATGATGTTTAACATTTGATTTTTTCCAGTCCTAGTTAAAAAATGTTTCACTGTTAGTTATTACCGAAAATGATGAGGAAATTCTTATTGCTCGCTAAGCCTTTATGAAGATTAGATGATTGGAGACAATAGTCAGAAATCTTTGAACCTAGATTTTTTCTTAGTTAGGACTCGTCATGAATTCATCTGAAACCACATAAAAACTTACATTGTTCGTTTAATTAAAACCTGTCACCCAACACAGTAGTTAGAGATGTTATCGTTAAACTAATAAAGCTAGAAATGATCTCCAGTAGAAGTGGAATCCCTGATTACCGGATAGAAGCCACTATCAAGTCTGTCTAAATCTTATCACAAACGTTATCTAGTTTTTAAGTTTTCAATCGGTTAAAAAAGATAATAAAATAAACTATTTGAGTGCCATGACATAATGCTCTGTTGATATGATGTGTCATTTTATCTTGATATAATTACAGACAATTAACTATATTTCAATCTTTTGCCATGGTAGACTATCGTTAGAATCTGATGTACATAAATGAAATTAGTATGATGACTAGAAGCATTTGAATTATTCTATTAACTAGGAATTCCCGAAATAGTGCAATTTGATGTTAGTAGGACTGGATGGACACAAATGAACGTATTGTGTTTGAAACCAGCTGGTAATCAAGTAAAAAAGAATCATTGTTTTGTACAAATACCACAATTAGATCAATCACTTTCATGAATGTACGTTTTACATAAGGTCAGCTTGAGTTGATCAACAATTCTGATATTTTTGAAAGAGTCAAATAACAATAACTTTTAGATTGCAATCATGGTTACGCAAAATTTCTATAAACAACAGAAGTTTATTATTAAATTACTTTATGAACTAACCAGCATATGATAACATTCACTTTTGCATCTTCGCCATTAATACCTACTTACTTATGCCTGTTACTCCTAATGGAGCATAGGCCACTGACCAGCAGTCTCCAATACACTCTGTCCTGAGCCTTCCTTTCCAGTTCTATCCAATTTTTGTTCATTTTTCTCATATCTGTCTCTATTTCTCGGCGTAATGTGTTCTTTGGTCTTCCTCAGTTCCTTTGGCCTTGAGGATTCCGTGTAAAGGCTTGCCTTGTGATGCAGTTTGGTGTTTTCCTCAATGTGTGTCCTATCCACTTCCACCGCCTCTTCCTGATTTCCTCCTCTGGGATCTGGTTTGTTTTCTGTTGGGATATTCAGAAAAATATCCCAATAATTATCCTGTTAAGTCTAATGATGTCCTTGGACTTTAAATGGACATTCCCTATTGGTCAATGTTTATTTCACTTGTCAACCATTGTACAAATGTTGTTTTCTATTTTATGGTACGATGTGGTCTGTTTGATTGGTATATAAACAGAGTATGTCTGAAATATAATGATTCGTATCTCAGAGGCTGAGACTTGTGTTCTGGACTCAACTGGCTGGGCTAGACAGGGAAGCAGGGCCAATCAGAACTCCAGGCCGTTCTTACGTGTTTACGCGTCTTTGGTCCGATCGATAATACACTGACGTCTAATCTGCAGTCACTAGACACAACATTTTCTCCTACAGTAGGTTGTTGCTGATAGTGTCTGGCCAACAGATTCGAATTATTTTGCGTAGGCAGCTGTTAATAAACACTTTTATCCTTTGGGTAGTGGCTTTCGCAGTTCTCTAAGTTTCCACCCCATAGTGTAGAACTGTCTTGACACCTGTATTAAAAATTCTGATCTTGGTGTTGGTTGACAGTTGTTCTGAGTCCAAATCTTCTCCGTCAAGTGAGATACGATTGGTGTATGCTGTGTTGTATCGGAGCATCTTGCTTTTCCATTTGTGTATGTGGAGACGTGCTGATGCTGAGACTGCTGCTACATTGGTTGTCTTCTACTGCATTTGTTGTTGCATGTGCAATAGAAGAGCCAGATCATCTGCAAAGTCTTGATCGCCCAGCTGCGTCTTATCTGTCCACTGTATCCCATGCTTTCCCACAGATGTTTTTTCGCCATTATTATTAATACCTTATTCAAATTCAAATGAGGAAATTTTTAAACGCTTTCAATAATTCTGTAATCTCACTATGTTTAAAAATCTTTTTTAACATTCCGCCTACTTTCAATCTGTTTTAATGCAAAAATATATTAATATCACTGGTAAAGAATTATGAATATGTTGACTTCATTCATGAGTTATTACGTTTATTCACCTAAACGCATATGGTAACATAGAGACAATACACTGGTTTAACTATATCCATAGTCAATTTATTTGTTAATTATTTGAGATTTACTATAGTTGTTCATATTACAAGCCAATTTATAAGCTTTTTCCAAACTTTCGTATAACGCAAAAATTCAGATGTAAATATGATTAAAAAAATAAAGGAACTACAGAATACTTTCCCTGTTTTTTTTCTGTATTAAGATCAACAAAATCATTAGTAAAATATAAACATGAAATTTTCTTTTATCTATCAATTATTTGATATCAATGATATTTGTGTCTCATTAACATATAGAGTTATAAAATATGAACATCAATAACTATATTTATTAAATTTGTTTGAACACATAAATATTGGTACAAAGAAGCACCAGATTCATATGCGTCACACAAATCTCATTTGATTTTTGTGAGGTCTGTGATACTGCCCGTGTGCTCAAACCGAAGCAGGTGGTTTTCTTAGGGAACTACAACCGGAGCCCTAGACCTAAATGTCTGATCCCATAGTAGCCGGTATTCAACGATTGGTTCATACGCCATTTGTTCACTCAGGATACTGGAGCCCATGTACCGGTTAAAGCGCCGGACATTCGCTTTTCGTCTTCTCAATTTCGTAAAAAACACGTGTGGCCATGTGAGAGCATCTCGAGAGGGAGAGCGGACTCTTCCCACTCTCAACCGTACCAGAGCATTTGGAGGCCAATAATTATATACAAAGTACTATAACATGTTGATAACCAATGACTTTCAATATTTGTTAAGTAACTAATTAATTGCTTTGTAAATAATCTAAAAAGTTAACTCATCTTGAAAATTTGATGCCAACCATTTTATTCGAAAATTATTATTATTATTACAGTGGAGGTATTATTAGAAACATTCAATGTAACTACTTTTAATCATACATGCATATCACTATTCGGTCAACATATTAATTTTCTATAGTATACATTTTTATAGTTAAATTTATAAAGAGTTTTATAGTGACTAACTACAGTTAGACTTTAGCTCACTAAATAATTCAATTTAGCCGTTACATATGATTATAGATTTCTGACAAAGTAGTCTGTTAACAAACTGTTTTCAACATTTAATTCAGTTAGCTAATTGAACGTATTAAAATAGTCAGTCAATGTTCAGCTTCATTTATGTCATGATACCACTGTTTGTTTAAACTCCTTTGGATTTTTATCGTTATTATTTTGATTAAGAAAAGGTCAATAGCATTTAAGAAATAAAATCACAATTTATACTTTGATCAAAACTTCAATATAGGACTATGTGAATAATCAGTAAATTTACTACTTTGGAGCATCACTAAAAAAGGTTGTTATGTAATTATGAAATATCCATATATTTTAAGAGTTTAATTTATTCATAAACCAATATAGTCATAACCATTCTAAAATAAAACTAGACAAATTTATACATTTTCACTATGATCAAATTAATAGTATGGAGAGTTTTATAACGAAGCCATTGTTCTAATGATAATCTATAATGCTTTCTTGCAATTAAGTCCCTTTATGAATTTAAATAAAGCCAGAATAAATATTGATGCAGAATAATATGAATTCTTTGTACTTCGTGGTTTCTCATCAGCTGTTTACAACCAAATATGTAATAGAATTTAACATTGGGGTAAGAAATCGTATGAAACAATTGACATAATTGAATGTAAATAATTGAAACGACAAAGGTTATCAATAATAACTATATATATATATATATATATATATATATATATATATATATGCAAGGACAGGTCAGAGGTTATTTAGTGTTAGAATCAAGGAAACAATTAATGATGCGTGGTGTAATAGTCGAGTGAAGTTTTACTGCATAATCTGTATAAAATTAATAATGGAAAATTTGTCTTCTTTATACTCAACTACTTAATTAAACATAAAAAAGTAATATATTCAAGTGAAACATTTGTTTTTTTGTTTTTTTTCATTATAATACTTTCACAGAATAGATTTTGACTGTTGAATGTGTTAAGTTATAAAATATACGTTCATTTACTAAACAAATACATGGAAGCCGTGACCAATGGAGCTAACCCGTGTCGCGTAGAAACAGGTGTCTACCTCAGTACAATGGAAGATGGTCGCGCAATTTCGTGGATTGGTTGAGATTAGACATTAACAACATTCGATGCCGGCTCAGTGGTCTAGTTGGTTAAGCGCCTTGCGCGACACTGATAGGTCCTGGGTTCGAATCTCGCGGGGTGAGGGATCGTGGATGCGCACTTCTGAGGAGTCCCGTACTAGGACGAAATGGCCATCCAGTGCTTCCAGGTTTTCCATGGTGGTCTAGCTTCAATTGACTTATGATTTCAATCAAAAATACATGAAAGATGTTTCAACTTAAAAAGTACTAAAAATAAACGGGAATAATGTTTAAAATGATTCGATCAAAGTGGGAGGTAGAAAACCAGGTTCGTCGATAGCGAAACATTTAATTAAAACGGGGCACAAAATTAACATTAATACAACTTTTAGAACGTTGTGTAGAAATTGTCAAGGACAAATTCTCAAGTTTATTGAAGCCTTGGTTATTCGTAAATTTAAACCCCCTTATGAGTACAAAAACAAATCGTCGTAACCTTGAATTTACCTTAGTAATCCTTAAGTCATTCTATGGCCAAGGATAACGTGACAATTTCTTATTCTTACTATACGATGTAAAATTGTTTCTTTCCCTTTTGTTGCTTTTCTACTTGAACTTTCATTTAATTGACCTTTATTTTAATTTTCATATAAAAATACGCTGACAAGTATATATGTGAACAGATTGTTCAAAATGTATAGCTCAAATACATGACATTTTTCAGATCATCTCTGTCTTCTTATTGTTCGATCGAAATTTATAAAAGGGAATAATTACGTTAAATTAAATCACTATCTGAAATATGTTCACTTGAAAATATGAGTCATTTTGACGTTTTAGTAACTGCATGAAAACTAATTCTAATGGACAAATTTTCAAGTCACACCAACTACAGTGAAACATAAGTTTAACTGTCAAAAATAATCTTCAGCTCAAATCTATGAGAAAAGACTTCTTAATTGTTATAGTATTTATAGCTTTATTCAATATATATAATTAGTTACAGTAATGAATTTTCGGTAAAATATATGATCTTCCGTAATAAATTCTTTTTTATTGAACATTTTAAATGTAGAGAGCAAAAGGTTTCTTCTAACAACAGGAGTTATCAATCATTTTTCTCTACTTAGAGCATTATGGTCTTATATAGTTTTTCATTGCGTATGATAGTTTTGAAAAATGGACAAATAAAAAATCCCATATACCATAACAACATTTCAGCTTGATTAATGATAAGATTTCGCAACACAACAAGTTTTAAACATCTTACACATCAATGAATATAATGCTAAATGGATACATTTAGTATATTAGATAAATATGAAAATAGTAAAACATTGTTTCAATAATTGTACAGTTCAAAAAAGAATGAATCAGATAGCTAACAAGCTACCAGTTATTTTGATAACAAACATAAATATAGTACTATGTAAAAATGATTTATTAGTCCCCCTCTTCAACATTTGATATTAGTTTATTTAAAATTAAGATAAATATTCGTTTTAAAAGTTTCTAGTCTGTTTAAAAGCTTCTGTATTAATTATATTCTAGTCCAAGAGATTATTAATAAAACTACCTGCAGAGCCTTTTATTAAACCTCCTATTCATATAAATACACAAAAAATGTCAATTTCGTATTTATTGCTTTGTTTAAAGCCAGTTATGTAGTTATGTAACAAGTGATAAGTCTTCTAATTGAACACTAGATTCGGTTTCTAAGCACTTCTAGTAACTCCAGACTAGATCTATATAGCAACTTGAATACGAGAGAAAAGGCGCAAAATATGGAAGAAATGCTTTATTCTAAAGGTTCGTTTATGTACAGAAAATCTAGAGTATTTATAGTATTTTAGATGGCTTTGGGTTTCCATAAAATTCTGGGACGCTATTAAACATAGTAGCAGTTTTAGTAATCATCCAATGTGAATTCTCACTTTCTAGATGTTTCTCGCAAAACTTCTCGTGAATGCTGATTAGATAATATGCTTCTCAGTGTTTTCAGAATCTTTTCCCTAGTTTTCTAAATCTAAAAAAAGTAAAAAGATATTATTACATAATTGAAAATAGTCTTAATGAAACTACGTAATACCTATTTCAAATTGTTAGAGTTCACTAGCGAATTACCACTGACTTATTTATACAGATCAAAATCTGAATTAATTTTTAATCATCTTTACGGTTAATAATATAAAACTTTAACGTTCACTAATAATTTTAAACATTTCTAATCATTACCATAGGTAATCTTTCAAGTTATTATTTAGAATACAATATGGCTGTAAATGACTTAACCAATTAAAAAAAGATTAAGGATATTAACAAAAGACTTCTTTCGACTGTTCACTTTTTTTTCTATAGAAATACTACTTACTTACTTACTTACTTACTTACTTACGCCTGTTACTCCTTGTGAAGGAGCATAGGCCACTCACCAGCATTCTCCATCCAACCCTGTCCTGGGCAATCCTTTCCAGTTGTTATTCATCCTTTTCATATCTGATTCCATTTCCCGACATAGTATGTCCTTCGGCTTACCACTTTTTCTCTTCCCTTCAGGATTCCAAGTTAGGGCTTGTCTCGTGATTCAGTTTGATGATTTGCGTAATGTATGTCCCATAAATTTCCATCGTCTCTTCCTAATTTCCTCTTCAGCTGGAAGATGCTTTTTTCTCTCCCACAGTAGGCTGTTGCTGATGGTATCCGGTCAATGGATGTTCAGTATCTTGCGTAGACAATTGTTTATAAATACTTGTACCTTCTTGATGGTGGTTGTGGTAGTTCTCCACGTTTCAGCTCCGTACAGTAGAACTGTTTTGATGTGCGTATTGAAGATTGTGACTTTGATATTGGTTGAAAATTGTTTTGAGTTCCATCTATAGTAATAGATTTATCATTAAGCGGGAGAAAGAATCGAATATTTAAAGATAATTTCTAGTAAAGTATAAAAGTCTACAAACATTTAAAAATAGATTTAATGAGCATGGAATGTAGTACTGGATATGAAAAATAAATAGGAATGAAATATTCAACATATAATTAGTGAATAAGTTAAAGAAATCCATCAAAGAATATTTTTGCAAAATGACGAAAGTTACAAAGTCTTCTTTGTGAATACTGTTAGAGTAAATGGTAGCATCTAAAAAACAACTGAATTTTATAATTGCGTAACGATATATTTTTAAAGCTGTACAACCGTAAATATATACACTTATTTTTCAGGATGATAATAATTACAATGATATCAGTATGGGGTTATGGAAACTGTCACGCTTTTTATTGAGATCATGAATAGATTAATGTTATACCACCATAGAAAACCTGGGAGCACTAGACGGCCATTTCGTCCTGGTATGGGGCTCCTCGATAGTACGCATCCACGATCCCGCCTCGCTAGATTCGAACCCAGGACCTTCGGTCTTGCACGTGAACACTTAACCTCGAGACCACTGAGCCGGCAACCAACGGTGTTAGTGTCTAACTTCAACCAATCCACGAAGTTGCGTGACCGTCGTCCACTGTCTGAGGCAGATACCTGTCTCTGTCTGACACAGATTGGTTTCTAATGGTCACGGCTTCTCACACTTGGACGAAAAGGCCGTCCAGTGCTTTCAAGATTTTAGTGGTGATCTAACATTCATCGATTCATGATCTCAACCAAAATTACAATAATAGTGAAAATACAATTCTATTAAAGATGGGGATAGTGAAGTAGAATAAACAAAGATATTAAATTTTTTTAAATTCAGTCAGGGAAACTAATAATAGTTTTATTAATACCAGAAGTGACCTGCTAAATGGATCAAAAATTTACCCAAACGTATGAGAAGTATAAAAGACAAAGGTTCCAAAACAGAACTGCATGGTAAAATATCATGATGTGATTTTATTCCAAACAGGTCAGTTAAAGTCATTGTAAGGCAGAATAAACTATGAGTGTATAAACTAAAGTAATAATAATAAAGTAATAAAACAGAGAATAAATGTTAACGTTAATGGAGTTCTAGTGAGAAACAGTGACCAGTGAAATTCAACCAGGTCTGTTGTCAGATAGTAACTCACTCAAGAAAATGACGGACGTGTCACTCAATTTCGTGGATTAGTTGAAGTTAGACATTAACACCGTTTGATACCGGGCTCAGTGGTTCAGTGGTCAATTGCTCGCGCGCGAGACCGATATGTCCTGGGATTGAATCTCGCGGGGCGAAATTGTGAATGTGCACTGTTGAGGAGTCCCGCGGTAGGACGAAACGGCCGTCCAGTGCTTCCAGATTTTCCATGGTGGTCTAGCTTAAATTGACTCATGGTCTCATATACTGAAACAGATTTATTGTTAAGGGCTTGAATATACAACATGAAGATAAATAGGAGGATTATAATTAGGGATGGATGGCTCAGCATAATAAGATAAAATATTGAAATTGAGACGAAATGAAATCAGGAGGATCATAAAAACAGAAATAAATCAACTGATGGTAAAAGGTCTATAGATAAGATCAAAGTGGATGCACTTGTCTGTAAAGGAAGAAAAGTATGAAAGAAAAAGAAAATTGTGAGACATTAAGACCATAGTAGTAGAAAAGGAGGTTGTACCAATTTCTTTTGGACAGCCAATTTTGGTTTACCCAAATGTATAGCTATTGCTTCGGCAATGTTAAGAAGAGAAAGAAAGGTAGGAGAACACTTCACTGAACCAATCTTTCTTATTTTATGTCTCAATGAGTACATTGCGTTTACTTAAAGATATATTATTGATAGTATTTTTAAGTTTATGTAAGTTGTTCAAAGATACGTTTATAAAATTTTCTATAATGGAAACATGCGAAGAAACGTTTTTTTAATTTTTAGCCGATACGACTTGGTAATGACTTTAAGCTACCAACGCATACAAAATCTCTATCATTCAATAACATCAATAAGCATACATCTATAATTTTCATTTTATTCTCTAATAAGTTTATCATCACTTAAAATGTAGTGATTAAACAATTTGAAATTGATTTAATGTTGCTGAAAAACACACCATTCAACGAAGAAACATAGTAACTTCCTCTTTTTCATCACAGATTCAGATAACTAAAGCTATACATACAAATTTTGAACTTTTAACTTCGATACTATTTCATTTCAGTTATGAATTTTTTTCGTTATATAATCATAAAAATTTCTTTGAGAAAAACAAACTAAATATTTCAAATGATTATCATAAAAGATATAATAAGAATATTCATTAACTATATCTTCCCATTGTTATTTAGGAGTTCAGTCAATCAGTCTGTTACTGGCACATGTGCATCCTGTGCGGATTGCCTCGATATAGCCTTAAGTCATAAGCTTTTTAAGCAAAGATGGATAGTGGCTAGCAGTGGAATCCAGTTTAGACGCGCGTTCCGTCCTATTTGGGACTAGTCAGCTGGATGTGCCTGGTTTCCAGAGTTGATGTTCACTCTGGGACTCGAACCCAGTACCGTCGGGAAGATACAAGTAAAACAACATCAAGTGAATTTAGAATTCATCCCATCGCACAAGCAGGTGTCTATCAAAACTCAGTAGCTAAGTGGATAACGCGATGGCGTTTGAAACGAACGGTATTGGGTTCGAGTCCCAGAGTGGACATCAAATCTGGGATGTAGGTACGTCCTGATGACGAGTCCCAAATAGGACGAAACCTGCGTTCTGGATTTCACTGCTAGACACTGTCCATCTTTGCTTTAAAATATTCATTGTTCAATTTATGCAATAAAAGGAAAAAATCTCTTGAGATTAATCTCAATATAGAATAAAACAATTTCTGTTTTGGTAAATATCAACTAATTTGCCTTTTAGTTAAAGGAGACAAAAGAGAAAATAAGAAACTTTATTCAATTAATAAGTTATCAGTATTAATTACTGAAGATTAAAACTTGAAGAAAAAAAGATGAAAATGCTTGGTTTCTTTCTCTTCCTCTCTCTCTCTCTGTCTCTCCCCCGCCCACCACCACCTTTATACCATTTTATTTATCAAGCGACAATTCCTTTTTTAATGAAAAATGTACAAAATACCATAAAACAAAGTAATAATCTAATTTTTAACAGGTATATATGAGTATATAAATTGACTTGAATGACTGTTACCAGGAAAAACTGCTTGTAAACTATCATGAATTTTAAATTCGGAATTCAGTAGATGATATACATATATATAGGTGATCATTCATTTCAAGCGCCATCATCAGATATTGAATGAATACATTTTAAGTGAAAATCATGCTTGAAACGACTGAAATTTAAATAATTCCAACGTTTCGTCCAGCTAACTTGTCTAAACTTCTTCAGATTAATAATCAGATTCATCAAAGAAATATATATATATGTAGGATTTCTGTCAAGCTATTCGTCCTAATCTTAACGAATCTTAGTATTGAGTAAATGTTTTTTTTAAATTTTTACTTATGGAAATCATTGAATGTGTATTTGAAAGGTATCAGTAATAGGATGTTTCATGAGTTGAAACAAACTTCAAGTTAAATTCTTTCTAAAAAGACACCATAATATGCTAAACTTTATAAACAATGACTTCAACTTTGCTTATAGAATTAGGTTAGAGATATTTTGATATATTTTACTAAATATTTATCATAATATCTCAAACTTATTAGCTACAAGATAACATCTCAAATAAGTAATTGTAAATATACATCCATGTACACATTTATAAACATAACAAAACGCTTTTTTTTCACTTGTCAAAGTAGCAGGATATAGATCTATAACTCTGAGAATGGATTAAAATTGAAGGCTTCCTGTTGATAGATAGTCATGTTTACCCATAGAAATTATTATACTATCTAAAATATAATTATAAAATATAATATAATCCGGTTATATGTATTCATAGACAACTTTTCTGCGTATATATTAGTGAGTATCAGGAAGAATTCATGTAATATTTCTAAAATGCAATATTACTCATGTATTTTCATTATCACTATGTCATCTATCTTCTCTTTAGTTTACATTACAAAAATGAACTCAAATCTAGTAGGACAAGCATATTTTATATGAATATGCACTTTACATTCGAACTGCATAATTATGATAGTTTCATAAATATGTAACAACACCGGTTTTGTTTATTTCATATCAGATTAACGTATGGGTTTTTTTCTGTTTCATTAATTTTTCGATTGCACATAGAGTGAAGAAAAGTACATGTTCGAATATGAACTGAATAATCTATTAAGCACTAATATTGTTAATATCATGTAAAATTTAGGAAAAGATCCAACATTTTCTGTTGCATCTATGAGTTCAACATACCTACGTATTTAATTTCGATCTTTTTTATACATTTTTAACGACAGAGCTTTTTCTGATCAATCATTTCGCCAGAGATTAGCAGCATATACATTAAGAGATTCATTCCAGTTTGCTGACAGACTAAATCATATGAATGTTTCCAGTAAGTCTATGGTTTCTCTTGAAGTAAGATCCATATTCACAAAAGTACTACTTCTTGAAACCATTAGTATAATCTATGAGCAGTTTGATCTCCTATTATTACCAGTGTCGGGATTCAAACAACTGCTACTTATATACACAAAGGATACTCAGTGCCAGTTCACTAACATGATGTACCGTCAAATTGATGATGTAGCAACGAGAAGGTTCAATTGCGGAAAATATTTTTATGGGTTATCTCGAAAACATGAAACCTAAACAAACGATTAAAAGAATAACAGAATACTCCAGATATGTTGATGACACGTTTATTGACTGCAATAGTGAATAGCATGTAATCTACCTGTTCCATATTCTCAGGATTGTCGTACAACAGAGAACAGACAGAACAGTTTAACGTTTGGTTCATCAAAAAAGTACTTGGAACGCGGTCTTTGCTTGGACTTCAATAATTTTATCCAATCAGTTACAAGAAAACATTAGTCAAAAATCTGTTTTATGAAGTAGGAAAGATATGTAAGACTGACATAGTAGAAGAACTGATGAACGTTTAAAAAAATTCCCAAGAGGACACTGCTACCCACAGAAATTTACTGAAAAATGAGGAAAAAAGGACAACCAGACGGATTTGCCTACAGTTAATGAAAAACCAATATTCATAAATCTCAACATCAAAGGTGATGACGTCACAAGCAAAATCAGCAGGAGGCTTAACACTGCTAAAACTATCAATCTAAATAACTTTAAATATTTAATAAAATACATATGTATTGCATTTATTATCACATTGAATTTGCAGTCAGCTTATAGATAGTTTAACCATATTTTTGAAAAAGGATTATTTATGTGATATTTCGAAACACCTTTTAGAATAGATAATGAGGTAATAGTGCAAATGGTGTATTGCAGTCTGTAAACACCACCGAGAATAAACATATGTTACTCTTAAATGTATCATTGCTAATAATACATATTTGGCTTGTATAGTGAATCAACGATTAGTGGAAAACATCATCCATGAAGATTTCGAGATTACCAGGAAAATTTACAAATAAAAGGAGAAAATAACAACATGAATAACAATACTTACTTAATGAACTAGGATGTTATTCATCTGAAAACTTGATCTAAAATTCCTATATTATTGTTAACTCATGTATTTCAAATAAATCTTTAGGTGTAAAAGTATGTACACATTAGTAACTCTAAGACTATTTGTTGAACTTCACTCAGTTATTAAGTATATCATGTATTTCCAAGCACAACAGATAAATTGGTGTGAATGAATCTGCATAAGTACATGTTGGCACGATACTGAATACATTTTTAAAAAATTATATACCTCCACTCTGTACAGAAGTACCATAATGAGACTTCTACTTGAAATAAGCGCTGATGTTATTATTACCAAAAATGACATTGAGAGCTCAGCTAACACAAGACCACCGGAAAAAACAATCGTCTGCATATTTATTCTTACATTCGACAGCATACCGCAAGCTGACCAGATTCCATTTATGTGATTTGCAGTTTACAGTTATCCCTGCCAGGTATGACAATCCTGGCCTGAATCTTGAATGCATATTGTTCACAAGTTCAGAATCAGAATTTAACAGTTGTTCAATAATTCAAGATTTCCAGTGGTCTTCTTGATGAATAACGAGAAGTGATGGAAAATTTAATTACATAATAAACATCATTAAGGAATAAATTAACTTAGAAACTAATTATTCATTAGATCTAGATTTAGGACCAACCGCAAAAGCTTGGTCAGTTCCTTCCCTTACCTATAAATGCAGAAGGGGTGCAAGCATCCAAACTCAGCAAACAAAGCCTTACATATAAATCAGGTTTTTATCAGTTTATTTTTGTCATCAAGGCATATATAATGTAAAAGTGAATCATTTAAAAAAAATATATGGGATTTCTTTGAACTTCTCGAACTTATTCTCGCTATAGCATTGGTTGTTTGTAACATTTCTTCTAAATTCTTAATTTCATCATCATAAAGATTTTACTCGCACATAACGATAAATAATTTGTACATCTAGATGAGTCCAAAATAGCACGAAACGTGCATCCTGGATTTTACTCCTAGTTATTGACCAACTTTAATAAAAACTTGAGACTAAATGGTAATATCGAGACTCCACTCCAAATGCACATTTGCCAAAGGATACTGATCAACTATGGTTCTCAACATTGATAATGTGAACATATAAATCAGATTTATACCCGTTGTACAAACTAAAGGATGTTTTAAGTCAATGGCTCAATGGATACTGCATTGGAGCCTGAAACGAAAGGTACTAGGCCCAAGTCTCGGTGTGAACATCAACACTGGGATCCAGCTGACGATTACCAAGTAGAGAGAATTGTGTCCTGGATTTCATTCCTAGCTGCTATCCAACTTTATAAGAAAATATCTATACATATGGAAATCATAATTAAACCAGCAAAACTAATAATTTATAGTCTGTTCGTTGTAAATAAGATATTCATAATACGTAGTATGTAACCGGTTGTTAAAAAGCGTCTAATGTACCCAGTAGATACATTTCATAGACTCTTATTTACTACGGAAAACAGCATACATGATGAATGTTAGTTTTGCATACGCTTTGCATATTTGTAATGATAATAACGAACAATATTAAATGTTCATTATTTCTAAGTAATTTTCTACCTTCGATCAATTCTTCTATAAAATTTTAATCGTTGAAAAATCCCCATTATATTCAAAAATATAGATATATGAACATTAGTAGGATGTCTATTCATAGAATAAGTAAACTTATCTTTTACCTACTTCTTTTTTAATAATCTCCCGTTTTTCTTTTTTATTAGTGACAATTTCATAAATGAGATTCAAGAATTATGAAAATGTACATCAGAATACTTCATTTATTAAATTAACTTATTCCATTGTTTTTTATTAATATCAGTTAAATTGATCCTCAAAAACAATATTGCTCGCTTATATATGTTGTTTTAAATTTACAATATTGGAACATTATTAATCTCCCCCATACATGATTCATTCACTTCGCATTCATCCCTCCTTATTACACCTTCCATTAAACATTTGACCGAATTGTAATTGCACTATTATTTCTCTCACCCTATCTGATCCATATTGATTCTGATCATGGATCTTAAATTTCACTTAACATATACGCAGATTCAAGTTAACATTCTATATGAGTCATATCAACATTAACAATTTTTGATTGAGATCATGAACCGATTAATGTTAGACCACCTTTAGAAACCTGGAAGCACTGGACGGCCGTTTCGTCCTATTGTGGGACTCCTCAGCAGTGCGCATCCACAATCCCGCTCGCGTGATTCGAACCCAGGGCCTTCGGTCTCGCGCGCGAACGCTTAACCTACTGGTTCACTGAGCCGGTATCCAGTGGTGATAGTGCCTAACATCAACCAATCCACGATTAACAGTTTTATTGTATTTTGTTTAACAATACTAAATTCAAATGCTTTAAATGATGTACTTTGCCTTTAACCTGGCTATTGTTCGGATTATTAATTTGGATATATAATTGTAGAACTTGAAGAGAATTTATCGAAAAGTATATTGTCCGTTCAAATATTAGTCATTTAATATGATGGGGATCTTTAAACGATAAAATAATTTCTAGTTAATTCTATCTATGTAATTGATAGAATTGTTTTTTGAAATCTATACTCATTTCTAGTTATGATATATGTTAGTTAATGTTAGACATTAACACCATGCGACGCCGGCTCAGTGGTCTAACGGTTAAGCGCTCGCGCGCGAGACTGTTAGGTCCTGGGTTCGCAACTCGCAGGGGGTGGGTCGTGGATGCACACTGCTGAGGATATATATTATTGATGAGTTTCATATACTTAAAAGCAAATAGCAATCAAAGTGTTCAGTAATCCTTATCTTCTGTGAAATATTTATTTTTTAGAAAGAAAAAATTAACATCAATTTAACTTGTATTAATAGAAAACAATGGAATAAGTTAATTTAATAAATGAAGTATTCTGATGTACATTTTCATAATTCTTGAATCTCATTTATGAAATTGTCACTAATAAAAAAGAAAAACGGGAGATTATTAAAAAAGAAGTAGGTAAAAGATAAGTTTACTTATTCTATGAATAGAAATCCTACTAATCTTTTCAGAATATACCTTGCCATTATTATTACAGTACGAAGTTTATTATCGGCTAAGTATTATTATTATTATCATTATTAATTTTTCCGTTATTTCTTGAAACCAGTTGTGAAACATTATGCAATCTAAAAATTATTTTAACTTTGCTACTGATGATATTCGTAATATATTTTGATAGTGTACTGTTAATAATACAGAACTGTTATCTAATTTTTTTTCAGCATCAAACTAATGAAATTCATTATGAATTAGATGGAATTGTAACATTTATTCCCAGTGATAAATATTCAGAAGTCAAAAAAATTTGTGCATTTTCATCGTTGATATTAACAGATATATTGTAGTGAAAGAGAACACAAGTGAGAACAATCGAATGTATTTGAACACAAAATAATAGAATTTTCTAGTAAAGCCTGAGAACCATATACTAAATACTTCATTTGCAAAATATCAGTGAATCGTCTCAGACTTCATTGTTCATTCACATTTCCATACCAACCATTCTCGCTCGATCTTCTTAACATTCTGTTGCCAGGTATGTCATTTTAGATTGGTGATATAAACTACTTATACCTATGGACATCAGTTAATTACTTACTTACGCCTGTTACTCCTTGTGAAGGAGCATAGGCCACTCACTAGCATTCTCCATCCAACCCTGTCCTGGGCAATCCTTTCCAGTTGTTATTCATCCTTTTCATATCTGATTCCATTTCCCGACATAGTATGTTCTTCGGCTTACCACTTTTTCTCTTCCCTTCAGGATTCCAAGTTAGGGCTTGTCTCGTGATTCAGTTTGATGATTTGCGTAATGTATGTCCCATAAATTTCCATCGTCTTTCCCTAATTTCCTCTTCAGCTGTAAGCTGGTTTGTTGTCTCCCACAGTAGGCTGTTGCTGATGGAATCCGGCCAACGAACATTGAGTATCTTGCGTAGACAACTATTTATAGATACTTGTACCTTCTTGCTGATGGTTGTGGTAGTATTCCAAGTTTCAGCTCTGTACAGTAGAACTGTTTTGATGTGCGTATTGAAGATTCTTTGATATTGGTTGAAAGTTGTCTTGAGTTCCATATGTTCTTCAATTGTAGGAATGCGACCCTTGCTTTGTCAATCCTCGCCTTCATGTCTGCATCTGATCCTCCTTGTTCATCAATGATGCTTCCCAGGTATGTGAAGGATTCTACACCCTCCAGAGTTTCCCCATCAAGAGTGATTGGATCGCTGTTCTCCGTGTTAAATTTGAGGACCTTGGTTTTCCCCTTGTGTATGCTGAGGCCTACTGATGCAGACTGCTGCTACACTGGCTGTCTTTATCTGCATTTGTTCATGTGTATGCGATAGGAGGGCTAGGTCATCTGCGAAGTCCAAATCGTCTAATTGATTCTGAGTTGTCCATTGTATTCCGTGTTTTCCCTCAGATGTCGATGTCTTCATAATCCAGTCGACCACCAGAAGAAAGAGGAAGGGAGAGAGTAGAAAGCCTTGTCTGACTCCGGTCCTTACTTGGAATGCATCTGTCAGCTGTCCTCCATGCACTACTTTGCACTGTAGTCCGTCGTATGAGTTCCGGATAATGTTGACAATCTTCTGAGGAATTCCGTAGTGTCGAAGAAGCTTCCATAATGTCCTCCTATCTACACTGTCGAATGCCTTTTCATAATCAATGAAGTTGATGTACAGTGACGAGTTCCACTCAAGTGATTGTTCGACGATGATCCGTAGTGTCGCAATTTGGTCTATGCACGACCGATACTTACGGAATCCAGCTTGTTGATCTCGAAGTTTGGCATCTACTGCATTTTTCATCCGGTTCAGTAACACTCTGTTAAAAACTTTTCCTGGTACTAACAGTAGTGTAATGCCTCTGTAGTTTTCACATTTGCTCAGATCTCCTTTCTTTGTGATCTTGATGAGGTGTCCTTCTTTCCAGTCCATCGGCACTTGTTCTTCCTCCCACATCTTTTTTATTAGAAGGTGAAACATGTTTGCAGTTACTTCGATGTCTGACTTCAGTGCTTCAGCTGGTATATTGTCGGGTCCTGCTGCTTTCCCGCTCTTGATCTGTCTTATGGCCATTCTGATTTCTTCCGTCGTTGGTGGATTGATATCTATAGGAAGATCTGTGTGTGCCGCTTCGATGTTTGGTGGATTCATTGGAGCCGGCCTATTCAGGAATTCCTCAAAGTACTCTACCCATCTGTTTCGCTGTTGTTGAGTTTCAGTGATTGGCCTGCCTTCTTTGTCCTTGACCGGTCTCTCTGGTTTGCTATATTTCCCTGCTAGTTTCTTCGTTGTATCGCAAAGCTGTTTCATATGTCCTTCTCTTGCAGCTTTGTACGCTGTCGTTGCTAGTTCTTCCACGTACTTTTGCTTGTCGGCTCTAATGCTCTCCTTCACTTGCTTGTTCGCTTCTATGTACTCAGCTTGTGTTTTGACTTTCTCTGCTCGTGTTTGGCTGTTGTTAATTGCTGTCTTCTTGTTCTTCCTTTCTTTGATCCTGTCCAGTATTTCTATAGAGATACATTCCTTGTGATGATGCTTCTCGAGGCCCAGAACCTATTGACACGTTGAAGTTAATGCTTCTTTGATACTTTTCCAGTTGTCCTCCATAGTAGTTTCTTCTTCCTACAGTAGATCCTGTAAGACTTGAAACCTGTTGTTGAGAGCTATCTTGAATGTATTGAGTTTGTCAGTATCTCGAAGGAAGGTTGTATTGAAACTTTGTAGTGCTGTTTGTCCAGTTTTTCTTTAGCTTCAGTTTTAAATTGGCCACAACTAGGTGGTGATCTGAAGCTATATCAGCTCCTCTCCTGCTTCTCACATCTTCCATTGTCCTTCAGAACTTTTTATTAATGCAAATATGATCTATCTGGTTCTCTGTGGTGTGGTCCGGTGAAATCCATGTAGCTTTGTGTATACTTTTGTGTGGAAATATTGTGCCGCCTATGACCAATTTGTTGAATGCATATAGATTTGCCAATCTTCCTTCATTTTCGTTGTGGACGTCAGTAGCACACACCATAATATTAGTTGAAAATTAACCACTCGTATATCAGGAATTTACAACTTTAATCTACTTAATAAGCATTAGTTTTACAAACGATCATATTTGAAATTTATGTCTACTGCATAAATAACAATGAAGTATACCATATGTTTTAATTTCCTTTAAATTTAGTTTCAATTTCAATGAAAACTTCTATGTATATGTACGTATATCATCAGAAATTTATTCCTTCCAAAAAGATTTAGAATAAGCATAACTATTCCAGAGAAAAAAACTATTTTATTCAATGAATACAAGATTTCTTAATGCATATTTCTATATACAATCGGAAGATAAACATAACTTCAGTAATAAATGGTGGAGTATGGAAGTTTCAAAAAGTTTTATTAAAGTAACAAATGATATTATAATCATAAGATCTGGATTGTTTCAGTGTTCCATCAGTAACCGACTATTCAAACAATAATTGGCCGGATATCATCAGTAACAGCCTACTGTGGGAGACAACAAACCAGCTTACAGCTGAAGAGGAAATTAGGGAAAGACGATGGAAATTTATGGGACATACATTACGCAAATCATCAAACTGAATCACGAGACAAGCCCTAACTTGGAATCCTGAAGGGAAGAGAAAAAGTGGTAAGCCGAAGAACATACTATGTCGGGAAATGGAATCAGATATGAAAAGGATGAATAACAACTGGAAAGGATTGCCCAGGACAGGGTTGGATGGAGAATGCTGGTGAGTGGCCCATGCTTTTTCACGAGTAACAGGCGTAAGTAAGTAATTCAAACAATAAAAGAAGTATAAAAGAAAAACGAAACAATTTACTGTACAAACGTTTTTTTGGAAATAATGGTCAGTTTAATGAGTTGATCAGTAAATCAATTAGTTTATCATAATTTAAATATCCAACTTATTAGAACATAATATTCATAACGTGCAAAATTAGCGGGAATAATACACTAATTGAATATTTCATTTGATAACTTTAAAATCCATTGACCTTGTTGGTGATAATGATGGTATGGGATAGAATGAAAAGCTTCAGAATTGTTTGTCATTGGAAATATGAACAACTAAAATAAAGTTAACTTTATACGGATTAAGAGTTCAGTACTATCCAATATTATATTTGTCTGTTTTATAATGTGATCACTACTCTAGGTAGCTCGACATTGAAATAGCATTTTCACTGTTGTGATTAGAGGAAATTAGTGAGAAGGCTGATATGTGTAAACCCATTTACCAAGTACAGATTCATATACTTGGTTTCAAACCACACTGTATGAAATTTATTAATACTGCCCGGTTGTCCAAACCATTAAGACACTGGTCAGTTGTTACTTGTGAGCAAGGCAGTATCTCCAAACTTGAAGGGAATGATATTATATGAAATGCTAATCCGCACCATTTAGTAACACAGTTAGAAATGTTACCGATATACCAACTTTTGTTATAAATGCAGAGGAATTCGAATTTACATGAAAATCATATTGAATGATACAGTTGATTTATGGACTGAATATTTTAACCACTGAAAGTAAGATCCAACCGACAGATCACATTGACACAGTATACATTTTTCTGTACCTATACTTATTCGATTGCAGGAAAAACAATAGCAGACTGAAAAATTTCTCAACCTAGTATGGGACTCCTGAATTGAGGACCTATGACCCTGACAGCAATCAAACATAGGATATTAAGTTGTCGTTCAGTGGTACATACTTCCAACTTTGGTTAATTAGCGGCATAGCGAAACTTTTATCTAACGCCATTGATAACGACTATTTCGATCCTGACAAGACGGAACTCCACTTCCAGTCCATCCTGGCTTTCAATGGTATGCCAACTGACGTAGGTTCGTGACGCATATTACTTCCAAACTAAACCAGTCACATAAACCAATCCAACAGTACTGATAGGTGTGATTTTCCAAAGACTCACCTAATTCGCTGCAAAAAAAGTGGATCAATGGTTATAAATGTACAACAATAAAACCCTCTTAATACAAGTTGGTCAAGAGGCTAACGTTTGATCTTATTACAGATTCAACTTGTTGATTTGTCCATTCCATTACATCATCGTTTAAATTCTTCTCTTACAGACAGCTACCACTTTGATGTGTTGATTAGGCTTACTGATTATGGTAACTAAGCTGATCCGTGCTAATCAGAATGCCAGAAATCTAATCGCTGTACGTTTGCTTGTTGTTGAACAAACACAACTAAAATTTAATTAGATGTATTATGTAGTAAAGAAAACAGTAACTCATAAATTACAAGCTCCCATTAGAAACTACCAATGTAACTATGATTTTAGACACAAAGAATGGAGGTCGTGAACACACACTTTGAAACCACTTTTGTTCTACATGGATGCCTTGTGGTAAAACTTAAAACAGAATCAAATAGCACTCAAAAATGAGTAGAACTGGAAATTTTAGATCTAAACATCTAATTGTATTATATCAAGAATGCCATTCTTGTGAGATTTAGCAATACCGACAGGCGAGTATGAATTTTTGTTGAAAACGCAATGACCACCATAAATTCAGCTAGTGAGCCAGTGGAAAATATATTCTACATTACGACTGAAAAATTACTGTGAAACTTGTGCATACCGTTTTGCGAAAAAAATCGTACTGGTGAACCGAGTTTCAATATTTAAAACGATCTAACTGGGACAAAATGATTTTAGTCCTGGAACAAAGTGTTACAATTAAGGTTATTGATAGTCAATCTGTAATATTTAACTGGTGTTAAATAAGAAATCCTTTTTTTAGTTTTGCTTTTTAATATTTTATACACAAAATATTACACAACACTGTATCAACTATTCTCTACTTCTTGCGCCTCCGTTTACCAATTTTAAGCCCAGTGGTCCTTTTACCGCCTTCATTAACACCGTCATTATCGTTGTCGACAACTGGTATTTGATTCCACAAGTCTTCAAATTCTTTCTGTTCTGTCTTAGATATGCCGTAAGAACTTTCAACTTTTTCTTCTTCGTTTGAAACACTAATATCATTGTCTTTCTTTAAAAAGTTCTCAATATTCGCAAAGCTTGCATTTCTACGGACAAGAAATGATGTTACAGGGACTTTAACATATATCTGTTGCACAATTAAAAAAAAAACAGAATAAATATAATTGTAATAAAACGCGTTACACATAGCTTAATTCATAATGAAGTTTACACAGAGAACAAAGTAGAAATAAAGCTAAAATATATAGGTGATTACGGACTTTAAAAATATGTATTGTTATACATTATGAAGCCTTACTACACTGTTATAAACCATGAGTGCACTTAATATGTAAGGGACACTGTCGTATAATATTTACCTATTCATAACTTTTTGCGTACTTCATTTCAAATAAATTATGTAATGATACCAGCTTATCTCAACTATCTGATGATCTAAAACAAACATCTGTAGTAAACAGTAATAATGATTTTTTTTAACTCTTCAAGACATTAACTTATTAGTGAATAAATCAAATATTGGTTCCCTTTTTCTCTTTTTTCTCAAATAATGATTCAATAAGAATTTCCCTCAGAGAATCTTCACGAGAACCAGTTATCAGTTGGCACACGTAGTATTTACCAAAACAGTTTTGTGAAAATTCGTGTAGTTTAAAAATAAATTATCCCAGTATGATATCTAGTGAAGAACAAAAAATCACAGAATACTAGACGGCCTGCAAAACTCCTCACTTACTTACGCATGTTGCCCCTCGTCTATGAGCATAAACCGCCCACCAGCATTCTCCACCCGGCTGTCCTCGGCAAGCCTTTCCCGCTCTTTCAAGTTGCTATTCATCATTTTGGTGTTTGCTTTCAATTCTTGATGCAGTGTGTTCCTTGTTATTCCTCTCCTCTGTTTCACTTCAGGATTCCAAGTTAGGGCTTGCCTCGTGATGCAGTTTGATGGTTTCCACAATGTATGCCCCATCCACCTCCAGCGTCTTTTCCTGATTTTCTCTCGAGCTGGAAACGAGTTTATTTTCTCCCATAGTAGACTGTTTCTGATGGTATCCGGCCAACGAACATTGAGTATCTTGCGTAGACAATTGTTTATAAATACTTGTACCTTCTTGATGATGGTTGTGGTAGTTCCACAAGTTTCGGCTCCGTACAGTAGAACTGTCTTGATGTGCGTATTGAAGATTTTGACTTTGATATTGGTTGACTTGTTTAGAATTCAATATGTTCTCCAACTGTAGGAATGCTGACCTCGCTATGCCAATCCTCGCCTTTATGTCTGAATCAATCTTCCTTGTCCATAGATGGTTCTGACAAGGCACGGGAAAGTTTCCAAATCTTCCAGACCTTCTCCATCGAATGTGATTAAGTTGGTGTTTTCTGTGTTGCATTTGAGGATCTTGCTTCTTCCCTTGTGTACATTGAGGCCGACTGATGCAGAGACTGCTGAAACACTAGTTGTCTTGACCTGCATTTGTTCATGTGTATGGAACGGGACTAAATCATCTGCGAAGTCCAAATCCTGTCCATTGTATTCCTGCTGCTTTCCTGACCTTGATTCTTCTGATGGCCATGCAGATTTTTCCGATTGTTGTTGGAGTGACAGCTATAAGAATGTCTGTATCTGCTGCTTTGGTGTCCGGTGGATTCACTGGAGCAAGTTTCTTTGTTGCGTTATATAACCGTTTCATATTTCCTGCTATAGCAGCTTTTTCCGATGTCGTTGTTAGGTCTTTCACGTATTTCTGTTTATCAGCTCTAATGCTTTTCTTTATTTCCTTGTTTGCCTCTGTGTATTCAATTTGTGACTTGACTTTCTCCGTTTTTGTTCGACTGTTGTTAATTGTTATCTTGTTGTTCTTCCTTTCTTGAATCTTGTGCAGGGTTTCCATACAGAGTTTGTCAGTATTTTGAACGAAGGATGTACTGAAACTTGATAATGCTGTTTTCCCAGTTGTCCAGTCCTTCCTTAACATTACTTTAATCTTGCCAGCCACCAGGTTGTGATCCGAAGTTATGACAGCTCCTTTCCTGGTTCTCACGTCTTCTATTGACTTTCTGAATTTTTTACTGATCCAAATATGAGCGATCAGGTTCTATGTGCTGTGATCCAGTGAGATCCATGTAGCCGTATGCGTTTGTGGGGGAATATAGTGCCAACTATAATTATTTCATAGAATGCACATAAATTTGCAAATCTGTCAATATTCTAGTTCGTTTCTCCTAGTCTTTCCCGTGATATTTTCAAACCAGGTGTTGCCCATTCCGAGGAGCGACAGTCCTGTACACAGCCGCGCTAGCGGTAGTTGATTACGATGTAATCCGTCTTAGTCCATCGCAACCTTGGTGTTTAGGTCTTCCATCAGGATGGTCAGGTCCTTTCCCGGTCACATCTCCACGATCGATTCCATCCTCTCATAAAACCGACTTTTAGTGTCGTCGTTGCAATCATCGGTGGGTGGATGACATTTGATAACATTCATTGTGATTCCCTTCTTCTTTGTCTTGAATGATGATTTGATTATTCTGGATCCATGAGATTTCCATTCAGCAAGTGCTTTTCGTGCTTCTTTGAACAGCATCAGAGCAAATCCCTTCGTGTGTGGAGCATTTGCGTCTTTATGACCAGAGTACAGCAACATCTCTCCTGAATCTAGTCTCTTCTGTCCAGCTTGGGTCCAATGTGTTTCACTTAATTCGAGCACTTCCAAGTTGTATCTCCTCATTTCCGTAGCTATTCGGTTAGTCCTCTGTCTCTCACATTGTCTGGGAATTCTATGTACCTATATTAATTATTGCTGTGGTTGTTAGAAGGGGCATGGGTCTCGTGACTTACGAAGAATCTTGGCATTCACTATGAAGTGTCATAATTTTTCTGAGAGAAGATCCTTCAAATTGGAGTGTAGAGTTTAAATGGTTTAACTTGTTTATCCTGGTTAGCATTTTCAGCAAGGTTGTTTTCCACATGATGTGATGATGTTGTCAACCCTATGCCCAACCCTTCTCCCAATTATTATTTTAAACGTTGACACAGACTAGCCCTGAAGTAATATTCTGCACTTAGAGGGAGAGAAGAGTATTTCAGACATACTTTTGCTGCTGAAGATGATCAAAAGACTGTATTTTGTCCGAGTCCTTGCCAAGTAGAACTGTCATCGGTGTATTTTAAGTCAACAAGTGAATCTCCTGGTAAGAGATGTATTGCTGAAAACTAGATGATACAAGCGACTTTCTCAAAAGAATTTCCATTACAAAGCTAAATAAATATGAAGAACGTCAACAGTCCTAACGAACGCCATTTGAAGTTACCAATTCTGATAACAGTTGGTTATAAGTTGTAAGTTCAAGTAGATAACCTGTACAAGGTTAATGTACTTCTTAAGCCTTTGAACATCAGATACTAATATAGGACTCCTCGGACAAAACAGTTGAATGTTGCTTTCAGGTCAACGAATATAACTGTAGATAAACGTTGGAAAATATATATTCCAGAAGCTAGCAAAGGGCAGATTTTCAGTCGTCACATCTACGTCAAGGTCTGGAACCAACCCGGTTTCCCCCTTTACAAACCCGTTAAGTGCTGGATAACTACCAAAACAAATATTTTGGACACTACATTAATTAAACCGAATTATTTCCGGTCGCAACAAGAAAACTTGTTTTTTTATAAACTGGGAGGATTAATGATCGAGACTAGTCAGACTGTATTACGTTCAGTTCGCAAATCATAGCTTATATCTTAGTCAATCTAACTGCTGAAAGTGGACGACCATGCTTAAAGATAATCAACATTAATCCACAAGGACCCCTTATTTTTCCTTGCTTTACATTAGCTATAACCTCAACAAGAGTTTCAGGACTTCTTTTAATATCCTATTCACGTTGTTTTGGGACAGTATGTAACAGGAAGTCAGTTGCACTGTTGTCCTTCCCATCGGTCAGTGAACCAGCTTCCTTGGTTATTTGGTACATGAAAGTCGAAATATATCACTTCTCGTGCTCAATGAGATGCGAGATCTTGTATTTTATATTACCTGGGTGAAACCAAGAAAGCTATCTAGTAGGTCTTGGATTTCAGTGGTTCTTCAGTCAGCTTATGATCGAAACCCATTCAAACAAAACGTCTTCATTGGACCCCATTACCAAGTCAAAAAGACTAGTTTGTTTATCATATTTACGCAGAAAAATGAGATGACCACTGACTCTTAAGCTACAACACCATGGACTTAATTGTGATTGTTACTAAAATTTTCAGCAATCAAAATAAGAGAAAACCAGAAGAAATGAAATTTGTAATAAAACTTCTA
Organism: Schistosoma haematobium; assembly: GCF_000699445.3. Taxonomy (NCBI): domain Eukaryota; kingdom Metazoa; phylum Platyhelminthes; class Trematoda; order Strigeidida; family Schistosomatidae; genus Schistosoma; species Schistosoma haematobium. The sequence continues at coordinate 25,513,404 of NC_067197.1, forward strand.
GTATGTTTGGTATTACCTTTCCAAGACGCTTTCCAGTATCGCGATTATAAAGTCGCAAATACCGATCTAGCGAAGATGCTACAATGATTGGTTCACTATTTATAGCTGCTTCCATGAACGGAAATGTATTTTCTTCATCAGTTCCACTACATATTAAATGCGTTATACAACCTGAAGCTCCAGCAAGACATCGAACACCAGAAGGTGGGCCAGGTGCTCGAGATCCGTAGCTTCTAACTGGTATAACACCGGGGCCATCGGAGGAATTCAAATTAGAATATTCTGGAGGGAGTCTTAAATCCAAAACAGATAATTCACCAACTGCGTTCCCAGCAACAACACGTAATCCTATGCCTGGAGAGTTATCGTAAGCTACTGCTTTTGTGATTGGTCTAGTAGTGGTCAAATCCGGAAGCACTGCACTGTGCTTCCCGGAACCAACATGGAGTTTTCCATGTTTGCGACTTGTACGCCATGCATGACGAGCAACAGGTCGACGTTGGCCACATCGAAGGTCGTATATGTCCAGCTAAATATGAGTAGTGAAACAGTAATATGTACAGAAGATCAAATTAAAACTAAATAACGAGTCAATGTTTCCACAAACTACTTTAAAGACGCGGAATAAATATATCAGGTTAGTTAAACTAGAATAATAACCCATTTTATTAGTTTTCACCAAAACTTATCAGATAAAGGATGTTACATTCAACTAAAGCGAGTAGGCATACCAGTGTCACTTTATATTGTCAAATATTTTTTCAACACAAAGAGGAGATTTAGCAGGAGACAACCATGAATGAACAAGTAACCAATAAGTAAGATAATGCGGCGATGTAGATGAAGATAAACAGAATGGACCTATAAGTGAATAGGATTGCTATTTTCCACTGTACTTTCCCGGTGTTAGGTGAACCTTACAAGTATTAAGAGTTGGGTTTTCGATTTAGGTTCATAACGTTCGAAACACCATTACATAAAAACACGGTAATCTCATTAAAATATCGGATTGGTAGAATCAATAGAAATATGGTTTTTAATAGCTCTTTAAATCCTCCGAAAATCGGTTTCTCCTAACAATAGTGACTGATGACTATTTTCTTCGCTTTATCTGAACAATAACAAACCATTTCAACCCTAGACTCCCATATGTTACGTCAGTGTTACTTCAATGACTGATGCCAAAACTTGGGGTCAGTCATTGAAGTCACTAACTTCTAGTCTGAACCATGTTAGTAGATGCAAACTACTTGGTTGGGGTCCGCGTGACTATCGTAAGCAATGGTTGAAGACTGGGTAATATGGTTCAGAATCGATCACAACGGTGTCAGTGTATACACTTCATCTTCACCTAAATCGTGAGATTAAAATTACTTTACACCTTTCTAATTCTTTCTTCCTGTATTGTCCTTATACATAATTTTTATTTTATTTATTACTACCTTTGAGGTAACTACTCCCATGAATCCGGTGTTCATCTTGTTGTGCTAATGAGGTTTGGCGACTTGGGTCGATGTATGTAAGTGCCTAGTCCAATGTTGTAGCTGACTGACTAACTATAATCCATTCAACCCTTAATTTAACAGACTGTGAAATTGATATAAACCTACACCTAGAATACATGGTGAAAACCAACAGAGCTAAAGCACGGATGTAATACTAAGAATTTCGAGAAGACTTAAAGGGTGTTAATCTTCTCCCATGTGGAGTTGATACTTGAAAACCAGTGACTGGAACGATGTTAGGTTATGATTCTTTGTGTTCAAGAAATCAAGGTATATATTTAGATGTGGAGTATTTGAAACACAAACGACGTTTGAAAGCTTACCTCGCCATATCTCGAGGCAGTTAATATGAGCTTTCCATTAGACTTAGGTACAACGCTAATATCAGCAATCCATATGGGGACAGAAAGTTCCAGTACAGAAGAGCGGACGTTTTTAGCAGTGAAAATCGGCGAACCGTGGTTGTTTATATCCCACACTCGCAAGGCTAATTCTTTTCCCCCGGCAACAATTTGGTTTGCCGCTAATTTTGCTGAGCAAATTAATCCTGATGCATTTAGCTGAAACTACAAAAACCAGTGAGCAACCAAATCGGAAGACGTACTTCCTCTGACGTAAAGTCACGAGAAAAAACTCTAATCTCTCCTGATGAATGAGCTGAAAGGATAAATCTGACTTAATAATCAAAGACGCATACTAACTTGTCATTTGACTGCAGAGAAACAACAGAATCTTCTTGGGACTTTGAGAATTGCTCGACAGGAGTAACTGAGTGGCTCTTGGTGTCTAAGCTATAAAGCTTCCCAGAACGGCACCCAAAAAGAACCAATAAGCGCTAAATAACATACGGAAATTAACAAACTTCAGATTCAAATGAGCCACACCAGCACATTGTACTAATGTTTTCATTCTTAATTAGCGAAGCTGGAGATAAAGTGTGATTGCTAATCGAAATTTCTATGCCAGTAAACTTCATTTAGGGGTAATACCTTTTACAAAACCAGCCGACGAGCCAATAATTATGTCAAAACAACTCGTATCTGATGTCATGTCGGGCATATATTCTAAATCTTTATCAAGGTCGATCAGCATTTCAACAGAGATAATAGCAAGGACAAAGCTTTACTCTCGGTGTTCAATTTACTCTTGTCGAAAATCAGTTTTAAAAATAATTAAATTGAATTTTATTGTTTCAGCTCACTGAAACGACCTAACACACATGTGAACAGACACTGTTGCTAATTTGACGTTCAAACCTATATTACCTTAAATAGGTAATATCTTCGTCTACCCGCCTTACCAATCCCAACGAACTATCAACCCTCCACTCACCATTATACTATTGCGTCTATACTGTTATTGTTTTCCGTCTGAAGTTCAATCATTTGCGTGTAAGCAAACTACTAAGATAAATTACTGATTAACTTGATAACTACGTTTATTAGATTCGTCCGAACCGTCTTTGTGATTTATCTTGATATCGCAAATTTATTTCCTACCGCGCACCAGGTTTTCTATGCATTTTGATATAGCCCACACAAGTCTTGGTTGTTTTCACTCCAATTAGCTATACAGAACCCACGTAGCTTTAAACTGTAGTGAAGTTCATCGGACTAAATACTGTTAATATGGCATCAGAAACCAGACTCATGATATCCGACAGCTTCAGTGGCATTGACGTGACATTAAAATACACGGTTTAAATTCTATATGTTATTCTCAAACCGACAAAATATTGGCAAAATCATTCGTATAACCAAACTACTAAGTATCTCAGAAGCTCCCATGTCTAGAACTCGTGATACCACTGGGCAAATCATCTTATCGTTGGAATTTTCAGTTAATCACGCTTTTTAAAAGCAAGTGAGCCACACAAACTGCATTGCTGACCACCAAGGAAAATCCCTAAAAAGAAATCGTGTCTGACATGCTAATTCAAAAGACTGTTCAAATGCCTGTTACAAATGTTTGTTGTACAAATGATAAACTCTAAAGACCAAATTTTCCCACTGTACAACTGAACACGGAGAATCAACACTTCTGGGATTCCCTCAGTCTTCAGTAATAGGGATAGGAGGTCTATTGACCTATATTAATCCTTGCAGTTTGTAACACTGTGGAGGCCCAATGTCGTTTTGAATACATCAACAGGTGCTGATATTACATGTTTCGGTAATGAATTCCAGTAATTCACTACTCGGTGCGAGAAACAAAACTCCAGACGTTAACGATTTGATCTCGGTTTTTGAACTTTCTTCTAATGTCCTCTCAGATGATCAATCCTGGACGGAAGTAAAAGATAAGACCGAGGGCATCGTTCAGTATACGATAAGCCAATATTAGATCACCCTGTATTCTACGGTAAGATAACGGAATTAAGTTGAGGTGTCTCAGACTGTCTTTATAAGATAATCCAGATAGACCTTGTACCATCTTGGTACCTCGTCGTTTGACTCGTTCCAGCATATCTGCTTCATACTTGAAACATGGACTTGCTCATTGAATCCCATGTTCTAAATGTGGTCGCACATGAATCGGGTATAATAATCTAAACATTCCATCATCTAACTGCTGGAAAGACCTACGAATAGACCATAATACCCTATAGCATTTCTCAGCAGCAGCCTTACAGTGACTAGTGGTTTTGAGGTCACTGCTTAATATGACTCCTAAATCTTTATGGTTTCTTACTTTGGGTAGCACGAATCCACATATTGTATGGCGATACTATTGATTATAATTATTTGATTGCATCACCACACTCTTATTAGGACTTACTTCCAGTGACCACCTGTCCAACCATTGCCACCAATGAGCAAAGATCATCCTGTAATACTATTCTATCCGACATATCATGTATGGGTCTTCAAATCTTTATGTCATCAGCGAAGAGCGGAACGGATGATTTCGCTATAGTTGGTAATTCATTTACATAAAGTAAAAAGAGAAGAGGACCGAGAATTGTACCTTGAGAGACTCCATTTTTTACAGGAATCCACATCAAGAGAGCTCCATTAACCCTTACCCTTTGTCTCCTGTCATCGAGAAAGTTAAATATCCAAATTACGGCTGTATATTGGATTCCAAAATGCTCCAGTTTGAATTTAAGACCAGAATGGGAGACCTTATCGAAGGCCTTACTTAAATCTATGATGATCACATCTACAGGAATATTCCGATCTTTTGCCGCAACCCCATATTCTCTTGCAGTGAGAAGATTTGTTAAACATTATAGGCCTCTCCGAAAACTTTGTTGTCCCCTAGTCATAAGTTTATGCCCTACCACATACTTTTTAACAGATATCTGAATTATTTTTTCCATCCATAGCTACTAACTAAATCACCACTCCCAGCCTTATACATCGGACTTGTTATCGCGTCTTTCCAGTCTCTTCGCAGTCTGGACTGCCTCAGAGACCAGTCAAATAGTATCGCTAAAGGTTCATCAATTAAATCTGATATGGCCTTCATAATCCTAGGATGATTATCATCAGGACCACTGGACTTACCATATTTTAGATGCTCAAGCAGTCCTAAGATATCACATTTCCCAATGACTACAATGTCCATCAACAACCTGCTACAATCACAATTAATCTTTGGTCGTTCTTTATTACTGATAAAAAACACTGTAATGAAACATTACGATAAAGCTTCAGCTTTTTCGGTGTCATTTCGTGCCAAGATTAACAGACTTTCCTGTATCAAAAGTGATGGAATTCCATCGCTTCTCTGAGTTCGCCTTTTTATGTACGAGAATAACCGTTTCGGCTTGTATCTACAGTCCCTAACCAATTGTTTTTCATATGATCGTTTAATCCTACTTATTAACGCTTTACAGGAACTGTATTGTAGAGATGAACATATTCCAGTGCTTTTTCCTTCTAAGACTTTTCCTGATTGGTTTTGTTATCCACGATGGACTGTTATTTGGTATGAACGAGGACGTAACTAAACTAAACTTTCCTTTAATTATAGACCATTATTCTTCATCTGACAGATCAATCTGTCCTAACAACGCACTCCTGAATGGCTGATATATTAGCTCATTATACATTTGAGCGAGGTGTAACCTGGTCGAACATCATGTCCCTAGTTCTAAACGTGAATGATAAGCATGCATATTAGCAACGAAACGTTTTTTAATAGAAACAATAAATATCTATGTATATGAATACTAAAATAGTTTGCTTTTGTTTTTGACACAATGATACAAAAAAATCGAGACGAAACAAAGTTTTACGTAGGGTCGTTTAAGTGTTCTGAAAACCTCACTCTTCCCTCAGAGCACGTTGGTTTGGGTCGGTTGTCATTGTTGATTACTGGATGAGGTATCGTAATTGAGGTTCGTTCTTGTAACGAAGAAAAGTCGACACGAACATAGTTTCTTTCTAAATACGCGGCTTTGAGATGGTCAGTGCTGGTGCTATCATTAGTTCCGTTCTTATCGATTATATAGCACCTAGGGTCACACTAAAGGACTTTGAACAGTCGTTCTTCCTCCATTTTGAAAGGTCGTAGAAGTGAGTCACGACCTACAAGGACGTGTGTACCATATCATAGGGCAGGTTGAACGAAAACATCAGTTTATTGTGGCAGAGTGAAAAAAGATTTAGCTGAAGGCACTACGTTTTTAAGCTTGCCTGTGTAAGAGTTTATATTCATATTCCATGAAGAAGGTGAATAATCCACGAATTCGTCTGGACGTCAGAGTGTCATTCCATAAACATCTTAAACTGTAGTGTATCGGATGTTACTGCATCGTGAATACCGAAGAAAATGAGTGGAAGAGCTTTGGTCCATGATGAAATGTTTGCGACCAAAAGTGAGGCTTTATGCTGTCTCTGAAAGCGTTCTATCAACCCGTTTACTTGTGAGTGGTAGACGGTCGTGTGGAATCGCGTGACCCTAATAGTGTAGTCAGACAACGGAAAAGTCCAACTTCAAACCGGTATCCACGGTTTGTAGTGATAGTTGAAGGGCAGCTGAAGTTTGCTATCCACCGTATGACGAAGGCGTAGGTCGCTGCTTCTACGGTAATTTCCTTGATGAATACTGCTTCTGGCCATCGAGTGAGACAGTTTACATAAGTTAAGGGGTAACGGTATCTATTTCAATCTGAAGATTCTACCAAATCCGGATGAACATGATCGAAACCAGCATTGGGAATTGTGGAACAGCTAAGGGATATTTGTTGCGTCTAACCACCTCAGGGTTCTGACAGCTTACAGAATAACTTCTCCACTCCCTTACCTTTCTATTCATTCCAGGCAAGTAAAATCATTCTGCTGTGAGCTTGATGGTTGCACGAACAACTGGATGGGAAAGTTTATGCGACGTAATGAAGGCGTTGCGCCGATAATGTTTCTGCACGATTGGAAGATCCCTATCTGTGGATGTGTCGCATAGTAAGGTTTCTTTACCAGTTCCCATCCGTTCAATGCGCAATTTTAGGGATGCCGAAGACAACACGTGAAGAAGAGCAATACGTTCCTCTTGAAGCTGAGCGAGTTCAAAGTGGGTCCATTTGAACCAGTTGAGTTCAAGGTGGACCCCTTGGAATCTGTTCAAGGACGCTATACGGGGCAAAGCGTCTGCAACCACATTGCTTGTCCCAGAAATGTGTTGAATATCTGAAGTAAACTGAAAAATATAGAAAAGACAATTATATGAACAAAGAATATCCTTTTCAACAATTCCTCATCAGACTCTACAACTGTAAGTCCAAGTTAATAATCCAAAAAATCGGCCAGATTTAAGGCAGAGTGCATCATTTAAAATTGTAGCATGTGAATCAAGAATTGTCTGTTATATAAAATCAAATCGTTAATGTTGGGGCTGACTAATATGAAGTGTTAACTTGAACCAGTTTGAAAGTGAAATGAAATTGTGAGATAAATAATGATCACAACAAACATGGTCAACATGTTGTGAGAGGGGAGAATAATGGAATAAAAATCAGAAATTACGTAATATGTAGGATAAAATAAATTAGGTCAGATATAATAGATAGTGATGAATGCTTAATAAACTTCTCAAAAAGTTTGTCAAGCACAATAATACTGATGGTAAAAATAATAATAATGTTTGGGACATAAAAATAAACATTAATCAAATTACGTCACCATATTATAAAATTTATTATTAACTATTTGGCCCCGAAGTTGGCTTTTTGATCCCAACAGCAATTGCTTCAGCCGTCCGTAAGATTCTCAGTCTGACGGAACTAGGTAGACTGCTGCTAACAAGATATATTATTGCGAAAGACTGCCCTATGTTGGCTTTCTGTTCCGTCTGAATTAAATGGGTTAAAATGGAGTTGGTGACCGTTTTCACTACACCTTTGCTTAACCACACTGGAGGTGCTCAGGAGCTCGAATGTACAAATTCCTAGAACATCTGCCAATGTGAATTGCTCCACAGTGGCAGTTGAATTGATAGATACAGAAAGAGGTGGATAGTCTAGACAATTTATCTTTCTACCTCGGAGTGATCATTGGACGTGTGGAAAACATTAATTGGTTCACTTAACTTCGGTCTTAGCATTTCATTAGATGCATCTGTAACATCTTAGGTTGGTTGGTTGAGTTCACCTCAAACAACTAAGCGTATATCATGAAAGAGCCTATGATGTCTGAGTGGGGCGCAGATGTGTTCTTACGTGCTAGATCAGTGCAAGTGAGGGCTTGATCAAGCAATTTCACAAACGTATGTAATGCAGCTGCCATGTGTATTTCGGAGGGGAGACTGTTCCATATTATTGCATATTTGATGAGGAAGAAGTTTTCCCGAGTTGTTGATCCGTATTTTTCAACTTTGACCATAGATACTTTGTTCCGAAGTTCGTATTCATGTGAATCTAGGGTAAGAGCTATCTTACATGTTGAATAAATAAGGTTTTTCAGTAGTTTGAAGTAGAGAATCAAATTAGACTTAAGCCTTCTTATACGTAAGTATGTCATACTTCTTTCACGAAACTAACCTCCAACTACCTTTCTCGCATTAACCCTATTGGTAATAAACTAAACGCTCATCAATATGGAGTCAACACTCCCAATTCTTCCACTGGGTTTACATCATACCCTTCTACTAGACAAACACTCGCCGTACCTGACACCTATGTTAGTCAGCGCTCGATCTGTACGAGGTAAGATGACTCACCTATGCACCCTATTACTTCTAAACAACCCCTCACTTGTTTTGATAACGGAAAGTTGGCTGTCCTCCAATACCACAGACGCATATCTACAAATAGACACCTATGAGCCCTTCCGCTGTGATTGAGTCACCAAGAAGGGTGGTGGTTGTCTTGTTTATGTATCGAAAAGTTTGAAAGCGGACATCTATAGCGACCATGTCTTCAGCAAACTTCCCGAATCGATATGGCTTACTGTGCACACTCATGAATTTAAAATACTAATCGGATGCATATATCGAGCTCCTAACACTCCTAGTTCAAATGACACTATTATAAGTGAATCATTTGCTCAGGCTATCTCGCTTGACTTCACTTACTAAATTGTATGTTGTGGTTTCAACCTTCCCACCATCAACTAGACGACACATTCTGGCCCATTGTGCTTAGAAAGGATACTTAAGTCATTAGACATACACGGCTGGCAACAACATGTACACCTGCCTACACGAAATCACAACATTCCTGACTTGATATTCTGTCATAATGCCACACCAACATCAATGGTGGTTGGCGAAAAGTTTCACAACAGCGATCATAAAATAGTCCTCTACATCCTTCCGATTCTTGCCATGTACAACAAATTAAAGATATTAAATACGCGTTTCCAATAGACTATGCAAACGCTGACTGGTAAAACTTTCGATTTCTAATAAAGCACTATGACTGGATTAGTTTCTTTACCAGTGAAAACCTCTTAGAAACATTAGAAATATTCAATAGCACCACCAAATCTGCACTAGACACTACACGCTAAAATTGTTTTTAAAACAATTAACCCCTATATAAACCAGAAGACTAGGTTTAAACTGTGAAAACTGAAAAGGACGCACTACATATCGAAAGACTTTGTAGGGCCAGTGAAATGTCACTGAGCCCTAGCCAAATCATCTGGCAGTTGGATCACTGAATGTCGAACAGATCGTCGCTCCCTGCCAAGGTCATGTACAACAAACGCGCATTGGTTAATCATATGCCATGGACTGGCCCATGCGGCAGTGGTCTTACTTCCGCTTGTATCTACTTTAACTAATATATTTCTGTAATAACGTCCTTTGTGTTGTACAGTCTTCAAAGCATCTATAGTACCTTGTTACGTCAATGGGGGTAGTCCACGTAAGGTGCTGACCACGAGGTGTGACTTCGACGTTAGTTGGTTCGTCACACTATTCACGTCTAACTCGAGTAGGCCTCCAATCATTTCGACATAGACCATCTACGCTGGTGATTTACACTGGTGAGCAAGACTTCGAATAACGCAGTCTATCACTATGATCTTTATTTTTGCATTCTATACTTATTCTTTTTCATTTTTATCATCGCCTATGTTAATCTATCACTGTGAACTTTCGTTGCTTCATGTCAATGTTGATTAGTATTTAAACTTAGATACTTAGTTCAATCGACAGAACTAACCAATCAACTACGATTATAATCGGCTATCGTGGTTCTTTAACAAGCATTAGCAGCATGTAAATGCTCCTGTGTAATATGTCTGTTAAAATATCAACCACTCGTGAGTATAGCCACAAGGCAACACGAACGCATATCTCTTTGTACCTTATCCACTGGTATAAATAAGACAAGATTAACTATCGACTATAAATTCATCTTTCTGCTTAACCACTATCCACTAGAATGTTCTGCTTTTTTACCACTGCCTGCCTAATTTCCAATTGCTGAGTTCCATGGCCAAACAGAGGATACGAATGCTAGAAATTCACGTCTACAACGCTGTGTTAATCGAAAAATTTAATCAACAGTACCTCGTACATAATCCAGATTCAAACTACTGCCTACTTCATTACTTAAAGGCAAGAGTAACCCAGGCGAGTTTCATGATTTCATTAGATTAATTCGTACTATATTTATGATGCGTGATAACATTTCGTAGTTGCTTTCACGTAAACTAGTCATATATTCTGTCACTGCCGTCAAGTTTTAGTCGAAATCATGTACATTTATGACTCGTTAGTCGACATACTATGGTAAAACATATTGCATGTACACGAGCACGCTTAGTCCATGTCCCAAGTGCACACGTTGTCGTACTTAATATGTCACTTAACGCTAGGTAATAAGCTCTTTGTATCAGCCTTTTACGAAATGGCCACGTTACCTGGACCCTCTAAACCTTAGTTACATTGGTGGTTACCATTTTAATTAATGTTTATTATACTCTTTGTATTTGCTATTAATTCACACGGGTAATCATGGCTCCATTTCCTTATTACACGACAGTCATTTTAATTCTATTTTCGGTTTATTTACATGCGATACGGGTTCGGAAAATATCTAAACGTCCTCGAAAATTCTCCACGAACCCAACCATAGTTTTCGTATATGTTTTTATTCACACATTCAACTGTTACGCTAATCATACCTAAACGAACGTTCAGTGCAACTGTCAGTATACGTAAGAACGATGTTATTTAGACTTGACATTGTAACACATCTGAACTATTGTAGTTGTTCTATTTCGATGTCGTACTTCATTTTATGAAGTATTGTTTCCTCGTGGCCGTTATTTAACAGATGATTCCGGTACATCAATCGGCTGTTCAACTACTCGACGATTTACAACCTGTCCAGTTCAATTGGTGGTCTGACGACAATATCATTCGCGCGAATCATCAGTTTATGCAGTCGAGCGAATCTCCTGCAAACTGAAAACGATATTGTCGCCTCTATCCCAACACTGACAGCGTTTTTCACGGGTATCATTGACATGAGTCCAGAGTGACACTCTTGGTTTCTTATGTTCTTTTCGATATTTTTCTGTTCACTAACCGAACAAACACGCAGCATTCACCGTTTATCATCTTTTAGAGACTTCATCGTGCCACCTTTGCTGTGGATTTGTAGCCTTCAACCCTTACTGACTGTAACAGCAGTCATCGACTTTTCAAACTGTGACTACAAGTTGGTCAACAGCTTCGCACAACGAAATCACGACCACTCTTCACGGTTATACTTCTGTACTTACGGTTAGTCTGTTAGATATAGATATAACTAGAATTTGACACTAATTAATAGCTGTCAACGACACTGTCCGACTTACAACTTTAAACTAATGACAGTACAAATATGGACATCGATTGATAATACACTTATCCTACTATCGCTATAGCATCATTACTCTTGCGGCAGACTTAACGTTTGTCATCGGAGGAACTGAATTACTTGTCAAGGCTATATATTTCAGCGCGACTTGATAGAACAATAAAACGTTTTGTTCTTTTCATTATTTCTATGGTTAATCAATTTACGTTTAAGCAACGACCTACTAACATATTATGACTCGCTGTTTCCCGACCAGTTTCTGCCGCCTCCTTTCCATTTGTTTTACAGATAAGCAACACCTGGAGAATTTAAAATATACGTTTGGCACTCTCCGGCGCGTGACTGCTCCCAACATGTTTGGTACCGATTCAAACGGCCGTTGAATCTGGTGGGGAGTATTGTAGGGCCAGTGAAATGTCACTGAGCCCTAGCCAAATCATCTGGCAGTTGGATCACTGAACGTCGAACAGATCGTCGCTCCCTGCCAAGGTCATGTACAACAAACGCGCATTGGTTAATCATATGCCATGGACTGGCCCATGCGGCAGTGGTCTTACTTCCGCTTGTATCTACTTTAACTAATATATTTCTGTAATAACGTCCTTTGTGTTGTACAGTCTTCAAAGCATCTATAGTACCTTGTTACGTCAATGGGGGTAGTCCACGTAAGGTGCTGACCACGAGGTGTGACTTCGACGTTAGTTGGTTCGTCACACTATTCACGTCTAACTCGAGTAGGCCTCCAATCATTTCGACATAGACCATCTACGCTGGTGATTTACACTGGTGAGCAAGACTTCGAATAACGCAGTCTATCACTATGATCTTTATTTTTGCATTCTATACTTATTCTTTTCATTTTTATCATCGCCTATGTTAATCTATCACTGTGAACTTTCGTTGCTTCATGTCAATGTTGATTAGTATTTAAACTTAGATACTTAGTTCAATCGACAGAACTAACCAATCAACTACGATTATAATCGGCTATCGTGGTTCTTTAACAAGCATTAGCAGCATGTAAATGCTCCTGTGTAATATGTCTGTTAAAATATCAACCACTCGTGAGTATAGCCACAAGGCAACACGAACGCATATCTCTTTGTACCTTATCCACTGGTATAAATAAGACAAGATTAACTATCGACTATAAATTCATCTTTCTGCTTAACCACTATCCACTAGAATGTTCTGCTTTTTTACCACTGCCTGCCTAATTTCCAATTGCTGAGTTCCATGGCCAAACAGAGGATACGAATGCTAGAAATTCACGTCTACAACGCTGTGTTAATCGAAAAATTTAATCAACAGTACCTCGTACATAATCCAGATTCAAACTACTGCCTACTTCATTACTTAAAGGCAAGAGTAACCCAGGCGAGTTTCATGATTTCATTAGATTAATTCGTACTATATTTATGATGCGTGATAACATTTCGTAGTTGCTTTCACGTAAACTAGTCATATATTCTGTCACTGCCGTCAAGTTTTAGTCGAAATCATGTACATTTATGACTCGTTAGTCGACATACTATGGTAAAACATATTGCATGTACACGAGCACGCTTAGTCCATGTCCCAAGTGCACACGTTGTCGTACTTAATATGTCACTTAACGCTAGGTAATAAGCTCTTTGTATCAGCCTTTTACGAAATGGCCACGTTACCTGGACCCTCTAAACCTTAGTTACATTGGTGGTTACCATTTTAATTAATGTTTATTATACTCTTTGTATTTGCTATTAATTCACACGGGTAATCATGGCTCCATTTCCTTATTACACGACAGTCATTTTAATTCTATTTTCGGTTTATTTACATGCGATACGGGTTCGGAAAATATCTAAACGTCCTCGAAAATTCTCCACGAACCCAACCATAGTTTTCGTATATGTTTTTATTCACACATTCAACTGTTACGCTAATCATACCTAAACGAACGTTCAGTGCAACTGTCAGTATACGTAAGAACGATGTTATTTAGACTTGACATTGTAACACATCTGAACTATTGTAGTTGTTCTATTTCGATGTCGTACTTCATTTTATGAAGTATTGTTTCCTCGTGGCCGTTATTTAACAGATGATTCCGGTACATCAATCGGCTGTTCAACTACTCGACGATTTACAACCTGTCCAGTTCAATTGGTGGTCTGACGACAATATCATTCGCGCGAATCATCAGTTTATGCAGTCGAGCGAATCTCCTGCAAACTGAAAACGATATTGTCGCCTCTATCCCAACACTGACAGCGTTTTTCACGGGTATCATTGACATGAGTCCAGAGTGACACTCTTGGTTTCTTATGTTCTTTTCGATATTTTTCTGTTCACTAACCGAACAAACACGCAGCATTCACCGTTTATCATCTTTTAGAGACTTCATCGTGCCACCTTTGCTGTGGATTTGTAGCCTTCAACCCTTACTGACTGTAACAGCAGTCATCGACTTTTCAAACTGTGACTACAAGTTGGTCAACAGCTTCGCACAACGAAATCACGACCACTCTTCACGGTTATACTTCTGTACTTACGGTTAGTCTGTTAGATATAGATATAACTAGAATTTGACACTAATTAATAGCTGTCAACGACACTGTCCGACTTACAACTTTAAACTAATGACAGTACAAATATGGACATCGATTGATAATACACTTATCCTACTATCGCTATAGCATCATTACTCTTGCGGCAGACTTAACGTTTGTCATCGGAGGAACTGAATTACTTGTCAAGGCTATATATTTCAGCGCGACTTGATAGAACAATAAAACGTTTTGTTCTTTTCATTATTTCTATGGTTAATCAATTTACGTTTAAGCAACGACCTACTAACATATTATGACTCGCTGTTTCCCGACCAGTTTCTGCCGCCTCCTTTCCATTTGTTTTACAGATAAGCAACACCTGGAGAATTTAAAATATACGTTTGGCACTCTCCGGCGCGTGACTGCTCCCAACATGTTTGGTACCGATTCAAACGGCCGTTGAATCTGGTGGGGAGTATTGTAGGGCCAGTGAAATGTCACTGAGCCCTAGCCAAATCATCTGGCAGTTGGATCACTGAACGTCGAACAGATCGTCGCTCCCTGCCAAGGTCATGTACAACAAACGCGCATTGGTTAATCATATGCCATGGACTGGCCCATGCGGCAGTGGTCTTACTTCCGCTTGTATCTACTTTAACTAATATATTTCTGTAATAACGTCCTTTGTGTTGTACAGTCTTCAAAGCATCTATAGTACCTTGTTACGTCAATGGGGGTAGTCCACGTAAGGTGCTGACCACGAGGTGTGACTTCGACGTTAGTTGGTTCGTCACACTATTCACGTCTAACTCGAGTAGGCCTCCAATCATTTCGACATAGACCATCTACGCTGGTGATTTACACTGGTGAGCAAGACTTCGAATAACGCAGTCTATCACTATGATCTTTATTTTTGCATTCTATACTTATTCTTTTTCATTTTTATCATCGCCTATGTTAATCTATCACTGTGAACTTTCGTTGCTTCATGTCAATGTTGATTAGTATTTAAACTTAGATACTTAGTTCAATCGACAGAACTAACCAATCAACTACGATTATAATCGGCTATCGTGGTTCTTTAACAAGCATTAGCAGCATGTAAATGCTCCTGTGTAATATGTCTGTTAAAATATCAACCACTCGTGAGTATAGCCACAAGGCAACACGAACGCATATCTCTTTGTACCTTATCCACTGGTATAAATAAGACAAGATTAACTATCGACTATAAATTCATCTTTCTGCTTAACCACTATCCACTAGAATGTTCTGCTTTTTTACCACTGCCTGCCTAATTTCCAATTGCTGAGTTCCATGGCCAAACAGAGGATACGAATGCTAGAAATTCACGTCTACAACGCTGTGTTAATCGAAAAATTTAATCAACAGTACCTCGTACATAATCCAGATTCAAACTACTGCCTACTTCATTACTTAAAGGCAAGAGTAACCCAGGCGAGTTTCATGATTTCATTAGATTAATTCGTACTATATTTATGATGCGTGATAACATTTCGTAGTTGCTTTCACGTAAACTAGTCATATATTCTGTCACTGCCGTCAAGTTTTAGTCGAAATCATGTACATTTATGACTCGTTAGTCGACATACTATGGTAAAACATATTGCATGTACACGAGCACGCTTAGTCCATGTCCCAAGTGCACACGTTGTCGTACTTAATATGTCACTTAACGCTAGGTAATAAGCTCTTTGTATCAGCCTTTTACGAAATGGCCACGTTACCTGGACCCTCTAAACCTTAGTTACATTGGTGGTTACCATTTTAATTAATGTTTATTATACTCTTTGTATTTGCTATTAATTCACACGGGTAATCATGGCTCCATTTCCTTATTACACGACAGTCATTTTAATTCTATTTTCGGTTTATTTACATGCGATACGGGTTCGGAAAATATCTAAACGTCCTCGAAAATTCTCCACGAACCCAACCATAGTTTTCGTATATGTTTTTATTCACACATTCAACTGTTACGCTAATCATACCTAAACGAACGTTCAGTGCAACTGTCAGTATACGTAAGAACGATGTTATTTAGACTTGACATTGTAACACATCTGAACTATTGTAGTTGTTCTATTTCGATGTCGTACTTCATTTTATGAAGTATTGTTTCCTCGTGGCCGTTATTTAACAGATGATTCCGGTACATCAATCGGCTGTTCAACTACTCGACGATTTACAACCTGTCCAGTTCAAT